>NC_053431.1:7512187-8207562 GCF_007990345.1 Gossypium hirsutum | reverse complement strand
AGAATTTATAAAGTTTCAAATTTACATTTTTGTCTTTCATACCATTCACACACTATTTAGCCTATGTACATGTCAAACTAACCAAAATTTAGTTCATACTCTTTCTCTAAGCTTGGCGATGTGATAAGATGAGCCGACCATGACCTCAGTTCTAGCTTTCCAAACCTATTTTCAACCTACATTAAAAATAAATGCATTAAGATGATGAAGGCTTAGTAAGTACATCAAGAATTTTTAAAAATATATTTATAAACTACTATACGCTACATTATATATATTAAGTTTTGTTCATCTCTATCATTAATTCAATTTTTTCTTTCAAACATTTGCCATAACTTACCATGTTACATTTTTGTTTGTTATACAGATTTTGTTTAGTAGTCCATTGTAGACTAAATAGACATTTAGGATATATGGAAACAAATACAAAGTCGCACCAAAGTGCATTAACAGAAAAGATGCACCAAAGTGCAATTTCAGAACGGAGGGCACTGAAGTGCTGTTAGTCCTTGATCATTATATACAAGACTTTGTAGATTTTCATCACACAATTAATATTTTTTTTTTCTACCATCATTACTTTATATTTTTCATATAACTCTCTTTTTAACATTTCAAATTATTTGAATATTTTGTTTTCTTTTAATTTAGTCCATTTTTCACCAATTTTGAATACTTCATTTCAGTCTAAATAGAATATAATAATTTCCATAGATTTCCATAGATTTCCATCAACAATTATTTTATAAATTCATTAATACTAGTAATTAACATCTAAATGCATCATTTTTTTGCTAAATTAAAACTAACCAAGGTAAATTCTAGAAGTACTTACAACCAAAGCTTGGATATAAGGTTTCTTTCTTCTTACTTCTTGATCACCTCTTTTCCTTTTTTCTTTAATTTGATCCTCACCCTTCTTCTCTTTCTTCATTCCATATTCCAAAATATATAACTATTCATGTTAAACCACATTAATGACTTTTTTATGTTATTTATTGAAATAAACATGCATGCCTGAAGATTTCATCATCTCTTACCTTAGTCACTTGAAATCACACCTTATTCTTACTTTCTCTCTCCTTCAATACATTTATAAGACTTTTCATGAAATTAGGTAGCTAGTAAACTCCTCTATTTGATTTTGCTAAGGAACATTGAAAGAACTTGAAGAATAGCTTAGAAGGGCTAAAAATGATGGGAAAGACCTAAATGTAATAAAAACAAAGTCCAATGATGGAGAAAATGGTGGTGGCGTGGGAATTGGGGAAGATATGAACGACTTTTTCATTTTTTTTTTTTTCTATTCAATCCATTCTTACACAATTCCACTAAATATCATCTCTATTTAATAATATTTTTACTTAATTTGAAATATCACCATCCTTTCAACAGGAATTCATCCTTTAATAGTATGTTTCCATAATTATCTAATTAACTAATTACCATATTGTCCTTACTTATTCATATACCATATGTGATCATACCTCTATCTTAGTAAATTTCACTCCTGTTTTCTCCTTTTTCCCAATTCACGTAATCATTCAAAATTTTGATTTCTCCTTTTGTCCATCAATTTTTTTTTTCTACAATTTAGTCAAGTCCTAAATCAAGTTTTTATCTAATAGCATTTCCTATTTTTCAACTCTAAACTATTTTCTAAATCGACACTCAAAATTCCTATTTTTATATATTTTAAAATTTTGCCCTATATTTCCTAACCTGATATATCATTGTACCTAGGCTCCGAGGCATAACACGGATTTTACATGAGTTTCATTTCATATCAAACCATGGTGATCCAATTTGGCTGGTTAAGGAAGGCATGAGATCGACATGTATATCTATTAAGGCTTATCTTATGGCTTAAACTAATGATTTTATTTGGATAATAAGGTTGTGTCTTGGAATATATTTTGGAGGATTTTATCTTGGAATTATATTGCACCCGAAATAGAGTATTTATTTCTACAAAATCTTATTTAGGAAGGCTACCTCAATTGGCCTATAAATACGCAGACTTATTCGCGTGAATGGATGCACTTTTCGGAGAGTGTTTCATGTTGATATGCTGGGATCTTTGCTATGGATGTTTTCTTGTATTTTACACTCGTATATAGGCATTCTTGTGAGAGGGTTTATATCTGATTGTAAGTGAAGTTTTGGGTGAGTGGGTGTAACAAGTTAGGACTAGCTATTGAAGCTACATATTCTTTGTTGTAATGGCTGATTGGCTTAACAATAGATTGTTAGATTATTGTTGAATAACCAATAGAGGCTCCACAAATAGGATTGTTTTCGTGCTAAATAAACCTTGTGTGCTTATCTCTTTTTACTCTCCTTATCTACACTGTTTTTATTTTTGTTCACTACCTTGTTCAAACTCGTGTCTGAACTAGTTGTTTAGAGAATTGTTTGAACAAGAAGCAATCTGTCTATTTATTTTCAAATCTCTTTTGCAAGAAAATGAAATTTTTATTTATAATCTTGAACTTCTTGAATATTGAAAAATCCAGCATTTTTATTTAAAAATGATTGTTGCAAGTGTGATTATTATGAATCTTGTGTTTGAAAATTGGCATATTGCATTCTAGTACACCAAAAAGCACTTAAATGATTTTCTTTTACTTGTTATATATAGGCTTCACGAAAACTTTTTCTTTTAGTTATTGTTTAGTTTATAATAGTCTTATATTTAACCCATATACATTAGTTTACTTTTGTAAACATTTTAATTTTTTAAAAATTAACCCAAAATCTAATTTTCTAATTTACCCCGCCTAAAATAGCAGACAAGGATATTGACTTAGATTTTGTGAAGGTTGGATGGATCCAAAACAAGTTGCTACACTAAGAGGGACTAAACGAAGTTGGAATCCGAATTTTGTAACCGGAGATATTTTATTTCTTGTAAATGTTGTTTAGGCTGTTTGATTAGCAACACAAAGGTAACTTCAGGAATTTACTGAAATCATCTAAAATGAATTAAGATCCAAGATTTATATGAATGAAACCGTTCATATTTTGAGCTTAACATATTTCTGTCTCCCAAATTAATTTATCACATTTGTCATTCTTGCTTAGATTTTTTGTCCCCTGATTTCTCAAATTAGGTTATGCATATATATATATGATATTTTGCAATATGAGTTTTGGAATGTAATTCAATTTTGATATCTTGAATTTCAAAAATGTTGTTTTTGTTCGGCTAAATAATTTGTTGATTGTTTTTTTCATGAAATTATTATAAAATTAGGAGAGGAAATGATAACAACAAAGTGTCGAACCATTGTCATTGTCAAAATTAATAAAACTGCTGTATATAATTCGGTAACCCTAGATATATGCTTTGTTTTGCTTTTATCTCCTAAATCACCCTACTCTAACCTTATCAATGAGAGTTATACATGCATTATCGATCTACTACTTAAAATATAAACACTTGTTATTTATTTTTTATTTACTACAAACGTTTGGATATCTCTAATATTGTCATAGGAGTAATTAATTGTAGTTTTTAATCTATTAGCATCTGGTTTTTTACTTTAATTTGTGAAATTTTGTTTAGATTAATTAAATTCGATAATATATGTGAGTAGAATGATTGAAATATTATTAATCTGAAGATTTTAAAGTTTATAGACTATAAATGACATCAACATAGCATCGAGAGCCACCAAAACAGCCTGCTTTGCTCTCAATGCCTCAACAGTAGCCCCTCTTCTTATAATTTTTCTAATAAACGTCACTTTAATTATCTTTTTTCATATATTATATTGTTACGTTGCGTCCGAATTATCCCAGTAAAAAACCATTAGCTTTCTACAATACCAAAAAAAAAACCCAAAAAAAGCCAAAATAACAAAATACTAGAGTATACAACAAATCATGTAAACCAGAGAGGGTATAATCCATGAACTGCCATTTACTCAAGAAGAAATGGTTAATGGGGCATGACTTCAGGGGGACGGTTCTAGAATTAACGACCATTTCTGCAATTCTCTCCTTAGTTCTGCACTGCTGCACGATCAGAGTAATCCTGCAAAAATTACAATTTGAGGCCCAAAAAAATTACTTGTTACGTATAAAATAGATAAAAACAAAAATACCTGCAGCAGGATTTAGAAAGACGTTTTGTAAGCGAAAGATACACATGCTAGTTACAAAGGCCATGGCTCCTACAGAGGGTACACCTAAGAAAAAAAAAGCCAATTAACCAAAGAAAATAAAAATAAAATATATATTCATTTGCCATTACCTCTGGCTTCATCCAACCGCCCCATAATGAACACTTTTCTTTTTTCGTGTGGTTGGTGAAAATAAACCTTGAAAAACTGTAGGGTGGATTTGTTTTGTATAGGCCGAATTTGGTGATGAAAGTGCAATTGAGTATTAATATGAAAAGGGCAGGCCAGGGAAGTTACGATGGCTGGTTGGCTGACCTGTATTTCAGTGGGCTACATTTAATATTTTGACTAACCCTTAAATGAGACCCAAACCATGTGCTTAAGCCTATGTTTTTTCTTGATGGTAACTTTGGAAATAATTACTTTTATTGCCTTATTGGCCTTGACTAATTTGGGTTCTTTGATTTAATGACTCATTAGAATGTTCCCAGTTCGTTTTTGAACAAATCCAATTAGAACTTTAAAAAAAAATTAAATTTAGTAATCCAAGGAACTAAGAAGATCATTCCTTTCTTTCTTGATATTAGAAATTCTTAAGGACATTGGACTTTTTCTGTGTGGCTGTTCCAAATATACCCATCATTACAATCGGTTAATTCTTAAGTTGCTATTCAATTAAAAAAGAAAATTCAACCTAAGCTTATCTCTCACAATCTTGATACATTATTATAGTATGAAATTAACAAATCAAATAATTTGGACAGATTCACTATAAAGATCAAATTCATGCCATTACTTATATCTTCTCATGCGTTGCTTACAGTTCTGTTAGAAGCGTGGCCGTAAACTGACAGTACTAAGAACTCATTAACAACTCCAATCCCTCAAAACAAAGGGTGATCTTAGCTACACATGCCTTGCAATGATGCCCAAACCCTACCAACTCAATTCACCTGCAATGTGTAATGTATATACCTACCTTGATGCATGAGTTCGAGTTAAGAGAGGACATGGTTAAGTTTGCACCCCAATGCTGCTTCGGCTCAGAAAGTTAAAAAGTTCATATTATTGGGCTCTGCCTGTGCTCATCAGGGTGTCTGCTCAGATTGATAGCTCCATTAGAAGTTCTTAGTTGGTTCATTAGGAGAGAGAAAGTTCAACTGTCAACCATGAATGGCCCCAATTCAACACAAAGGCCCAACCTAACGCTATACCTGATCCTGTTCCAACACAAAATATTTACATACTGTATGATTATAACAATGGTTTTGCTTTCTTCGCATTACACTTGACAAACAGATTTACATTCCACTAATTAGGAATTTTCCCCCTACAGGGCTTAAAAATACAAATGCAATGCATATATAAGAAGTAACGGAAGGAGGGCATGGTTAGAGAAGTAGTCCAGCACCCTTCCTCAGTAGTCAATCATTGACAACCATCTTCCTCTATTGCTCCCGCACCTTCTACCAGAAACGCAAGTTGCAAATCAACATTCTTCCAATGAATTTATATGTCCTAAACACATGACTATTCATCAAGTATGTTTATACTGATTGGTACATTGCTACAGCCCATTCATAATCATAGTTCTTTAGTTAATCCATCTAATGGACACATCTCCAATCAAATAAAGGAATTGTTTAACTTGGAACGGCATTCCATCTTGAGTACACCAATTGAAGGCAGTTTCCTTTCAATCATAAACTCCACTTAAAATCGTCATCTCTACCCAATCTCCCATCACCTTCACAATGCATCCTAATTCACAGATCACATGACCTCATTCTATCCTCATCTCCTTCACCATAACTGCCAAATTTCAAGAATAACAAGCATATCAAAGTAAGAAACGTGGTCTTTGCAAAATCACAAAATTGTCTCATGAACGCTTGATTGAGCACTACTGATCCAATTAATAATCTGTTTACTAAATCACAAAAAAACAGAAACCACAAATCAGGAGTCAAATATTGAATTGTCAACCATTTGCTTAGTGCTGTTCTTTCTATTGGATACAGACAATAGAGACTACGAAAGAGCTTGTAGTTAAATGACCTTAAGTCATTCTGGACAAGTATTAAACAGAACAGAAAATATCTAAGTTGATTTGAAGTTAGAAAAGTAAGAATTTACACAGATAGGACAGAGCATTTGAGCCAATGCTCAAACATACCTAAACATTGCTTGGTGTTGATTCAACTTGTTTGTAAATCTGAAGCAGCTTCAATCATGCTTATGTGAGGCTGAATATAGTTCAAAAGTGAGTGTATCCGGCATGCATTTTTTCTTTCATCAACAAAACAATTCAGCCATCCTTTAAGCATCACCTGACCATAGCACTGATGATACAAGCATCAACCTGACCATAGGCACGATGAACGTAAAAAAAGGGGTATCGAGTATCACATCAGAATTCCCACCTGCCCAAATTGAACCACCTTCTTAATTAACCCAGCCTTAGAGTAAGCACAACAAGAACAATAACGTAATAGCATTGGCTCATTCCTTTATGCTTCATTTCCTTGAAATATTCCCATCTTCCCATCTTCCGCCTTCCTAACCTCAAAAAATAAAAGACAAGGGGGGGAAAAAATCTTTCTAGAACTCAGACGACCCCTCTCATACGCTTCCCAAAAGATTAATAAGGATGTTGAAAGTGAAGCAGGTCTATCATTACTGAAATCTCATCACTTTCATCTTCCAATCCCACTTTCCATAAGCCCAATAATAGAATTGAAGGTAAAATATAGAGGGAATCACCACTTCAATCATATCTCAAATTCCCATATCTCAACATTCACCTTACATATCTCAATAAAGTATTGTATGTAACGTGCTAAACAATTCCTAATAAAATTCTGCAAAATCTACTGAATGATCAAAGCGCGATGCCCACACAAAGCATAAATGAGTAATAATACATCAGGTTGCAGTCAAAGACGCATTCATATCTTCAACAGCAGAAAAAGCTGCAAGGAGGCCACTTTGCCATAGTGCATGTACAAGAGCAGTAAGACATCATGGCGGGTAAGTCCTTCCGATAAGCTATGTTCGAATAGCAAACTGGCTGCTCGGTTGCTTGCATTACCCAACATCACTATCATTTTGTTGTATGTTTGGCAGCGTGGCTCGTACCACGTTGCTTACGTAAAGTGCAAATATCTATAAACAAGCGGAGTAATAAAATATGTTGAACCCATCTTATATAAAAATATTATTTACGAAGTAAGGCAAAAACAGTTGTACAGGAAGAAGAGAATGAAACAACCCCAGTCCAAAATGACAAACCTCAAGACAGAGTACCAAGCGTTGTCCTTAGGCTTCATCGAGAGCCCAAGACAGCCTTAGGCCAAAGCCTTGCGCTGCTTCTTGGACTTGGGCTCCTCCCAATGCCTTCAATAGCAGCCTCACCTTCTATAAATCCGAGACAATGCGTCCTGGAATCTTCTGGGGACCCCCCGTCAGGCAGTAACCGAGCTTCGGTTTGATGAGCGAACGAGCGTTGAGGGCGGATTTTGTCGAACAAGTGGTGGGCGTGAGGAGACTGACAAGGGGCAACTTGAAGTTGACGGCGCTAAGGGGACTTCGCAGCATTGGTGAGTGAAATACAAGCTGATAGAAAAAGAAGTACGAAAATGAGAGGCCGAACGGAGGGAACATGGGGAAGGGATCAGGAATTAATGAGTCGATCCATAGATGTGAGATGAGGTTCATCGGTGAGCCGAAACCCCAAATTTTGGAATATTTTATATATACATAACAATTCTTCTTTCAAAAAATATTATAAACATATGTAGTAGTGAGTACGAAGAAAAGAAGCAATCAATTTCAAGATCAGTCGTTAATCAGCAATCCCAAGACCTTGAAAAAGACCTCAGTAGTGCAGTAGCCATGTCCCATTTAATCCATAACAAATCTACTACATTATTAAAACCAAAAATAACTAATAATAAATGTGGAACATAGCCTTCTTCTTTTTTAAATAAGGTTAATGCAAAATTTGAATCTGCTAATGGATAATAGGTTTCAACAATACATATAATAAACTTTAAGAAATATCAATGATGAATTTAGATAGAAAAAATTCAATTGTTAAATTCAAAGATTAACTTGAAAAAAAAATACAATCATATGCAAGAAATATGTCAAAGACTAAAATAAACAAAACAAAATTTGAAAATAATGTCAAGTACATGCTCTAAATATTGTACTAACCAAAATTAACATTGGTAAAAGATATATTTAGAGTTTATGGCTTTGAACTTCCTGAACCCTTATATTCAAGCACTAAAAATCATTCTTTTTTACCATAAATTCATTAGAATACTTTATCAGTCTACTAATTTATACAAGTCTAAAATTAACTAAGCCCCCAACCCTTAAAATATATAATGCACCCCACACTTCTATACTAAAACTATACTAACAACAAAAACAATGTTTCTTAAAAATCAACAATTGCATTATCAACGGTATAGTTTAACATAAGGACAAATTTTTTCAATCCAAATATACCCAAAATATTTCCATATTATATACCCGCCATAGATTGGAATCATGAGTCGTGTTTTGGTTAATTTATACTGTATTCTAATAGACCGAAGATGTATTTGGTTAATATTAATAATTCAAATAAGTAATAATTATCCAACAAATATATTCAAAATATTGAACATTCCGCTAGAAGATTTCAACAACTTAAAAACATGGAATAAGGATAAATTATATGTTCACATAATCCAGTAACTTCTATAAATGAAAATAACGGAAATCAACTAGCTAATAAACACCAAGTCTCTAAAACTGTTACAGACGATGGACCAAACAACCAGCTAAGTTCATATTGATAGATTCACCCAGTTTCACCCCCTACATCGATGCATCACTGGCTCTCCGAAAGTGGCTTTCGGGCCAAAAAGAAATACATAGCGTAAATATCTCTTTCCTGAAATTGAAAACCAAAACAAAAATAACATAATGTTAGCATATTAATTGGACCAGACAGAGAACCATAAGAAACGTTACCCATCTCGTTATTTATTTTAATTTTAAATACCGATTAGATGAAGTAACATGGAAATAGACTCAGTAATGTACTCACCTACACCTTCAACCAACCCTTCTGCAGCTTCTCTAGAAAATCTGAACCTTGACTTCCCTTGGGAGCTAATCCACAAATTCTAGAGCCTTACCTGCAAAGAATGGATAAAAGTACTGGTAAGTGCTTAGACTTAACATGAGTCCATTGTACTTCATGATGAGCATCATTAGAGTGGACAATGTAATGTTTCGTAGCTTTTACCATATTTCTGGGATGAAGCGTCCAACAGATGTAGACGGAAGCTACTCAATGAGAAGTGGCTGTATCCAAAGGCAAGTACCAAGGGAGTGGAGAGCCAACAGCAAGATCTTTCTCCCAAATTATCTAGAATACAATATGAAATGGTTAACAATATAAAAGATAAAAAGGTAGGGACAAAGGCAGAGACCAAGTAAGAGTTCACCTCAAAACCAGCCCTTTTAGAGCTTCCAGGCACTGTCCAGTCAACCTGATATCGGAAGACCATCACCAATCTCAATTTCAGCCTGTAAAACAAAAACTATCATTTAAGCTAAACTCATGGATGCATAACAAACCGGTTGCATTTAATGCCTTAAGATGCCCACCTAATTTTCTGATGTTCTGAGTTATTGGATCAAATGAATCTGTCATGCACCACTCATATGCAGCAAAATACTGTCCCGCTTTAGTACTCTGTAAATCTCCTTGTAGCAGCCATACTATGTCATGACAGACAACAATCACATCAAAAGTGGTTAAATATGAAAACAATTAAATCAAACAAATCAAATCAAATCTAAATAATGGAAACTTCATAATTCATTCCATCCAAGATGAAAATGATCTTGAGTGTGATGGGGGAATTTTAAATTGACATACCGCATCCGGAGCATGGCAAGTAGCTTCAATTGCGTAAACTGCATCAAAGGCGCTGTCAGGAAATGGCATCTTCATGAAGTCAGCCTGCATTAGATAACAAAAAGGGAAAATCAGCCATACCATACTGTGCCTCGTGAAAAAACCTTTATTGCATGTTGTATGAAAATTGTAAAATAGGGAATAATAACAGACATAATGTAAACTTGAGTGCAACAATAATAAAACTTGACACAGAAAATTACCAACCTTCACAAAGTTGCAAGTCTTTTCCACTCCAGCAATGCGGTTTAATTCCTAAAATATTCACATTTTTAATAATCAAAAAAGTAAATTTTACAGTAGTCAGCGAAAACCTAGACACAACATGAAACACAAAAACAAATAAAGAAACTAACATAACTATGATCCATCACTTTTAAAAACTTGAGAAGTTCTAAAATGTTACCCTTCTTTTATCAACCCAATGCAGCTAATAATAATTTCAAAGATCAATAAACTGAGAATCAGAAACAGAGTTAAAAGAAAATGAACAGAGAAATAAAAAGCCTATCTGCTGCATATCCATGAACGTTTCTATTGAGAATGAAGAGATATTCACCTTCCCTTGTTATTGATATTCATTGTTGTTATCCCAGTGACCGATGTGAACTGCAGCAATCAGCAGAAAAACATGACTTAAGATCCTTCAAGGCATTCTCTAGATAAGAATATCAACTACAAATAAACTAGTCATGATTTATTCAAAAATATATTGCTACAACTACAATACCATCCGATGAAACAGGGCAAAGGCTCAACAGCTATGAAACACCAACAGAAGTTAGCTACCTTACAAGATAATTGCAACATTTCCCCCTAATTTGAGCTTAATATTATTCAGCCAAAAAATTTTAAGAATAATGAGAAAACACAGGTTTAATGAAAAAAAACAACTGATATCAGATGACTCTAGTCTCCATGCTCATCCATACACATACACTAGAACAAAGAAAACTAGCCTATTAAGCAATATAAACTACAAAAAGGATACAAATAAACAAGGAAAAATACATAAAAGGAAGATGAAATAAAGCAAAAGGGCTTTGAAAACAAACTGCTATTTACCTGAATCGAGCAATTTCTCTAAGTGGTCCACCAATTCCACATCCAACATCCAACACCTAAAAGAAAATGTAAAATCTCAAGTCAAAATCATACGTAACAGAAAACTCAAGTAATAGCTCCATGCTCTAATGAAGTGGGAAACCTTGTGTCCAGGCTTCAACCCAAGTTGTAAAGCAAGAAATGTTCATGCCGCTTTATGCTTTCTTTGAGAGACTCCCCATTCCATCTGCAGAAACAAATTTTATGATAATGATCAACAGTGACTTGAAAAAGCAACTGTACCACATTCCTTGCATACACAAGATAGAGGTGAATGAATGGATACCTGGGAGCAAAATGGAAAGATTCACCCATCCAAACTCATAAAAGCTGGTAACAAGATCATAGTATTTGTTAACCTGAATTCATAACATCAAATGATGTTTGCACATGCAATCAAATCCTAATCAACTTTACCATTCCAATAAACTGCAAGTGAGAATACAGTATTCATTAGTTTAAGACAAAATAGCAGTATCAGATCACATATGGCTTGAAGAAATAGACAACTATATCTGCCAGTGTAAGTAATACAGTCAAACAAAACAACAAAGCAAATACCAAGCTCCTAATTCATACTAACAGAAAAGGTTGAAAATGAGCTAAAAGTAAAAACCAAGCAGTAGGTTGCAAGATAGCTGAAAGCAAAATTGGTAAAGAAGCTATTCTGACCATGTCAGTGTAGTTGGCTTTTCTCTTCCTCTTCGCCTCCATAAAAGACATGATATCGCTCATACCTGAAGCATTAAAATAATCTCATATAAATTTCAAAACAATAGCAAAAATCTAAAGAGTAAAAGACAGCATTTCAAGTGATCGGCATAAGTAAGTATACACAGTATGAGTTCTAAGTAACTACAAACAACCCTATGGTATTGGTCACTGTATAGCAGATTTGCATGGGCACAAATGTCTTATTTTGTTTAATGATTTACAAAATATTTGATGGCATGCTATCGATATCTTTGAATAACTTTCACCACATGGCTCTTCAGTGGAGTTGGAGTCATTTTATGATTACATTTTGCTTGAGAGTAAATAGCAGGGTCCAATACTCTTTTGCATAGTAGAAATAAATGAAGTTCTAACTTCTTTGAGAAAAATCAACAACTGAAATCAACAGACCTGCCAAATTAATTTTTTTTATATATTACAATCACCATTGAAGACCAAAGGGATCTAACAACTAAGATAAAAGAAACCATAAATCAGCTGCCAGTCAGTCATTTGACACACAGGTACTTTAATTCCTTAATAATATCACCATAGAAATCTATAGTCACTTGTATCTTTCAACCAAACCCGTCATGTCAGCCTTACCCAGTTACAGAAGAGTCAAAAGTAAAACAGGTACCAGTCATGACCTGGTCCATGTTCCGTGCAGTTGTATAAATTAATGACTCTTAAATTTGGGAGATGGAAACTTATTAGGACGTAATAAATGAGATTGTACTGCAAACTAACGTCACCTGTGAGTGAGAGAGAGATGCTAACAATCAAAGGTTAAGTACACAGAAAATAAGCTTAGCAACTAGAGAAAGATTAAATCAAGCAAAAAGCTTAATCCATAGAGTGGGAAAGAAATTTAAGTTACTTTAACTAAAAGACACATTAATCCAGAGAGAAAGAAGTGTCATAATCTAGTGAAGATGAAGTAAAATATACATTCGTTAGCATTTTTCACAATAATTATTGCTTTTATCTTATTCTCTCTCTATAAAAAAATTATTTCTTCGTATCATTTTCTTTCCTGTCAAACACAGCAATTAAAAATATATATGCTTCTATATTCTTTCCACATTCCAAGTAAAAGCTTAAGTGATTTTTTCTCTTTATTCTCATTATGAACATTTACCAAACACAAAAAAAAAAGCATAAAAACTGAAAAAGGAGGGATCTATACTCAACTCTCAAGACATAATTAAAAAGTAAAAAAAATTAAAAAAAGGGGAGAATGAATACTGTTCAACAGCGGAAAGGACTTCGGCTTTCTCGATCTTGCCGCCGAGACCGGATGCCAGATCCAATGCACCAGCCTTCGACATTTTTCTCCGTCACTCTCTCTCTCTCTCTCTCTCTCTCTCTCTCTCTCTCTCTCTCCTCTCGTCACTAGCAGCACCCGCAACAAATCTAGTTAAAAAAAAACAACAACGAAGTTATTCAAGTTTCCACTTAAATGTAGATTCTTTTGCCTGACTATATATACATACAGCGGATGCAGATAAGGGAAGCGAGAGGAAAAAAAGGCGGAGAGTGGCGTAAACAGATCAAACAATAAAACCAAAGCAAAGGACCGGACTGGACTTGGACTTGGACTTGGATGAGAAATGCAACAACTTTGAGGAGAAATTTAAGGAGAGGGTGTTGCAAACGAATAATCTCATGTAATGGTACAAAATTGCCCAACTGGACCAGCCTGTTACCCTAATAGGGCTAGGGCAGCCACAACGTGCACATTCTAAAAACTTATTAATACCATTGAAACATCCTTAAACAATACTCTAAATTCTAAATCAGTTCTAAACTTTTAAATTATTTTAATTAAGTATTCAAAGTATCCTTTTTGTTAGTTTAGCAGTTGATTTAGATGTTTAATGTGCAATTGGCAAGTGACATTGTACTCCCAAATAAAAAATCTTGGTTCGAAATTTAGATTTCATTGATAATATGAGCACATTAGGAGTCTATTTGATAATATTAGAAATTTTATAACACGCATATGTGTATGAAAATCATGTATTTAGAATAAAAATTTGTGTTCAAAATAATATATAATAAATAATGAATTTATGATATCAAAATAAAAAATAGATTAAATTGTAAGTAAATCGAAATTTAAACATATGAATACAGGTATTTATCATGGTGTTATCATCAATCTTAAATTGATGTCAACTTAATTTGTGGCACCATCTCAATTAACAACATTATTAATATATACAATTGATGAAGGTAATGAAGCGTGTATAAGAAAAATAAAATGTATAAAAATATCAAATAAAACTTTAGTTGAGTGGTAAATTTAAAGTTTTACTAACCTAATTGGCATAGGTTCAAATTCTTTATATGCATATTTTTATTGAAATAATTAACAATATTAAATACTTAAATTAACTAATGACATTATAAAAGTAGAGAGACCAAATTATGTCAAACTTGAAATATATAGATTAAACCTCAAGTTCCAACATAATATAAGAGTTAAAACTTAAGTTTGACAAACTCAAAAGAAATAAGAGTTGCGTGTCCATCTTTAACGCCCTTAGAGCATTCAAATTACATACAACCAAATACCATTTTAATCAGAAATTTAATGATATTAATTATTTGGACTAACTAATAATATTATAAAAAAATACAATGACTAAATTATGTTAGAAAGTAAATATAAATGATAAATCTTAAATTGAAGATAAATAAAAGGACCAAAACTTAAATTTATCACTTTTCTATAATGAAAAAAAGAAAGAAATGGTGGATAATATCTCTCTAAATAATATTCCTTTATCTTAAAATTTGTTTTTTTGGTACATATATTATCGATCCCTTAAAAAAACCATTATCAGTTATTTTTATTTTATGAATATAAAATAGTAAGATATTTTATAATAAGATATTACTTATAAGTGATAAATAAATTATTCTAACTTCTTATATTTATTATATGATTTTTAGTTTTATTAGTACGAAATTAATTTTACATAATATTTGAATCCAATACTGTATGATATAATAAATAAAAATATAATTAATATGATTTATCTATTACCATTCAATTCAGTTGTATAGTTAAATGAATAAAATATTTGTATATTTATCATATTATTTTATATGACTTTAGCTATTATTAATTATTAATTAATATTAAAGTATAAAAAACAAATAAAATCATTTTTAAATTTTAACTATTAATATTATTCAACATAGTTTAAATGCATAAAAACTCTATTATTATATTTATAAAACATTATTCATTACAAGTAACCTAATATTTTTACATTTATCAATAACAATAAATTTACTATATTAATTTGTAGATAATATATAATTAATATAAATATATTATATATATTAAAATAAATTAAAATAATTTTTTCTTTATTATTGATGGAAACATAATAATTTAAATATAAATAATGCAATATAAAATTTGATTTTTATTTATTACGTTAATTTATTTAAAAGTATCTTTTAATAGATTTATAATTTTATTTATAAGTATGATAAATTAATTATCAAGTAAAATTTTTAACCAATTATTTTGGTAAACTAAAACTCTTATTATAAATTTGATAAATTTTATAATAATAAAAAAAGTGAAAATGACAAATTCAACTGGGTTATATTGTACGGTTCAAAAGTTTTTTTAAGCTCGTGTTTTTATGTACATTATAGATAAAATAAATTATAAATAATTATTTATTTAAATTATTTATTAATGTTGATTGAGTCTTAGCTCGACTAGCATTGAAATTGTTACTAATCTAAGAGAACGTGGGTTCAAGTAATGCATTATCCTCTTATTTATGGGTTGAGAGCTATGAGTAATTTTAAACATTGTGTGTTAAATATGACTCCTATTTTCAGTCAAATTTGAAAAATAATCTTTCAGTTAAACTCTGTTTACTTGTTTCAATCAAACACTGATTAGTTTAGGTTATTTTATTATTATTTGATCTATGAATTTAGCCTATAAATAGGCTCTTTTACAACCTTAGAAAATATACCCATTAGAGATTAGAACTCATAACACATTTAGAGAATTTTGTGTTTACGTTTTGTGGGTTCTTTGTTTTCGGGTTTTCAGGGTTTAATTTTTATCTCCATCTTTTGTACTCTTCGTTCTTTTTCTATTATAGTAAAATTATCTTTGCCCGCGGTTTTTTTATCCTCTTTGGAGGTGTTTTTCACGTTAAATTTGTGTGTTCAATTCTTAATTTATTCCGCTATTTTCTTGTTCGTTACTTAACGGGTCGAAATCCATAACAAGTGGTATCAGAACTAGTTCAATTTTCATAAATCAGCTTGTTCAGAGATGACAACAACAAGATTTGAAATGAGAAGTTCGATGGTGAGACAAATTTCAATCTGTGGCAAGTTCAGATGATGGCAATTCTAGTTCAATTCGGTTTGAAAAAGGTTGTTACTGGGAAAAAGCCTGAGAATCTAAATAAAACAGAATGGAAGAGCTTGAAGAAAAGGCTTTGTATGCAATCCAGTTGTGCCTCACGAATACGGTATTGCAGGAGGTATTGATGGAGAAGACCTCATCCGCCTTGTGGAAAATGTTAGAAACTCTTTATGCGACTAAGTCTCTGGCTAATCGTTTAGTGTTGAAACAACGTCTATTTACGTTTCGCATGAACGAAGGTGAGCTTCTTAGAGATCACATCAGTCAATTTATTACTCTTTTAAATGACTTAAAGAATGTTGAGGTTCATATTGATGACGAAGATCAGACTATGCTATTATTGTGCTCTTTACCCCCTTCATACAAGTCTTTTAGGGAGACCCTAATTTATGGCAGAGATAAACTCTCGTTCGAAGATGTGAAGGGTCATTTTTTGAGTAAAGACAAACTCGACAATGAGCTTCATTTGGATAGCAAGACAGATAGGCAAGCTTCCGTTTTGGTAGCACAAAGAAACGAGATAAAAGGTGTCGCTATTGTAAAAAGTTAGGTCACGTCAAAGCAGATTGTTATAAACTGCGAAATAAAAAAGTTGCTGAGAGTAACGAGGAAGATGTAGCTGGTGCTAATTTGGCCGATGAAAATGGTGATGATTACTTGTTAGTGTCAACAAGCGATAACACCAAGCTCACGTCCGAGTGGATCCTAGATTCAGAATGTTCTTCCACATGTGTCCCAATAGAGAATAGTTCTCCACATACAGTTCGATTGAAGTGGAGTTGTGCGCATGGGAAACAATTAATCTAGTAAGGTAATTGATATTGGTACTGTTAAAATTAAGATGCATGATGGGACGATTAGGACACTCTCAGATGTCAGGTATGTACCTGATTTACGAAAGAATCTCATCTCCTTAAGTATTTTAGACTTGAAAGGATGCAAAATCAACATCGAGCCGAGCAACATTAAAGTATCTCGTGGAGCTCTCGTTTTGTTAAAAGGTAAAAGAACCGGCAGTCTTTATATTCTGGAAGGTTATACAGTGACCGGTGAAATCAGACGTCCCTCTTCCGTTACCGAGTTAAAGTCAACTTGTTTGGAGCGGAGGCAACTTGGTCATAGGAGGGAAAAAGGTATGACCGTTTCGTTGAAGAGAGGTTCTCTTTTAGCTGCAGGTTTTGAAAAGTTAGGGCACTGTGTTCGTGAAAATCAGACCCGGGTTAGTTTTGATTTGGCACTGTACAAGTCGAAGGCTAGAAGTCTTCCAGTTTCTAAGCACAAATTCGACTCAGTTAATTCCCTGCATAGTTCAAGATAGGCTCGTGGTGGGCTTTGGCAAAGATTGTGTTGTGGAAATATGAGTCAATGTGGAGATTTGTTAAATATGACTCCTATTTTCAGTCAAATTTGAAAAATAATCTTTCAGTTAAACTCTGTTTACTTGTTTCAATCAAATACTGATTAGTTTAGATTATTTTATTATTATTTGATCTATGAATTTAGCCTATAAGCAGGCTCTTTTATAACCTTAGAAAATATACCCATTAGAGATTAGAACTCATAACACATTTAGAGAATTTTGTGTTTACGTTTTGTGGGTTCTTTGTTTTCAGATTTTCGGGGTTTAATTTTTATCTCCATCTTTTGTACTCTTCGTTCTTTTGCCATTATAGTAAAATTATATTTGCCCTTGGTTTGTTTTATCCTATTTGGAGAGGTTTTTTCACGTTAAATTTGTGTGTTCAATTTCTCAATTTATTCCGTTATTTTCTTGTTCGTTGCTTAATCGGGTCAAAATCTTAACATTTTGTATATAATATTTTTTTGTCAAAATACCTATATGTAAAACAAAAATTAATTATTGACTTTTATCTGGTTTCTTCTCTCTTTTTTTTTTCCAAATTTTTCATTGTTTCTTTTTGTTCAAAATTTATAAAGAATTGGGTTTCTACCATCAATTCTTTTTTTTTTATGTCCAAAAACGCCAAAATTGATGGTATGTTGGAATAGTATTTAAATCTATACTTTTTAGAATTTGCAATCTATTCTTTTGAGAATTAAGAATTTGTAAGGGTGAGTATTCGATCGAATTAAGTAAAAAAGTTTTAGAATTAATTGAGTTGACGAGCCTCATTTTGTCATCCTATCTCAATTTAAATTTTTTTTGAATCGAGTTGAGTGAAATGAAGTTCAAGAGTCGAATAAAATCAAATGAAATTGTTAGAGTTAAATTAAAAATTAAGCATGTCAAATTAAAATATTGTTGTAATATAACTAATTTAATATTAAAACACATAAATTTTGAAAATTTTTTCAAAACAAAATAAGAAAAAAAAGATATTTTAGAATGATAAATTTGAATAGTTAATTTATTTATTCATGTCCTTAAAATTATTATTTTAGAATTTTTATAAAATTTTAAACTTTTTTTATATATTTGAGTTTTTTATATTTTTTAAAATATAAAATTTGAAATTTTTGTAAATATTTTGAATTTTTTATAATTTTGTTGAGAGAGATAAATTTGCTCATTTTCAAAATTGACAAGAATGAAAAAGGTATTCACACCCATCATTATTTAAGTTATTCAAATTATAAAATTTAACTCGACTCGAACTCGAATTATTTATTCGAGTCAACTTAAATAAATCGAATAACTCAATTCGATTAATTCAAAATTTAAAATATTTTTCAATTTTTTAATAAAATCTAGTTGGAGTTTTGTTAATTCAACGGGTTTCTTCGATTCACTAGCGGTTGCTTTAATCAAGCCCTGCAACCTTTGAATGTGTTTCATTATTTTTACAAAATTTTAAAATAGTTTATTTTTTTAGAATATTTTAATAGATCTACAAATTAAAAATTTTAAAATAAATAAAAGAAAAGAAATCAATGATAAAAATAAAGGAGAAACAAGCAAAAGTAATTATGTAAATAATTAGAAGAAAAAATTGAATTTGTACCTTACTCATTTTTTTTATATAAAATAAAACCCATTAAGAATGAACTTATATGGAAATTGATAATTAGTTTTTTTTATAGAAAAAAAAGATCCCTTGATGCAGTATAATGAATGCGGAGATTTATGCTTAGGTGTAAATATAACGTAAAAGAAAATATCATATAGCTTAGCTTAATTGGTTATCACCGTAGCTTCAGTGATGGAAACGAGGGTAAAAAGTATTATGGAAGATTTTGTTTTGAAACTTAAATTGTATTTTATTTTATTTATTTAAAAAATAGATAAATTAGTCATTGTACATTAGATTAAAGAATAAATTTGTTTTTCCTATTAAAATATTTATTTATTTCTATTATTAAAAAGTGGTGTGTTTAATAGAATAATAAAATAGTTACACATAGCATATCATGTGTATCTTGTTCTAATATATGTGAATTAGTTTTTAATACTAGAAATAAATAAATTTTTTTAATAAAATAGCTAATTTATTTCATTTTTGAATAAAGAAGATAAAAATATATGGAAATCACATGTAATCTAACCATAATTTTTACAATTTTTTGGAAAAAAGTCTTCTTGCTTAAGATGGTTAATGTTGCCTTTTATTTAGTGCTACTCCATATATATAGATTTCGTGACGTAATTGTAAGGCAACTCATGTTCGTCTTGTAAAATTAAGAAGAAAGTACAGAAGAGCTTGGTTTTGGGGGCCTTACTAATTATATAAATGATGAAATTTTATGTGGGCAAGAATAAGATCAGTTGTTTTCAAAGAATGTTTTTAGGAGAAGACATAATATCAAATAACCACATCAGCATGGTAATTAAGGATCAAATTTGGAATAGCTACCAAGCTTCGAGGTCAGTGCAGACCAAAAAAGGTTCAAGGATGAAGATGTGAAACTTGCCGAGTTGAAGGACTAAAAGTTAAGTTACCCCATTACTTAATTAATGTGCTTGGTGGGTTGATTTTGGCGTTTATCACGTGAGTTGTGACGTGTTGAGCGCGGTGAATACCTTAGCAAATGACAAGAACAACGGCACATGTTATAGGGTGAAAGTAACGTGTCGCTTATTGTAAAAAAAAAAAGAGAGAGGAAGGTAACATGTCGCTTTCTTACAGGGACTTTATTATTAAAAAATCACACGCCTGCCTTTTACAAAAGAAGTTATTATTAGGGTATTTTTTATATAAAATTAATAAAAAATTTTAAAATTTAAACTTAAAATATTTCAATCCTTAAAAGTAAATTTTAATAAGTAAATTTTTTACATAAAATTTTTCACATATAAATGTGTCATTATCCATGTATTTTTAAAATTTTAGTTTAAGCTTAAATTTTTTTTCTATACAATATTTTTACATCTTCTATTATTATAGATATCCTTTTTCAAGAAATTTTTTTACGTAATGAAGTGAATCTTCAAGAATAACCAAGCAATTAACTTTATTTCCATCCATTTTTTCTATACAATACTAGGAGTAAGGGATTGGGATAACATGATTTGAACCTCTGATAAATAAAATATCTGACAAGAGTTTTAATCAACGTTCCATTCCAAGTCAAGATAAAATTATGCCATTTTTTAAACAATAAATATTTACTTCCTTAATATGCATTTGGCTTAATACATAATTTGGTACTTGAGTTTGACGTTATTTTATTACGTGATACATGTGTTGTTTTTTGGTCAAATCTTGTATTGTATTTGATAAAAGTTATATATTTTAGCACCTAAAGATAATAGTGTTAACTTTTTAATTTTTAATTCAGGTATTAGAGTTAATTTGATAAAAAATCATAATTAACTAATAATATTAGCAATTAAATTCCATCAAATTAACTCTAAAATCAGAATTGGATCACATCCATCGAACTATATTTGACAAATTAAACACAAAATTAAATAAATTCACAATTAACACTAAATTTTTTTTATTAACAAAATCATGAAAAAAATCAAACCTAATTATATTAATAATTAACTTTAATCAAATCAACTTTAAAACCTGAATTAAATACTAAATAATTAACATTATTATCTTTGGATACCAAAATATATAACTTTTGTCAAATACAAGTATCAAATTAGACAAAAAGCAACACATATACCTATCAAACTTAACTACCAAATAATATATTTAATGTAGTTATTTTTATTTTAACATAAACTAATTTTGACCGTATGGTAAGTAGATGATGAAAATTTGTCTTGTGCTGTTTTGGAAGCAAAGTTTAAAGTATTGTTTGGAACCGTTTAGTAATTGAATTTGGGAGTAGTTGTTTACATGTTTGGGTAATTATTATAATTGATGAGTCTCATCGAATTGGGTCTAATTAGAGTATCCAATTATACTTTCTAATTTTTGTAAGTGAGGGTCAGAATTGGAGTAATTATATTGAAAGTCAATTTTAAAAAATTGTTTTTTATACAAGTTTCATCTATGAGTGCTTGAGATGGTAAAAATTTCTTATATTATAAGTTCTAAAAAAATTATATTATAAAAATAATTTATTTATTTTATAAAATTATAACAAAAATTTATGTTATTTAAATCCTAAAAAATTTCTGAAGTTATGGATAACAAGTTTATTATAAAAAAATTATTTTACTTATTATAAAAGTATAATAATGTATTTATTAATAAAAAAAATATAGTCAAGAAGTATTAACATAACTTATTTATATATCTATACTATACATTATAAAAATAAAATAGTTATAATATATATATATATATAAAACTAAAGTTATGGTAAAAAAATTATAGTATTTATAAGAAGTGTTATGAAAATTATTAGACAATTTATAGAATATTTTTATAAGAGTTATATATTATAAAATTTATATTATTTTTAATTTAGTTTACATATTATTAAAAAGGATATAACTTAGCGTAAGTGTTTCTCCAAATTAAGTTTGTATAAATTTTTATAATTAAAGTTATAGACTATTTGGACTGTAAACCCAAATATTATAAGATTGGTGCTAATTATGCAAATACAAAATGTTTTCTTGCATCATATCATGGGGTATGAATTACCATTTGAGAGAATGATGCCTAACACAAACAACATAGACATATACGGAAAAAAACATATTTTAAAATGTTTTCTTGCATCAATTCATGAACTTTTTAATTTGAGACATTAAATATTTTAAAATGTGATTGAGAAGATATTTTTTATTCTACAAAAAAAAAACATATATTAACAACATCACCTTAGTATAGCACAAAAAAAATGTAGGGTCGTACTACCTTGTTGCATATTTCATAACTTAAATCATAGGTGGAAGATGATTTATACTTTGAAGACTGTTAGAACTGTAAATAATATCTAATATAAAATTAAAACTATAAAGCAGGATCTATGATGTCAAATCATCATGAATAAATTAATAACAAAGGCATATACGGAAACGTACCTAAATTCATCGATTTCTTGAAATCTACGGATCTTGGAGTTTTGATATTCTAAATTAGCATACAAGTGATCTAGAGAAGGTAACTCTCTCTTTTCTAAAGATGGGATATTAGAAAAGTTACCTTGTGAGTAATTTGGGAACCATAACCCTAATATATATAACTTTGGCACATTAGCCTTAATTTCTAATTAGCTTATTATCAATTAGAAATTAGTTACTACAGTATCTACACATATTTGACCCATATTTTATTTAACAATTAAAGCCCAATAAACTATAACCAAATTAGATCGCTTTTAATTTGGGCTAACCTATAATGATAGTAAATAATAACATGTAATTACTCTTATTATATATGTGATATCCATATTTTCCAACAAAGACTACATAAAAGAAAGAGATATTGATAATCTTAATTACACCAATTCAAATTCAGATGATGAACTCAGTCAATAACCAACAGATGATGATAAAGAGAACATGTTAAATATTAAAGAGGGAATAACTCAATAAATATGCAGTAGAGAAATTAGATAAAATTGCATAAGATGTGTATTTTTATTGTTATTTGTATTAATAATCATATTATCAACTACATTTTTAGACTAACATAATACAAATGATGATTTGATTTTAATTTTTGTTGTTTAAAAATTATTTTTATCATACTAGTAATTTTTATAGTAATTAAACTTTTTTAAAAAGTATAAATTATATAAATGTGTAATTACAATTCATACTATCAAACATGATATAGAGAATTACGATGTAATTACTCCCTGCTTGTAACACCCCTCACTCTGTCCGATCGTTAGACTCGAGCTATGGGATGCTACTATTATTACTGGAGCAGATACACACAGCTCATACCAAATAATTCAATCGAATGTCAATTCATTTTATAACTTCATGTGTAATATGATTTACAAACAAAACCAAGACTTAACTGAGCTTATGAAAGCTCTAAAATTAATCAGAACATAAATGAGGACCAAACTATAAAATTTTCAAAGTTTGAACATAGGTATCGATACCCAAATTAGGTACTAATACCATCTTTAGCTTTGATGTTTTAAAAATCGAGTAAATATACACAGGTATCGATACTAAAATTAAGTATCGATACTATTTTGGCATTCTGCTATTTTCATAATTTTTGGACACAAGTCAATCCATATCGATACCTTTATAGAGTATCGACCTTTGTGATTAAATACTGATACTTTATATTGGTATCGATACCAAATTGACATTCAGTCATTTTAAAACACTGTTCATTTGATAAAGTACTGATACTTCAACCTATAGTATGGATACTTTTTGCTAGAAAGTTAAAATTTCAAGTTTTGATACTCTTTATGCTCAAATCAAAAGTCAAACCAAATCATACTTATAGGCATTTATTCAATCTGCAACAACCAACTTCCAAACATACCAAATGCCACAATTCATTCATTAAACCAATCATGAACTCAATATACTTCACTTAGTAACTAACATATGCTTTTACCTATACAATTCAACAATTTAACCATGACGTATACCAACTCCATTGAACAATCAACCATACAAATAGCCATTTGCAAGATCTTTCTAAACCATTAGACATCAATATCGTCCTTATACTAATGGATGACAACCTGTGAAGTAACAATTTATGAAAGATAGAATGCTATTCAATTCCACCATCTAACACAACCATTTCTTTGTCAACTTTCACAGTTACGAACAAAGTATATAACCATTCAAAATCAAGGCACATTTTATATTCAAAACACCATCATTCAAGGTACACCATTAAACATAACATTGCCTATATACATGCCAGATAACCAAGTTCAGAACAATAAAAAGATTATTAAATTGAAGGCTTGATAGCGTGAGCTTCGAAGCGATCCGATCACCTCGTTCCTCAAAAGACAACTACAAACAGAGAAAACACAACAGAGTAAGCATTACGTATGCTTAGTAAGTTCATATGAGCTAAAATAGTAAACTCACCTCAATTCATAACAAACATAATGAATTAGCTAATTATACGACTTTTCTATCATCACATTCTACATCAGTAAGGTGAGCTCATCAGTTACAATCTTATAACATTTCAATATGTACAATACATTTTCATTCAGTTTCATTCTATCAGAATCATCGAACATATACGTCATTTCATCATTCCAACCACATATAGATATTTTCATGTACAGTACATATTATCAAACAAATATTTTCCATTTTACACTAACTGTTTATCCTGATGAACTATAATAAACATATACGGATACGCGGGTAACCATCAAAACACACCAAATTGTTCATTCGAGCAATAACTCCAAAACACACATGAGCATTGAAGTGCTAAGCCCGTAGGGCATCATATGTCATAAAACATTACATACCTATAGAACACACCAAGGTTTCCATAGAGACAATCAATAACAGTGATCTTCGTAAAGGCAAAACTCGGTAATCCGCAGCAGATGTCGGATTTCGGTTCAAACAGTGAATTCCCCGTACATCATTATCATCCCCTATCATATCCCGTACAACGTACAAATAACCCTACTGGCACACCAATTGCATCCTATCTTATCTTGAGTTCATCCGGGCTCATTTAACAGATTATTTCATTTCTTTATAATTCAATCTATTTCTCACCTTATTGTACTAACTTGCATACAATTCAAAACACATTAAAAGCATGTAAATTCGTAATTTAAATACATACATTACATTTACATATACAACTATACCATATGAACTTACCAGACAAAACAACAATGAGTGAAGTGTAGATGACTAATCCGAAATTTTCCCTTTTCTTCGATTATTTACCAGTTGATTCAAATCTTAATCTATATGGGTAATTGATTTCAGTTTATCAGTTTCAATTACCTTATAACATTTTGGATTATGCATATAACAATTCAATCTTTTTTGAAAATCCCTAAATTTTTATATTTTATTCAATTTAGTCCCTAAAATAGAAACAATCATAACTTTTGTAACACCCCTATACCATGTTCGACCCAAAGAACCTAATATAGGAATATTACATTTGGTGCCAAAATGATTTTGGCTAATCACTAAATATATTTGAACATAAAAACAAATAATAAATTTAAATAATTTATATTTTAGTCCCTACTACTACTTGGAACATACTTGGAACATACTTAATCTATTCAAGATTTTAAAACATACCCTCTTGATACTTAGAGATGTGATGAGATGAATGCTCGCAATCTCAAATACAACTCTTCAAAATTATTGTACCTAATCTGCGAATGGAAACAAACCGTATGCTAAGTATACACTCAGTGGTATTACTATAATTCAAATACTTAAGGTAAAAAACAATAAATATGAATATTTAGTCTTACCACCATTTACTGTAACACCCCAAACCCGGCCCAGACATTACGGCCGAATCCAGCGTGTCACGTTGAAGCGTTACTGAAAAACTCATGCCTTATCTAAAATCTTTCTTAGCGTTTAGAGAGTATTTTCGATATAGATTAAAGTGAATGGAAGCTGAGCACCAGGTAGGAAACCGGAAAAGAGGAAGTGAGTCCATCGGACTGCTTAAGTACCAAGCTCCATTCGGATCCAATCCTAGACATGCACACCACCATTGCCACACCTTAACTTAGTGTATGTTCTTGGGAAACCAATTTAATTAAGTCCAGTTTAAGGAAAAATGATTAATTTTGGAAAACGTTTTTATTGCGGAAGTTTTGCTTTGTTGTCGTGATATTTTAAAATCAATTACTGTTTTTGAAAATGCGCCCTAAAACTAATCAGTTTTAGCGATTAAGATAATATCATACCTATTCTAGTAAAACATATTAAAACCATTTAAAATAATTAAAGTGGCCTTATTACAACTTAAAACCCAAATAATAAAAGTAAATGAAAACTAATTAAATTAAAGGAGAAAATCAAGTTTGCAGTACGTGTGGCCACTCCGAATCCCCCACAGCTCTAAGTCCACTATGGTTGGGGGTTACCTGCATGGATAAAATTAAGAGGTGAGTTTGGGGAAAACTCAGTGTGTAAATTAACCCAACCATAGTCCAGATCAGTTCAAACCACAGAAATAGATTAAGTTGGGCCTTAGCCCTATACTAAATTCAGAATGAAGCCCATAGGCCCATAACAAAAACAGAACAGATATATCAAGCATGCAGAAAACCTAACCCATATCCATCCGTATACACCCCCGTGCCAACCTGACACCATGTGGGGAGACTACTCGACCCACCCATCCGTCTACATGTCACAAGTATTGTAATATCCCGAATTAAGGCCTTATCGGAATAGTGGTTCCGTGACCACAAATCCGAGATAGAAATAATTATTTTATAATTATTTTGAGGTTTATGATATGATTGCATAATTTTGTGAAAATTTCGTGAAGAAATTTTTGGCATAACGAGTTTAATTTAAAGTTAGGGACTAAATCGAATAAGTTGCAAAACTTGCATTCTAGAAGTTTTTAGTATGAAATTGCTTTGAAATATTAATTAGGAGGTCTTAAATGGTAATTTGACCAATTTTAAGTTCATGGACAAAATTAGGACATAGAAGGAATTTTTGGAAAGTTTAGTAGTAAGGGCATTATGGTCATTTGGATATTAAATGAAATAAAAATAGGAAAAATAACCCAAAATGATCATCTTCTCCATATTGTTCTGCCGATTTTTGCTCTCCTCCATAGCTGGGGTTTCTTCAACTTTCAAACTTCATAGTAAGTGATTTCAAGCCCCGTTTTTAATGATTTTTATGTTTTTGAAATCCCGGTAGCTCGATTTAGCTTATGTTAACAATAATTCAACCTATGGTTCATATTTGGAAAAATACCCATAGGTGAAATTTGTGTATTTTGGTGTTTTATGACAGAATATGAGGTTTTAAATTTTGTTAGACAACTTGTGCTACTCAGTTTTGAGTAAAAACGAGTAAAAAGGCTTAATCGGTAAAAATATTTAGTAGTCATAAATACATGTTAGAGTGAGAATTTGATGTTGCCATAGAAGGGAAAAATGATTAAAATGTCATAAAACATAATAATAAGGGATGAAGTTTAATTCCCGAGCCTAGGGGAAAAGTGTAATTATGCAAAAGTTTAGGGGCAAAATGGTAATTTTGCCAAAGTTCGTATTAAGGATTGTTTTAATGAATGTATGTATTAAATAAGATTAATTTGGTATTATAGATCAAGAGAAACGAGATTCAAGTCGTGATCGAGGGAAAAACAAAGTTTACGAGGAATAGGCTCGATTGTTAAAAATTTTGTACCGAGGTAAGTTCATGTGTAAATAAGGTAGCATAATTGTTATTTTTAAGTTATTGATGTTAAATATATGATATGCTGATTTTTATCATGAAATATATGCTTTGTGGTTATTTTCGAATAAAATGCAAATTAAGTGTATTATTTGTTAAATATAAAGTGCTACCGAGTATTGGTTTCGGTATTTTACGGAAGATGGCAAGGAGATGTGTTCGAGGAAAATCCCGTTTAAACCTTAGGAATAGATTAGGATACAAGTGACATGTCACTAGGATGGTTGAACATCCGAACTCGTTGAGTTGAGTCCGAGTTCACTTATGGATGTGAAATGTCCAAACTCGTTGAGTTGAGTCCGAGTTCGTGAGATGTAACTAGGCATCCGAACTCGTTGAGCTGAGTCCGAGTTCACTTATGGATGCGAACGCCCGAGCTCGTTGAGTTGAGTCAGAGTTCACTTATGGGCGGGTTACATGGTAGCTGGCTACAAATGTGGCACTTATGTGCAAATTATCCATGTATCCGAGTTATATTCCGATGTGTTCAACGGGTAAAATTTCTAGTGAAATGGAAGAACACTTAAGATGCAGGTGACGTATTGGTAAGTATTGTGAAATGGACACTTTGGACAGGTATGTACTTAACCTTCGGGTTGAAAATAGATACAACAACAATAAGGTGGTAAGATGATTAATGATGTTTAGAAATGTGATATATGTTTTGGTGATACCATGCTAAGGTTGTTTGGTATAATTGTATTGTTATGTTACTTGTTATTTGCATATGACTTACTAAGCATTTATGTTTACTCCCTCCTTTTCATTCACTGTAGTTTTGAACAAGCCGGCTTAGGAATCGGGATAGGTCGAAAGTTCGATCACACTATCCGAAGGACTCTTTTTGGTAAATGGCTTGTAAAACTTAAGTATGGCATGTATAGCAATACACCTATTTTGTGTAAATAATTTTATGATATGGCCATGATTTGGTTGAGAAAATGCTTAATAATGATAAGTCATGGAAAATGCTAAGTTAGATCATGTTTGATGTCATTGAAGTTTAATATGTTATCTAGATCATAAAAACTCATGAAAAGATGAAATTTGCCATAAACAGAATATTGCAGCAACACTGACATGAGTTTGAAAATTTACTAAAAATCATAGAAATTGAATTTGGTGATGGAGTAAATATGAAATTGAATCCTAGTATGTCTAGTTTCATATAAAACAAATGAAACAAGTAAAGGAATTATATGTTATAAGATATTTGAATTTTAGTGAAACAGGGCTAGAGCGATTTTTGGATCCCCTGTTCCAACTTTAGAAATTTACCATAAATTGTAAAAAAATAATTAGGTGGTATATTTTATATTATTGGAATCCTTATTGAGTCTAGTTTCGGAATAAATAAACGACATAGTCATATAAACTTTTCACAGAGAGAAATATGGTTCGTAGTAAATAGAGGTTAGTCCAGTCAAGTCCTGAAACAGGGGTAACTTTAACTAATAAACTGTATTAATTGGCCCAACCAAAAATTCTAGAAAAAAATTAGTAAATAGATATATGATTCTAGATTTAAGGAAAATTTACGGATCTTAATTTCTAGTTTTTTAACTCGAGATATGATTTTTCTTGTAACTGTGACACAGGTAGCTAGAAAGTTGTGAATGTAGAAATAAATGATTCAAAGTTCTTAATTCGATAAATTATGTTCGGTAACACCTCAATCTCAACTCCGGCAATGGTCTCGGGCGTGGGGCGTTACATTTAATGGTATCAGAGCAGGTTTAGTCGGTTCTCGGACTACGTGTTGTATGTACGAATTTTGCTATACATGCTATATGTATAAATTGTGATATTGTGACGACTTTTGACCTATTAAATGATTTTTTTATAGTAAATGGATCCCGATCCAACTGCGGCTGATGATGTAGAGAGTAATGCACCAGCTCCGACTGAAGGGGCGGTGCCAATTGAAAATCCACCTCCTACTGTTGGTCAAGGAGGAGGAGAAGGGGCTCGGGAAGCCTTTCTCCAAATGATGAATGCTTGGTATACTGAGTTCGTTCGTACGAACTCAAATGCACAACCTCCCCCACCTTCCCCAATTCCTCAACCTATACCCCCGATGCCTCAGGGTGTGGATATGATAAAATTTCACAGAACTCCGGTTGATAGAATTCGTAAACAAGGGGCCGAAGAATTTAGCGCAAATATTGATGACGATACCGATAAAGCAGAGTTCCGGCTTGAAAATTCTATCCGGGTATTTGATGAAATATCTTGTACACCTGAAGAATGTTTGAAATGTGCTATATCTTTGTTGAGGGATTAAGCTTATAATTGGTGGAAGACTTTGATTTCGGTGGTACCGAAAGAGATGGTAACCTGGGAATTCTTTCAAGAAGAGTTTCGAAAGAAATATATTAGTGAAAGATTTATTGATCAGAAACGTAAAAAGTTTCTTGAGCTGAAGCAAGGTAATATGACAGTCACAGAATATGAAAGAGAGTTTGTTCGATTGAGTAAGTATGCCAGAGAATATGTTCCTACAGAGGCCAAGATGTGCCGACGATTTGAAGACGGGCTCAACGAAGACATCAAGGTATTTTTTGGGATCCTTGAACTAAAAGAAATGGTGGTACTTGTCAATCGAGCTTGCAAGGCTGAAGAACTACTTAAGGAAAATAAAAAGGTAGAATCTGAGACACGAAATTAGAAGAAAAGACCAATGAGTAATGCACCCTCACAACAACCCCGAAAGTCAAGAAATATGAATCCTCGTTCCCAAGTTTCAGTTGGGCAATCATATGGGAATTCTAAGAAGCAAAATGTGGGTCCTAAGTTCTAGACTACTTCGGCAGCCAGTGTAGGGAACTCGAGATTTGTTAAACCTGAATGCCAGCGGTGTGGTAGAAATCATTATGGTCCGTGCAGAGCAAATGAATGTTTTCGATGTGGTTCTCCGAATCATTTTATTAGAGACTGCCCAAAGAGAGCTGAGAAAGAAAAATTTCAGTATACAAAAGCAAGTGGTGCGAATTCGAGGGGAAGGTATCCAAGAAAAGCTGGGAATGAAGCAAGCAGTAAGAATGTAGCCAGAGATGCAGCAGTTAGATTTTAAGGTAGGGCTCCGGCTAGAACTTATGCTATTAAAGCGCGTGAAGATGCTTCATCACCCGATGTGATTACTGGTATATTTTCTCTTTATGATGCTAATGTTAATGCTTTGATTGATCCCGGTTCTATTCATTCATATGCATGCATGAAACTGGTGTCTAGTATGAATATACCTGTTGAGAACACAGAATTTATGATTAGAGTGTCGAATCCACTAGGCAAATGTGTGATAGTTGATAAAGTATGCAAGAAATGCCCTTTAATGATTCGGGGTCATTACTTTCCGGCTGACTTGATGTTGTTGCCGTTTGATGAATTTGATATTATTTTGGGTATGGATTGGTTGACATTGCATGATGCTATAGTAAACTGCAAAGAAAAGGTTATAGAATTAAAGTGTGAAAATGGTGAAACTCTGCGGGTTGAATCAAATAAATCAGAGGCATTGTCTAGTGTGATTTCTTCAATGTCGGCTTAAAGATATTTGAGAAAGGGTTATGAAGCTTATTTGGCGTATCTAATTAATACAAAAGAAGTGGAAAAGAAAGTTGAATCACTGCCGGTTGTGTGTGAATTTGCGGACGTATTTCCAGAAGAATTGCCGGGTTTGCCTCCAGTCAGGAAAGTAGAATTTGGTATTGATTTAATACCGGGAACAGTTTCGATCTCGATTGCTCCATATAGAATGGCACCAGCAGAGTTGAAAGAATTAAAGTCGCTGTTGCAAGAGTTGACTGATAAAGGCTTTGTGAGACCGAGTTTTTCACCTTGGGGTGCTCCCGTGTTATTTGTGAAAAAGAAGGATGGTTCTATGAGATTGTGTGTTGACTATCGGCAATTAAACAGGGTGACAATCAAGAACAAGTATCCGTTGCCAAGAATTGATGATTTATTTGATTAGCTAAAAGGAGCGACATGGTTTTCAAAGGTTGACTTGAGATCTGGATACTATCAGCTGCGAGTAAAAGAGTCGGATGTCCCTAAAACTGCTTTTAGAACAAGGTACGGTCATTATGAATTTTTAGTTATGCCATTCGGGTTGACAAACACTCCTGCTGTGTTTATGGATTTGATGAATCGCATATTTCGGCCATACTTGGACAAATTTGTTGTGGTGTTTATTGATGATATTTTAATTTATTCAAAAGATGAGACAGAGCATGTTGAGCATTTGAGGATAGTTTTGCAAACTTTAAGAAATAAGCAGTTGTATGCTAAGTTTAGTAAAAGTGAATTTTGGCTCCGGGAAGTTGAATTTTTGGGTCATATTGTTTCAGGTGATGGTATACAGGTTGATCCTAGTAAAATTTCAGCCATTGTTGATTGGAAACCACCGAAAAATGTAACCGAAGTTAGAAGTTTCTTGGGGCTAGCTGGGTATTATCGGCAGTTTGTAAATGGATTTTCTATAATTGCTGCTCCTATGACTAGACTACTCCGAAAGAATGTTAAATTTGAATGGACGGAAGAATGTCAACAGAGTTTTGAAGAATTGAAAAAGTTATTAACAGAAGCACCAGTATTAGTACAACCCGAATCAGGTAAAGAATTTGTGGTGTATAGTGATGCTTCTCTAAATGGTTTGGGGTGTGTACTCATGCAAGAAGGAAAAGTGGTGGCTTATGCTTCGAGGCAGTTAAAACCTCATAAGAGGAATTATCCTACTCACGATTTGGAATTGGCTGCGGTGGTGTTTGCTTTGAAGATTTGGCGACATTTTTTGTATGGTGAAAAGTGCCAGGTATATACTGACCACAAAAGTCTTAAGTACTTGATGTCACAAAAAGACTTGAATTTGAGACAACGAAGATGGTTGGAGTTGTTGAAAGATTACGAGCTTGTTATTGACGACCATCCGGGAAAAGTGAATGTGGTTGCCGATGCTTTAAGCAGAAAGTTGTTATTTGTTTTGAGAGCTATGAATACTCAGTTAAAGACATCAAGTGATGGTTCAATTCTAGCAGAGATAAGAGCAAGACCGATGTTTTTACAAGAGATTTCTGAAGCTCAGAAAAATGATGAAGATTTGCTAGCCAAGAGAAAACAGTGTGAAGCTGATATGGGATCAGATTTCAGAATCGGTTCTGATGGTTGTTTGATGTTTAAAAATCGGATTTGTGTACCGAAAAATGATGAGTTGATTCAAAGGATTTTGTATGAAGCACATAATGGCTGTTTGGCGGTTCATCCGGGCAGTACGAAAATGTATAATGACTTGAAGAAAATGTACTGGTGGAGTGGAATGAAAAGAGATATTTCCGAGTTTGTATCAAAGTGCTTAGTTTGTCAACAAGTGAAAGATGAACACCAAGTACCTTCGAGATTACTCCAGCCTATCATGGTTCCTGAATGAAAATGGGATCGAATTACCATGGATTTTATATCAGGGTTGCCGTTAACTCCGGGGAAGAAAAATGACATCTGGGTAATAGTTGACAGACTGACTAAATCGGCTGATTTTATTTCAGTATGTACGGATTATTCTCTTAATAAGTTGGCTAAATTTTATATCCGTGAAATTGTTAGACTTCATGGAATACCTTTTTCAATCATTTCGGATAGAGATCCGAGATTTACTTCAAGGTTTTGGCGAAAGTTGCAAGAGGCATTAGGTACAAAGTTAAATTTCAGCACTGCCTTTCATCCACAAACTGATGGATAATCAGAGAGAGTAATTCAGATTCTTGAAGACATGCTCAGATGTTGTGTATTGGAATTTCAAGGTAGTTGGGAAAGGTACTTACCGTTGGTAGAATTTGCTTATAATAATAGTTATCAGACGAGTTTGAAGATGGTACCTTAAGAAGCATTGTATGGTCGTAAATGTCAGACGCCATTGTATTGGACTGAACTCAGGGAAAATCAGATTTATGGAGTTGATCTAATAAAAGAAACTGAAGAAAAGGTGAAAGTGATTCGAGATTGTTTGAAAGCTGCTTCAGATAGATAGAAATCTTATGTGGATTTGAAATGAAGGGAAATCGAGTTTCAAGTTGGTGATAAGGTATTTTTAAAAGTGTCTCCATGGAAAAAAGTCCTTAGATTTGGCCGGAAAGGCAAGTTAAGTCAGCGTTTTATTGGACCGTATGAAATAATTGAAAAAGTTGGATCGGTAGCATATCGGCTAGCATTACCACCTGAATTAGAAAAGATCCATGACGTGTTCCACGTATCTATGTTACGTCGGTATCGTTCGGATCCTTCACATATAATTTCACCGACAGAAATTGAACTACGACCGAATATGACTTACGAAAAAGAACCGATTAAGATTTTAGCTCAAAAGGTCAAAAAACTAAGAAATAAAAGTGTCGCTCTCGTGAAAGTATTGTGGCAAAAGCACGGGGTAGAAGAGACTACATGGGAACCTGAAGAAACTATGAGAAACCAATACCCACACTTGTTTACCAGTAAGATTTTCGAGGACGAAAATCCTTAAAAGGGGGAGAGTTGTAATATCCCGAATTAAGGCTTTATCAGAATAGTGGTTTCGTGACCACAAATCCGAGATAGAAATAATTATTTTATAATTATTTTGAGGTTTATGATATGATTGCATAATTGTGTGAAAATTTCGTGAAGAAATTTTTGGCATAACGAGTTTAATTTAAAGTTAGGGACTAAATCGAATAAGTTGCAAAACTTGAATTCTAGAAGTTTTTAGTATGAAATTGCTTTGAAATATTATTTAGGAGGTCTTAAATGGTAATTTGACCAATTTTAAGTTCATGGACAAAATTAGGACATGGAAGGAATTTTTGGAAAGTTTAGTAGTAAGGGCATTTTGGTCATTTGGATATTAAATGAAATAAAAATAGGAAAAATAACCCAAAATGATCATCTTCTCCATATTGTTCTGCCGATTTTTGCTCTCCTCCATAGCTGGGGTTTCTTCAACTTTCAAACTTCATAGTAAGTGATTTCAAGCCCCGTTTTTAATGATTTTTATGTTTTTGAAATCCCGGTAGCTCGATTTAGCTTATGTTAACAATAATTCAACCTATGGTTCATATTTGGAAAAATACCCATAGGTGAAATTTGTGTATTTTGGTGTTTTATGACAGAATATGAGGTTTTAAATTTTGTTAGACAACTTGTGCTACTCAGTTTTGAGTAAAAACGAGTAAAAAGGCTTAATCGGTAAAAATATTTAGTAGTCATAAATACATGTTAGAGTGAGAATTTGATGTTGCCATAGAAGGAAAAAATGATCAGAATGTCATAAAACATAATAATAAGGGATGAAGTTCAATTCTCGAGCCTAGGGGCAAAAGTGTAATTATGCAAAAGTTTAGGGGCAAAATGGTAATTTTATCAAAGTTCGTATTAAGGACTGTTTTAATGAATGTATGTATTAAATAAGATTAATTTGGTATTATAGATCAAGAGAAACGAGATTCAAGTCTTGATCGAGGGAAAAACAAAGTTTACGAGGAATAGGCTCGATTGTTAAAAATTTTGTACCGAGGTAAGTTCATGTGTAAATAAGGTAGCATAATTGTTATTTTTTAAGTTATTGATGTTAAATATATGATATGCTGATTTTTATCATGAAATATATGCTTTGTGGTTATTTTCAAATAAAATGCAAATTAAGTGTATTATTTGTTAAATATAAAGTGCTACCGAGTATTGGTTTCGGTATTTTACAGAAGATGGCAAGGAGATGTGTTCGAGGAAAATCCCGTTTGAACCTTAGATATAGATTAGGATACAAGTGACATGTCACTAGGATGGTTGAACATCTGAACTCGTTGAGTTGAGTCCGAGTTCACTTATGGATGTGAAATGTCCGAACTCGTTGAGTTGAGTCCGAGTTCGTGAGATGTAACTAGGCATCCGAACTCGTTGAGTTGAGTCCGAGTTCACTTATGGATGCGAACGCCCGAGCTCGTTGAGTTGAGTCCGAGTTCACTTATGGGCGGGTTACATGGTAGCTTGGCTACAAATGTGGCACTTATGTGCAAATTATCCATGTATCCGAGTTATATTCCGATGTGTTCAACGGGTAAAATTTCTAGTGAAATGGAAGAACACTTAAGATGCAGGTAACGTATTGGTAAGTATTATGAAATGGACACTTTGGACAGGTATGTACTTAACCTTCGGGTTAAAAATAGATACAACAACGATAAGGTGGTAAGATGATTAATGATGTTTAGAAATGTGATATATGTTTTGGTGATACCATGCTAAGGTTGTTTGGTATAATTGTATTGTTATGTTACTTGTTATTTGCATATGACTTACTAAGCATTTATGCTTACTCCCTCATTTTCATTCACTGTAGTTTTGAACAAGCCGACTTAGGAATCGGGATAGGTCGAAGGTTCGATCACACTATCCGAAGGACTCTTTTTGGTAAATGGCTTGTAAAACTTAAGTATGGCATGTATAGCAATACACCTATTTTGTGTAAATAATTTTGTGATATGGCCATGATTTGGTTGAGAAAATGCTTAATAATGATAAGTCATAGAAAATGCTAAGTTAGATCATGTTTGATGTCATGGAAGTTTAATATGTTATCTAGATCATAAAAACTCATGAAAAGATGAAATTTGCCATAAACAGAATATTGCAGCAACACTGACATGAGTTTGAAAATTTACTAAAAATCATAGAAATTGAATTTGGTGATGGATTAAATATGAAATTGAAGCCTAGTATGTCTAGTTTCATATAAAACAAATGAAACAAGTAAAGGAATTATATGTTATAAGATATTTGAATTTTAGTGAAACAGGGCTAGAGCGATTTCTGGATCCCCTATTCCAACTTTAGAAATTTACCATAAATTGTACAAAAATAATTAGGTGGTGTATTTTATATTCCTGGAATCCTTATTGAGTATAATTTCGGAATAAATAAACAGCATAGTCATATAAACTTTTCACATAGAGAAATATGGTTCGTAGTAAACAGAGGTCAGTCCAGTGAAGTCCTGGAACAGGGGTAACTTTAACTAATAAACTGTATTAATTTGCCCAACCAAAAATTCTAGAAAAAAATTAGTAAATAGATATATGAGTATAGATTTAAGGAAAGTTTACAGATCTTGATTTCGAGTTTTTTAGCTCGAGATATGATTTTTCTTGTAACTGTGACTCAGGTAGCTAGAAAGCTGTGAATGTAGAAATAAATGATTCGAAGTTCTTAATTCGATAAATTATGTTCGGTAACACCTCAAGCTCGACTCTGGCGACGGTCTCGGGCATGGGGGCATTACAAGTATGCAGCATGGCTGCCAGAACAGATAGTGTGACAGAGTCACCAGATACAGATAATTGTGGCAGGGCCACCAGAACGCTTCCTCTATCATTATGACCCATATCCCATGCAACATATATATATGTCATGGCATACAACAAACAGAATCAGAATATCATGCATTTTAGTCAAAATCAACCCTAGGGGTATAATAGTCATTTTACACCTAGGGGCATAATGGTAATTTTCATACTTAGGGTATATTAGTAAATTTACCTATTTTAGGGTTTACATACATACTACAGCCATTATCGCATCAACAGAAACACTTACCGAGCGTTCTTACCGAATTGGGCCCGCTGGCCCATTATCCTATTTTCGGCCCATTAACCCAAAAATATCGAAAGGCACAAAATCGTGCACTCTGCAGTCTTATCACTGTATTTTACCAAATACGTTAATCGATCTATGCCACGAGCATTCGCACACTCGCAAGTTCACAAAATATCAATTTTTCGAAATTTCGGCTTTTCGGCTTTTGCCGATCTAATCTATGAAAGGGTGTCAATTACACACCTGTTCTGTAACGATACGTTGGCGAGATCCACACACAAGTTTCCTACAATCGAGTTACTAAAACATCAGTCTAAATATCAAAAGCAAGCTACGTACTAGACCCCTTACCATATTCGACCAACAATGCCTTAAACCCCAAAGTTCTTACCTTTCTGCCGTAATATGGGTTAGATCTAGATGTCCAACCGAGTTAACCTTCAAGCCATTCGCTGTACGCCCCCTTGTCCACGCTAGCGTATACAAAGCCAAAAGAAAAAGGCAAAAATGCCCTTAGTCCCAACGTTAGTCACCCTTAAGGGGTTTCGGCTTTTTCTTAAACCATGAATAACTAACGAAAGTGATTCGAATACTTACCAATCGTTGTTCTGCCTAAGAGAGTATTCTTATCTATGATTCTAATCCCAATCTACCGTAGTCAGAAGAGACAGGTTCAAATAGCCAAAGATTCGGCTACTTACACCGTGTATATGAAGGTTTTCGGCTTTTGAAAGAAAAAGGGAAAAGGGGTTCAGTTATAGCAAGATTCGGCTTTTGAGAAATAATGAAGAAAGGAAAATAAAGGAAGAGACAAAAAGAGAAGGGTATGAGTTCGGCTATGGAGAAAAGAAAAGATGAAAGAAAAGAAAAGATGAGAAGAGAAGTAGTATTCGGTTATGGAGAAACAGTATAGTGAGGGCTTCCAAGTTCGGCTATAGGTAAAAAAGGGAAATAGATGACCGAAAGAAAGAAAAGAAGATGAGAGAATTTGGTTCTTGAAAAGGAGGAGTCGGCAGGTGTAGGGTATAAGTTCGGCTTCTATCAAAAAGAAAAAGACAAAAAGAATTTAGCAGCCACCCTTCCCAAAAGACGAAATTCCCAACACTAAATGACCTAGCCGAATTTCCTATGCTAAAGGCCCTTGGCCGACCAACTCTTGCTCCTTGATCAGCTTCTAAATTTCGTCCCTTATCTTATCCTTACTCAATCCCCTTACCAGCTTAAACTCTCCCTAACAGAGTTTGTGACAGCCCTAAATTGACCCTAGTCGGAAAGTGGTTTCGGGACCGCTAAACCGAGTCACCGAAGTATTTGAATATGATATTTATTGTCTAAAATATGTGAATATGAATGTGTGAAAGTTTTAAGCTTCGATTTAGTTGATTGCATGTGAATTTAGTTAATAGGACTTATGTGTGACACTTTTGAAATGTGATAGGTTAATCTATAAGGATCTATTAATGCATGTTTTAAAAATGATGGTTTTGCATGTCAAATTTCCATTTATAATAAGTAGTGCCCGGCCATGGTATGGGCTATTAATAATAATATGTATTTTTTTATTGACATTTTTAGTTACAAAATAAAATAATGGATTAAGAATAATAAAACATGAGGTGAGTGGGAGGAGAAACCAAAGTTGTTTCATCCTTGCTCCTCATTGCCGTAACTAGAAGAGAAAAAGCTTGGAGAAATTCAGCTACGGTGGTTAGCTAAATCAAGGTAAGTTCTAGGATGATTCTTGGATTTTTAGCATTTTTGTTGAGTTAGTCATTAAGTTCTTTGCTTAACCCATGACCAAATTTGAAATGGTGTGGTGTCTTGAGCATTCGGCCATGGTAGGAAATGGAAGAGATATATGGTTGTTTTCATGTTTAATGAATAAGTTACAAATGGTTGTTAATTAAGATAGTTTAAGGTATTTGTAAGTAGTTTGAATAAATGAACAATAATAATAATAAATCATCTAGTGAATTGGTGTAATTGCCGAATTTGGACTAAGAAGTTATTGAGTAATGTTTGTATTTTAAGTGATAGAATAGAGTGAATGCTTGGAATGTGATATGTATGGATTATAAGTTGGATTAAAGGCTGTTATATTGCCTTATCATTTTCGGAAATGTGCTTTGTCAAAGAAATTGAGGGTTGATGTTTAAGTGAGGTAAGTATAGGTATATTCGGCTTGTAGTTTTATAAATGTGATACGAGTATTTTGTTTTGTAAATGAGTAGTAAGTATGTTAAGAATGGTTCTTGTATGTATACGTATATGCAATGATGTTTAAGTACGAATGTATTTGGATGGATGTGCTTATAAGTATAACTTGAGACAAAATGGTATTTAGTCAATACAAATAACCATATTTGTAGAATGTATTAAATATATTATCGGCCTTAACATAGATATGCATATATCTATAAAAATTGTTAATGCCTAAGTAAGATGTTGGGTTGTGCATGACTAGAGAATATATATATATATGCGTAAAGTGTTTGATAGTTAACCATTAAGTCATATGTACCTCAACCTTATAATATACATGTATTATATTAAATCGCCTATTTGATTTGAAATTAAATGAATTCAATTGTTTTAAATTAAGCTCAAGAGCAAAGAGGATCTAGATCTGATAAGGGAAAGGAAAAAGTAATCGAATAGCCGTTGAAGTCGTTCGACAACATCCGAGGTAAGTCTTTGAGTAATGGAACTTAGTTTATGATTTGATTAAGCCATGACATATAATCATAACAAATAAACGACGATATAATGATTCTACTTGAATTATATATCGAGGTAATTAGTTTATACTATGACTAGTAGCCGAATGTGTAAAGAGATCATGCTCTTTGTATGTGGCTATTGAGCAGAAAATGGTAATGGTTGATAAGTGTCTTGTGTTTGAGTTCTAGTAACGAAAATGAAAAATAGATGTGTTATGATTTATTGATATATGTGCATGATTATTCGGATGATATACGGGCTAAGACCCGAAGGCACTTTGTGCTAGTGACTATATCCGAGCTAAGTCCCGAAGGCATTTTGTGCTAGTGACTATATCCGGGCTAAGTCCCGAAGGCATTTGTGCGAGTTACTATATCCGGGCTAACTCCCGAAGGCATTTGTGCAATTTGCTATATCCGGTTAAATCCCGAAGGTACTTGGGTTTGGAAATGAGTGATCTTGCTGTAATAATTTCAATTAATACGCTCATAAAATCCAAACGATAAGGTATGTTTCGTATATGCATCGGAAAGTTGATTCCTTTTAAATAGTATTCGCTCAATTGATTAACAAACTTCCGGCCTTAGTTAGGTTTGATCCCTTGTGTATGAATATACTGGTTGAAGCGTGAAGTAAGTGTGATTTTGGGAATATGCGTATATGCAATTATTCATTTAGTCATATGAACGCTATACTTTAGTCGTAAATAATTTCATTACTTAAACTTACTAAGCATTAAAATGCTTATTCCGTTGCTTTGATTCTCTGTTTTATAGATTTTGTTCGTCAGCTATCGGACTCGGGAGTGTCAAAGTCGAAGTCGTCCACACTATCAAAGCCCTTTCGGTACTCTTTTAGTTGAACTTTGATAATGGCATGTATAGGACTGACCTTTGTTGTTAATCAAGTACCTTTTGGTAATGTATATATTCGGATAGCCATGCGAAAATGGCTTATACATATTTTGAGCATAGCACTATAATCATTTTGTATATTGTTCATTGAGTGGTATGGAAATGCTTGGTAATGATTAGCCATTGGAATGGTTAATCACAATCATTTTGGTGCTATGTATGACAAATGGCTAGTTGACTCATGGAAAACTATGAAATAGGTGAAATTTACCTTAAACTAGATGCTGACAGCAGCAGTGACGTGAGTTTGAAAAATCACTAAAAATAGTATAAATGTAATTAAATAATGAATAAATTATGTAATCTAATCTTGATGAGTCTATTTTCATATGAAAGAAACGGAACGACCATATGAGCCGTATTTTATGAGATGTTTAAGTTTTCGTGAAACAGGGCCAGAGCGATTTCTGGATTCCCTGTTCTGACTTTGGAAATTCACTATAAATTAACCAGAGATAATTAGAAGTCATGCCTTATATGTACAGATTCCTTTTTGAGTCTAGTTTCATTAGAAACAAATGGAATAAGCATTGATGCCCTGTACAGGGAGATATATAAGTTGTAATGCATGAAGATCAGAGTAGTCGAACCCTGAAATAGGAGAGACTTTAACTAATAAACTGTACTAATTAGCCCAACCAAAAATTCTAGAAAAAATTTGTAGATAGATATATGAGTCTAGTTTCAGGAAAAATTTACGGAATCAGTTTTTGAGTTTTGGAACTCGAGATATGATTTTTAAAGTGACTGTGATGCAGTTAGCCAGCTTGTCTGGAAATTTTAAAATGAACTGTGTAAGCAAATGAATTAAGTCCGTTAACACCCCGTGTTCGACTCCGGTAACGGTCTCGGGTACGGGGCGTTACAATTTTATTGGTATCAGAGCCACAGTTTAGTCGATTCTAGGACTACCGTAATACGTTCGGGTCTAGCTATACATGCCATTATGTGTTTATTTTATAGTGTGGTGATTTCTGACAGTTAAAAATGTGTTTACTTATAGTAATGGATCCCGATCCCAACCGAGCAGTAGCTGATGATCTTGAGAGTGTAGCGCCTGCTCCCGCGCAAGGGACAGCGCCGGTGGACTCTCAACCTATTGCTAGTAATCAGAATGATGAAGCTAGACAGGCTTTTTATAGCGTGATGAATGATTGGTTCAATCAGTATATTCGAACTAATACGGCTGTTCCAAAACCTCCATTCCCGACTAATACAACCCCTACACCTGCGATACCACCGGTAACTAACCATATAAGGTTAAATAAGCCCCCAGTTGACAGAATCCGAAAACACGAGGCTACTGAGTTTAAAGCTACAGACAGCGATGATGCCGAGCAAGCTGAATTTTGGTTGGAAAACACTATTCGGGTACTTGATGAACTATCTTGCACACCCGATGAATGCCTAAAGTGTACTATCTCCTTGCTACGTGATTCTGCCTACTATTGGTGGAATACGTTGATTTCTGTTGTACCCAGAGAGCAAGTAACTTGGGAGTTTTTCCAAACCGAGTTTCGAAAAAAGTATATCAGCCAGAGATTCATTGATCAAAAACGGAAAGAATTTCTTGAACTTAAACAAGGTTCCATGTCGGTTACTGACTATGAACGAAAGTTTGTAAGGCTTAGCCGGTACGCTCGAGAATGCATTTCTTCAGAAGCTGTAATGTGTAAACATTTCGAAGATGGACTGAACGATGATATAAAACTGTATGTTGGCATTTTAGAAATTAGAGAATTTGTGGTGCTTGTCGAGCGAGCTTGCAAAGCCGAAGAGCTCAGTAAGGAGGAAAGAAAAGCTTATATGGGAGCAAAGGAGTTTCGTAAGAGATCTTCGAGAAAGCCCTTTCAACAGTCAACGAAGAAATTTAGAGATGATTTAGGCCGATCTAAAGACACTTCGGGCTTTTCTAGACGAGATCGTGATCGACCCCCTGTGAGTACACGAGTCACTTCGGTTGCCAGTGTTGGAAATGATCGTCGAGACAGAACAGAGTGCCAGTATTGTGGTAAATGGCATTCGGGGAGTTGTAGATTCCATGACCGCTCTTGTTATAAGTGTGGATCAGCTGACCACTTTATTAAAGATTGCCCGAGATTGTCTGAACAGAATGTAAATCAGAGTGGGAAATCGGGTGCTACTATTGCTCGAGGTAGACCGTCCAAAATTGCAGGAAATCCTAGTGGCGGTCAGAGAGGATCTAGAGACGCTACAGCCAGATCTGAGGCTCGTTGTCCTGCTAGAGCTTATGCTATACGTGCACGAAAGGATGCTTCCTCGCCAGATGTTATTACCGGTACTTTCACTCTCTTTGGTACTAATGTGATTGCTTTGATTGACCTTGGTTCTACTCATTCATATGTATGTGAGACCTTAGCATCCAATAAGACTTTAACTGTTGAGTTTACTGAGTTCGTAATTCGAGTGTCGAATCCCTTGGGTCGTTATGTGCTTGTCGATAAGGTGTGTAAGAAATGCCCCCTAGTAATCAGAGGTTCCTGCTTTCCGGCCGATTTGATGCTTTTACCGTTTGATGAATTTGATGTTATTCTCGGTTTGGATTGGTTGACCGTGCATGATGCAGTTGTGAATTGCAAAAGTAAGACTATTGATTTGAGGTGTGCAAATAATGAGATAATCCGAGTTGAGTCTACTGTTTTGAATGGATTGCCAACAATAATATCCTCGATGTTAGCTCAAAAATATGTGAGAAAGGGGTGTGAAGCGTATCTTGCAAACGTACTTGATAATAAAGAATCAGAAAAGAAACTTGAATCGGTACCAGTGGTTTTTGAATATCCGGATGTTTTTCCCGAAGAATTACCGGGGTTACCACCTGTTCGGGAGGTAGAGTTTGGCATTGAACTTGTACCTGGGACTACACCAATTTCGATAGCTCCGTATCGTATGGCACCAATGGAATTAAAGGAATTGAAAGCTCAGTTGTAAGAGTTGATGGATAGAGGTTTCGCTCGACCAAGTTTCTCACCTTGGGGTGCACCAGTATTGTTTGTGAAAAAGAAGGATGAAACCATGAGATTGTGCATCGACTATCGTCAGCTGAATAAAGTGACAATAAAGAATAAATATCCGTTACCGCGTATTGATGATTTGTTTGATCAACTAAAGGGAGCCTCAGTGTTTTCAAAGATAGATTTGAGATCGAGTTATTATCAGTTGCGAGTTTGAGACTCAGATATACCCAAAACTGCTTTCAGAACGAGATACGGTCACTACGAGTTTTTAGTGATGCCGTTTGGACTCACTAATGCCCCAGCGGTATTTATGGATTTAATGAATCGGATCTTCAGACCGTATTTGGATCGGTTTGTAGTTGTGTTTATCGATGATATTTTGGTCTATTCAAGAAATGAAACCGATCATGCTGAACACATGGGATTAGTGTTGCAGATTTTACGGGATAACCAGTTATATGCTAAGTTTAGTAAGTGTGAGTTCTGGTTAAGAGAGGTTAGCTTCTTGGGTCATGTGGTATCTGCATCGGGTATTTGAGTTGATCCGAGCAAAATTTCGGCCATACTTAACTGGAAGCCTCCGAGAAATATTACTGAGGTTTGGAGCTTTTTGGGACTTGCCGGTTACTACAGACGGTTTGTAAAGGGTTTCTCGATGATAGCCACACCAATAACGAAATTACTTCAGAAAGATGTTAAGTTTGAATGGACAGAAAAATGTCAGAAAAGTTTCGATCAACTGAAAACTTATTTGACTGAAGCTCCAGTACTAGTGCAGCCCGAATCAGGCAAAGAGTTTGTTATTTACAGTGATGCATCCTTACTTGGGTTGGGTTGTGTATTGATGCAAGAAGGTCGAGTTGTAGCTTATGCGTCGAGACAATTGAAGCCACATGAGAGAAATTATCCAACCCATGATCTCGAACTAGCTGCCATCGTATTCGCTCTGAAAATATGGCGACATTACTTATTTGGTGAGAGGTGCCATGTATTTTCGGATCACAAAAGTCTCAAATATTTGATGACTCAAAGAGATTTGAATCTGCGACAAAGACGTTGGCTTGAGTTGTTAAAAGATTATGAGCTTGTCATTGACTATCACCCGGGAAAGGCTAATGTGGTTGCAGATGCTTTAAGTCGTAAATCACTGTTTTCTTTACGAGCGATGAATGTACTCTTGTCTGTTCTATCCAACAATGTGTTAGTAGCAGAATTAAAGGCCAAACCCTTGTTGATTCATCAAATTCGCGAAGCTCAGAAAGTCGATGATGAATTGGTTGCAAAACGGGCTGAATGTGTTTCGAATATGGAATCGGAGTTTCAAATTGACAATGACGATTGTTTGAGGTTCAGAAGTCGTTTGTGTGTTCTAAGAAATTCAGAACTTATTTCGATGATTCTGAACGAAGCTCATTGTAGCCGAATGTCAATTCACCCGGGAAGTACGAAAATGTACAACGATCTGAGACGTTAGTTTTGGTGGCATGGTATGAAACGAGACATTTTCGATTTTGTTTTGAAGTGTTTAATATGTCAACAAGTGAAAGCGGAACATCAAGTGCCTACAGGTTTACTTCAGCCGATCACGATACCTGAATGGAAATGGGATCGAGTCATGATGGATTTTGTACCTGGGTTGCCATTGTCGGCAAGTAAGAAAGATACGATTTGGGTTGTTGTTGATAGACTGACTAATTCGGCTCATTTTATTCCCGTACGTACGGATTATTCACTGGATTAACTAGCTGAATTGTATGTTTCTCAGATTGTAAGATTACACGGGGTACCTATTTCTATTGTGTCGGATAGAGATCCGAGGTTCACCTCGCGATTTTGGAAGAAATTACAAGAAGCTTTGGGTACCAAGTTGCATTTTAGCACCGCTTTTCATCCTCGGACCGATGGTCAATCCGAACGAATAATTCAGATACTCGAGGATATGTTGAGATGTTGCATCCTTGAGTTTGGTGGTTCGTGGGAACGGTATTTACCTTTGATTGAATTCGCTTACAACAATAGTTTTCAATCAAGTATTAAGATGGCACCTTACGAGGCTTTGTACGGTCATAAATGCCGTACACCATTGTTTTGGACCAAGCTCGGTGAAAGTAAAATTTTCAGAGTTTATTTGATTAAAGATGTTGAGCAAAAAGTAAAAATAATTCGTGAAAGTCTGAAGGCAGCATCAGATCTTCAGAAGTCGTACGCGGATTTAAAACGAAGAGATATTGAGTATCAGGTGGGAGACAAAGTGTTTCTTAAAGTTTCACATTGGAAAAAGATACTCAGATTTGGCCGTAAGGGCAAACTGAGTCTGAGGTTCATAGGGCCGTATGAAATATCCGAACGAGTTGGTCCAGTGGCATATAGATTGATTTTACCCCCTGATCTCGAGAAGATTCACAACGTTTTTCATGTTTCGATGCTTCGATGTTACAGATCTGATCCTTCGCACATAATAAATCCCTCCGAGGTCAAAATTCAAGCTGATATGAGTTATGAAGAAGAACCAATTCGTATCCTAGCCCGTGAAATGAAAGAGTTACGAAACAAAAGGGTTCCATTAGTAAAGGTGTTATGGCTCAAACACGGTATCGAAGAAGCTACTTGGGAAACCGAGAACTCTATGAAAGAACGATACCCAAACCTATTTACCGGAAAGATTTTCGGGGACGAAAATTTCTTAAGTAGGGGAGAGTTGTGACAGCCCTAAATTGACCCTAGTCGGAAAGTGGTTTCGGGACCGCTAAACCGAGTCACCGAAGTATTTGAATATGATATTTATTGTCTAAAATATGTGAATATGAATGTGTGAAAGTTTTAAGCTTCGATTTAGTTGATTGCATGTGAATTTAGTTAATAGGACTTATGTGTGACACTTTTGAAATGTGATAGGTTAATCTATAAAGATCTATTAATGCATGTTTTAAAAATGATGGTTTTGCATGTCAAATTTCCATTTATAATAAGTAGTGCCCGGCCATGGTATGGGCTATTAATAATAATATGTATTTTTTATTGACATTTTTAGTTACAAAATAAAATAATGGATTAAGAATAATAAAACATGAGGTGAGTGGAGGAGAAACCAAAGTTGTTTCATCCTTGCTCCTCATTGCCGTAACTAGAAGAGAAAAAGCTTGGAGAAATTCAGCTATGGTGGTTAGCTAAATCAAGGTAAGTTCTAGGATGATTCTTGGATTTTTAGCATTTTTGTTGAGTTAGTCATTAAGTTCTTTGCTTAACCCATGACCAAATTTGAAATGGTGTGGTGTCTTGAGCATTCGGCTATGGTAGGAAATGGAAGAGATATATGGTTGTTTTCATGTTTAATGAATAAGTTACAAATGGTTGTTAATTAAGATAGTTTAAGGTATTTGTAAGTAGTTTGAATAAATGAACAATAATAATAATAAATCATCTAGTGAATTGGTGTAATTGCCGAATTTGAACTAAGAAGTTATTGAGTAATGTTTGTATTTTGAGTGATAGAATAGAGTGAATGCTTGGAATGTGATATGTATGAATTATAAGTTGGATTAAAGGTTGTTATATTGCCTTATCATTTTCGGAAATGTGCTTTGTCAAAGAAATTGAGGGTTGATGTTTAAGTGAGGTAAGTATAGGTATATTCAGCTTGTAGTTTTATAAATGTGATACGAGTATTTTGTTTTGTAAATGAGTAGTAAGTATGTTAAGAATGGTTCTTGTATGTATACGTATATGCAATGATGTTTAAGTACGAATGTATTTGGATGGATGTGCTTATAAGTATAACTTGAGACAAAATGGTATTTAGTCAATACAAATAACCATATTTGTAGAATGTATTAAATATATTATCGGCCTTAACATAGATATGCATATATCTATAAAAATTGTTAATGCCTAAGTAAGATGTTGGGTTGTGCATGACTAGAGAATATGTATATATATATGCGTATGGTGTTTGATAGTTAACCATTAAGTCATATGTACCTCAACCTTATAATATACATGTATTATATTAAATCGCCTATTTGATTTGAAATTAAATGAATTCAATTGTTTTAAATTAAGCTCAAGAGCAAAGAGGATCTAGATCTGATAAGGGAAAGGAAAAAGTAATCGAATAGCCGTTGAAGTCGTTCGACAACATCCGAGTTAAGTCTTTGAGTAATGGAACTTAGTTTATGATTTGATTAAGCCATGACATATAATCATAACAAATAAACGACGATATAATGATTCTACTTGAATTATATATCGAGGTAATTAGTTTATACTATGACTAGTAGCCGAATGTGTAAAGAGATCATGCTCTTTGTATGTGGCTATTGAGCCGAAAATGGTAATGGTTGATAAGTGTCTTGTGTTTGAGTTCTAGTAACGAAAATGAAAAATAGATGTGTTATGATTTATTGATATATGTGCATGATTATTCAGATGATATCCGGGCTAAGACCCGAAGGCACTTTGTGCTAGTGACTATATCCGGGCTAAGTCCCGAAGGCATTTGCGCTAGTGACGATATCCGGGCTAAGACCCGAAGGCATTTTGTGCTAGTGACTATATCCGGGCTAAGTCCCGAAGGCATTTGTGCGAGTTACTATATCCGGGTTAAGTCCCGAAGGCATTTGTGCAATTTGCTATATCCGGTTAAATCCCGAAGGTACTTGGGTTTGGAAATGAGTGATCTTGCTGTAATAATTTCAATTAATACGCTCATAAAATCCAAACGATAAGGTATGTTTCGTATATGCATCGGAAAGTTGATTCCTTTTAAATAGTATTCGCTCAATTGATTAACAAACTTCCGGCCTTAGTTAGGTTTGATCCCTTGTGTATGAATATACTGGTTGAAGCGTGAAGTAAGTGTGATTTTGGGAATATGCGTATATGCAATTATTCATTTAGTCATATGAACGCTATACTTTAGTCGTAAATAATTTCATTACTTAAACTTACTAAGCATTAAAATGCTTATTCCGTTGCTTTGATTCTCTGTTTTATAGATTTTGTTCGTCAGCTATCGGACTCGGGAGTGTCAAAGTCGAAGTCGTCCACACTATCAAAGCCCTTTTGGTACTCTTTTAGTTGAGCTTTGATAATGGCATGTATAGGACTGACCTTTGTTGTTAATCAAGTACCTTTTGGTAATGTATATATTTGGATAGCCATGCGAAAATGGCTTATACATATTTTGAGCATAGCACTATAATCATTTTGTATATTGTTCATTGAGTGGTATGGAAATGCTTGGTAATGATTAGCCATTGGAATGGTTAATCACAATCATTTTGGTGCTATGTATGACAAATGGCTAGTTGACTCATGGAAAACTATGAAATAGGTGAAATTTACCTTAAACTAGATGCTGACAGCAGCAGTGACGTGAGTTTGAAAAATCACTAAAATAGTATAAATGTAATTAAATAATGAATAAATTATGTAATCTAATCTTGATGAGTCTATTTTCATATGAAAGAAACGGAACGACCATATGAGCCGTATTTTATGAGATGTTTAAGTTTTCGTGAAACAGGGCCAGAGCGATTTCTGGATTCCCTGTTCTGACTTTGGAAATTCACAATAAATTAACCAGAGATAATTAGAAGTCATGCCTTATATGTACAGATTCCTTTTTGAGTCTAGTTTCATTAGAAACAAATGGAATAAGCATTGATGCCCTGTACAGGGAGATATATAAGTTGTAATGCATGAAGATCAGAGTAGTCGAACCCTGAAACAGGGGAGACTTTAACTAATAAACTGTACTAATTAGCCCAACCAAAAATTCTAGAAAAAAATTTGTAGATAGATATATGAGTCTAGTTTCAGGAAAAATTTACGGAATCGGTTTTTGAGTTTTGGAACTCGAGATATGATTTTTAAAGTGACTGTGATGCAGTTAGCCAGCTTGTCTGGAAATTTTAAAATGAACTGTGTAAGCAAATGAATTAAGTCCGTTAACACCCCGTGTTCGAATCCGGTAACAGTCTCGGGTACGGGGCGTTACAGAGTTCCCCCTTGAGTTCCATCACATCCCCTTTTTGTTTACCTATTTGCTTACCTTGTGGCTCGAACCTTGGCTCCCTCTAAACCTCTACACGCCACTCCCCCTATACCTTATGTGGCGTCACATGCCAATTTACCACAGGTCCCTTGTGCCCTATTTTATCATCTTTAATTTAAAAGCCCTCAACGCTAGAACTTTCTCTTTCTAAAATTGGGAATTCAGAAATTGCCTCGAATTGGATTTACTCTTGGGCCTTTTAAAGGCCCACTAACATACTTAGACCTACTACAGACAGTTAAAACACAGAATTTCTAAAATTCATTGAAAATCATAGAAATCCCAAAAATCCAGAAAATTGGGGTGTTACAACTCTACCTTTCTTAAAGAAATTTCGTCCTCAAAATTTTGCCTGATTCAAACAGATGAGGGTATTGTTGCCGCATTGCCTTTTCTGGCTCCCAAGTGGCTTCCTCTCTGCCATGATTACACCAAAGCACTTTTACCAAGGGAACTGACTTCCTTCTTAGAACCTTAACATCACGCTCCAGTATCTGCACAGGCTCTTCCTCGAATGTCGGATCTGGCTGCACCTCAATTTTTGCAACTGGCACGACATGAGTAGGGTCAGAACGATATTGCCTTAACATGGAGACGTGAAAAACGTCGTGAATCCTGTCTAACTCAGGAGGTAATTCCAATTGATAAGCCACTGGACCTACTCGTTTAAGAACTTGATGAGGCCCGATGAATCGCGGACTCAACTTTCCCTTATTACCAAACCTTAATATCTTCTTCCAATGAGAAACCTTTAAGAAGACCATATCACCTACTGAGTACTCAATCTCCTTACGCTTCAGATCCGCATACAATTTTTGCCTATTCGATGCTTCCTTTAACTGATCTCTGATTATCCTGACCTTATCTTCAGTATATGCTAGTCCAAGAACCCGTCGTTCTCCCAACTCAGTCAAACAACTAGGTGTACGACACCTACGTCCATACAATGCTTCATATGGTGCCATTCGGATACTCGTCTGATAACTGTTGTTATACGCAAACTCTGCCAACGGCAAGTAATCTTCCCAACTACCTCGGAAGTCGATAACGCAGCCCCTCAACATGTCTTCCAAAATTTGAATAACCCTTTCCGACTGACCATCCGTCTGTGGATAAAAAGCCGTGCTAAAGTTCAATCGCGTTCCCAACGCCTCATGCAACTTTTTCCAGAACTGAGATGTGAACCTAGGATCTCGATCAGAGATAATCGATACTGGCACTCCATGAAGTCGCACAATCTCTGCCACGTACAATTTGGCTAACTTCTACAGTGAATAATCAGTACGGACAGGTATGAAATGAGCAGACTTGGTCAACCTATCTACGATCACCCAAACTGATTCCTTCTTCGTCGGTGTCAAGGGTAGCCCACTCACAAAATCTATGGTTACCCTCTCTCACTTCCAAAGTGGTATCTTTACTGGCTGTAAAAGTCCGGAAGGTAGTTGATGCTCAGCTTTCACCTGCTGGCGTGTCAGGCATCTCCCAACAAGCTTCGTTACTTCTCGCTTAAGCCCAGGCCACCAATGCAATTCTCGCAAGTCGTGGTACAACTTATTTCCTACAGGGTGCATAGCACAAAGTCTTTCATGAGCTTCTTTCAGTATTGACTGCCTTAAGTCAGAGTCTTTCGGAACGCAAATTCTCCCTCGGAAACACAGAACTCCTTCACTATTCAACCTAAACTAGGAAGTTTCCCCTCTCTCAACTTGCTAGAACCTACCAACCAAAGACTCATCCTTCAACTACTTTTCCTTAATCTGATCCACCCAGGTTGGCCTTACTTGTAATTCAGCTAACAGACTACCATCCTTATACAGACTCAAACGAGTGAGCATTGCTCTCAGATCAGATATAGCTTTACCGCTTAGAACATCGGCTACCACATTAGCCTTTCCTGGGTGATACTCAATCGAACAATCATAGTCTTTAAGCAATTCTATCCATCTTCGCTACCTCAGATTCAACTCCTTCTGAGTTAGCAGGTACTTGAGACTCTTATGATCCGTGTATATGACACACTTTTCTCCGTACAGGTAGTGCCTCCAAATCTTAAGTGCAAAGATTATTGCTTCCAATTCTAAATCGTGAGTAGGATAGTTCACTTCGTGAGGCTTAAGCTGTCGCGACGCATAAGCAACCACCTTACCCTCTTGCATTAACACGCAGCCCAAACCCACATGTGATGCGTCACTATACACGGTAAAATCCTTCCCAGACTCCAGCTGAACCAAGACAGGTGCCTTGGTCAGAACTTCCTTCAACTTCTCAAAAGCTTCCTGTTGCTTCTCGGTCCAAATAGATGGTGCTCCTTTCCTTATAAGCTTTGTCAATGGTGCTGACAACACAGAAAAATCTTCCACAAACCTTCTATAGTACCCTGCCAAACCCAGGAAACTCTGAATTTCCGACATCGACCTAAGTGGCTTCCACTCCAGAATCGCTTTAATCTTTCGAGGGTCCACTTTGATCCCCTCAGCAGAGACAACATGACCTAAGAAGGTTACCTCCCTCAACCAGAACTCACACTTACTAAATTTCGCATAAAGTTCTCTCTTCTTCAAAACTTGCAGCACAATGCGGAGATGTTCCTCATGTTTCTCTTCAGTTTCAGAATACACCAGAATATCGTCAATAAAAACGACTACAAATTGGTCCAAGAATGGTTGGAATACCTGATTCATTAGATCCATAAATGCTGCAGGAGCATTCGTCAACCCAAATGGCATAACCAAAAACTCGTAATGTCCATTCCGAGTCCTGAATGCCGTCTTATAAACATCCACCTCCTTGACCCTTAATTGATGATATCCAGATCGAAAATCAATCTTGGAAAATACCGAAGCTCCTTTAAGTTGGTCGAACAAGTCGTCAATTCTTGGCAAAGAGTACTTATTCTTAATCGTTAGTTTGTTCAACTACCAGTAATCGATGCACATCCGCATCGTCTCATCCTTCTTCTTCACAAACAACACCGGTGCTCCCCACGGAGACACACTCGGCCTAATAAAGCCTCTATCCAACAACTCTTAAATCTGTGCTTTCAGCTCCACTAACTCCTTCGGTGCCATCCTGTATGGTGCGATGGATACTGGTGCTGTTCCAGGCAACAAGTCAATTCCAAACTCGACTTCTCGGTTCAGAGGCAACCCCGGGAGTTCTTCTGGAAAAACATCTTGGAATTCCTTAACGATTCTGACTTTATCCACCATCAAACTTCTAGTCTCTGACTGACTTATAAATGCCAAATACGCCTCACAGCCTTTACGAATCCACTTCTCGGCTCTCAATGCTGACACAACATTGGATAAATAATCCCTTCGTTCACCTACCATCATAACCTCCTCACCCTCCGCTGTTTTAACACCATTTGCTTAGCTGCATAGTCTAAAGTTGCCCTATGCTTAACAAGCCAATCCATCCCCAAGATAAGATCGAATTCTCTGAACGGTAACTCCATCAAGTCTCCAACGAATATCCTCCCTTGAGTTTCTAGAGACACGTTCTTATACAGTTTGTCTACCCTAACCGAGTGACCCAAAGGACTTAGTACTAATACCCCACTCACAGTCTCCTCAGAGTGCACACCTAATGACCCAGATATGGCACATGTAACATACGAATGAGTAGATCCAATATCTATCAAAGCAGTGTACGGCATGCGAGAAATAAAAAACGTACCAGTTATGACGTTGGGTGCATCACCCTCCTCTCGACGACGAGCTGCATACACCAACGCTGGCTGTCGAGCCTCAGTATTTCCGGCACCCCTGCTAGGTGCTCATCGTCCCTGACCATTTCCGTTACCACCCTACCATGACCACGTCCTCTCGGTGGTTGTGGTCCACCTCTCGCTGGTTGGGCTACCCTCCATTCCGCAACCTGAACCTAATCTATTTTCTGAGGACAGTCGTTGACTTTATGCTCTATAGACCCACACCGAAAACAAGCACCAGAGCGTTTCCTACACTCACCCAGATGTACCTTACCACAGTCCTTACAAACCTATAGTCTAACAACATTCATCGAAACTGCTCGAATTGGCTTTCTACTCTTGCCCTTTTAGCACTCCTATTTGCACCACCCAAGGGTCCTGAATCCCTTCGGAAACGGTTCTGATCCTTTTCACGATTCTGTTTTTCGGTGCGCTTTACCTCCTCCGCTATCTTAGCTTTCTCCACCAAGGCAACAAAGTCACGCTCCCTCTGCGGAGCAATTAGCACCCTCAGTTCATCTCTAAGACCATCCTCAAAGCACACACTACGTTCATACTCCGTAGCGACTATCCTAACGGCATACCGGCTCAGCCTCAGAAACTCAGCCTCGTACTCAGCAACTGTCTTACCTCATTGAACCAGATTCAGGAATTCTTTCCCGCGGGCGTCCACATAACTTGCCCCAACATACTTTCCCTTGAAGACTATCTTAAACAGCTCCCAAGTCACCCTGTCAGCAGGGGTTCCATCTCTCACCGTGAACCACCACTGATAAGCCTCATCCCATAGTAATGAGATGGCTCCCTTCAGCTTCTGCTCCACAGAGCAGTCCAAATCATCCATAATCCGTTCCGTGGCCTCCAACCAATATTCCGCCACATTCGGGGCTACACTAGATACAACCCTAAAGATCTCCGCTCTGTTAGCCCGGAGTCGCTCAGAAATAGATTATCGAACTCTATTACCCGTGCTTGCCCCAGTAACCCTTTCCAGAATACGAAGCATTGCCTGTGATAGGGCGTCATCCCCTGCACCTCGATCATGAGATTCCACTTCTATTGCCGGAGGTACCGGTGCATCTGCCGCCGGCATATGCCCTGAAGACGAAGATCCAGCCTGTGTACTACCTCGGCCATGTCCACGGCCCTATCCACGTGCTGCACTCGTACTCATGTCGTATTATCTGATTACGAATTTTTTGTATCCATTAAATATTTCCGTGTTTATTACAGATGTTTTATGAACAGATAGTAATTCAGGGTTTGTTTTTCGTGGAAACGCAGCCTAGCTACAGTCTTTAGTCTACTTATCAAAAGTTCCTATAGTTCACATATCATCTTAACCAGAGTATCATAGGGTTTTAGTACAGTTGTATAGCTGATAATTCTGGAATATTAAGAAAAATTTAGAGTAATACTTACAGACTTGGGCCGAAGATTTGGTGTGCCACTTCTTCAGTTGTCAAATTTCAAAAACCCAGAAAAACTTAAACTATTTTCAGTTTAAACCTTAAAACATGTACACCTTGTAAAATGTATTTGAAAAGAACTTTTCAAAACCATTTCCAAAAATACCCTTCTTGGGCCTAAGTTTTTCAAAAAGCTTTTCAGACCCGCTCCACAACCAAGTTGTTGTAACCGGGCTCTGATACCACTAAATGTAACACCTCAAACCCGGCCTAGATGTTACGGCCGAATCCAACGTGTCACGTTGAAGCGTTTCTGAAAAACTCATATATTATCTAAAATCTTTCTTAGCGTTTAGAGAGTATTTTCGATATAGGTTAAAGTGAATGGAAGTTGAGCACCAGGTAGGAAACCGAAAAAGAGGAGGTGAGTCCATCGGACTGCTTAAATACCAAGCTCCTTTCAGATCCAATCTTAGACATGCACACCACCATTGCCACACCTTAACTTAGTGTATGTTCTTAGGAAACCAATTCAATTAAGTCTAGTTTAAGAAAAAATGATTAATTTTGGAAAACGTTTTCGTTGCGGAAGTTTTGCTTTGTTGTCGTGATATTTTAAAATCAATTACTGTTTTTAAAAATGCGTCCTAAAACTAATCAGTTTCAGCGATTAACTAATCAGTTTCAACGATTAAGATAATATCATACCTATTCTAGTAAAACATATTAAAACCATTCAAAATAATTAAAGTGGCCTTATTACAAATTAAAACCCAAATCATAAAAGTAAATGAAAACTAATTAAATTAAAGGAGAAAATCAAGTTTCCAGTACGTGTGGCCACTCCGAATCCCTCACAGCTCCAAGTCCACTATGGTTGGGGGTTACCTGCATGGATAAAATTAAGGGGTGAGTTTGGGGAAAACTCAGTGTGTAAATTAACGCAACCATAGTCCAAATCAGTTCAAACCACAGAAACAGATTAAGTTGGGCCTTAGCCCTATACTGAATTCAGAATGAAGCCTATAGGCCCATAACAGAAACGGAACAGATATATCAAGCATGTAGAAAACCCAACCCATATACATCCGTATACACCCCCGTGCCAACCTTACCCCATGTGGGGAGACTACTCAACCCACCCATCCGTCTACACATCACAAGTATGCAGCATGGCTGCCAGAACAGATATTGTGACAGAGTCACCAGATACAGATAATTGTGGCAGGGCCACCAGAAACAGATATTTGTGGCAGGGCTTCCTCCATCATTATAACCCATATCCTATGCAACAGATATATATGTCATGGCATACAACAAATAGAATCAAAATATCATGCATTTCAGTCAAAATCAACCCTAGGGTATAATGGTCATTTTGCACCTAGGGGCATAATAGTAATTTTCATACTTAGGGTATATTAGTAAATTTACCTATTTTAGGGTTTACATACATACTACAACCATTATCGCATCAACAGAAACACTTATCGAGCGTTCTTACCGAATTGGGCCCGTTGGCCCATTATCCCATTTTCGGCCCGTTAACCCCAAAATATTGAAAGGCACAAAATCGTGCACTCTGCAGTCTTATCACTTTAGTTTACCAAATACATTAATCGATCTACCTCACGAGCATTCGCACACTCGCAAGTTCACAAAATACCAGTTTTTCGGTATTTCGGCTTTTTGGCTTTTGCTGATCTAGTGTATGAGAGGGTGTCAATTACACACCTGTTCTGTAACGATACGTTGGCGAGATCCACACACAAGTTGCCTACAATCGAGTTACTAAAATGTCAATCTAAATATCAAAAGCAAGCTACGTACTAGACCCCTTACCATATTCGGCCAACAATGCATTAAACCCCAAAGTTCTTACCTTTCTGCCGAAATATGGGTTAGATCTAGATGTCCAACCGAGTTAACCTTCAAGCCCTTCGTTGTACACCCCCTTGTCCATGCTAGCGCATACAAAGCCAAAAGAAAGAGGCAAAAATGCCCTTAGTCCCAACGTTAGTCACCCTTAAGGGGTTTCGGCTTTTTCTTAAACCATGAATAACTAACGAAAGTGATTCGAATACTTACCAATCGTTGTTCTGCCCAAGAGAGTGTTCTTATCTATGATTCTAATCCCGATCTACCGTAGTCAGAAGAGACAGGTTCAAATAGCCAAAGATTCGGCTTCCTACACCGTAGATATGAAAGTTTTCAGCTTTTGAAAGAAAAAGGGAAAGGGGTTCGGCTATAGCAAGATTCGGCTTTTGAGAAATAATGAAGAAAGAAAAATAAGGGAAGAGATAGAAAGAGAATGGTATGGGTTCGGCTATGGATAAAAGAAAAGAAAAGATGAGAAGAGAAGTAGTATTCGGTTATGGAGAAATGGCACAAAGAGGGTTTTCAAGTTCGGCTATCGGAAGAAAAAGGGAAACAGATGACCGAAAGAAAGAGAAGAAGATGAGAGAATTCGGTTCTTGAAGAGGAGGAGAAGGTACAGGTGTAGGGTATAAGTTCGGCTTCTAGAAAAAAGAAAAAGACAAAAAGAATTCAGCAGCCACCCTTCCCAAAAGCCGAAATTCCCAACACTAAATGACCTAGCCGAATTTCCTATGCTAAAGGCCCTTGGCCGACCAACTCTTGCTCCTTGATCAGCTCCTAAATTTCCTCCCTTATCTTATCCTTACTCAATCCCCTTACCAGCTTAAACTCTCCCTAACAGAGTTCCCCCTTGAGTTCCATCACATCCCCTTTTTGTTCACAAAAAAAAAACCCTATTTGCTTACCTTATGGCTCAAACCTTGGCTCCCCCTAAACATCTACACGCCACTCCCCCTATACCTTATGTGGCGTCACATGCCAATTTACCACAGGTCCCTTGTGCCCTAGTTTACCATCTTTAATTTAAAAGCCCTCAACGCCAGTACTCTCTCTTTCTAAAATTGGGAATTCAGAAATTGCCTCGAATTGGATTTACTCTTGGACCTTTTAAAGGCCCACTAACATACTCAGACCTACTACAAACAGTTAAAACAAAGAATTTTTAAAATTCATTGAAAATCACAGAAATCCCGAAAATCCCGAAAATTGGGGCGTTACATTTACTTTCAATGAGTCATTCATGCATTTAAACTTTAAATTTTCTTAATAATATCTATCTTAAATAGCTTTTCTTCATTTTAATTTCATATCTCCTTACTATATCAATATCCATTTCATGCATTTCATCAATAACCATTTCATAAACCGTTATTTCATACATTTCATTTCCATATCCCAATTCAATATCTTATTCCATTTTATATCTAAAATCTTACAACATTAGTCTTTTAATAATCGTTCATACGCTGTTCTATCATTTCTTATTAATAGTTATTTCCAAATAGCACTTCTTTACTTAGATTTAAACATCATCTTACTATATCAAAAATCATATATATATATTTTTTAATATTTCATTTTAATATCTTATTTCAATTCTTATTCAAAATCACTCAATATCTTTTCTATTACCAATTCATTTATTTACCCCTATTAACACGACTCGGACTTTAGCGGATACACAGATCCAACCAAAACACTCCAGTATGGCACCCAGTGCCTCATCGGATAGTTCGAAGCAATAGTTGACACCTAGTGTCTCATCGGCCAAGCCGAAGTAAGTTGGTACCTAGTACCTCATCGAATCTATCTAAAGTAACAGTATAACACCTAGTGTCTCATCGACTCGAGGTCGAAGTATCCCTGAACACTTCCAATCCTATGACATGCCAACTATATCCGACTCAGCCCTGCTAGTTAATAGGGAATTCAAAACACATTTCAATTTCACTCAATATTTATATCAATTTCACTTCAATCACAATTTCTCATACTTTCAATTCAAATCACTTTCCACTTTCCAATCAATATACATTTCAAATACTCACATATATTCATAATTCAATTTAATATCAATAGTCACCTCATTTTGCTTACCATGCATTTTAATTAAAATATAACAATTAATAATAAATAGATTTGAATTGTAGTAATACAAACTGTATATCATTGTGTTATTACTCGTCAACTTTCTCTTTCCCCTTCTTAGCTGATGTTTGCAGCGCGACGTTAGCTATGAAAATTAAAACAATTTAAAATTATCAAAGCAACACCAATTCACATTAAATACTTTGATTTTCTATTTAACTTTTGCCTAAATTCCAGTTTAATCTCTAACTAAAATTTTCTCCATTTTCATCTCCATTCACTCTTTATTTTCACTCAATTTCTACTTATAACTAAACTTAACTCTCTAATTTTCTACATAAAACCCTAGATTCAAAATTCTCTCAATTTAGTCCCTATTACACAAAATTTATAACTTATTTTACAATTTAATCTTTAATCAATTCTAACTTGAAATTCTAACAATTTAACCCCTAATTTATCAATTTGTTCAACATGAACTATGTCTAAAAATACAATAACTTCTAAAATTTTAACATAAATCAAGTAGTATTTTGTTCTAGGATTCCAAAAACTCAAAAATCATAAGAAAATGGGCTGAATTGACTTACCAAATTAGCTTGAAACCTTTAAAACCTTATTTTTCCCTTTTTCTTATCTTTCTTTCTCCCATCTCAGTTTCGTCCTTTGCTATTCTGTTTCTTTTCATTCTTTTGTTTTGTTTTATTTAGTTTATTTATAATATAATATAATATAATATAATATAATATAATATAATATAATATAATATAATATAATATAATATAATATAATAATCTTATTTATTAAGTAAATATATATTTTAATTATAAAAATCTTTGATATTTTCCACATTAAACCACCTCAACAATAGAAAATGATATAATTTCCTATTTAGTCCCTTTAGTTTTTCTTTAATCTATAATTAAACTTTCACTCTTATTGCAATTTAGTCCTTTTTCCTAATTACTCCTAATTTAAGCTAATTCTCCTAACCAAAACTTAATCAACTACACAACTAACTTCATAAATATTTTTAATAAATATTTACGAATCCGTTTTACGAAAATGGGGACCCAACAACACATTTTTTCGATGCCCATAAATTTTGGGACATTACAACTTTCACATTTAAGCCCTGTTTTCCAATCCAATTTCAATCACATCCTTTCACAACCATCTAACATCCATAATTACAAAAATTTCATGCTAAGTTTGAAATGTTTACACTTTTGTCCTTTTTTACTAAAATAACTATTTCACTTTACAAATTAGTCCTTTTTCATAACTAAACTCAAAATCTATCAATTTATTACCAAAAGCTTCAAGATTCAGCAATGACAACATTTAAAATCCATAACAGTTTTGCGAAATAATACCCATGTTAACTAAATCGAGCTACAACAATATTAGAAACAAAAAATTTATGAAAAACGAGTTTGAACACACTTACCATGTAATAGTCGATTATTGGAGCATTCAACAATGGCTTCTGTAACATCTCTTACCCGGTTTGGTCACCGGACCCGAGTAATAGAATGCTATTAACAAATATCAAACAACTCTATGTAATAACACCCCCTAACCCCAAACTGTCACTGGGACGAGGTTATGAGGCATTACCGAATATATCAGACAATTTACGAATAATTTACAATTAATATAACTTTCATAGTATAATATAATAATTAAGTCCCTATCTTGGACTCTCAAAGTTCAAACACGTATTAAAAGTAGAACGGGACTTGTTCGAGTATTCCGAATTTTTTTATAAAAATTTCGACAGCATTTCTGCTTATTTTTACCTAAACCTCCTGCAAATTCAAACCAAAACAACCAACACCAATGTTTCCCATTCATATAACTATATTTATATCATTAACAAAATTTTAACTTAAAAACTATCATAGCATCATTCAAAATTGATTAAAAACTTCATTCATTTAACAACTTAATGTTCATGTATCAAAGTATCATGTACTTTCTTTACCATTTCATTTAACCATCTAAATCTTATAATTCATCCTTCACTACCCAAAGTAATATACATATTCAAGTGACTAAACAACACCTATGTACATGCCACCTTTACCCAAAAGAAAAATATACATCACCAAGTTTGTGTTGGAGTCGGGATTGTTCTGGATGCTGAGCCGGGACACTTGACTTCTACTAACTTGCGCACGGAAACAACTGTACGCTGAGTATGGATGTACTCAGTGGTATTACTATAAATCAAGACTATTTAACATTAATAAATTACAAACATCAACCATAAATTTTATAATTATTTAAACTACTTTTATATATAATTATTTTACTTCATAAATCTTAAATTCATAATTCATTTTTCTCATACCAACTCAATTTATAATTTAGTTCATACATTCTTTCTCGTACTTTTCAATAGTGCTAAAACAAATAATCTCATTTTCAAAATTTCATTTTTATTATTTACCCTATTAACAAAGCTCGGACTCTGACAGATACGCGGATTCCACCCAAACACACCAGAATGTCCAACCTAAACACACCAAGAATATTATAAATCCTCCATAACACACCAGTAAGGCATTAAGTGCCTCTTCGGATAAACCGAAGTATATAATAACAGAAACATCTTTTCGGCCGAACTACAATCTCCTCATCACATCACAAATCCAATGACATGCCATTTGTATCAAATCTAGTCCGACAAGTTAATAGGGTATTATTTTACTTTTTCTAATTTCAATTTCATTTACACAAAAATTTTCAATACTCAATCAATTCAAACATCTATTATCTTAATTCATATAAAAATTAATTTTCACACATACTCATATTTAATTTCAAATATAATACTTACCTTACTTTAATTATTCCATAACTATAAATTCAATATACAAATTAATAAATAGTTTGAGTTATAGTAATACAAACCCGGAATACGAGTTTACTCCTCAACGATCTTTTCTTTTCCTTTGGATGTCGATGCCTCGTTTTCCTTGTTAGCAAATTAACTCCAAGCTTCAAATCCTTAGTTTTCTCTTTTGTTTTTCTTTCCCTTTTTCTTTCTCTTTTTCTCCCCTGCTTCCTGTTTTCAATTCTGTTTCTATTCCCTTTTGTTTCTTTATTTCTCTTTTATATTTATTTGTTTTACTTATTTAATTAGCATATATTATAATATATTTATTTTAAATATCTATTTTAACATCATTTACATATTTTACAATTGTACACATATTTAATTCTACATTTGTACCAATAATTTTATTACACTTGTCATTATTTAATTTGTTTCTCAAACAAAAATCTCATAATTTAATAATTTAATTAACAAATATCTTTTTACTTAAATTATAAGTAATTTATTATTTAAATTACAAATGTACCAATATAATTTTTACACATGTATATTTTATTACCATATATTTATCAACTATTTAATTTACTTAATATAATATTCATTAAATAATCATAATAATTATAAAACCATAATAATAATTTTTAATATATATAATACATACATTCAAGAAAAATCTTAATTTTTCTTCCATTTACCGCCTCAATTTATGTAAATGGCTTAATTGCCATTTTGATCCTTTTTATTTTCTATTACTTTAAAATTAAACTTTTACCCCTTATTCAATTTAGTTCTTTTTACTAATTTCTCTAAATTAAGCTAAATTCACCTAATTAGATCCTAATTAGACACACCACTAGGCTCATAAATATTTTTAATAATTATTTTCGAACTTATTTCACTAAGACGGAGGCCCTATAACTCACTTTTCCGGTGCCCGTGAATTTCGGGTCATTACACAAAATCTCAAATAAATATCAACACATCACATACGAGCAAGTATATCATGTTGTTCAATTGATTTCAGGTTTATATAGGGCATACAAAATCTTAAGAACAAATCGGTATTAAACAAGGATCAATTTGAATAAAAAACAGTTAAGAAAAATCTAAAAATAGGGGACAAACAACCATATCCCGAGGCAGTGTGAAAGGGTTAAGGCCTTGTAGATGGGTCACATCGTCGTGTGAGAAAATCGTGTGAAATTAGGGTCACACGGTCGTGTCGTCAAGTTATGTGATAAGGCTCAGCTCGTGTGGCTCAAGAACATGGCCATGTGGCCTGATTGTATACAATTCAAATATAGGGTCACACGATCGTGTCACTAGATCATGTAACTCGTTGAGATCATGTGAACAAACATGCACCAAAATTAAATAGGCCACACGGATGTGTGGTAGATCGTGTACACCTAAAATAACTTCAATTTTAAGCTATTTCATCTACCCTTGCTTGGATATCAAGCCATACCATTTGCATCTATAAATACCCATTTCAAAACACACCAAATCATGTCAAAACATGCCATATACCATTCAACCTAAATGCCTAACCAATATGCCCACAAAAGTGCCTCAATTTGCAAGATATGCTCGAACATACCAATTCATTAACATTATATGACACTCTCACTATCACTTACTCAAGAACAACTAACCTTTAAATCAACCTCATGTTTCATACATCACATATATCAAATCAAACCATACATCCTTCCACATCTAAGAATCAACCAAAAACATATTGTATAACAAGACATTTCTCTCAACCATAAGGATATTAAGCATACAATTCAAGCAATTTAACAAGTCATCAACCAAATACCATTATCTGCTCATATATACATATATACATATACACTTATAAACATAATAAGCAAGACCATCAATATACAAAATGAACATTATAACCAAAAGACTTCCTAGGTACATGCTAAGACCAAAATGATCATATTACCAATGTTTGAGTTCAGAATTGTCATTGGATGCTGAGTCAACGATCAAATTGTAATGTACCTAACCTGCGTAAGGAAAACAAAATTGTACACTGAGTATAACTCAGTGATATTTCTAGAATCGAACATTAAAACATATTATAAAGGTTATAATACATTTTAACATGTCAATCTACTAGTCCTATTACATCACCTAATTGTTCAATCTAATTACATATCTTAAACCGAGCTATTATAGTTGCAACATATTCATTTTTCCCTATCTCAATCGAATTGATTAAATCGTACATTATCAAATCCCTCATTCTAAGCTTATTAATTGATAAGGACTGATCGTTCTTGTTTCAATTTCATTATACTCAATTTCTCAGTTCTATAATATAATTTCATCAACCAATCATTAAATCACATATGTGACAGCATAATTCATCACTAATTGAACTCAACTGCACAATTAAAACAATATATCATATTTCCAAATCTATTCAATTTAGTCCTTTTCATAAACAACTAATTCGAATCGGTTCAATTCAGCTCGTCCTATCCTTTCTAGCTTACCTTACGTTATTATCCTACAACAATTGAAAAGGTCCGGGTTATAAAAATACAAACCATAAACTCCAAGCTATTCGTTGACGACCTTGTCTTTTCTTTTATTTCTTGAGGATTCCGGATTAACGTTAGCTACAGATTAAAACAAATATAATAAATTAACAATACACAACCCAATACACATTCAATTGCTAAATTATACAACTTTTTCATATTATTCAATTTAGTCCCTAAAAATGGGACTAACATAACTTTCACAATTAACCCCCCAAACTTTGTCGAATTTCCTTGAGTCTTTATAGGACTTCCTATTTCTCAATTACACCCTAAATTTTTAATTTTTCACAATTTAGTCCTTATTGTACAAAATCATCAATTGACTTTGCAAATTAGTCGTATTTCACTTCTAACCTTAAAATCTATCAAAATAACACCTTAAACTTCAATTATTTAAAAATGGCAACATCTTCAATCTTGAATAATACCGAAAAATACTATATGGGTTAGCTAGCTTGTATAAAAATTACGACAAAAAGGACTAAATTGACTAACCAATTAAAGCGTGCATCTTTCTCCATCTTCTTTTTTCTTCGAATGGTAACAATGTTTCTCTTTTACCATCTTTTATTTATTTTGTTTTTATTTTATTTTTATTTTATAACCTTATGTTTTGTTTTATTTATTAATTTTATTACGTTTTATTTTAAAACATCATTTATTATCATCCACTTTCATTAAACCAATGGTTTAATTACCTTATGAGTCCTTTAGTTATGTTTTACTTTATGGTTTAATTATAATTCAACTTTTGATTCTTACGTGATTTAGTCCCCTTACTTAAATTAAGTACTAATTCAACAAAATGACCTAACTAAATTTCAAATTGCTTCTAATATAACTCCGTAAATATTTAATAAAAATATTTACAGGCCCGATTTACGGAAACGAGGTCCCAATACCTCAATTTCCAAAACTATTGACTTTAGAATCGATACACTTTTACCTTATCTAACTTTCCAAATAACCAAAATTATTAGATCAAGCTTCAGTTTATACTGTAAAACCCTTGTAAATATTAATAATTAATATTTACTAACTTTATCATCAGAGAACAGAATTCTAAAACCACTGTTTTCGACACCACTGACTTCCGGATCATTACAACTTCCCTTGTTCTTTTTGGTGTAAAAACAGTGATGAAAGAAGGAATAATGAATATGGAAACATTTACTAATGTTTTAACTATTGTAAAATGGATGTTCATATAACTCCCATAACCCTCAAGAATTCATTTTCTTGTAACTCTTGTACCCTAAAAATTTATAGGGTACCTTAATTATATGTTTGTAACCTATGGTAATTGAGGTCCTATAAATAGAGGGCATATATAAGCTTTTTGATATCTCAAGTGAAAGTTGCATCATCTTTTCATTTCTTTGTCTTTCTTTCTCTCTTAATCTTTATATTCTTCTTGTAGTTTTATAATACATTATCAGCAACTTTTATTCCAGAGTAATATGTTCTTAGTTTGTTTCAAAATTTTGTTGGGATCCAAGCATTGAAATTTAATTTTTTTGGTTTAAAAATCATTAGAATCATGGTTGTTTGATATTTGCTTGGGGATGATCACTTTCTCTTTATTACAAAGGATGCTTATAATCACTACTTATCCATGGTAACGTAAGTCAGTCTAATCAACTTCTTTTGAAATTTGATTTGATTTCTATTAAAAATTTCAATTTATATAATATTTTATTCGTATATCTATGAATTTATAAAACCATTCACGAATGAATTTATATAATATTTTATGTGGAGATAAATATTTTTTTGTTCATTTTTAATAGAATTGATTGGTTTAATTTTAATTTTGATTAAAATATATGATTATTGTGGAATGGGAGTAAAAGTGCATACTTGTCATGAACTTTGGGATATTCACCCTGTCTATATAGTTTCATGATTATCGTAAAATTTGAAATAAAATTATGCCATAAGAGGTGGAGGTTAAAAAATATTAATATTTAAACTCTTATAGTTGTAAAGTTACTTTAACCCGACATTATAATATTTTGTATTTTATTGTGTTATGGTATATAGAAAAATATTACTTAACCATAGTGATTTATTAGTAACATGAATTTATTATTTGTTATGTTTAATATATGTTTTATTTATACCTATTCATTTTATTTTTATATGAATAAATAAATTTTTTGAAGATCAAAATTTTTTATCATTCATGTTGAAAAGAAGTGCAAAAGTGTATATTATTTAAAATAAATTAAGCACATTAAGGTTATGTAATAAAATGATTACATGCTCTTAAAGAGCTAATATTGCATCAAACTGTAAAAAACTCTTTAAGAGCTAATACTTTACCTCATTGTGATGTAAACATTGATGTGTTTTACATTAAAACCATATATAAAAACAACATGAGATACTGGTGTATTTATATTATATATATTCCTTGAAGAAATACATTACACTTATATGATTGAAATATCTAATGTGCTCCTGCAGCAGCAATATTGTGAAAATGACTTTAAAAAGTATTTTCAAACGATCTCATACCTTCTAGTGGCTAAGCAAAATAAAAAGTTACTAATGGAAAACCATGAAATTCTTCCCACTAGTTCTGCTTCATCCCCTAAAGTGAATATAATAGTACATAACAATTATGAAAAATGAAAACATAAAGATCGTGGTTGTCGTTGTAATTGAGGATCTGTTTAGAGACGTACTAATAATCGTTGTCATTGTGGTTATAATAGTGGTATTTCTAACCACTAGAAAAATAATAATAATGAAAAATAAGAAATGGTGGTAAAAATATTTGAAAGTTATTGAAAATTCATGCTACCTATATGGTACGAAAATGCACTAGTCACATACCTGTCGTACATTTAAGCATCTAGTAAACATTTATCAAAGCATCCATTAAAAAGGAAGGGAAACAAAAATATCTGGGTGTCCCATTCTTCCACAATAAAGTGGACATTGATACTTTTCAGTTTATCTTGGACAAAGTTTGTACTCGGCTAAATGGATGGGAGGCAAGAAAGTTATCTTTGGTTGGTCGTTTGACATTGGTTAAGTCAGTATTACTTAGCATCCCAAACTATTTCATGACAATAGCTAGAATACCTATATCAATTTGTAATGAGATTGAAAAACTGGCTCGTGGTTTCTTATGGGGATCAACATCTTTTGAGAGAAAACCATCACTTGTGAATTGGGAGGTTTGTTGTAAACCTCGGGACTGTGGGGGCTTAGGCATTCAGAGATTACAAATTCAGAACAAATTATTTTCTTGTAAAGTTAGGTTATAAATTGGTTGCTAATACAAATGAATTGTGGGTCCAAGTTTTGAGGAATAAGTACAAAGTACATGGGATACTGCCAGACAACATACATCGAAGCAACTACTCTTATATTTGGCGCTCCATAGCCAACATTTGGAATGAGGTAAAAAATGAGATCTATTGGACAGTAGGTGATGGGAGATTGGTGAACTTTTGGAACGACGTTTGGTTACCCAATGTGGGCATTCTACGACATTTTTATATCGGGCAAGGGATTCCATTAGACTCATTCCAGGTTTGTGATGTGATGACAGAAGAGGTGTGGGACCGATAATGGCTAGCCTCGGTATTCCCGCAAGAGATTGTGGAACATATTCTGGCTTGTACACCTCCTTCACTGAATGTAGGGACAGATCACCTAACGTGGAGATGATTATCTGGAGGAAATTTCTCCATATCGAAAACATATAAGCACTTGTTTGTTGACAATCCCAATGTTAGAGTTGAAAGCGATGAACTGACATGGAAAGTGAGAACACCACAACGAGTTTGGATCTTTCTCTGGTTACTTGATCGTGGTAAACTTTTAACAAATGAGGAACAGTTCAAACGAGGTTTGACTAATTTTTCTTTTTGTGAAAGGTGTGGTCTAGACATTGAAAATATAATGCATGTCGTTAGGGATTGTGGTTTTTCTAAATCAATCTGGAAAACAGTTGTACCTAGCAGCCTTTGGAATGTTTCTTTAGATTATCAACTGTCTAGTAGCTTATTTGGAACATTTAGAATGAAGGTAACATAGTCATCCAAAAAGGGGAATGGCTTACTTTCTTTTCCATTATAAGTTGGTTTCTTTGGAAAAGTCGGAATGACTTCATTTTCAAACATATAAGTTGCAATAGTCAGGCTCTGTTAACCATGACGGAAGCATAGACAAGGTCCTTGGGTGCTAAAGGAGGATCGGACGAGTAATTCTAAGAATAAAGGATGTTGGCAGTTTCCAGCTAATGAATGGATCAAAGTGAATATGGATGGCTCGGTGTTAACAACGAGACCAAAGGTATCCATAGAGGAGTGGTGATAGGACCAAATGAAGGTTGGATGGGGACTTTGAGATAAAGATAAGACTGTCAGATATTTTTCAGGTTGAAGCTCGAGCACTACTTGAGGGATTAAAATTTGTTTGGGCTGAAGGATACTGCCAAGTGGAGATTGAAAGCGGCAGTGCTTTACTGATTGTCATAATCCAAAACGGGTTAGTTGTGAGTAGCAAGTACAATGAAGTTTGTCAAGTATACGAGTGGTGCTTCAAAGTTTGGGATGTGACATTCCATTAGATCTTGAGGGACAGTAACAGGGTAACTGATCGTATTGCTAAAGAGGCTAGAAGTGAAATAGAGTAGTTAATTACCCATGTAGACCCATCAAAACATGTGATAAGTCTATTAGAAGATAATATCCATCGTGCGATGCATATATTAATGGCTGAAGATCAACACTAATACAATTTAGCCTTGGCTAATGTTTTATCATTTACCAAAATAAAAAAATAAAAAAAATGTTGATGTGTTGTGCAAGTAAAAACACTTGTAAAAAAAAACTCATTATTAACTAATATATATATATATATATTTAATTGTATATAAAATTATTCAATGAATTCATTTAAAGTAAATATACATGTCATGCTATAAATTTGAAACATGACATATAAAATTAATAGTGTCATATCAGTATGAAGCATACAGGCATTGCCATTCAGATTGTTACACTAACATAGTTAAAAAATTAATATTTTAGATAATATTTTTATTAAAAATAGTTATTGAACTCTTTTTAAAAAGTTAATAGTCAAATTTAGCACAAAAAATTACCACATTAAAAGTTTTTTACATTAATAGTATGAAAAAAATAATTACAAAACTGAGGTGGAAAGCAAATAATTTATGAGAATGAGTCGTTTTGAACCGTAAAAAGCTATATTACCAACGCAACGCAACACAACCTATAAAAATAATATTTTAATAAAAATAATAATATTTTAATTTCAAAAGGGTTTGGCCACACTCCTTTTTCACGTATTTTATTTATTTTATATTTTTAAACAAATTTTATATGTTTTTAGTTTTATATTTATATTTTATAATTTTTATAATTTTATTTTATTTAATAATTGTTTTAGTTTCATAATATTTTTAATATTTGTAATTACAAATTTTTGAATATTTAAAATAATGAGTAAATTGATAATTTTTTTGTTAAATTGACATAACATTATTAGGGTAAACTGTGTTGGTCTCCGAAATTTTTCATATTTATAAAAAATGGTTGAGTTGTTTTGTTTTTCTAATTTTATATTTTTAATATTTTATAATTATAAATTTTTGAATATTTAGAATAATAACCGAGTTAATAATGTGTAAATATTAATGGCAGAGGCGAATCTAGGGGAGGCCCCCCTAAAATACAAAATTACTATTTAGGCCCTTAAATTTTTTAAAATTCTAAGTTAATAAAGGTAAAATTACACTTTGTCCCTCTAAAATTATAAAAATTTAATTTAATCCTTTAAAAATTATGAAGATATAGACTATTAAAAATTAAAATTTCATTCGACCCACCTAAACAATTTTCTGGCTTTGCCCCTGATTGAGGGTAAAACATATTGAATTTTTTAGAAATAGAATCAACTTGATAAAATATGCAAAATATTAAGGGCTAAATTTATTATTACACCAATCAAACGAAGGCAACATCAACATTCTATTTGCTGACCAAATACATTTTAATATTGAAGTAACTAGAATTAAAAATTCACCTAATAAGAATAATGGAATTAACAGAAATTAAAAATAAAAATTCATGGCGAAAATAAGAACTCGTTAAAAAACTTAAGTGACTATTTAACTAGTTTACCCTAATATTTTTTATGTCAATTTTACAAAAAAAAATATCAATTGGTCATATTTTAAATATTCAAAATTTTATAATTAAAGATTTATAAATTTATAAAAAATGAGAAAAAAAAGGTGTCCACAACCCTTCTGAAATTAAAATATTATTATTTTATTTATTTTTATTAAAATATTATTTTGTATAAGTGATATTGTCAGATATATTGACGGCACTATCTTTTACTGTTTGAAGCAACTTAAATAAAGTAATTAATACTTCATATTATCAATGTAAAAAAATCTAAATTAACAAAATATGTAAATTAAATTTATTATTATGGGTATGATATATTATATTCGTGCTGAAAAGTGACTTAGTTGAACTGTTCAAATATTCGGAGACAATCAGAAAATAAATCCTAGAAATTGATGAGAATACCCTGGTCTATATGTATATAAAAAGGACTCCAAAAAGACCCAGTGGATTCGTACGTGTACCGTCTTTGATAATTTTCTATTTGTCTTGGATTCATATATTATTATATATATGAATCTAGATTCACCACTCACATGTTTCAATCTCCTCGACTTGCTCCTCCATTTCTGCTCCTCGTAATATTGCAACAATTTGCATCCACTCGTTCCACCTCCTGCTAAAGATTCACCAGCACAATGAAAATTGTGACAAATTTTACATCCCACCCCCCCAAAAAAGAAGAGATTGATTTGTAGCTAATAAAGTATCAAATTTTGGATTTGGAAACACGAACAAGAAAAGAAATAAGGAAAAAAAAAAAACAAGACACCTTTAACTTAATTGCCAAAGATGCCGCCGGTAACCACATCCTCAAACGTCACCTTCCATCCATGCTTTTTAAGATTTGATGCCGCCAGTGTAAGCTTTTCTGGGAAGATGGTTGCTCTTATTGCAACATATGTTCTTAGCAGAGTTGTGCACCACCTTTTAAAGCCTTTCTCCCAACCTTACATGACTTCTGATCTTGTCGTATGTATCTAATTCCCATGTTGTCCTGAAATTGATTTCATTGCATTGGTTTGTGATTATATATAATAACTAAAGCTAAGTTATACGTTGGTGTTTCTAATGCATGCAGATAGGGCTGATTCTTGCAAGCTTACCACATGCACGTGATTCTTTCACAAGCCTATTCAGCATTACTTTGGAAAACATCGTTGACTTCGGCATGATTTCATATGCCTTCGTTTTGGGTCTAGAAATGGACCCTTATGTGATCTTTAAGTCCCCGACTCGACATGCGATGGTGGCCTACGCCGGAACAGTGTCCACGTTTGTTGCAGCGTGCGCTATAACTCCATGGCTGCATTATTTGAGAAATTCAAGCGTGATAACCTTCACCTTGTCCCTGTCCATCAGTCTTTCCGGTAGTGGCTCTCACATACTTACCCGCCTCATGACCTATCTCAAAGTAGGCAAGTCGGATATAGGAAAGCTTAGTATTGGTGCAGGGGTGCACTCTGATATGATAACCATGTTTTCGGTGGTCCTGTCATTTGTCTTTTTTCCATTGCAAGAGACTGCGAATTTTAGAGAAGGAATTAAGACCGCCGTCAAAACCGGGGCTGCACTTATGCTTCAAACACTGTTGGCAGCAAAGATTTCACCGGTTTTCATGAATTGGATCAACCAGTCAAACCCTGAAGGAAAGCCCCTCAAGGGCTCCCACCTTGTCCTATCAATGGCCTTCATGACTGTTATATGCTCCTTGGCACCATGGATGGGTTACAACTCATGTTTGAGTGCATTTATGGGAGGGCTCTTTTTACCATCGGAGGGGCGAATATCGAAATGGACGATTAGCAGAATCAACAACTTGTTAAGCACACTTTTTTACCCACTTTTCTTCTTCTGGGTGGGGCTGAGGGTTGATATCTCAAGTTTTGCAGTAGGCAATATTGGAACATGGGTGAGGCTTTTCTGTCTTATACTGATCGCAACAATCGGAAAAGTGGGTGGAACACTCATCTGTGGCTTAACGTTAGGTTACCATAGGCCAGAATTGGTAGCAGTTGGATTACTTTTGACGGCAAAGGGTCATTTTCACGTATACTTCGCTGTTGATGCACTCAGGGTTAGTTTACTCTTTCCAACGTGATTATAATTCTAAAAAAATAACAGAGTAAAGCTAAAATATAAATGAATTAAATTGCAGCAAGGAAAGATCGATGTCACAACATGTATCTCGATGGTGATTCTGATATTCTTATCTGTGATACACACACCGTTTATTGTGAAGCATATAATAGAACGGGCAAGGAAACGCGTACCAGTTCAACGGATGACTCTACGGTGGCTTGATCCTTCAAGCGAACTTAGAATTTTGCTATGCCTGCATGGAACTCATAATTTGGAATCTGGCATCAGCTTAATGGAGATCTCTCGAGGCAAACCTGCGCCTGGACTTTTTGTTCATGTCACTGACATGATTGAGCTGACAGAGAAGATAGCTTCAACGCTGGTACCTGGTGAAGGAGTAGACAATATGACAATAACCGATAACTCAGTCACAGAAATGAGAGATGAAATCACCCGTGCTTTTCAAACTCACATAAATGAAAATGTGGATGGTGGTATCATGCTTAGCCGAATGCTAGTACTTTCCACATTCAATAGCATGCCACAGGATATTAGTGTTTTAGCAGAAGACTTGATGGTTTCCCTTATTTTGTTGCCCTTCCATAAGAGATTGAAAGCAGATGGCACCCTAGATGAAGGTCATCCTGGTTTCAGACATGTGACTCGTAAGGTAATAAGAACAAGAGAGGTCAACCATTATTTCAAGTACCTGTAATTTTCAGAATAACAATATTTTTTGGTTGTTTAACAGCTGCTTAGAAACGCCCCATGTTCTATTGGAATCTTGGTGGACAGAGGGTTTGGATTTACTGAAAGATTGTCAACATCATCTGTATCAAAAGTGGCTGTCATTTTTATCGGAGGCAAAGATGATCAAGAAGCTCTAGCATATGCTGGTCGTGTAGCGTGGCATCCTGGAGTAAAGCTGACAGTAATAAGATTCCTAGTAGACAAAAATTCGGAGCACGAACCACGGAGAGTGAATAACAGAGCAAGTGTGGGAGAGCAAGAAGAAGAGATGAAACTTGATGACGAGTGCTTCGCTGAATTCTATGAGAAATATGTAGCAGGGGGGAACGTGGCTTATATGGAGAAGCATCTTGCAAATTCATCTGAGACCTACACTAATCTTATGTCAATAGGACAATATTCTCTTATCATTGTAGGGCGGGCTGGAAGAGTAAATACAGTATTGACGCAGGGACTTAATGATTGGCAACAATGTCCAGAATTGGGTCCTGTTGGGGACGTACTTTCAGGGTCTAATTCCGCATCTGGTACCTCCATTTTGATTATCCAACTGCACAATATTAAAGGACAACTGGATGGCCTTAGTGATGAGTTCTCCATTATGTAAACACCAATCCTAGCAAGGTAGGTTTAAAACTTAGGATATCAAAATCCAAACCTTATAAATGTAGCTTGTAGGATGATATATATATACATATACGTATATATGTATATATGTAGCTTGTAGAAATGCTACTTACTTCAAAGGACATTCCAGAACCCAGCTTTACAAACTCTTATCATTCCAAAAGTACAGAACCATTAAGCAAATATATGTAAAAAACAAGACAAATGCACAGCTAGTATGTAATACAGAATCATTTAACTATCAAATATCATTAGCAAATGCACAAATATATCATAGATAAGTAACATTTTGCAATCAGTCAGCTTGGTTAGGAAAACATAATAGAGAAAGCAGAAGGATTGTTTCTTGAACAACTTTGAGACAGATTTCAAAATAGTGTCATTACAAAAGCCTGAATAGCATGCATTGCAGATGTCTCAAAGTTATTTGGTTGTTTTTCCTTTCAAAGTCATAACACAAAACCCCTGGTTAACTGAGCGCCTCAAACACACATTAGAAGTCCCTTGAATGCTTTTCTACCTCAACCTGCAAAGAGAAATATAAAAAGCATAAGGATGAAGCTCAATACAAGCACGAAACTCACCAGAACTATCAAAATGAATGATTTTTAACATTAATATATCAATAAAATATTCAATTTTAAGTAAATTGGTAGTTATGTCATATGTGAAAGCTTCTGTTGGGTGTTTGTGTGTGAGACACACACACACACACAAAGAGAAAGAGAGAGAGAGAGAGAGAGAGAGAGAATTATAATCCTAATTTGTCACAGGTTCGTGAAAGTGCACCCTAAGCAGATCATTCTAATTGGACAAGTGAAGAAGTGATGCAAGCAATTTTATGAGTAGAGTTATATAGGCAAACTGATGACTAATCTACAATAAGAAAAAAGGTACTTTAATAGGAAATATGATAGTTATCACAAGTCATCGGTTGGAGAAGTAGTGGTATAAGTACTTGAATTTCTTCATGGAATTTTAAGTTAGATTATATTAACTACCTTGCAGTCGGATACAAAAGCAATTTCCCCTATGTAAACGAAATTTAACCGACAGTAGCACTAGTAAGTTATGAAGAAAGACAAATGTCACCTCAAATGCACTCTTCAGATGATCAAGTTCCTTATCCAGATCGTTTATAGCCTGATTATATGCTTGCATTGGAGAAGACTGACTGGTTGTGTGGATCTACGAAATTGCATCAAATTGGTTAAAACCCGAAAACAACTGGCACCGGAATGCATTCGATAAAATCCAAAAAATTAATAGCGTTTAGCCCTATCCAACAAAGAAAAAGACTAACCCTAACAAGGATTTTGTACTGCAGAGGGTGAGGAAGCTTGTAGCCAGCAAACAAAACGTTCTCATCTCCATGCAATTGCCTGATTGTTTATCACCGTTAACAATAAAGGGAGGAAAAGACAAATAATTAGGAGCTTAATCCAGCAAAAATAAGCAAAAAGAGACGAAGTTTGAAAGGGGACGAATATCGTATGATGCGTACATTCGGAGGATGTTGCCGATGGTGTGGTCTTCTCTCTCGATTGTGAAGGTGGCCGCATTTATTATTTTGGTGTCTCTCTCGTAAGAAACCCTAAAAATTTAACCAACAAATATGTAGCAGTGAGTTTGATAAACAGAGGATTTAGGGATAAAGAGCCTACTTTTTGGTCCCCTCGGGGACGACGAATCTCTCGTAACGGTCGGGGGCGTTCATGGCCTTCTCACTCTTTCTCTTCTCTTCTGCAAACTCTTGCTCTCACCGCCGCCGGAGAAAATCAAAATGGTTTGGTGGCTCAGCCTCGGTGCCAGTGTAACTGTTGCATGAAATGGGAAGACCCCGTGGGAATGAGTCATTACGATGTCGTTTCAACTTGTGCTTAAGAAAAATAATATCTCAAAAATTAATTTTCCTCCCTCTACTCTATTGGTTAAAGTTTATTACAAGTCCCTCTATCATATCATATCATCAAGTTCATTTTAATTTCTATATTTGAAAAACTAACATTTTAGTCCTTACACATTAATTTTATTGTTAATAAAATGACGTGATTTAACGATGACTGATGTAGTATTAAATCAAATTAAATTGTTACATATCAGCTTTGAAGGTTTTACCCCAAATTAAATTCATAGAATTTGAATATTAGATGTGTGCTAGCTTTACAAATATCTTAAACACAATACCAATTTTTCTGCTAGTTAAACTTGAACCTACTTAATTTGTAGGGGAGAAGCCAAAAAATTCTTTTTGCGCTGAAATTAAATTATAAATTTCAATAGCCTAAATATTTATAATTTTTAAATGATTAAATCAAAATTTTATTATTTTTAAGGGGCTAAAGTGCTATTTTAATTTTATTAATTTAAAATTTTAACATTTTTAAAGGAACTAAATGAATAATTTTTCAAGGGGCGAAGCTAGAAGATATTTTTAAAGGCTTAAATTAAATTATAATTTTCAATAGTCTAAATATTTATAATTTTTAAAGGATTAAATCAAAATTTTATATTTTTAAGGTGTCAAATATAATTTTATCTTTATTAATCTAAATTTTTTAAATTTTTAAAAGAATTAAATAAACAATTTTTTATTTTAGATGTCCCTAATTACGGCACTGTTGATTTGTATAATTAAGTTCACTTATAAAGATTCATTTTATATGTTCTCCTTTGGCTCTCCTCCAACTTTTGGATGATAATATCATATCAGAATTTAACAATTAATATCATATATTCTCATTTCTAAATTTTTTCATTTTTCTTCTGCATTTTTTTTTGGTAGAAACAGTAGAGTTAGAAATTACAGGATCTTCTAGAATATTAAGTTTAGGTAAAGTGGTTAAAGTGGTTAAGTTATTAGTTTGGCTAAGTTATTAGTTTGGTTAAAGTGGGGGAAGTTAAGAAAACAATGCCCCTCTTCTAATTTTATGTATATTACTTATAAAATATTTTATTATTTTAGTATCACTCATTATTTGGGTTACAGTTCAGTTAAAAAATTATTAAAAAATTTATTTTATTTATAAAAAATATATAGATACTAGGTGAAGCTAAAACAAAAACAATTCAATTGCTAAAACTATCCACAAAATGTGGTTTTTTTTTTTTATACTTTCGATGCGTTTGGCAACAAGTATTTTAACATACACAAAATCACTCAAATATTTATACTATGATCAAGTATTTTAACATTATACATGTTATATATAGTAGACCAATAGATAATTTTCTCCTAATTTAGGATTGAGATGAGCAGGGTGGTGAAACATCTCCTCGATAAGATAATATAACATTAGCACATGAAGATGAAGCTTGTTTAGTTTCTTCAGCCTTTAAAGCTACATTTTGCAAATAGATCTGCCGGCAAGGAAAACTCTGGCTGCAGTCGAATTTCATGGCCACGTTCGAGGCACTTGTTCCTCTGATGTTTTGGTAAAGTACATTGCTCACTTGTACCGCTGATGTCTGAACACATATAATTTATTTAATGCCTTGGCGTTTAAGGGTTCGTGTTTAAGTGAATAGATAGGTAAAGGAATTTTAACCTGTTTGCGACATGGTTTTTCTTGATCACAATAATTTTGATCAATGATTATAGGGTTACTGACGTTGTACATCAAGATGTTTTGAAATTTTATGTTTTTGGCATATCCTGATCCTCCCTGTAATAGAATTTTCGATCATATTAATTGAAATTATAAAAACATTGAATTGAATCAACAAACAATTAGCAGACCTTATCATTAATTTAAGAAGGATTGTTGATGATGTTATAATATAAAGTATAATATGCAATGAATGAATGACGTTCCTTGAAAAGCAAATTAAGCACTTTGTGTTTGGAAAACCTTTAGAATTTCATTGGATTAGGCAATGAATGAAAGAATTTCTCTGTCGAGTGTCGACAGTTGAAAATTTAGGTCAACAAATTGTATGGAAAAGTCAAGAAGTAAGTGGAAATCATTAGAGGTTGTTTGTTTGAAGTCGTTGGCATGCTGTAATCGTTCAGTTCCATATTTTTTCTACTCTTTCTCAATTAAATCTAGTAGTTTTGCTTCTTGTTGGTAAGAGTTTTCTCATCTCAAGTATTGCGCCTCAATTATAGGATAATACTCATCATTAACCCAAAACTTTAATCCATATTTATTTTAGTAAAAGTTTTTAAACTTAACAACTAATCGCTCATATAATTACCTGCCATGTTTTTATTCGAACTCCGTTGCCGGTTCCGGAAAGTGTTGCTTTACTAACTATTACATTAGACACATATGCCGCAGTGTTTTCGGCTCCCAAGCTCCCAATGCTGCAAAAATACAAAATCATTAGGAATTTCGCTTTATATTTGCCTGAAAATTTAGTGGTGAATTAGAGACCTGATTCCATGGCCTGGTCCGCAAGTTATACCGGTGGCATGTACATTCTTGGAGCCGCTCACTATTGAGATGCAATCATCGCCTTCATTTTCAAAACATAAACATGATTTTTATCAGCATATATACCAATTTCGATAGCCGATTGTGTATGCATGGTATATATATATATATATACCTGTCCCGATGACACAGTTGTTAATGTAAATATTCTGGGTTCCAGTCACATGAATGCCATCAGTGTTGGGACTGTTCCCAGGTGCCGTCACCAAAAGGTTAAATGCTTTTACATTCACACATTTTTGAAATATAACGTGCATTTGTTGTGCATCTTTTATACGAAGACTTGATACTCTCAGGTTAGTGCATTCATTGAAGGTTACAGCCTGCATGTAGGTAAATATATATATATATCAATACACAATACACGTACGTATACGCCATATACAAAGAAGTACAGAAATAGAAAAGCTTACAGTTGGAGCTTCCTTGCAAGGCTGCAATTTTTGATGATGGAAATACAAAAATAGAAGAAGAAGAAGAAGCAAAATAATTAGTCGTTGATATTGAAATATTAATTGGTTGATGGAAAATGATGAGAAAATGGCTTACGAGGGCTTTATTGACTTTGCAGGACTTTTCCCACCATGTTTTGCCATTACCATCGATGATGCCTCCACCTTCGAGTCGTAAATTTTCAACGTTATCAAAGTAAAGCCATCGTCTTCCATTATCTTGGTAATCCGAGTGATCCTCAGTGGCTTCGAGTGTTCCATAGATCTATCATGTTGAATATTACAGGGAAAATTGTGATATAATTCCATGCATGAGGCATGCAAAAAAATAAAAAATAAAAAATAAAAAACTCACCTTCAATAGAAGAGGAGATTTGCAGGGTCCTGAGAAGTTAATTGGCTTAAGACGATAAATCTTCTTCTTGGAGACCACCATAATAGCTCCTTGAGATGAAGAACAAGCATAATTCCAAGCTTTCTTAAATGCCTATGTCAATGAAAAAAAATTGATCATCACAGGCAGAATAAGATAAATAATCTTTTTTGTTATAAACATGAGGTAATACCTACCTGAGAATCATCTCTTCCATTAGATTTAGCTCCGAAATCATCTACATTGACTACCTTCGGAGTCGCTGCACCACTTGGTCTATCAAGCCTCGACTGGATTTCGTTATTATAGTAGGGATTATGATAGTTTCGCTGACCGCGAACACCGAAGGTGCGAAAATAAGGATGGCGATACGATGTCGGGTGGTGATAAGCACGGCCTCGACGAAAATCAACGTGAAATGGGTCCTCCTCTCTGTACCTGCCAAGGCCAAAGCAATAGGAGGACAAAGAAAGGAATGTAATCACAAGTGGGAGACAAAGAGTTTTTAGGAACATCATGTAACTTCACTTTTAGATGGGTGCTTAAAAAAAAGGAGCTAATGAATTGAATATGCTTTAATTTGTCACCAAGTGAACATATATTTATAGGGAAGCTTGGAAGTTGCTGTTTAATTTGGAGAATCAATGAAATTGTATGTCCAATTGCTATCAATGCAATTAGGTCCTATAATTAGAGAATGCTGATGAGTGCTGAAGTCAGACTCAAAGTCAAGAGGTATGCATGTGGATTATAATTTTCTATAAATTCAGACAAAACCCGAAACTTATTGGAAAGCCCAATAATTTCATGTTAGTTAGAGCAGTTAATGGTTAATACATGGGAGTTGCACATGCATGAATAAAGGGCAGTAGTGGTAATGGATGATGGAATTAGGTACAAATACAAACATATTTTTCAGTCATTTTGGTATTAGACCACCTATATTTTTGTATGTGAAAAGCAGCTTATTGTAATTTAAAATTTTTGACCATCACCGGCCGAAACGCAGCAAATTCCTCCGTACTTTGACTATAAAAAGGTAGTAGTTTAGTTTTAACAGATAACTGATTCTGAGAACGTCTGTTTATATTATTGTCAAACATTAATTTACACGTATAATCATTTTTTGTTTTGAAGTTGCTCGTCTAATCATTGTTAAATTCAAAAATGGCCAAGATGACGTGGATTTTTCTTTATACACCAGCATTTTTACTGGCTAAGTTCCGAAATTTAAAACATTAATCATAAATAAATTTAATTTTAATTATATTAAATATATACTAACTGCTAACAAGCTGAAGAAATAAGTGGTTTCAAATGTTGTTACATGCTAAATTTTTAATATAATAATTTAGGATTACGTTCAAATAATAAGATACATTAAAATAGATCACATAAAAATGAAATGAAAATAATTAGTTAATATTTTTTTAATTTAATTACTATGAAAAATTATTTCAATACTTTTAATCAAAATTAAGGATTAGAATACAAATCTTCTTTTAAAAAATCACTATAACAAATTTGGTAAAGCATTAAATGGGAGTTTTTAATTAATTTTTTTGAAAACATAAATTATTAATATACATAAAATAAATTAACTCGTAAAATTCATAGTAATATTATAATACTTTAAACAAATGGAAATTTTACAAAAATATAAACACAATTTTTTCATTTTCATTTTCATTTTCATTTTATCTCTTTTCTCTATCCTTCATCTGGGGTTACAACCAAAAAAGCTTAATATAAAAATTACCCCCTAAACTATACTTGTTTTCCCAAATAAGCATCTAAACCTTTTTTTTTTCAATTTGAGTGCCTAAACTAATTTTTTTCCCGCACTAATACCCATTAATTTTCTGTTAGTCAGGCTTAAGTACCCAATCACCAATTGATACGTGATAAAAAAAGCCACATAAACAAACCTCCTCATTATTTGAATAAAATAATTTCAAAAAATAAAAAACTAAAATTATTTTTCTAATTTTATATTAATATTTATATTAAGATTAATTGAGAATAATATTAAAAAAATATTTCCCCATCCCTTCCCTCCCCCACCGTCTCCCACCATCCTCGCCCCCCTCTCATCCCAACCCTCTCCTTCTACTAACCCTTCAATTATATTTTCATTAAAAGAATTTTTTTCTCTTCTTTATTTCTTCAACATTGATTCATTGTCCCACGGTTGCCTTCAAATCCGTCTACCACATGTTTGGGAAAATACCCTAAAAAAATAAATTTCTAGCCTGAAATCGGTGTTTTCCTTTTCATGTATCAAATTTTATAAGGATAATAAGTTTATATCTAAACAAGAAAGAGAGCATTTCAATGCTGATTTTTGTGAATAAAGGTTTTGTGTTTGTTAGTTTGATTTAGTGAACTCTTAATTTTATTAATGGCCTTCTTCCAATTTGGAGTTTGAATTTGTACTCTGAAATTCTGAAGTGCTCTTAATTAAATAAAATACCTTCACTATACCAATTGTTTGTGCCTCCTATAGTAAAATTCAAAAACAGGGAAAAGTGTTGAGAAGAATGGGGTTTTGATGTTTGAATTCTTAGCTTAATGTTGTTCGGGTAGATGGAAGATGAAGTCTCCATTGATCAAAGGAAATTGAGATGCCAATTGTCTCGGGAGAGGGAGAGGGAGAGGGAGAGGGAGAGGGAGAGGGTTGGGGTGGGTGGGGGAGGGAGGGAGGGACGGGGGTGATGGTGGGAGAGGGAAATATTTTTTTAATATTATTTTTAATTTATATTAATATTAATATAAAATTATAAAATCAAAAAAATAATTCTAATTTTTTATATTTTTATTTTGCCATATGTGTGATTGCGCTACATCATCGTTGATTAAGGTTGACTAATGGGTTACCAATGTGAGAAAAAAATTAGTTACTCAAATTGATAAAAAAAAATTTAAGCACCTATTTGAAAAAATGAGTATAGTTTAGGGAATAAATTTCATATTAAGCTAAAAAAAATTATATTTTTATTATAAAGTATCTATTTTTATTCATAACCCTTCACAATTCTTAAATTCTTAAATTAGAGAAAAACCTGTTTAAATACATTCAAACCCATATATTCTTAATTATTGCGATAACAACAATGTCACTTGAATTAAGACTTACTAAAAAAATTATTATGTAAAACACCTACAATATACGTTTAATATATATCTTGCCTAAAAGTAGTGAAATATGAAACAATATGATGTACGACCTCCTAAACTGAAAAATAAAAACAATATTATATGCATATAAAAAAGTTACAACGTATAGAATAATTTTAAATGAAAGTTAAAAACAATTAGTTTAAAGTCAAAGCGTGAGATATACCAAACATTGACCTTCCCTTGCTAGTTAGATAGAATTCAAAGGCAAATTAGATAAAATAATGGAATTGGTATCCAAAGTTCCAAAAGTGCTTAACTCCTTTTTCAACTATAAAATTATAGAATTTGGTAAAATCGGTTGTAGAGGCAAAACATAAAGAGAAATGAGGCCGAATATTGGTGTGATTAGAGGAACCACAACTTGGACTGTGCTACTACATGTGTCATCATGTGCCGTGCTAATGGGCACATGCTCATCTTCTATAATTACACAAATTTGTTGCCAACTTTCCTTCCTTCTTTCCTTTTTCGGTCATTCCATCCAACAATGATACGTTGCTTTCTCTGCTGCATTAAGTTTTGTGGAGTTTTATCTATTTTGGTGAGCACTGATGATCACATGGATGAGCCCAAAACAAAATAACCTGCATAAATACACAAATTTAATGCAATGATGCATAAAGCGGCTAGCAAGGTCTCATTAAGATTGTGACAAATAGCACTTGCTAAAAACATGGTTATATCCCAAACTTTTACACGCTCTCCTGCAATCTAATCACCCATGATGTCTTTGTATTAGGATTTCAAAATTATTATAGATATTCTAAATATTTATTTTTTGAATTTAAATTGTTTATTTGATTAAAAGATGTGAATTTGAATTAAAATATTTAAATTTATCTATTACCAAATGTTTATAATTTTGATTTTTGTATGTATATATTTTAATGAATTTAAATTTAAATTTTTGCAGATTTAAACAGGCGAAAATATATAAATATAAATATAAATATCTAATTTATATTAATATTTAATTCGAATTTAGATTTTAATAAGTGATAGGCATGCATAAATTGGAATTGGTGGTGGGTGTGCAGAGGAGGATTTGAGTTGCTAAGCCAGAGCCGGTCAAGTCATATGTTGTCGTATGGTTGGGTAGGGTGAGGGTCTTTCGTTTCACCGTCACGGCCACAGACTAGATGAGGGAACAATTTGGGTCACTTATGAATTAGCGGACCTAATGCCTTCCATGGACCTTATCTCCTACCCTCTCTCATTCTATGTTTTTATATCCATATATGTATATTGGTATTAATGTATTTTAATATATGATTGATATTTTTAAATATTTTTTTATATGTTTATAACTTATTTTTTAATTTTTTATAAAATATATAATATATTTACATTTAAATATATTTTAATTATGTAAAAAATTTAAAGTAGCTTTAAGGTATAAAATTTAATCTAACGATTATATTTTACTTCTAATGTAATTTTTAAAATAACTTATTCGTATTACAATTTCTTTGGGTTTTTTTAAAGAGAAATAACAATTTCATTAGTCGAAACGACATTACAACGTATAAATTAGTAGGGTAACAAATTAGAATAACACTAGCGGGACTTATCTACCCGAAAAAGTACTGCAAAAGCAACTAAAAATGTGAAGATTGAGAACAATATTGGCAGGAAAATTGAGCAGTGCCAACTGTTTCAGGGATTGCTAAAGAACAAAGATGATCATAATGATATGTTTAAGCAATTTGGTTTCCTTACGCCTATAGGGTCTTGCTTAGAGAGACAATCCACTATCTTAACACCTTGTACAACAAGTGATTAAAAGTTCTAACACTCGCCAAATTAGTAACCTCATTTTTATACCTAAGATCTAGATCGTTCTCCTATAGGTTCCTCCTTCAAAACCAAGTAACTTGTTTTCACACTCATTACACTTCCAATTACAAGTTGCTTATTGAACAAGTAAGTGCTAAAACTCTCTACACAAAATTTATACAAATCTCAAGTATTTAAACTGCTATCAGTTTGCTAACATACTAGATCAATTACAATTGATCTTCCCATCAAAATAGTATAATAATAAGCTTGGTGAATATCTTCAATAAGTCTAGGATAAGTCTTCAATCTTTAGATATATTACCAAGTTACCCTATCCAATCTAACACAATCTTCTCAAAATAGGGAAGTCAATTTGCTTAAATCTCTTAGAGTTTTGTGACCCGAATCCCGTTTGATCTGGCTTGAAAAGTTCGATATACAATTCACTTGTTAAAGAAATAAAATAGAGAGGCAAAATTGAGGATCTCTAGGGACCTTGCCGCACAAGTTGAATCCGTATAGGATCCGCGTATACCCAAAAACCTCTTGAGTTGTTGTTTTTCCAACATTAATGAATTTTTTCTCCTTTGCCCGTGGTTTTTTCATGTAAAATCCGCGTGTTCTTATTTTCTTTTTTATTCCTTTGCGATCATTCTTACTGCCATTATTGACGTATATTATAATAAATTGGTATCAGAGCGTTCAGGATGCTTGTCTCGATCATGGTAATGGCGACACTAAAATATGATATTCTGCTATTAGATAGCAACATCAAATCCGTGTTGTGGCAGTTAAAGATGTAGGCAATTTTTGCGTAGATGGATTTGGACGATGCCTTGTGATTAACCATAAAAGTAACATATTTTAATCTCATTCTTGACGTGCTTTTGGATGATTTATTGTGTAAATTAGTGAATTTGATGCTCCTAATTCTTTAAATTCATGTTTCTATACTTATGTGAGCACAGGGAAGTGAAATGAGTGAAAAACGGGTCAAAATCAGACAAAAAAAACTGCTTTCAAGAACCACACGGGCTGGGAATTTCCACACGGGCTTGGCACACGCTCGTGTGAGCCACACTGGCTGGACACACGCCCATGTGCCAGCCTGTGTCGATATCGCTCCTTGTTTCCCAAACACGCGAAAAAACCCAATTGTTAGGCTTTTTGAGCATTCTAAAGTCTATAAATACACACTAAAATAGGACTTAAGGAGACACGCAGAGAAGAATGAAGAAAAGACTCGTAGAATGCTATGGGATTCAATTCAGAAGTAGGATCTCCTTCAAGATTGAATATCTCCATTCAATTTCTTTAGAAGTTTTATTGGGTTTCTTTATGTCTTGTTGTTATTCTAATTTTGAGATGATTAAATTCCAAATTATGAACTAAATTCCCTAGATATCTAGGGAAGATGAAACCTATGATGGATCTTATTATTTGATTTCTAAATTACATGATAAATACTTGATTCTTATTCTCAGTTATGTATGTTTATTTCGTGTTTTTAATAATTTCAGGATATTAATTCATGCTTAATGTGCTTATTTCAATGGAGCAAAAATCCCTGTTTAAGAATAGATCTAGCATAATTGAGTGGAGTTGCATGCAATCCTAGAAATAGGACGACATAAATCTATCGGATTAGAGTCAAATCTAATAGAGGAATCCATAGATCGAGTTAATGCGACAATTTACTCTCGAAAGAGATATTAACATAATTTAGGGATTTCTACGAATCAATGCGCAAGTGAATAAATCGTTTAATTCAGATTTAGAATAATAAGTGAAGTATAGGTGGATTCTTTCCTGGGTATTGTCTATCTCATTGGTTTTCTTCAAATGTTTTCTTAATTCATTCTCTGCTGTGTTCTTAGTAATTAGTTAGTAAATTTTAGATTAAAATCAATCCCATTAATTTGTCGGCTAAATAATAGAAAAACAATCATTACTAGTACTTTTAGTCCTCGTAGATATGATATTCCCGACTCACCAAAGTTATAATATTATTTGATAGGTGTGCTTGCCTTTGTCGTAATTTTAGTTAGTTTAGTGACCATCATCTTGCTAGGTTAGATAAGATGCTTTCTGTAACGGCCCAAATTTTAATGATGTCGGAATAGTGATTTGAGATCATTAAATATGACAAATGAGTAGAAAATATTACTAATTTAATGAAAATAAGTTAGATGTAAAGTTAGGAAAATGATTGAAATAGTGAATAGTATTTTATAATAAATACTAAACAATTTGGAAGTGAAAACGAGGTATCGAGACCTCAGAATATTAAATCGAGCCATAAATATTTTTATAAATATTTATGGAGGGTTAGTAAGTTAGTATTAAAGTTTTGTCAAAAATTTTAAGGTTTCGATAGTTAATTGGGTAAAAAAGGACTAAATTGAATAAGTTGTAAAATTGTGGGAAATGATGAAATAGTATAAGTAATAAATAAGAAGGATTTGAGGCATAAATATGCCTAAAAGAAATGCATGGAAGAAGAAAAATTTGAAATTAGGTGTGAACAAAGGGTAAATTTAGTTAAAATTTAATAGTTAAAAATTTGATTAAATTAGAATATCTAGAGTTTTCTTCATTTTTCTTCATCCTTTCCAGCAAAAACACCATTGAATGGTTCTTTTAAGCTGGTCTCTCATATTTTTATTACATGTAACTCAATTCTTGATTATTTCTTGTAATTTTTGTGTTTTTGAGACTTTTACAACTAAGTCCACTTATTTAATTCATTAGTTTTTAATTTCATGGATAATTTTAAAAGTTTCCATGAATAAGTACTGAAATTTTATGATGATTTATCATGGAATTGAGGTTTTAATTTTATTATATGATGATTTTATGAAGAGATTTTTATAGAAATTAATTTTTAGGATTTAATTATGAAAGTTGTTGGAATTAGGGTTTTGTGATGAAATTTTGAGTGTTAAAGGCTTTTAAGTAGTTTATAATGTCTTGATAAAGTGTTATTTGAGAGGAATTAGCTCAATCGATGAATAAATTGAGCAGAGACTAAATTGTAAAAACTAAAAAGTTTGGGGTAATAGTGTAATTTTAAAAATTCAAGGGTATAAATTTTGAAGTAGAATAGAATTGAAATAGATGCTAATGAAGGAATGATTTTATAATTATAGATCAAGAAAACGGAGTCGAGAAAAGGAGAAATTGTAAGAATAGTCCCTGAATTTCTACGACTTTTGAAAATTATCCCAGGTAAGTTCATATGTCAAATTTCAATGTTTTATTATGAAAATTTTATGATTGCTAAGGTATCTTATTGTAGATGAATACTATAAAATTGTATTAATTACTAAATAATGTTTAACTAAAGGTACAAATTAGTTGGAACAATAGTTTTGAGTGCTTTCATTTTATGACTATGATGAATTGACGGAAAAGATGTGATATATGCGCCCGTATAAGACCATAGCTGGGCTATGGCATCGGTGCAACATGATACGTGTTCCCGTATAAGACCAGAGCTGGGATATGGCGTCGGTGTGATGTGATAATGTGATTCCGTATAAGACCATATCTGGGATATTGTATCGGTATTATATGCGATCCTGTAAGACCATTGCAGGGCTATGGCTTCGGTGTGTGATATGTGACTATGTGCAAGTCAATGGTTTTACCATGGCAATGTGATTATGAAGCACTCAATTCCATTATTGTTCCCTAATTTGACAATAAAAGTGAATGAGAAACGGGCCCAAAGGAGTTAAATTTCTGAATAGCAACATGGAAATTATTCAAATGAGCTTATTAATGAATCTGTGATTTACAGGATGAATTAGTTAACTTAAAATATATATGTTTGTGTACCATGTTCGGTAAGATTTATATTTTATGCCTATGAGCTTACTAAGCTTTTATAAGCTTACTTGTGTATGTTATTTTTTTGTAGATTGACTTATATACAAACGGAGGATCGGATCTACATCAAGTATCACACTATCCAGATTTACTCCGGTAGATTTTGTTAAACAACTTTTTGATTTATATGACATGTATAGGGGTTGATTTGTTAATGTAATTGCATGAATGATTAAGTATATAAGTAAGTTGAATGTAATGATTGTGTTAGATAATGAAATATACATGTTTTGGCTTGAATTGGCGGATTGGTTGGACTTTATAAGTATATAATTGTGTTTTCATGTAGGAGGTTAGTATGAGGGTGAGAAAAGTGGTCTTAAATGGCCTATTTTTGTCCACACGGTAAGCCCATCGGCTTTTGATATGACCGTGTGTCCCCTGCATCCTTAAATATGAAGTCAGGATAGTACACAGGCCAAAGACACTGTCGTGTGTCTTAGTCGTGTGAAGGACACGGGTTTTAAGCATGGGCGTGTGTCAGACTTGTGTGAAAATGGCTTAAAATGGTGAAAAATTAGTTTACCACGAGGCCTAGCCACATGGGTGTGTGCCCAGGCCATGTGCCCCTCTGATACTTAAAAATTGCAAGTCAGAATTCCACAGGGGCTGGCCACATGACCATGTCCCAAGCCAGACAGGCGTCTGCCCCTATCTTCAAGGAAAAATTTCCAAAGTTGCCAGTTTAGTTCCGAACCATTTCCAAAGCATGTATTGGGCTCCGTAAGCCCATATTAGGGACTTTATGGTGAAATTTCAAAAGAATTGACTTTGGAATGAAATTTTTTATGACTCGATTTTGTATAAATGATAGTATATAAGTCTGAGAATGCCTCATAATCCTATTCCAGTGATGAATTCGAGTTAGGGGTGTTACATTTAGTGGTATCAGAGCCAAATTTAGCCGATTTTCAGAATGTGTATAATATGTACAGTGCTTAGAAATACATGCCATATAAATCTGTGATAGTGTGATGTGTATGATCCAATGTAATCCTTGTTTTTATTATAGATTGTCTTCGATATGAAAAGATGTTAGATAGACCAGAACAAATTGAGTAAGAAGAAGTTAACAGTAGAGTACAAACCTCTGAACAAGGAACAAGTAGTGAGGTTCCAATTTCATTGATGAGAGAAACAAGAACTCAAAAATATGATTTATGGATTTGTGAATCAGTGGTATAATGAGAATGTGCGGGAAAGAAATCAGGCTCAGCAACCTCCTCCCCCTATTTTAACAGCAGTAGTACCCCCGGTTGTTCCTCCACCTCCTCTAACAACTAAATCCAGTAAACGTTCTCCATTTGAAAAGCTCAGAAAACATGGGGCTGAAGAATTTCGGGGAAGAACAGATGATGGTCCTGTCAAAGCTGAGTATTGGTTGCAAAGTATAATGAGGGTTTTTAAATAAATGCATTCTCACTAGATGATTACTTAATGTGTGTTGTGTCCTTATTGAAAGAAGAAGCTTATGACTGGTGAGAAACAATAGAAGCTGTGGTACTGACTGAGAGAATTACCTAGGAATTTTTTGAGAATGAATTTAAGAAGAAATATGTTGGTAGAAAATATTTGGATAAGAAGAAAAGAGAATTTCTCGACTTACGATAGGGAAATAAGCCAGTGGTTGAATACGAGAGAGAATTTGTTTATCTCAGCAAATATGCTCAAGATATTGTACCTACTGAGGAGAAAATGTGTATCAGATTTGAAGAAGGGTTTAATAATGAGATCAGAATGATGATAGGGGGCACTGAGATATGAAAATTTTTTGTTCTATCGGATCGTGCTCAAAAACTTGAAGAGGTATATAATAAAAAGATACAATAAGATAGAAGGAGCAATGAATCTTTCAAAAGAAGTGCATCTAAGTCATTTTCAGCTTTACCAGCGAAGAAATCTAAAGAGGAATTTAGTTGAGCCACTTCAGCATCGGAAAGATCAGGAAATAGTAGACCAAGACTATTTGATTATAAGGCATCTGATAGACCTGTTGTTAGCGTGGGTAGTGTACAAAATACCTAACGGCCTAAATGCCAACATTGTGGAAGAAGTCACCCGGTGAATGTAGAAGTAAGTTAGGGGATTGTTATAAATGTGGGTCCAATGATCACTTTATTCGCGACTGTCCCCAACTACAAGTGGAAGAAATGGAATAGAAGGAGAAACAGAAAACTCCTCAAAAAGGAAGACGCTCTGGTCAAAGCAGTGCTACAGAGGCTACTCGTTCGGGAATGAAAGATACTACTAGTCGATCAGAAGTTAGGGCCCTTGTTCGTACTTATGCCATTCGAGCAAGAGAAGAAGCAATAGCTTCAGAGGTAATTGCTAGTACTTTCTATCTTTATGATGTTCCTGTGTATGCTTTAATAAACTTTGGGTCTACGCCTTCATATATTTGTACTATGTTAGCATCTGAAAAGAATTTATTTGTTGAGCCTACTGACTATGATGTACAAGTTACAAATCCGTTAGGTCAAAGTGTGGTAGTTAATCTAATATGTCAAAAATGTCCACTGAAAGTTAAGGGCTGTGAATTCTCCGCTAATTTGATGTTGTTACCCTTTCAGGAATTTGATATTATATTGGGCATGGACTGGTTAATGAAACATGATGCGGTAGTGAATTGTAGAGAAAATGAATCAGTTTGAAATGTTAGACAGGTGATATTATTTTGGTTGAGTCTTGAAATTTGGGTGATACTGTTAGAATGATTTCATCTATTTCTGCTCAGAAATTGTTGTGCAAAGGAAATGAGGCATATTTAGCCTATATTCTTGATACTCATAATACCGGTTGTAAATGGATCCATGGATGTATTTCCTGAAGAATTACTAGGTTTACCACCCGATAGAGAGGTTGAGTTTGTGATAGATGTGCTTCTGGGAATAGCTCCCGTATCAGTGATGTCGTATAGAATGGCTCCAGCAGAATTAAAATAGTTGAAGACACAGTTACAAGAGTTGTTGAACAAAGGGTTTATTAGACCGAGTATGTCGCCATGGGGTGCACCTATCTTATTTTTGAAAAAGAAGGACAGTTCATTAAAGTTGTGTATAGCTTACAGGCAGTTGAATAAGGTAACGATTAAAAATAAATATCCTTTGCCTTGTATTGATGATTTATTCGATCAGTTTAAGGATGCTGCGGTGTTTTAAAAAATAGATATTAAATCGGGGTATTATCAGTTTAAGGTAAAGGAATGTGATGTGCCGAAAATAGCTTTTAGAACTCAGTATGGTCATTATGAGTTCTTAGTTATGCCATTCGGTTTGACAAATGCTCCTACTACTTTTATGGATTTAATGAATCGAATTTTTCAGTCTTAACTGGATAGATTTGTGGTTGTGTTTATTGACGATATACTAATATATTCAAAGACAGAATCCGAGCATGCTCAGAACTTGAGAATTGTACTACAGATTTTGAGGGAAAAATAGTTATATGCAAAATTCAGCAAATGTGAATTTTGGCTTCACAAAGTGGGATTCTTGGGTCACATTGTGTCGGCTGATGGTATACAAGTAGATCCGAGCAAGGTGTCAACAGTGATTAACTGGAAAACTCCAAAGAATGTTACGGAATTGCGAAGTTTTCTTGGATTAGCCGGTTACTACCGCCGATTTGTGAAAGACTTTTCAATGATTGCTTCACCGATGACCCGGTTACTACAGAAGAATAATCCTAGCGGGACTTATCTACCCGAAAAAGTACTGCAAAAGCAACTAAAAATGTGAAGATTGAAAACAATATTGGCAGGAAAATTGAGCAGTGCTAACTGTTTCAGGGATTGCTAAAGAACAAAGACGATCATAATGATATGTTTAACCAATTTTGTTTCCCTACGCTTATGAGGTCTTGCCTAAAGAGACAATCCACTATCTTAACACCTTGTACAACAAGTGATTAAAAGTTCTAACACTCGCCAAATTAGCAACCTCATTTTTATACCTAAGATCTAGATCGTTCTCCTCTAGGTTCCTCCTTCAAAACCAAGTAACTTGTTTTCACACTCATTACACTTCCAATTACAAGTTGCTTATTGAACAAGTAAGTGCTAAAACTCTCTACACAAAATTTATACAAATCTCAAATATTTAAACTATTATCAATTTGCTAACATACTAGATCAATTACAATTGATCTTCCCATCAAAATAGTATAATAATAAGCTTGGTGAATATCTTCAATAAGTCTAGGATAAGTCTTCAATCTTTAGATATATTACCAAGTTACCTTATCCAATCTAAAACAATCTTCTCAAAATAGGGAAGTCAATTTGCTTGAATCTGTTAGAGTTGTGTGACCTGAATCCCGTTTGATCTGGCTTGAAAAGTTCGATGTGCAATTCACTTGTTAAAGAAATAAAATAGAGAGGTAAAATTGGGGATCTATGGGGACCTTGCAGCACAAGTTGAATCCATATAGGACTATGCTTATTCTATTAGACAGGTTGTTTAACCCTTTAAAAGCTGGGTATAGCCATATACCTCTTATGTTTTTGTTTTTCCAACATTAATGAATTTTTTCTCCTCTGCCCGTGGTTTTTTCATGATAGGGTTTTTCATGTAAAATCCGCTTGTTCTTATTTTCTTTTTTATTCCTTTGCGATCGTTATTATTACCATTATTGACGTATATTATAATAAATTAGTATCAGAGCGTTTAGGTTTCTTGTCTCGATCATGGTATTGGCGACACTGAAATATGGTATTCTGCTATTAAATAGCAACATCAAATCCCTGTTGTGGCAGTTAAAGATGTAGGCAATTCTTGTGCAGATGGATTTGGACGATTCCTTGTGATAAACCATAAAAGTAACATGTTTTTATCCCATTCTTGACGTGTTTTTGGATGATTTATTATGTAAATTAGTGAATTTGATGCTCCTAATTCTTTAAATTTATGTTTTTATACTTATGTGAGCATAGGGAAGTGAAAGAAGTGAAAAACGGGCCAAAATCAGACAAAAAGATCTGTTTTCAAGAACCACACGGCCTGAGAATTTCCACACGGTCTTGGCACACGCCCGTGTGAGCCACACTGGCTAAACACACGCCCATGTGCCAGCCTGTGTCGATATCGCTCTCTGTTTCCGAAACACAAGAAAAAACCCAATTGTTGGGCTTTTTGAGCATTCTAAAGTCTATAAATACACACTAGAAGAGGACTTAAGGAGACACGTAGAGAAGAACGAAGAAAAGACTCGTAGAACGCCATGAGATTCAATTTAAAAGCAGGATCTCTTTCAAGATTGAATATTTCCATTCAATTTCTTTAGAAGTTTTATTGGGTTTCTTTATGTCTTGTTGTTATTCTAATTTTGAGATGATTACATTCCAAATTATGAACTAAATTCCCTAGATACCTAGGAAAGATGAAACCTATGATGGATCTTATTATTTGATTTCTAAATTACATGATAAATACTTGATTCTTGTTCTCAATTATGTATGCTTATTTCGTGTTTTAATATTTCCAGGATATTAATTCATGCTTAATGTGCTTATTTTAATGGAGCAAAAGTCTCTGTTTAATAGTAGATCTAGCATAATTGAGTGGAGTTGCATGTAATCCTAGAAATAGAACAACATAAATATATCAGATTAGAGTCAAACCTAATAGGGGAATCCATAGATCGAGTTAATATGACAATAGGGGTTTTAATTAGAAAGAGATTTCAATTAATCAACTTAGAGTCTGCTGTTTTTACTCTCGAAAGAGATATTAACATAATTTAGGGATTTCTACAGATTAAGGCGCAAGTGAATAAATCGTTTAATTCAGATTCAGAATAGTAAGTGAAGTATAAGTGGATTCTTTTCTGGGTATTGTCTATCTCGTTGGTTTTCTTCAAATATTGATAATTAATCGTTCTTGAAACTAACTATTATTGCGATGTAGGCAAGTGTACCTATGAAACAATAGTATAGTTTTAGCATGACCAGATTATCGAACCCAAAGGAACTAAAAGTACTAGTAATGACTGTCTTTTTATTATCTAGCCTAAGAATAAAGAGGTTTTGTTTTAACTAACTAATTATCTAAACTAAGAACTCACAGAGAATAGAATTGGGAAATTGCTTTTGGAAAAATTGATTGAATTAAGACAATAACTAAGGAAAAACCCACCTAGACTGTACTTGTTTTTCTGGTTCCAAATCGGACGATTTATTCATTTAACTTGTTCCGTAGAGATCCCTAAGTTATGTTATTATCCTAATTCAAGACTAATAACGTCTAATCCCTAGATTGAATAATTGAGACCTTTCTCTAATTAACACCCTAGGGTTGCATTAACTCAATCTATGGATCCCCTTATTAGGTTTCACCCTAATCTAGCAAAATCTTGTCACCCTATGTCTAGGCGCGCAATCAACTCCACTTAATCATGATAAATGTACTCTTAGACAGGGTCTATTCCTCCTCTGAATAAGAGCTTATCTTGAATCAGTATCCTGGGATATCAAAACAAAAATTAAGAACACATAATTAAGAACAAGTTAAATATTTATCATACAATTCAGAAAATAATAACAAGATTCGTCTTAGGTTTCATTCCCCTTAGGCATTTAGGGGTTTTAGTTCATAACTAAATAAGAAAACATCTCAGAATAATAAAGAATACAAAACATAAAGAAAACCCAAAACTCCTGAAAGGGAAATTGAGGAGAGATCTTCAGTCTTGATAATGAATCCGGCTTCTGAGATGGATCAATCGGCTTCCTTAGAGTAATTCCTTACTCCCTATTCTGTGTGTCCCCTTTTTTCCTCTTCTAGGGTGTATTTATAGGCTTTGGAATGCCTAAGAGCCCTCTAAATTAGCCTTTTTCGAATTGGAATCAACTTGGGCTCGGAAGGGACATGATCGTGTGACACGCTCGTGTGCGATTACTTAAGGTCGTGCTCGAGCCTGCCAAATTGACACAGCCGTGTGGTATGCCCGTGTTAGGAGGTCTAGGCCGTGCTGATTTTGTTCTTTGGCCCATTTTCTCCGTTTTTGGCCCGTTTCTCACTCCTTTTGCTCTCCTATGCTCTCCTAAGTATAAAACATGAAATTAAAGCATTAGGAACATCGAATTCACCAATTCTAATGGGAAATCATCCATAAAATGCGTTAAATATGGGGTAAAATATGTATAAATTACGGTTTATCAAATACCCCCACACTTAAGCATTTGCTTGTCCTCAAGCACAAATTCTCAACTCATAATCAAAATAAATTCTTCTCAACTTATAATTTCTATCAATAATATCTCAAAATAATCCATAGGTAATCATACATTGAGAATTCAACTAAAAGAACATAAAAGTTTCAAATATTCCAAGTTGAGCATTTTATTCTGAAAACATAGGTGTCTCCCCTCGTCTAGGTAATTACCTTGAATTCAAAATGTCACAGAGTTTTACATCCTCACTAAAGATTCACTCAAATCACTCGAGGTGTTTAAGGATAATAAATGAAGCACTCATTAGTCAATATGAAAAGTTATTACCGTAGGCTTGCTTGAAAATCAAATATCCACCACTATAATTTAAGATGATACATCAATCAAAAGGTCTTTAGAGGGTTGTAATGAGGCTTGGTTAGGGGGTGTGGTCATAAGCTGAAAGAAAGGGTTAGAATCGAGATTGAGTTGAAAAATTACTTAACTAGAAAAAGATTTAATCATCACTTGCATACAATAGAGTTTTTCTCAGAAAATGGAATTTAACTTCTTTAACTCAGAAGATTACTACTATTAAGATGTATACACATTTTTTTTAAGAACAAGTTAAATAACATAGACTAACTATTAAGAACAAGACATAGCTAAGCAATTTATTCAACTCAAATCTCGACAAAAATAGGGATAAAAAATAATTGAGGAGATTTCAACAAAAAATGGGTTAAAGGTTAATATTAAGGGTAATAGAAGAAATGGTTTGTTAGGCTCAATGGGGTTTACTAGGGGTTAATCATGGAGGTAGGCTTTTCATGGCATGAGTGGGTTAATCCTAAGTGTCTTAATCATTTTGAGATATCAAATCAAATGGTGTGGTCTTGACATGCATAATCAAGCAAGTTCTAGAATAACAGTTCAATACTGACGCACTCAAAGCAATAATAAAAGTGAGCATGAAAGAATTAATAGATGTTTAAAAGGCTCAAAAATCTCACCAAAATTATGACTTTTTGATGTTTAAAACTTGTGGATTCCAACTCGAAGTAATACCTAAACTTTAGGGAAACAATCTAAAATTTTAAATTCCTAAAAATCAACTTATCATGCTTGATTCTCTAATGTCTTAAAGTTTAAACAATCAATGCATAAATGCATGTTTTAATTCAAGATATATCAATCAAAATCATAAATCAATCAAAATTAATCCTAAATACGATATAAGAGCTTTTCAAGTGAACAAGGAAGTCATTTAGGGATTTTTCTGATAATGAGATAAATACCACCTACACTTAAGATGTACATTGTCCTCAATGTACAAAGATAGATACATTGAAAAGAATATAAAAATAAGATAGGGGGAGAAGTGAAACTTCTTGAATTAAGAATGGATGATATTCCTGGATTGGCGAGATTGAGTATTGGAAATAAAGCTGGAGGGCAAGCATGATTCTGAATGATAAAAGGAGAATTGAGGGAATAATCTGATAGTAGTCATAAAGATAAGCCGTGTTTAAAAAAAATGAATCTTTAAAACTTAATAAAAGAAAAATAAAATAAGAGAAATAATCTAATTTTTCAAGTGGCACGGCTGGTGCACACGCCCGTGTGGCTCGTGTCCCGTTCGTGTTCGTCGCGAATTGAGATGTCGTCGCACGGCCTTCTGGCACGCCCGTGTGTATAGGCCGTGTGGGTACATGATCATGTTACACGACCGTATGTGATGTGGTTCGCTTTTCCCACGGTCGTGTAGTTCTGTGCACGCCCGTGTTGTTTTGACAGTGTTGTCCATGGGTGCTAGACACGGGCGTGTCGTGTACCCGTGTTCATTTGGTAGATTTGACTACGGCCAGGTCGCACGCCCATGGCCACTTATAGCATCCCGTGTTGGGAAAGATAAATTTTACCCTATTTTCGCAGGCTGTGTTTTCGTCCGTGGTTGTCACACGGCTTGAAGCAAGGCTGTGTGATTGGCCGTGTGGGGTTGGGAACCTGTGCTCAAAGACTCTGTTAGTGACCTAGATGTTTAAAATTTGAAACTTAAATAATTTAAAACCGTTAGTACTCGGGCTGCCTCCCGAGAAGCACTTATTTATAGTCTAAGCTCGACTGTTACCTTGTTGGTTTATTCAGGGCTATTTGTGGAGTCATAGCTCCTCTTCATCGTCTTTAAAATTCTCACTGTTATAAAGTTTGAGACGATGCCCATTTACTTTGAAAGTACCGTGTGATGGGTGACTTACCTCTATTGTGCCATATGGAAGAACAGATTGAATTACGAAAGGTCTTGACCATCGTGATTTAAGTTTCCCAGGAAATAATTTGAGTCTTGAGTTGTATAGTAGGACAAGATCTCTAACTTCAAATTGTTTGCGTTGCTTCAAACGAGTGTCATGACGCCGTTTTGTTGCTTTCTTGTATAGGTGATAAACCGTAATTTATACATATTTTTACCCCATGTTTAACGCATTTTGATGGATGATTTCCTATTAGAATTGGTGAATTCGATGCTCCTAATGCTTTAATTTCATATTTTATACTTAGGAAAGCAAATGAGAGCGAAAGGAACAAGAAACAGGCCAAAAACGGAGAAAATGGGCCAAAGTACGAAGTCAACACGGCCTGGACCTTCTCACACGGGCAGGCCACATGACCGTGTCAATTTGGCTAGCTCGACCATGGCCTAAAGTAATCACACACGGGCATGTCCCTGCCGAGCCCAAGTTGAGTCCAATTCGGAAAAGGCTAATTTTGAGGGCTCTTAGGCATTCCAAAGCCTATAAATACACCTTAGAGGAGGAAGAAAAGGACACACAGAATAGGGAGTAAGGAATTACTCCAAGGAAGCCGATTGATCCATCTCAGAAGCCGGATTCATCATCAAAACTGAATATCCCAATTTCTCGTGGCGCGGTCAAGGAAATCAAAGACCACAACATCCTCTGGGTTTTCAACAACCACCCTATCAACAGGAAAATAAGCCGAACCTTGAAGAGATGCTCTCAAAGTTTATATCGGTGTCAGAAACCCGTTTTCAGAACACCGAGACAACACTTAAAAATAAAAAAACATCGATCCAAGGGCTTGAAACTCAGATAGGCCAGCTTTCCAAACTAATCTCCGAACGACCACAAGGTAGCTTGCCAAGTAATACTGAACCCAACCCAAGGGAACAGCTCAACGCAATTAATATTTAAGATGACGAAGGAGTCGTTGAGCCTGAACCAGAACCGAGGCAAGAAACTGTGGTAAGCAAATGTCAATGTGAGGTAGGTCATAATAAAAACAAATCAGTGAATGTCGAATATAAACCTCGTGTGTCATACCCCAACACGACAAGGAAAGACCGCTCAGATGAACAATTTGGTAAATTCCTTAAACTCTTAAAAAAATTGCACATTAACTTACAATTTATTGAAGCTCTATCGCAGATGTCAAACGCAATGGAATTTTTAAAGGAGCTTTTAGCAAATAAGCGAAAGTTGGACGAGGCGTCGCATGTGGAGTTAAACGCAGTTTGCTCAGCTATTCTCCAAAATAAACTACCCAACAAACTAAAAGATCCAGGGAGTTTTACGATTCCTTGCTTAATTGGTTGTTTAGATGTTAATAATGCATTAGTTGATTTAGGGGCTAATATCAACATCATGCCTTGCAAGATGTTTAAGCAACTAGGTCTCGAGAAACCCAAACAGACTAGGATGAGCATTCAATTAGTAGATAAAACTATAAGATTCCCTAGGGGTATTATTGAAGATGTGCTAGTTAAAATAGATAAATTTATATTTCCCGTTGACTTCATTGTTCTAGACATAAAGGAGGATAACAACACTCCTTTAATTCTAGGAAGACCCTTTTTAACAACTGCTAAAACAATTATTGATGTTGTCACAGGTGAACTCACACTCCGTGTGGGAGATGAAACAATCACCCTTTAAGATCGTAATTATGGCAACATATCGGAAATTGAAGGTGATCGTTTAACCTATTATACTAAAACTGACAATATGGTGCAACCTACTTTGCAGGAAATGAGTCTGAAGGAAGTACATGAGCCATTATCAAACAATAGTAGAGGACCTATTCATAAAGAACGAAGGCTACAAATCGAGGAGCTAGATGAATGGCGAACGCATAAACCAAGAACACACGATAAACCAAAACTACACCAAGATGAGCTCAATTCCTTTCCAAATCAACTTAAGGTTGGAGACAGAGTCTTATTATATGCTGCAGATCCCCACATTTTCACTACCACACCGAATAAAGAAATCCCTCTTACGGTACTCAGCATTTTCCCATTCGGTACTGTCGAGGTGAATCATCCCAAGTTTGGCACTTTTAAGGTAAACAACACCTGTTTAAAACCTTATTTTGATAGCAAGAATGAGGAGTATAAACTCCTCATACCACCATGATCATTCAACGGAGAGGTAAGTCGAGCTTAGACTATAAATAAGCACTTCTCGAGAGGCAACCCAAGCACTAACTCTATTAACTTCTTTAAAATTTAGTCTTTAACACCTAACTTACTAACGGAGCTCTTGAATACAGGTTTTCTATAGAGACACGGCCAAGCACACGGGCGTGCTTAGGGCCCTGTGAAAACAGGGCAAAGATTTCCCCAAACACAGGTCGAGCCTACCAAAACAACACGGGCGTGTGACACCCCGTGTGGAAGAACTGTGGGCGAACCTGTTAAAACAGCACGGGTGTGCGGCACACCCGTGTCTAGCACCCGTGGTCGGACCTATTAGATTGACACGGGCGTGGGTCTTAATACACGAGCGTGGGAGAAGCGAACAATGCCAGACACAGCTATGTGACATGGCCATGTGCACTCACACGCCTAAGGAACACTAGCGTGGACTAAATGTCAGACGCGCCCAAATTCAAAATTCAAAATTCAAAATACCCTGCACTATTCATTGTCTTCCCCACTCAAAAACCCTAACCCTAGCCGCTGCAATTCCACACGGCCTTCCTGCCACGCCCGTGCTCCTTCTTCAACTCTATTTTTGACGTCTAATTTCTCTCCCTTAGCGTTTGTTTACTCTTTTCACCTCTATTCTACTTCCTTTTAATGTTTATTTTTAAAATAATTTTATTTTTCTCTTACTATTTCCATTTTGTTCATTATTTCTGCATTATTAGATTATTACATGCCATTACTATGCCTATTCTCATGCCATTACAATGATAATGTCACGAAATTATGCTATCAAAATAATTATGTTGGTTATGTTTGGTTAATATTAGTAGTCGTGGCTAAAATTCTGATTTTTATTTGAAATTTGTTTTCATTTTACTTTGATCATTCCTCAAGATGAATTAATGGTTTTGATTGCAGGTACCATGTCGTCTTCACGAGGAAAGAAAACCGCTGTACCTATTTCGAAGAAGAGGAAGTGAGTGTCATCTTCTGCGGGTCCAACCACGGAAATTCGTCACCCTCTCTTGCAGTTCGCCCGAGGGCCTCAAGAAGAACTTTTCTAACTACTTCGGGCTCGACTTTTAATTGTGGGCCGCTGCATAGACTAGGCTGCCGTAGAACAAGTTCAGTTGGCTGATGTGATTCGGGCCCTCCTAACCACCAATCATTGGGAGTTGTTCTTTGGGATCATCGAGCCAACATACCTCGAACTCACTATGGAACTATGCTCAACGTTCCATCTTCAGACCATAATGACGAACTACGATGATCCCGACATGGTCCAATTTTGCCTAGGCAGATTAATCTGCCAGCTAAGCGTCCAGAAGTTTGGTGCTGCACTAGGCTTATATACGGAGGAGTTCAAGGAGGAGAATGAACTAGATGCTTTCACTCGCCACATACACTTCTCTTCCTCGAAGTGCTGGCACACTTTGGCCCCTAGCGTTGCCTCCTACAATCCTAGCCGCTCCAAGGCATCAATTCTCCTACCATCCCTGAGGTACTTACACTCCATTTTGGCTCACACGATAACGGGGAGGCGAGAGAGCACTAGCGTCGTCAATACCCATGACGCCTACATTTTATGGTGCATGTCGTATAGGCACGTCATCGACCTTGCCTATTTCATTGCCCTCGTGATTCAGCAATAGACGGAGCGACATAGGAAGGGGGTCATCCCCATTGGCCCCTATGTGACGCAATTGGCTCGACACTTTGGGCTCCTCAGCACCGCAGCCCAAGGATCATCTTTAACCCTCATTGGCCAAATGTCTCCACAAGGCATCTCGAGCATGCTTAGCATGAAGATGATCGAAAAGCTCAGAGGAACTTGCCCTCCTCAATATCGTCTAGTCCAATCTACCGAGGAGGAGGCTTACGAGGACATTCCTAATGATGTCCCTCCACAGCACGAGGACCCACTGACTCAGCAACCACCACTCTTTCGTCCAGTTCATGTGGCGGCTTCATATACTAACATCTCTGAGCGCCTCACTCGATTCGAGCTGTAGTGTTTTCAATGATTTGACAACATTGATGCTACTCTACAGCAGATTTTTTAGCACCTCCATATCTCATTGCCAGTCCCACCTCGCGAACCATCCAGCGATGAAGATGTTTAAAAACATGTATTTATTATTTTTTGTTTTTAATTTTTATTAAAACTAGTTTTTATTTTTATTAGATTTTAGAATTTTATTTTTAATTATCAATTTCGGTTATTTCTTTATGAGTAATTATTCTTCCTAATATCCCCTAAAAAGTTCTTGATTTTATCACAGTTATATAGAGCTCTTAAACTCATCATCGCATAGGAACTAAAAACTCCACCGGGAAAGGTTTTCCACGACTGCCATGTCCTGATCGACCATGACCATAGCTACCACTAGATATAATATTCTTTTGGCACAGGACTTATGGACTAATGAACCTCTACCACCGTCGGAGCATTCTCCTCCACTCTCGCACCGATTACTCTCCAAAACTCCAGTTTGAAGAATTCATCATACAGGAAGTTTTACTTCTCTCCCTATCTTATTTTTATATTCTAATGTCTATCTTTTTACATTGAGGGCAATGTACATCTTAAATGTGGGGGTATTTATTTTATTATCAGAAAAATCCCTGAATGACTGCCTTGTTCTTTTGAAAAGCTCCATGTCGTATTTAGGATAAATTTTGATTGATTTATGACGTTGATTGATATATCTTGAATTAAAACATAGGCATTTATGCATTGATTATTTAAACCTCAAGACATTAGAGAATCAAGCATGATAAGTTGATTTTTAAGAATTTAAAATCTTAGGTTGTTTCCCCAAAGTTTAGCTATTACTTTGAGTTGGAATTCACAAGTTTTAAACATTAAAAAGCCATAATTTTTGTGACATTTTTGAGCCTTTTGAGCATCTATTAATTCTTTCATTCTCACTTTTATTATTGCTTTGAGCACGTTAGTTTTGAACTGTTATTCTAGAACTTGCTTGATTATGCATGTCAAGACCACACCATTTGATTTGATATGTCAAAATGATTAAGGCACTTAGGATTAACCCACTCATGCCATGAAAAGCCTACCTCCACGATTAACCCCTAGTAAACCCCCTTGAGCCTAACATACCATTTCTTGTATTACCCTTAATATTAACCCTTAACCCATTTTTTGTTGGAATCTCCTCAATTATTTTTTATCCTTATTTTTGTCGAGATTTGAGTTGAAAAAATTGCTTAGCTATGTCTTGTTCTTAATAGTTAGTCTATGTTATTTAACTTGTTCTTAAAAAAAATGTGTATACATCTTAATAGTAGTAATCTTCTGAGCTAAAGAAGTTAAATTCAATTTTCTGAGAAAAGCTCTGCTGTATGCAAGTGATGATTAAATCTTTTTCTAGTTAAGTAATTTTTTAACTCAATCTCGATTCTAACCTTTTCTTTCAGCTTATGACCACACCCCCTAACCAAGCCTCATTATAACCCTCTAAAGACCTTTTGATTGATATATCATCTTAAATTATAGTGGTGGAGATTTGATTTTCATGCAAGCCTATGGTAATATTTTTTCATATTGACTAATAAGTGCTTCATTTATTATCCTTAAACGCCTCAAGTGATTTGAGTGAATCTTTAGTGAGGATGTAAAACTTTGTGACATTTTGAATTCAAGGTAATTACCTAGACGAAGGGAGACACCAATATTTTCAAAATAAAATGCTCAACTTGGAATGTTTGAAACTTTTATGTTCTTTTAGTTGAATTCTCAATGTATGATTACCTATGGATTATTTTGAGATATTATCGATAGAAATTATAAGTTGAGAAGAATTTATTTTGATTATGAGTTGAGAATTTTTGCTTGAGGACAAGAAAATGCTTAAGTGTGAGGGTATTTGATAAATCATATTTTATACATATTTTTACCCCATGTTTAACGCATTTTGATGGATGATTTCCTATTAGAATTGGTGAATTCGATGCTCCTAATGCTTTAATTTCATGTTTTATACTTAGGAGAGCATAGGAGAGCGAAAGGAACGAGAAATGGGCCAAAGTACGAAATCAACACGGCCTGGACCTTCTCACACGAGCAGACCACACGGTCGTGTCAATTTGGCTAGCTCGAGCACTGCCTGAAGTAATCACACACAGGCGTGTCCCTGTTGAGCCCAAGTTGAGTCCAATTCAGAAAAGGCTAATTTTGAGGGCTCTTAGGCATTCCAAAGCCTATAAATACACCCTAGAGGAGGAAGAAAAGGACCCACAGAATAGAAAGTAAGGAATTACTTCAAGGAAGCCGATTGATCCATCTCAGAAGCCGGATTCATCATCAAGACTGAAGATCTCTCCTCAATTTCCCTTTCAAGAGTTTTGGGTTTTCTTTATGTTTTGTATTCTTTATTATTCTGAGATGTTTTCTTATTTAGCTATGAACTAAAACCCTAAATACCTAAGGGGAATGAAACTTAAGACGAATCTTGTTATTATTTTCTGAATTGTATGATAAATATTTAACTTGTTCTTAATTCTGTGTTCTTAATTCTTATTTTGATATCCAGGATACTGATTCAAGATAAGCTCTTATACAGAGAAGGAATAGACCCTGTCTAAGACTACATTTTTTATAATTAAGCGGAGTTGATTGCGCGCCTAGACATAGAGTGACAAGATTTTTCTGGATTAGGGTGAAACCTAATAAGGGGATCCATAGATCGAGTTAATGCAACCCTAGGGTGTTAATTAGAGAAAGGTCTCAATTATTCAATCTAGGGATTAGACGTTATTAGTCTTGAATAGGGATAATAACATAACTTAGGGATCTCTACGAAACAAGTTAAATGAATAAATCGTTCAATTCGGAGCCAGAATAACAAGTACAGTCTAGGTAGATTTTTCCTTAGGTATTGTTTTAATTCAATCAATTTTCCCAAAAGTAATTCCCCAATTCTATTCTCTGTGAGTTCTTAGTTTAGATAATTAGTTAGTTAAAAAAAACCTCTTTATTCTTAGGCTAGATAATAAAAAGATAGTCATTACTAGTACTTTTAGTTCCTTTCCGGTCTTGCTAAAACTATACTACTGTTCGATAGGTACACTTGCCTACATCGCGATAATAGTTAGTTTCGAGAATGGTTAATTATAAATATTTAAAACCTATCATGAAATCACGTGATCAATAAGCGTGAGTTTCATATGCATTGGCTTGCCACTCATCAAGTTTGTTCAGCTACATCACCTATTTTTTCCTGCAAGTTCGAGATCAAGGTTTAAAAATTTAATAGCCCAAAAAGCTTTATGCTCTAGTTTGTATGGTGATGACAACTTTTTCCATAAACAAGTCTGTAAGGTGATGTCTCTATGGGGGTCTTAAAAACAGTTCTGTAAGCCCATAAGGCATCATCTACTTTCATTGCCCAATCTTTTCTGTTTGATTCTACTGTTTTTTCAAGGATCCGTTTGATTTCTCGATTTTCCACCTCAACTTGTCCATTAGTTTAAGGATGATATGGGGTGGCTGTTCTCTAATGAACTCCGTATTTCTTAAGCGTTTTTTCAAATTGAGTATTACAAAAATGAGTGCCCCTATCATTGATAATTGCTCTAGGTGTTCCAAATCTTGAGAAGAGTTTTTCAGGAAACGTACTACCACTCTAGCATCATTAGTAGGTAGAGCTTGGGTTTCCACCCATTTGTACATATAATCAACTGCTACTAAGATGTATTTATTCCCAAATGAACTGGGGAATGGGCCCATAAAATTGATACCCCAAACGTCAAATATTTCACATGAAAGTATAGAGTTTTGAGGCATTGCATCACGTTTAGATATGTTACCTGTCCGTTGGCATTTGTCACATGAAGTAACGTACCTGTTAGCGTCTTTGAATAACGAGGGCCAATAAAAACCTGATTCAAAGATTTTATGTGCGGTTTTAGTTCCATTATAGTGTCCTCTAGTTGGCCTTGAATGACAATGTTCCAATATTTTTGATGTGTCTGATCTTGTAACGCATCTTCTAATGACTTTATCTGCACATCTGCAGAAAAGAAAGGGGTCGTTCTAAAAGTAGATTTTCACATCATTAAAGAATTGCATCTTTTTTTGGTGTGTTAACCCTTTTGGGATAATGTTAGCGGCTAAAAAATTCACGATGTTTGCAAACCACGGTACCTCAGAGTCAGATATAGTGAAAAATTGTTCCTCAGGAAACGATTCATTTATTTCAACTTCATCTAGTTCTTTGGTATTGGAGTTCTCAAGCCTGGACAGTTGATCAACCACAAGATTTTCAGCTCCTTTCTTATCCTAAATTTCCAAGTCAAATTCCTGTAATAGGAGAATCCATCGAATCAGTCGAGGTTTTACATCAGTTTTAGTTAAAAAGTAGCGAAGGGTGGAATGGTCAGTGTAAACAACAACTTTAGAAAATATGAGATACAATCGAAATTTATCAAATGCAAAAACCACTCTAGCAATTCTTTTTCCGTAGTAGTATAATTCTCTTATGCAACTGTTAAAATTTTGCTAGCATAATAGATAGGTTGAAAATGCTTGTCTCTTCGCGGTCTCAATACTGCACCTACTGCAAAATCACTTACATCACACATTAATTCAAATGGTAAGTTCCAATCAGGTGCAATTATGATTGGAGCATTAAGTAATTTATCCTTTAATGTATTAAATGCTTCTAAACACTCCTGATCGAAATTAAAAGGTATATCTTTCTCTAGCAATTTAGTCAAAGGCTTAGCTATTTTAGAAAAATCCTTAATAAATCTCCTATAAAAACCAACATATCCTAAAAAGCTTCTAATAGCCTTAACCAAACTAGGAGGGGGTAATTTTTCGATTGTTTCTATTTTAGATTTGTCTACTTCAAACCCTTTACTAGAAATTTTATGCCCTAATACAATACCTTCTTGAACCATGAAGTGACATTTCTCCCAGTTAAGCACAAGTTTCTTTTCCTCACATCTTATTAAAACTCGTTTTAAATTTTTAAGGCAGAGATGGAAAAAGTTACCAAATACCGAGAAATCATCCATAAATACTTCCATGATATCTTCCTAAAGTTCATCAAAGATAGCCATCATACAGCGCTGAAAGGTGGCAGGAGCATTACATAATCCAAAAGGCATTCTACGATAAGCGAACGTACCATATGGGCATGTGAATGTCGTCTTTTCTTGATATTCAAGAGTTATTGGGATTTCAAAGTAGCCAGAGAGTCCGTCTAAAAAGTAGTAGTACATGTGCCCGGATAATCTTTCTAACATTTGACCAAAGAATGGCAAGGGGAAATGATCTTTTCTTGTGGCATCATTAAGTTTCCTATAATCGATGCAAACTCCCCATCCTGTGACTGTCCTTGTTGGGATCAATTCATTCTTCTCATTGGTCACAACCATCATGTCGCCTTTCTTAGGGACAACCTGCACTAGACGTACCCAAGAACTGTTAAAAATAGGATAAATAATCCCAGCATCTAGAAGTTTAATTACCTCGGCTTTTACAACTTCCTTCATGTTGGGGTTCAGTCGTCTTTGAGCTTGCACACACAGTTTGTATTCATCTTCCATCAAAATTTTATGGGTGCAAAAAGAAGGGCTGATTCCTTTAATGTCAGAAATTTTCCAAGCTATGGCAATTTTATGTTCTTTTAATACTTGGATCAATTCCTCTTTCTCCTTGGGTTGCAAGTTAGAAGCAATAATAACTGGTAATGTAGAATTATTTCCAAGGAATGCGTACTCCAAGTGGTTTGGTAATTGTTTAAGTTCCAGTTTGGGAGGCTCTTCAATAGAGGGTTTTTGCTTAAGTTCATCATTTATCTTAATGCCTTCATATTCTACTTGTCTTGAAGAATGCTCATTAGGTTCATCACCTATTTCCTCTTCTTGAGCTAGATACAGTTCCATCGTGTCCTTCTATATAATTTCCTGAAAAGAGTCTTAAGTAGTATGATCAATAGAGTCAATAAAATAACATGAATCATCATGTTCCCTAGAAAACCTCACAGCATCATAAATTTTAAAGATAATCTCCTCGTCACCTACTCTAAGTACCAAGTTACTGTCACCCACATTGATTACAGCCCTAGCAGTGGCTAAAAATGGGCGCCCTAAGATAAAGGCACTTCCACATCTTCGTCCATGTCAAGCACAACAAAGTCAACAGGAAATATGAATTTATCTATTTTCACAAGTACATCTTCTATAATACCCCTAGAATATTTAACAGATCTATCGGCTAATTGAATACTCATCCTAGTGGGTTTAGGTTCCCCAATACCAAGTTGTTTGAATATTTTATATGGCATCAGATTAATGCTAGCTCCTAAATCAGCTAGTGCTTTCTCAACATTCATACTACCAATTAAGCAAGGTATAGTAAAACTTCCTGGATCTTTCAGTTTGGTTTGCAGTTTGTTTTGGAGTATGGCTGAGCACTCCTCGTTGAGTTCTACTGTAGATACATCTTCGAACTTCTTTGTATTTGTTAAAAGCTCTTTCAAAAATTTTGCATATGTAGGCATCTGCGAGATGGCTTCAACAAAAGGTAAGTTGATATGTAATTATTTAAAATGTTCAAGAAACTTACCGAATTGTGCATCAATACTATCTTTTTTCAATTTTGCTAGGTATAGAACTGGTGGTTTATATTCCTTCGGCACTAGTTTGTTGTAATATCCTGATTTTGGGCCTAATCGGAATAATGATTTCGTGACCACAAAATTTGAGATAGAAATAATTATTTTATGATTATTTTAAGGTCTATGATATGATTGCATGATTGTGTGAAAATTTCGTGAAGAAATTTTATGCATAAAGTGCTTAAATTGAAATTAGGGACTAAATCAAATAATTTGCAAAACTTGCATTCTAGAAGTTTCTAGTATGAAATTGTTTTGAAATATTAATTAGGTCTTAAATATAATTTTACCAATTTATAAGTCTATGGACAAAAATTGGACATGGATGGAATTTTTGGAAAGTTTAGTCGTAAGGGCATTTTGGTCATTTAGGAGTAAAATGAATTAAAATACAAAATTAAAAGCCAATTTTGCTCATCTTCAACCCCATGGCCGAATATAGCAAGGATAAACCATGGCTAGGGTTTTTGAAGCCTCCAAGCTCGATTTTAAGTCCGTTCTAGCCTCGTTTTTAATGATTTTTACGTTTTTGGAGTCTCGGTAGCTCGATTTAGCTTATGCTAGCAATAATTTAACCTAGGGTTTATATTTGGAAAAATACCCATAGGTGAAATTTGTGTATTTTGGTGTTTTATGATAGAATATGAGGTTTTAAATTATGTTAGACAACTTGTGCTACTCGGTTTTAAGTAAAAACGAGCAAAAGGGCTTAATCGGTAAAAATACCTAATAGTCATAAGTACATGTTAGAGTGAGAATTTGATGTTGCCATAGAAGGGAAAAATGATCAGCATGTCATAAAACATAAGAAAATAGGCTGAAGTTTAATTTACGAGCTTTGGGGCAAAAGTGTAAATATGCAAAAGTTTAGGGGCAAAATTGTAATTTTTCAAAAATATGATTTTGGGTCAATTTGAATAATGTGAGTCCTAATTAGACTATATTTTAAATGATAGAGCAAGGAAAACTAAAATTCGGGCTAAAATGGGGAAAATACCAAGTTGTGGACGAAATGGTAAAAGTAGCCATTTTCGCATACGAGGTAAGTTCATATGTAAATGTTGGTAACATAGTTATTGTTTTAAATGTTTTAATGTTATTTAAATGATATGATAATTATTATGAAATATCATACTTGTGACAATTGTTTGATAATATGTCAAATTATGTGATATACTTGGAAAATGTGAAATACTACCGAGTATCGGTATCGACATTCCATAGAAGATGGTTGAGACATATGATTGGGAAAAATGTCCCGTTGAACCTTAGGAATGGATTAGGATACAAGTGACATGTCACTGGGATATTTGGGCATCCGAACTCGTTGAGTTGAGTCCGAGTTCGTGAAATGTAACTAGGCATCCGAACTCGTTAAGTTGAGTCCGAGTTCGTGAAATGTAACTAGGCATACGAACTCGTTGAGTTGAGTCCGAGTTCACCTATGGATGCGAACGCCTGAGCTCGTTAAGTTGAGTCCGAGTTCACTTATGGGCGGGTTACATGGTAGCTTGGCTACATATGTGGCACTTATGTGCAAACTTTCCATGTATCCAAATTATATTCCGATGTGTTCAACGGGTAAAGTTCTACTGAAATGGAGGAATACTCAAGATGAAAGGGACGTATTGGTAAGTGTTGTGAAATGGGTACTTTGAACAGGTATGTACTTAACCCTCGGGTTGAAAAATCGATATAACAACAATATGGTAAGATGATAAATGAAAATGTGATATGAATGTCTTGGTGATGATTATGCAAATGATGTTTTATGTTTGCTTATATGGTTATGTTACTTGCTATTTGCATGTGAACTTATTAAGCATTTATGCTTACTCCCTCCTTTTCATTCCTTGTAGTTTTGATAAGCCAGCTCGGAAATCGGGAACGGTCGGAGGCTCGCTCACACTATCCGTATACCATCTTGGCATAATGGCTTGTATATTTTGAGTATGGCATGTATAGCATTATAATCATTTTGTATATATGGTCTCATAATATGGTTATTGAGTGGTATGGAAATGCTTGGTAATGAGTAGCCATTGGAATGGCTAATCATGATCATATTTGGTGTTATGTATGTCAAATTACTAGCTAATCCATGGAAACCATGAAATAGGTAAAATTTACCATAAAATAGATTCAGACAACAGTAGTGACGTGAATTTATAAAATAACTAAAAATATTAGAAATGGAATTAAATAATGAATAAGTTATGGAATCGAAGCTTGATGAGTCTATTTTCATATGGGAGAAGCGAAACAGGTATATGAGCTATATTTTATGAGATGTTTAAATTTTTGTGAAACAGGGCCAGAGCGATTTCTGGATCCCTTGTTATGGCTTTATAAATTCACCATAAATTTTACAAAGATATTTAGAAGTCATACTTTATATGTACAGATTCATTATTGAGTCTAGTTTTATTAGAGACAAATGGCATAGTCATTGAAGATCTGTACAAGGAGATATCTTATTTGAAATACACAGAGGTCAGAGTAGTCAAACCCTGAAACAGGGGAGTCTTTAACTAATAAACTGTACTCATTGGCCTGAACAAAAATTCTAGAAAAAAATTAGTAGATGGATATATGAGTCTAGTTTCAGGAAAAATTTACGGAATTGGATTTTGAGTTTTGGAACTCGAGATATGATTTTTAAAGCGACTGTGATGCAGTTAGCCAGGTTGTCTGGAAATTTTAAAATGAATTGTATGAGCTGTTTAAGTAATGAATTAAGTCCGTTAACACCTCGTGTTCGAATCCGGCAACGGTCTCGGGTACGGCGTTACATTTAGTGGTAATAGAGCAGGTTTAGTCGGTTCTCGGACTAACTTAGCATGTGTAAAAGTTTAGCTATACATGCCACTGATCTGTGATAGTGTGATGTCTTCCGACGCGTATGAGTACCGTCTTATTTAGACAGGGTACTCTCCAACCGAGCTGCGCCGACCATGTTCAATGTTATGTGAAGGTATTTGAGTAAAATTATGATTATGATAAGTCTCGATTCAGAAAAGTATGAATAAAAGTTTATGATACATATGTGATAAATATCCATACTTGCTTAATGCTCATATGATGTAGTGTATATGGCTTACTTGATAAGATGAACGAAATAAATAGAAAGTAGTAGAGGTATGAATAAAAGTCATAATATTATGATACGAGTGAAAATGTCCTTGTCTTGATTTGGACGTCGAATGTTGATAAATGTTAATGATATATAATTTTTATGAGATAAAGGATTATAATGAAATGAACTTATCTATGTTAAATTGTTGGACTGAATTATATGATTGTAATGATATGTACATGATGATGCACGAAATGAAAGTTGTGATTGTGATGCAAATATCTATGTTTGTTTGGTCTTATATGATGTCATGAGCATGAATTAATTTAATTAAATGAATGGATAAGTAAAGCTGTCTAGAAAACATAGAATGTATGCATAAGTATATTGTCTAAATGGGACAATAGGAAAATTGGTGTAAGCCAACATGAATGAATAACATGATTTTGATGGTGTTACTATGATGATGGAAGTTGTGTCATATGTGTATGTATAAGAAAGTCGAGTCAGAGGTCCTACAACCCCTCCCCCTTACCGAAGTGGTACTTATAATGGAATTTCATGAGATTTGTATTGAATAAGTTTCCGGTTGAGAACCTAAAGAGTACAGTGATAGAATAATTATAAGTATGATTAGAGATTGAAAATGAGCTGATAAGTAAAGTCAGAGCCAGTAAAGTATCGGATTGACATAAAAATTATTGGAGTTATGCACTGTCCCAGTTAGAAAAGGAATTCTCCTTGGTAAACCGAATTATTCAGGTGCAAGGTCGAGAAAAGTGTAAATCAAAATTTATTCAGAACTGGCCTTCTTTAGTGAATGGTTTAATATGAAATTTGTGATGGCAGAACTAGTTGGGGAAATGATAATTGAAATGTGAACTATCTGAGTGTGACAGTTATGACTGGACAGATTTAACTGTCTCTTTTGAGATGTTCTATGTGTTTACCCGTTCTCAGAAATATTTCTATGGCTATTGATCTTCTGAAGAAATTCTTGTTATATGGGAATGTCTTCTAATTCTAGTGTTGGATGAAAGCATTGGTAATCTGACTGGCTTATAATTTATATTGCTCTATTTCATCGGGTATTCTATTTCATTTCGTCTGATAAGAATTGATGAAAGAATACGTATGATATAATGATTCTGTTTTTTTTTCTACTTGATGCTTCATCTGATATATATGTATGGGAAGATATATTGATCTTGTTATATTTGATTTCAGTGGGACTAAATTATGTTTTCTTCTGGACTTTCTTTCTTTGAAGAATTATCGGGGTATTCCGTATTTTCTCTATGAGTTTGGTTTTCGATTCTCCGGCATAGTATCGTATCTTGGGTTTCTTTATCCTAGATCTCTTTATTCTGGATTTCTTTATTCCGAGTTTCTCTATCTTGGATTTCTTTATTCGGTTTTCTTGTTATTTTTTCTTGTTATCTTTGTTCCATAATTTGTCAATTATGACTCATGTTCGAAGTGGATTCTTCAGCTCATGATAATCATGTCAAAAATGACTATACTTCTAATTTGATCTTGGTAATGTGGTGATTTTAGTATTGGGATTTTTTTCTAATTTCTATGTAAGGATTTGACATCAGTAAAGGCATAGGTGATAAAAGTGCGAGTTTCAGTCGGTATGGTAAATTATTTATTTGAAAGATTTCATGTGACAATTATGTCAGGATTATTTTTCCCAAGTCTGATAATAGAATTTCATTTTGTACGGATAAAAGAGTAAATAGTTTGAACTAGAAGTGTATATTTATTAGAAAGAGTTGGATATTAGTTTAAGTCACTACGAATTATAAGGTTTCCATCTTGTGAAAGCTGAAAAGTTTATTACATGTTGACAGAGTTCAGATAGATGAGAATATTGGTAACCGAAGCGTCTGAACTAGACTAGTCTACATTGAGCAAAGACTTCCTGACTTTCAGTAATGTATTGTTGTATGAATTGTGACGTGTTTCAAGACAGTGAGGTAATGTGATAGTTTAGAGCATCCGATGTTACATAAAATCGGAGTTGTTAAAGGGGTTAAAGCTGAGCATTGGGATCTATCAAAATTATCCTTGTCAGTGTTGATATTGGGATGGAAATGAGAAGGATTATTCTTGAGGCCATATCAGAATTATTTCTATGGCGGAAAGAGGAAAATGTGATGTATCCTATTGTGAAATGTTTGGCGAGATCTATAAATCATATCTATATTGAATGAATTCCTACTCATCAGATTCATGAAATTTCAGGTCTCTTTTGTTGTTGGATTTCTTGGAATTCCAGTCTCCATTAAATCAAGTTGAGATCCGGGTTTTATGTCATGATATCATGGGAAACTGAGAAGGGTTGAAAATTTAAGAACAGTTGAGAGTTGAGACTGTAAGCTTTTAGATCATATGAGAAATTGAAGAGATGTATTGGAGGTACAGTCTAAGTGCAAGTTCTTCAGGACCGAATATGATATTAAAAGTGAAGACCACTTTTCTGGTAAGATTTTCGGGGACGAAAATCCCTAAAGGGGGGGAGAGTTGTAATATCCTGATTTTGGGCCTAATCGGAATAGTGGTTTCGTGACCACAAAATCTGAGATAGAAATAATTATTTTATGATTATTTTAAGGTCTATGATATGATTGCATGATTGTGTGAAAATTTCGTGAAGAAATTTTATGCATAAAGTGCTTAAATTGAAATTAGGGACTAAATCGAATAATTTGCAAAACTTGCATTCTAGAAGTTTCTAGTATGAAATTGTTTTGAAATATTAATTAGGAGGTCTTAAATATAATTTTACCAATTTATAAGTCTATGGACAAAAATTGGACATGGATGGAATTTTTGGAAAGTTTAGTAGTAAGGGCATTTTGGTTATTTAGGGGTAAAATGAATTAAAATACAAAATTAAAAGCCAATTTTGCTCATCTTCAACCCCATGGCCGAATATAGCAAGGAGAAACCATGGCTAGGGTTTTTCAAGCTTCCAAGCTCGATTGTAAGTCCGTTCTAGCCTCGTTTTTAATGATTTTTACGTTTTTGGAGTCCCGGTAGCTCAATTTAGCTTATGCTAGCAATAATTTAACCTAGGGTTTATATTTGGAAAAATACCCATAGGTGAAATTTGTGTATTTTGGTGTTTTATGATAAAATATGAGGTTTTAAATTATGTTAGACAACTTGTGCTACTCGGTTTTAAGTGAAAACGAGCAAAATGGCTTAATCGGTAAAAATACCTAATAGTCATAAGTACATGTTAGAGTGAGAATTTGATGTTACCATAGAAGGGAAAAATGATCAGCATGTCATAAAACACAAGAAAATAGGCTTAAGTTTAATTTACGAGCTTTGGGGCAAAAGTGTAAATATGCAAAAGTTTAGGGGCAAAATTGTAATTTTTCAAAAATATGATTTTGGGTCAATTTGAATAATGTGAGTCCTAATTAGACTATATTTTAAATGATAGAGCAAGGAAAACTGAAATTCGGGCTAAAATGGGGAAAATACCAAGTTGTGAACGAAATGGTAAAAGTAGCCATTTTCGCATACGAGGTAAGTTCATATGTAAATGTTGGTAACATAGTTATTGTTTTTAATGTTTTAATGTTATTTAAATGATATGATAATTATTATGAAATATCATACTTGTGACAATTGTTTGATAATATGTCAAATTATGTGATATACTTGGAAAATGTGAAATACTACCGAGTATCGGTATCGACATTCCATAGAAGATGGTTGAGACATATGATTGGGAAAAATGTCCCGTTGAACCTTAGGAATGGATTAGGATACAAGTGACATGTCACTGGGATATTTGGGCATCCGAACTCGTTGAGTTGAGTCCGAGTTCGTGAAATGTAACTAGGCATCCGAACTCGTTAAGTTGAGTCCGAGTTCGTGAAATGTAACTAGGCATACGAACTCGTTGAGTTGAGTCCGAGTTCACCTATGGATGTTAAACGCCTGAGCTCGTTGAGTTGAGTCTGAGTTCACTTATGGGCGGGTTACATGGTAGCTTGGCTACATATGTGGCACTTATGTGCAAACTTTCCATGTATCCAAATTATATTCCGATGTGTTCAACGGGTAAAGTTCTACTAAAATGGAGGAATACTCAAGATGAAAGGGACGTATTGGTAAGTGTTGTGAAATGGGTACTTTGAACAGGTATGTACTTAACCCTCGGGTTGAAAAATCGATATAACAACAATATGGTAAGATGATAAATGAAAATGTGATATGAATGTCTTGGTGATGATTATGCAAATGATGTTTTATGTTTGCTTATATGGTTATGTTACTTGCTATTTGCATGTGAACTTATTAAGCATTTATGCTTACTCCCTCCTTTTCATTCCTTGTAGTTTTGACAAGCCAACTCGGAAATCGGGAACGGTCGGAGGCTCGCTCACACTATCCGTATACCATCTTGGCATAATGGCTTGTATATTTTGAGTATGGCATGTATAGCATTATAATCATTTTGTATATATGGTCTCATAATATGGTTATTGAGTGGTATGGAAATGCTTGGTAATGAGTAGCCATTGGAATGGCTAATCATGATCATATTTGGTGTTATGTATGTCAAATTACTAGCTAATCCATGGAAACCATGAAATAGGTAAAATTTACCATAAAATAGATTCAGACAACAGTAGTGACGTGAATTTATAAAATAACTAAAAATAGTAGAAATAGAATTAAATAATGAATAAGTTATGGAATCGAAGCTTGATGAGTCTATTTTCATATGGAAGAAGCGAAACAGGTATATGAGCTATATTTTATGAGATGTTTAAATTTTTGTGAAACAGGGCCAGAGCGATTTCTAGATCCCCTGTTTTGATTTTGGAAATTCACCATAAATTTTACAAAGATAATTAGAAGTCACACTTTATATGTACAGATTCATTATTGAGTCTAGTTTTATTATAGACAAATGGCATAGTCATTGAAGATCTGTAAAAGGGGATATCTGATTCGAAATACACAGAGGTCAGAGTAGTCGAACCCTGAAATAGGGGAGTCTTTAACTAATAAACCGTACTAATTGGCCTGACCAAAAATTCTAGAAAAAAATTAGTAGATGGATATATGAGTCTAGTTTCAGGAAAAATTTACGGAATTGGATTTTGAGTTTCGAAACTCAAGATATGATTTTTAAAGCGAATGTGATGCAGTTAGCCAGCTTGTCTGGAAATTTTAAAATGAATTGTATGAGCTGTTTAAGTAATGAATTAAGTCCGTTAACACCTCGTGTTCGACTCCGGCAACGGTATCGGGTACGGGGCGTTACATTTGTCACTATTTTCGAGTTTTTCTTCCCCTCTTTTGCTCATCACGGCTTCTTGTGTTAGCTTCTTTTCAGATCCCGCTAGCATTTTTCCACTCCTTAGTGTAACCGCTTTTACATGCTCTTTTGATTTGGTGTTACTAGGTAAACTTCCTAGTGGTCTTTCAGAGATTAGTTTGGACAGGTGGCCTATCTGAGTTTCGAGCCCTTAGATTGACGCTTGTTGATTTTTAAGTGCTGTCTCGATGTTCTAAAAACGGGTTTTTGACACTGATATAAACTTTGAGAGCATCTCTTCAAGGTTCGGCTTCTTTTCCTGTTGATAGGGTGGTTGTTGAAAACCCGGAGGATTTTGTGGTCTTTGATTTCCTTGACCACCCCACGAGAAATTGGGATGGTTCCTCCAACCTGCATTGTAAGTGTTACTATATGGGTTATTTTGGGATTGAGAGTTATTGTTACTCGTATATTGGACTTGTTCCTCCTCGATGTTAGGGTTGAAGGGTTGATACTCTGTGCATGCTCCTCATCCATTCGTCTCGCACTTCATTAATGGATGTTCCTGAATAGAACCAAGTAAACCATCAATCTTTTTATTTAGAAGTTCCACCTGGTTTGACAACATAGTAACCAAATCAACGTTATAAACGCCTGCTGTTTTAGTTGGCTTAGTCCTCATGACTTGCCACAGATATATATATTCAATGACAGCTCCTCTATAAACTCATAGGCATCTTTAGATGTTTTATTATTGATGGTTCCGCAAGCAGCTGCGTCAGCCATTTGTCGAGTCAAAGGATTCAGGCCATTATGGAACATTTGAACCTGTAGCCAAAGTGGTAACCCATGGTGAGGGCACCTTTTCAGTAAGCCTTTGTATCTCTCCCACGCAGCGTAAAGAGTTTCTAACCCATCTGCACAAACGAAGAGATATCATTACGTAATTTAGCCATTTTAGCCGGAAGAAAATATTTTAATAGAAATTTTTTGGTCATTTGTTCCCAAGTAGTGATTGACCCTCGTGGTAACGAGTTCAACCACTGTTTAGCTTTGTTCCTCAATGAAAAGGGAAACAACCGAAGACGTATGGCATCATCAAAAACGCCATTGATTTTAAATGTATCACATAGTTCCAAAAAGTTTGCTAAGTGAGCGTTGGGATCTTCATCCTGCAAATCATCAAACTGAACAAATTTTTGTATCATTTGAATAGTGTTAGGTTTTAGTTCAAAAGTATTGGCAGCTACAGCAGGTCTAACTATGCTCGATTCAGTTCCTGTTAAAGAAGGTTTAGCAAAATCATATATAGTGCGTGGAGTAGGATTTTGATTAACCGCAATTGCAGGAGGTAGCTGATTGTCTTGGTTTTCAGCCATCTCTTCGGTTGGGGGTTGAGTATCGTCCTCTTGCTCGTTCTCTGTGTATCTTAAGCTTCGCCTTATTTCTCTTTGGTGTCTGCAAATTGTGCGATCGATTTCTTCATAAAAAAGTAGTGGTCCTGACGAGTTTCTTCTAGCCATAAACTATAAAAACCTGCCAAGAGAAATAAAAAGTAAATTAATAAATAATAATAATAAAATTAAATTAATTTGCAAGAAAAATAATGGCTAAAGTAATAAAAATTGAGCGTTCCTAATATCTTAGTTCCCCGCAATGGTGCCAAAAACTTGATTGCGTGATTTCGTGATAGGTTTTAAATATTTATAATTAATCGTTCTTAAAACTAACTATTATCACGATGTAGGCAAGTGTACCTATCGAACAGTAGTATAGTTTTAGCAAGACCGGATTGTCGAACCCAAAGGAACTAAAAGTACTAGTAATGACTGTCTTTTTATTATCTAGCCTAAGAATAAAGAGGTTTTGTTTTAACTAACTAATTATCTAAACTAAGAACTCACAGAGAATAGAATTGGGGAATTGCTTTTGGGAAAATCGATTGAATTAAGACAATACCTAAGGAAAAATCCACCTAGACTATACTTGTTATTCTAGCTCCGAATCGGACGATTTATTCATTTAACTTGTTCCGTAGAGATCCCTAAGTTATGTTATTATCCCTATTCAAGACTAATAACGTTTAATCCCTAGATTGAATAATTGAGACCTTTCTCTAATTAACACCTTAGGGTTGCATTAACTCAATCTATGGATCCCCTTATTAGGTTTCACCCTAATCCGGCAAAATCTTGTCACCCTATGTCTAGGCGCGCAATCAACTCTGCTTGATTATGACAAATGTAATCTTATACAGGGTCTATTCCTCCTCTGAATAAGAGCTTATCTTGAATCAGTATCCTAGGATATCAAAACAAGAATTAAGAACACATAATTAAGAACAAGTTAAATATTTATTATACAATTCAGAAAATAATAACAAGATTCGTCTTAGGTTTCATTCCCCTTAGGTATTTAGGGGTTTTAGTTCATAACTAAATAAGAAAAAATCTCAGAAGAATAAAGAATACAAAACATAAAGAAAACCCAAAACTCCTGAAAGGGAAATTGAGGAGAGATCTTCAGTCTTGATAATGAATCCGGCTTCTAAGATGGATCAATCGGCTTCCTTGGAGTAATTTCTTACTCCCTATTCTGTGTGTCCCTTTTCTTCCTCCTTTAGGGTGTATTTATAGGCTTTGGAATGCCTAAGAGCCCTCTAAGTTAGCCTTTTTCGAATTGAACTCAACTTGGGCTCGGCAGGGACATGCCCGTGTGCAATTACTTCAGGCCGTGCTCGAGCCCACCAAATTGACACGGCCGTCTGGTATGCCTGTGTTAGGAGGTCCAAGCCGTGTTGATTTCGTACTTTGGCCCATTTTCTCCATTTTTGGCCCGTTTCTCGTTCCTTTTGCTCTCCTATGCTCTCCTAAGTATAAAACATGAAATTAAAGCATTAGGAGCATCAAATTCATCAATTCTAATGGGAAATCATCCATAAAATGCGTTAAACATGGGGAAAAAATATGTATAAATTACGATTTATCAATTTTCTTAATTCATTCTCTATTATGTTCTTAGTAAGTAGTTAGTAAATTTTAGATTAAAATCTACCCCATTAATTTGTCGGCTAAATAATAGAAAAACAATCATTACTAGTACTTTTAGTCCTCGTGTATACGATATTCCCGACTCACCATAGTTATAATTTTATTTGATAAGTGCGCTTGCCTTTGTCGTAATTTTAGTTAGTTTAGTGACCATCACCTTGCTAGGTTAGATAAAATGCTTTCAAGATTGACGCTTGAAGAAAAGCAGCGTAAGGATCGAAAGGCCCTATCACAATTACATCTGCAATTGTCAAATGAAATTCTAAATGACATATTGAAGGAGAAGAAAGCCTTTGGATTATGGTTGAAGCTGGTGCAACTATGCATGTCGAAAACCCTAACTAGCAAGTGATACAGATGAATGGAACAAGATCGTAAAGTTTGTCCAATTCGAAAATTTGACTTAGGGCTCTAGACGTTCGAAAAGAAACTTGGATTTTGACACAACTTGAAACTCAAACAAATCCAAGTCAGATAAAAAAAATTAAAGGAAGCAATTAAAATAAATAATTAAGATAAATAAAATAGAACAATAAATCGAAGATTAGACAATAAAAAAGATAATAAACAAGATGAAACGTGGTGTGTAGAAATCTTAAAGAGCCTTGGGAACAAGAAGAATCCATAACCCCCTTTAAGCGATCTTAATTTCCCCTCCAAGAAAGAAAACTTGGTAAGAAAAAATTTGAAGATGATTCCCACAATTTGAAAAGATTGTTAAAACTCTTCTAAAAGAAAACTCAAGAAAAAAATTTAAAAATAAAAACTCAAAGAAAATTTATTAACTCAAAAGAGAAGTTGAATAATAATGAATTGATTAAATTGTGCACAATACGAAAGCCTTTATATAGGCTAGCTAAATAAATTTAAATAAAGCTCTTAAGTATACTAGAGCTCTAATTAACTTAAATAAGAAATAGTTTAAAACTAAACTTTCTTACTGACATAAAACTCCTACATAACTCAAAATATTTAATAATTATAAAAAATTTGGAATAAAAAATAACAAAATAATAAGAGCTGATAAATAAAATATTGGGCTCATATATAATAAAAATTAAGCCTAAAAATTGAACCCAATATGATTTAAGCTCGAATTAAGAGCTCAAACTCGTAATTTTCGTCATAATCCCATACAAAAATTATATTCATGCAGTCTTCATTAAAATAGTCATAACTTGAGATCCTGAACTTAGAATCGAGTGATTCAATGTGCGTTTTGAAGCTAAGAGATAGATCTTAGAACACCATGCAAACATATTAACCAAGAAACGCTTGGATCCCATCCAAAAAGTCGTCACAAGTCTGTTGATTCCCTAAACTTAAAAACTGGCAACTTTGGTGAATTGAATTTAATAAATTTTACCCATTTCATGCATATATCATTCCTCGTTTCCTCATAAATGTTCATCCTCACATATTGCCTTTGATTGAATCTTGGTTTGATTTGCTTGGCCTTTGATCTTATTGTTGGACCTTAAGGTAGTGTAAGTCCATTACATCCATGGGTCTGAAATTGGGCCTTGACACTAGTATCATTCCCCTTTCCTCAAGAAGATTCGTCCTCAAATCTTTAGCTGCATAAAAAGAAAAGTGATAAGTCGTAATTTATACATATTTTATCCCATGCTTAAGCACATTTTTGGATGAATTATCATTAGATTTGTGGAATTTGATACTCCTAATCTTTTAATTTTATATTTTATACTTAGGTGAGCATAGGAAAGTAAAAAGAGCAAGAAACAGGCCAAAAATGGAGAAAATGGGTCAACGTGGGAAATCAACACGGCCTGGACTTCCTCACACGGGTAGACCACACGCCTGTGTCTATTTAGCAGAATCTAACACGACCTAAGCCACCCCACACGAGCGTGTCCCTATCGAGCCCAAGTCTAGTTCTACTCAGAAAAGGCCACTTTGGAGGGTTCTTAGGTATTCTAAATCATATATAAACACCTTAGAGGAGGATTACAAGGGGAGACAGAGTATGAGGCAAGGAATTACTCGAAGAAAGCCGATTGATCTGTAATGCCCCCACGCCCGAGACCATCACCGGAGTCGAGCTTGAGGGGTTACCGAACATAATTTATCAATTTAAGAACTTCAAATCATTTGTTTCTACATTCACAGCTTTCTAGCTACTCGCGTCACAGTTACAAGAAAAATCATATCTTGAGTTAAGAAACTCAAAATCAAGATCCGTAAATTTTCCATAAATCTAGACTCATATATCTATTTACTAATTTTTTTCTAGAATTTTTTATTGGGCCAATTAGTACAGTTTATTAATTAAAGTATCCCCTGTTTCAGGGTTCGACTGCTCTGACCTCTGTGTATTACGAATCAGATATATCTCTATACAAAATTTCAATGACTATAAGGTTTGTTTCTATTAAAACTAGACTCAATAAGGAATCTGTACATATAAATAAAAACTTCTAATTATTTTAGTAAAATTTATTATGAATTTTTAAAGTCAGAATAGGGGATCCAGAAATCACTCTGGCCCTGTTTCGCAAAAGTTTAAATATCTCATAAAATATAATTTATATTCCTGTTTTGTTCAATCCATATGAAAATAGACGCATTAAGCTTCAATTTCATAACTTACTCATCATTTAGTTATATTTATAATATTTTTAGCGATTTTTCAAATTCATGTCATTGCTGCAGCAATATTCTGTTTTAATGCAAGTTTCATCTTTCCATGAATTTTTATGAACTAGATAACCTGTTAAACTTCCATGATATCAAACATGATCTAAATTAGCCATCACCATGACTTATCAATATCAAACATTTTCTCAACCAAACATGGCCATATCATAAAATTATTTACACAAAATAGGTATATTGCTATACATGCCATACTTAAGTAGTTGTACAAGTCATTTACCAAGATAAAAGTCCTTTGGATAGTGTGATCGAGCTTTCGACCTGTCCCGATTCTTGAGCCGGCTTGTTCAAAACTACAGTGAATGAAAAGGAAGGAGTAAGCATAAATGCTTAGTAAGTTCATATGTAAATAACAAGTAACATAACAATACAAATATACCAAACAACTTTAGCATGGTACCACCAAAACATATATCACATCTTTAAACATCATTCATCATCTTACCACCTTATCGTTGTTGTATCTATTTTCAACCCGAGGGTTAAGAACATACCTGTCCAAAGTGTCCATTTCACAACACTTACCCAAAACGTCACTTATATCTTAAGTGCTCTTCCATTAAACTAGAAATTTCACCCGTTGAACACATCGGAATATAACTCGGATACATGGATAATTTGCACATAAGTGCCACATATGTAATCAAGAAATCATGTAACCCGCCCCTAAGTGAACTCGGACTCAACTCAACGAGCTCGGGCGTTCGCATCCATAAATGAACTCGGACTCAACTCAACGAGTTCGGATGCCTAGTTACATCTCACGAACTCGGACTCAACTCAACGAGTTCGGACATTTGCATCCATAAGTGAACTCGGACTCAACTCAACGAGTTCGGATGCTCAACCATCCTAGTGACATGCCACTTGTATCCTAATCTATTCCTAAGGTTCAAACGGGCTTTTTCCCTCGATCTCACATTTTCCGATATCGGAACCGATACTCGGTAGCAATTCATATTTATCAAGTAGTAAACATAATTTGCATATTACTCAACATTAACCACAAAGCATAATATTTCACGATTAAAAATCAGCATATCATATAATTAACATTAATAACTTAAAAATAACATTTATGCTACATTATTTACACATGAACTTACCTTGGTACCAAAATATAAAGATTTTGCAATTTAGTCCACAATCTTTTCTTTTCCTCGATCATGACTTGAATCTCATTTTTCTTGATCTATGATACCAAATTAATCTTATTTAATACATACATTTATCAAAACAGCATTTAATACGAACTTCAAAAAAATTACACTTTTGCCCCTAAACTTTTGCATAATTACACTTTTGCCCCTAGGCTCGGGAATTAAACTTTATTCCTTATTCTTATGTTTTATAACACGCTGATCACTTTTCCCTTCTATGGCAACATCAAATTCTCTCTCTAACATATACTTGTGACTATTAGGTATTTTTGCCGATTAAGCCCTTTTACTCGTTTTCACTAAAAACCGAGTAGCACAAGTTGTCTAACATAATTTAAAACCCCATATTCTATTATAAAACATCAAAATACACAAATTTCACCTATGGGTATTTTTCCAAATATAAACCCTAGGTTGAATTATTGCTAGCATAAGCTTAATCGAGCTTCCGGGATTCCAAAAACGTAAAGAACATTAAAAACAGGGCTTGGAATCACTTACTATGGAGCTTGGAAGCTTGAAACAAACCCTAGCTATGGAGAACCCTTGAAATTTTGGCCTAATGAAGAAGATGGACAAAAAATGGCTTTTAATTTTGTTTTTAATTCATTTTAATAACTAAATGACCAAAATACCCTTACTACTAAACTTTCCAAAAATTCTTTCCATGTCCTAATTTTGTCCATGAACTTAAAATTGGTCAAATTTCTATTTAAGACCTCCTCATTAATATTCCAAAACAATTTCATACTAAAAACTTCTAGAATGCAAGTTTTGCAACTTATTCGATTTAGTCCCTACTTTCAATTTAAGCACTTTAGGCATAGAATTTCATCATGAAATTTTCACACAATCATGCAATCATATCATAAACATCAAAATCATTGTAAAATAATTATTTCTATCTCGGATTTGTGGTCACGAAACCACTATTCTGATTAAGTCCTAATTCAGGATATTACAACTCTCCCCCCTTTTAAGGATTTTCGTCCTCGAAAATCTTACCGGTAAACAGGTGTGGGTATTGGTTTCTCATAGTTTAGAAATAATTATTTTTATCTCGGATTTGTGGTCACAAAACCACTATACCGATTAAGTCCTAATTCAGGATATTACATGATCCATCTCAAAAGCTAGATTCTTCTTCAAGACTGAAGATCTCCCTTCAATTTCCTTCAGAGGTTTTTTTGGGATTCTTTATGTTTTGTTATTATTATTCTTCTGGGATGTTTTCTTTTACACATATGAACTAAATCTCCTAAATACCTAAGGGGGATGAAACCTAAGACGGATCTTGTTATTATTTTCTGAATTATATGATAAATACTTGATTTGTTCTTAATTATGTGTTCTTAATTCTTGCTTTAATATTCCAGGATATTGATTCAAGTATTGATGTTCTTATTCAGAGGAGCAAAAGTCCCTGTCTAAGAGTAGATCTAGCATAATTAAGCGGAGTTTATTGCACCTTAGACATAGGGCAACATAAATCTGCCGGATTAGGGTCAAACCTAATAAGGGAATCAATAGATCGAGTTAATGCAACACTAGGGGTTTTAATTAGAAAGAGATTTCAATTAATCAACCTAGGGTTAGACGTTGTTAGTCTCAAGAGAGATAATAATATAAATTAGGGATTTCTACGGATCGAGTCAAGTGAATAAATCGTTTAGTTCAGAGTCAAATAACAAGTGAAGTCTAGGTGGATTTTCCCTTGCGTATTGTCCAAATCAATCAGTTTTCCTAAAAGTATTTCCCCAATTTACTTCCTGTGCATTCTTAGCTTAGTTAATTAGTTTAGATAAAACAAATCCTCTTATTTTTAGGCTAGATAATAAAAGAAGGTTAATACTAATACTTTTAGTTCCTGTGGGTTCGACATTCCTGTCTTGCTATAAGCTATACTACTGCTCGATAGGTGCGCTTGCCTTTATCGTGATAATAGTTAGTTTTCAAGTACGATCAATCATAAATATAAGACTTATCATGCACATCAAGTTTTTTGCGCCGTTCCCGGGGAACTAAGATATTAGGAACGCTTAATTTTTATTACTTTAGCCATTTATTTTATTGCAATTTAATTTTTATTTTAATTTTGTTTATATCACTAAAATTTTTTTATTTACTTCTAGCAAGTTTTTGTAGTTTATGGCTAGAAGAAACCCATCAGGACCTCTACTTTTTGATAGAGAGATCGAAAGCACAACTCGCAGAAACCGAAGAGAGATAAGGCGAAGTCTACAATACATAAAGGAAGGGCAAGAAGACGATATTCAAACCACAACCGAGGAGATGACTGATAATCATAATAATCCGCTACCTCCTGTGGCTGTTGCGAACCTAGTAAATCAAGATCCTGCTCCTCGTACTATGTATGATTATGCTAAACTTAGTTTAACAGGAGCTGAATTAAGTATAGTTAGACCTGCTATTGTTACAAATAATTTTAAACTGAAACCTAACACGATTCAAATAATACAACAGTTTGTTCAGTTTGATGGTTTCCAGAACGAGGATCCAAACACTCATTTGGAAAATTTTCTAGAATTCTGTGACACTTTTAAGATCAATGGCGTTTCTGACGATGTCATATGCCTTCGGTTGTTTCCATTCTTATTTAGGAACAAAGCTAAACAATGGTTGAACTCGTTACCACGAGGTCAATCACAACTTGGGAACAAATGACCGAAAAATTTTTACTAAAATATTTTCCACCGGCTAAAACGGCTAAACTAAGGAATGATATCTCTTCTTTTGTGCAGATGGATCTAGAAACCCTGTATGATGCATGGGAGAGATACAAGGACCTATTAAGAAGGTGCCCTCACCATGGGTTACCTCTATGGCTGCAGGTTCAGACTTTTTACAATAGTGTGAACCCCTCAACAAGATAGCTCATCGACGCAGCCGCCGGTGGAACTTTAAACAACAAACACCTGAAGAGGCTTATGAATTTATTGAAGAGATGTCACTGAATAACTATCAGTGGCAAGTTATGAGAACAAAACCGACAAAAGTAGCTGGTGTTTTCAACATCGACGCAGTCACTATGCTGTCAAACTAGGTAGAACTTTTAAATAAAAAGATTGATGGTTTATATGGTTCTATTCAGGTGCATCTAGTGATGAGGTGTGATTCAAATAGAGGAATGCACAACCCAGATTTTCCACCCTTAACCCTAGCACCAAGGAGGAACAAGTTCAATATATGGGTAACAATAATTCTAGACCTCAAAATAACTCATATAGTAACACTTATAATGTAGGTTGGAGGAACCATCCCAACTTCTCGTGGGGTGGCCAAGGAAATAAAAGGCCACAACATCCCTCAGGTTTTCAACAACCACCTTACCAGCAGGAAAAGAAGCCAAACCTTGAAGAGATGCTAACGAAATTTATCTCGGTGTCAAAAACTCGTTTTTAGAATACTGAGACAGCACTTAAGAATCAACAAGCATCGATCCAAGGGCTCAAAACTCAGATAGGCTAGCTTGCTAAACTGATTTCTGAACGACCATAAGGAAATTTACCGAGTAATACAGAAACTAACCCAAAGGAGCAGCTTAATGCGATTACCGTTCAAGATGAGGAAGGGTTAGTTGAACCTGAACCAGAACCGAGGCAAGGAATTGTGGTAAGTAAAGGTAAAAGTAAGGTGGACCACAGTGAGCAAAAATCGGTAAGTAAAGAATACAAATCTCGTGTGCCATACCCCATTGCGACAAGGAAAGACCACACAGACAAACAATTTGGTAAATTCCTTAAACTATTAAAGAAATTACATATTAACTTACCGTTTATTGAAGCTCTTTCGCAGATGCCGAATGCAATTAAATTTTTAAAGGAGCTTTTAGCAAATAAACAGAAGTTGGATAAGGCATCGCTTGTAGAGTTGAACGTAGTTTGCTCAGCAATTTTACAGAATAAGCTACCCAATAAGTTGAAAGATCCAGGAAGTTTTACGATTCCTTGTTTAATTGGTAGTTTAAACGTTAACGATGCTTTGGCTAATTTAAGGGCTAGTATTAATGTCATGCCCTATAAAATGTTTAAACAACTAGGTCTTGGGAAACCAAAACAAACTAGGATGAGCGTTCAATTGGCAGATAAAACAATCAGATTTCCTAGGGGTATTATTGAAGATGTAATTGTTAAAATTGATAAATTCATATTCCCAATTGATTTTGTTGTTCTAGACATGGAAAAGGATAGTGACGTGCTTTTAATTTTAGGAATGCCTTTTTAGAACCTGCTAGAACTATTACTGATGTTGGTACAGGTGAACTCACACTTCGTGTGGGTGATGAAACAACCACTCTTCAAGCTCGTAATTCGAGTAACACATCAAATATTGAAGGTGGTTGTATAAATCATGCTACTAATACTTATCATGTGGTACAACCTTCTTTACAGGAAACACGTTCAAAGAGCATATATGAGCCATGTTCAAGTAACAACAAAGGACCCATCTATGAAGAACGAAGACTTCAGATCGAGGAACTAGATGAATGGCGGACATAGAAACTGAGAACACATGATAAACCAAAACCACGCCATGACGGACTCAATGTTTCACCAAATCAACTTAAGGTTGGAGACAAAGTACTATTAGATGCAGCAGACCCTCGTATCACCACTTCTGAACCTAATAGAGCAATCTCTTTTACGGTACTTAACATTTTCCCATACGGTATAGTCGAGGTAACTCACTCCAAATTTGACACATTTAAGGTAAATAGTACTCGTCTAAAACCTTATTTTGATAAAATTGCTAGTAGGAATGAGGAGTGTAAACCCCTCGCACCACCATGACCATGCAACAGAGAGGTAAGTCAAGCTTAAACTCTAAATAAACGCTTCTCAGGAGGCAACCCGAGCACTAACGGTATTGATTTCTTTAAATTTAAGTTTTTAACATCTAAATTACTAACTGAGTCCTTGAACACAGGTTTTCTAAAATCCACACGGCCAGGCACACGGGTGTACCTTAAGCCGTACTTAGAACACAAGTGGTGACGGCCATGCGATACGGCCGTGTGAAAAAAGAGTAAAATTTTCCCCAAACTCAGGTTCGATAAGTTGCCACAGCCGTGTGACATAGCCGTGGGCAATCGTGCCAAATCAACATAGGCGTACGACACGCCCATGTCTATAAGCCGTGGTAGAAATTGAGAAATTAACACGGACGTGCGATACGCCCATGGCCACCATCCGTGGTCGAAGCTATCAAAATAAAACGGGCGTGTGCATATATACACAGGCGTGGGAGAAGCGAACAAAGCAGGACATGTCCGTACGACAAGGCCGTGTGAACCAACACGCCCAAAGAACATGGGCGTGGTCGAAATCCGAACGTGCCCAAATTTGAAAACCAAGAAACACACGGGCGTGCCCCACGCCCGTGTGCCCCAAAATCTATATACCCACACTATTCATCATCCCCTTCCCTAATACCCTAACTCTAGCCGCTCCTCCCACCGCCGTCGTCGCCACCTAAGCTCCGATCATCACCCCAAAATCTACCCTTTCTCCTCCCTTTTCCTCCATACACATCAAAACCTTCTCTTGTACTCCCTTCCCTATACATTCTTCCTCTCTTCTTTTCTCCCCTTCCCTCTCACTTCCTCCGACTGCCACGCACCACTGCACCTCCTTCGATCACCACTCTCAGTTTTGTTTCTTGCATCTTTCACTCCATTTTACTATTTTAATTTTACATATGAATGATGACTTTCTCAGTTTATTTAGAAATTCCTTATTTGATGTTCTATATGATTATATTCTTAATATTACTACTATTCTTGCTTTAACATTTTTAAGGTTCATTATGTGTCATTGCTTCAAATAGAACTTAGGAATATACTATATAGATATTAGGACTGTTTGTTTTGAATAGAATTTATAATAGCTTTTATTGAGTGATTTATTAGTCAGCTTCTTTATTGTTCCAGAGGCAGTATTACCACTTGGTTTTGACATGCTTGCATAATTTGTTCATATTATCGTACGAGCAAGTGATTATTTTAGACTATTATGATGATTGGTTGATTTAGGGATTATCTTAATGATTAAACCCATATTTGCAGATATCATGACAAACTTAAAATGCAAGAAAACTACGGTTCCTGCCTCGAAGAAACGAAAAGGAGCAGCATCCTCCTCGGGTCCTATCACCGCGATACGGCACCCATTCTTCCAATTTCCACCGTGGTTTTGTATGATAAGTTTTATATATTTATAATTAATCGTTCTTGAAACTAACTATTATCGCGATATAGGCAAGTGTACCTATCGAACAGTAGTATAGTTTTAGCAAGACCGGATTGTCGAACCCAAAAGAACTAAAATGACTGTCTTTTTATTATCTAGCCTAAAAATAAGGTGGTTTTGTTTTAACTAACTAATTAAATAATCTAAGAATTCACAGAGAATGAAATTGGGGGATTACTTTTGGAAAACAATTGAATTAAGACAATACCTAAGGAAAAATCCACCTAGACTGTACTTGTTATTCTGGCTCCGAATCAGACGATTTATTCATTTAACTTGTTCCGTAGAGATCCTTAAGTTATGTTATTATCCTTATTCAAGAGTAATAACGTCTAATCCCTAGATTGAATAATTGAGACTTTTCTCTAATTAACACTCTAGGGTTGCATTAACTCGATCAATGGATCCCCCTATTAGGTTTTACCCTAATGCAACAAAATCTTGTCACCTATCTCTAGGCGCGCAAACAAATCCGCTTAATTATGTCAAATGTACTCTTAGACACGGTCTATTCCTCCTCTGAATAAGAGCTTATCTTGAATCAGTATCCTGGGATATCAAAACAAGAGTTAAGAACACATAATTAAGAACAAGTTAAATATTTATCATACAATTCAGAAAATAATAACAAGATTCATCTTAGGTTTCATTCCCCTTAGGTATTTAGGGGATTTAGTTCATAACTAAAAAGGAAAACATCTTAGAAGAATAATGAATACAAAATATAAAGAAAACCCAAAACTCCTAAAGGGAAATTAAGGGGAGATCTTCAGGCTTGATGATGAATCCGACTTCTGAGATGGATCAATCGGCTTTCTTCGTGTAATTCCTTCCTCCCTCTCTGTGTCCCCTTACTTTCCTCCTCTAGGGTGTATTTATAGGCTTTAGAATGCCTAGAAGCCCTCAAAATTAGCCTTTTCTGAATTGGACTCAACTTGGGCTCAACAGGGACACGCTTGTATGAATTGTGCTTCGAACCTGTCAAATTGACACGGCCATATGGTCTGCCCGTGTGAGGAGGTCCAGGTCGTGTTGAATTCGTACTTTGGCCCATTTTTCTCTGTTGTTGGCCCATTTCTCGTTCCTTTCATTCTCCTATGCTCTCTTAAGTATGAAACATGAAATTAAAGCATTAGGAGCATCGAATTCACCAATTATAATAGGAAATCATCCATAAAATGTGTTAAACATGGGGTAAAAATATGTATAAATTACGGTTTATCAAATACCCCCACACTTAAGCATTTGCTTGTCCTCAAGCAAAATTCTCAACTCATAATCAAAATAAATTCTTCTAAATTTATAATTTCTATTGATAATATCTCAAAATAATCTATAGGTAATCATACATTAAGAATTCAACTAAAAGAACACTACAGTTTCAATCATTCCAAGTTGAGCATTTTATTCTGAAAACATAGGTGTCTCCCCTCGTCTAGGTAATTACCTTATATTCAAAATGTCACAGAGTTTTACATCCTTACTAAAGATTCACTCAAATCACTCAAGGTGTTTAAGGATAATAAATGAAGCACTCAATAGTCAAAAATGAAAAGTCATTACCATAGGCTTGCATGAAAATCAAATTTCCACCACTATAATTTGAGATGATACATCAATCAAAAGGTCTTTAGAGGGTTGTAATGGGGCTTGGTTAGGGGGTGTGGTCACAAGCTGAAAGAAAAGGTTAGAATCGAGATTGACGTGAAAAGTTTTTCTAACTAGAAAAATAGCTAGTCATCAATTGCGAACAGAGCTTTTCTCAGAATATAGAATTTAACTTCTTTAGCTCAGAAGATTACTACTATTAAGATGTATACACTTTTTTTAAGAACAAGTTAAATACAAAGTAGAATAAAACTTAGCTAAGCAACTATTTCAATTCCAATCTTGACAAAAAATTGGGGATCAAATTAATTTAAGGGATTTCAACAATAATGGGTTAAGGGTTAATATTAAGGGTAATACAAGAAATGGCTTGTTAGCTCAATGGGGTTTACTATGGGTTAATCGTGGAGGTAGGTTTTTCATGGCATGAGTGGGTTAATCCTAAGTGCCTTTCTCATTTTGACATATCAAATCAAATGGTGTGGTCTTGACATGCATAATCAAGCAAGTTCTAGAATAACAGTTCAATACTGACGCGCTCAAAGCAATAATAAAAGTAAGCATGAAAGAATTAATAGATGCTCAAAAGGCTAAAAAATCTCACAAAAATTATGGCTTTTTGATGTTTAAAACTTGTGAATTCCAACTCAAAGTAATACCTAAACTTTGGGAAAACAATCTAAAATTTTAAATTCTTAAAAATCAACTTATCATGTTTGATTCTCTAATGTCTTAAGGTTTAAACAATCAATGCATAAATGTCTATGTTTTAATTCAATATATATCAATCAAAATCATAAATCAATCAAAATTTATCCTAAATACGATGTGAGAGGTTTTCAAGAGAACAAGGCAGTCATTCAGGGATTTTTCTGATAATGAAATAAATACCCGCCACACTTAAGATGTACATTGCCCTCAATGTACAAAGATAGATAGGAAAAGATAAATTTGTACACATAAGATAGGGGGAGAAGTGAAACTTCCTGTATTGATGAATTCCTCGAACTAGAGTTTAAGAGAGTAATCGGTGTGAGAGTGGAGGAGGATACTCCAGCGGCGGTAGAGGTTCATTAGTCCATAAGTCCTGCACCAAAAGAATATTATATCTAGTGGTAGCTATGGTCATGGTCGATCAGAACATGGTAGTCGTGGAGAACCTTTCCCGGTGGAGTTTTTAGTTCTTATGCGATGATGAGCTTAGGAGCTCTATATAACTGTGATAAAATCAGGAACTTTTTAGGGGATATTAGTAAGAATAATTACTCTTAATGAAATAACTGAAATTGATAATTAAATAAAATTCTAAAATCTTAATAAAAATAAAAAGTGGTTTTAATAAAAATTAAAAACATAAAATAATAAATAAATGTTTTTAAACATCTTCATCGATGGATGGTTCACGAGGTAGGACTGGCGATGAGATGTGGAGGTGCTGACAAATCTGCTGTAGAGTAGCATCAATGTTGTCAAATCATTGAAAACACTGCTGCTAGAATCGAGTGAGGCACTCAGAGATGTCAGCATATGAAGCCGCCGCATGAACTGGACGAGAGGGTGGTGGTGGCTGAGTCGGTGGGTCCTCGTGCTGTGGAGGGACATTATCATGAATGTCTTCGTAGGCCTCCTCCTCGGTATATTGGGCGAGATGATATTGAGGAGGGTAGGTTTCTCGGCGCTTTTCGGTCATCCCCATGCTAAGCATGCTCGAGATGCCTTGTGGAGACATCTGGCCAATGAGGGTTAAGGATGATTCTTGGGCTACGGTGCTGAGGAGCCTAAAGTGTCGAGCCAACCGAGTAACATAGGGGCCAATAGAGATGACCCCCTTCCTATGCCGCTCCGTCTGGTGCTGAATCGCGAGGGCGATGAAATAGGCAAGGTCAATGACATGTCCGTACGACATACACCATAAAAAGTAGGCGTCGTGAGTGTTGATGACGCTAGTGCTCTCTTGCTGTCCTGTAATTGTGTGAGCCAACATGGCGTGTAGGTATCTTAGAGATGGAGGAAGAGTCGATGCCTTGGAGCGGCTAGGATTGTAGGTGGCCCCACCTGGTACTAGTGCATCCCAGCATCGTGAAGGAGAACGATGGATGTGGCGGTTGAGAGCATGTAAGTCATTCTCCTCCTTGAAATCCTCTGTATATAAACCCAGTGCAGTACCGAATTCTAGTACGCTGAGCTGGCGAATTAATCTGCCTAGGCGAAATTGCACCGTGTCGGGATCATCGTAGTTCGTCATCACGGTCTGAAGATGAAATGTGGAGCATAATTCCATCATAAGCTCAAGATACGTCGGCTTGATGATCCCAAAGAAAAGCTCCCAAGGGTCGGTGGTTAGGAGGGCCCGAATCACATCAGCCAACTGAACTTGTTCTATTGCAGTCCAGTCGATGCAGCGGCCCGTAATTAAAGGTCGAGCCTGGAGTATTTGAAATAGTTCTTCTTGGGGCCCAATTGGGAATCTCAGGAAAGGGTGACAAACTTTCGCTGTAGGACCCGAGGAAGATGATGCTCCCTTCCTTTTCTTTGAAGCAGGGACAGCAGCCTTTTTACCACGTAAGGATGACATGATACCTGTAATTATAAAGGAGGATAATAGTAGGTAAACGACTTTGAAAAGCCATGAATTTGAACTAAAAATTTCAACCAAAATTACTAATACGAACCAATCTCAGCCAACATAATAATTTTGATAGCATAATTTTGTGACATTGGCATGAGAATAGGCATCGAATTTCATGGAAATATAAAGAGCATAAATTTGGCACATGACATGAGTTGTAATGGTAAATAACAAAAAGCAATTGAAAACTATGAATATTGATTTAGAATAGGTGAATAAGGCATGAGAGTTTCATAAAAATACGTCATGGGGAATGAATAATAACTAATCTTAAAAGAAATGAAACTTGAATGATAGCATAGTGTGAGATACATGAAGATTATAGCATTAAAAATGCGTGGAGTTAAAGGTAAAAGAGTGAACAAACGCTAAAAAATAGAAGAATAAGCGTTAGGAATGAAGTCGGAAGCGGCGCACAGGCGTGGAGGGAAGGGCGTGTGGACTTGCAACGGCTAAGGTTAGGGTTTTTGGGTGAAGAAGACAATGAATAGTGTAGCCTATTTATAGATTTTGGGGCACACGGCCAGGTAACACGCCCGTGTTCCCTAATTTCAGCCCGTGTGATTCGCGAATTATGAATTTGGGTGCGTCTGACATTTAGTACACGCCCGTGTTCCTTGGGCATATGGGTGCACACGGTCATGTCGTACGGCTGTGTCTGGCGTTGTTCGCTTCTCCCATGCCTGTGTATGTAAACCTACGCTCGTGTCAATCTAATAGGTTCGACCACGGGTACTAGACACGGGCGTGTAGCACGCCCGTGCTATTTTAACAGGTTCACCCACGGTTCTTCCACATGGGCGCGTCGCACGCCCTTGTTGTTTTGGCAGGTTCGACCACGGCCATGTCGCACAATCGTAGCGATTTATCATAGCCCATGTTTGGGAAAATCATTGCCCTACTTTCACATGGCCCTAAGCAAGCCCGTGTGCTTGGTCGTGTCTCTATGGAAAACCTGTATTCAAGAGCTCCGTTAGTAAGTTAGGTGTTGAAGACTAAATTTTAAAGAAGTTAATACAGTTAGTGCTCGGGTTGCCTCCCGAGAAGCGCTTATTTATAGTCTAAGCTTGACTTACCTCTCCATTGAATGATCATGGTGGTTTGAGGAGTTTATACTCCTCATTCTTGCTATCATTCTCATCAAAATAAGGTTTTAGATGAGTGTTTTTTACCTTAAAAGTGCCGAACTTGGGATGACTCACCTCGACTATACCGAATGGGAAAATGCTAAGTACCGTAAGAGGGATTCTTTATTCAGTGTGGTAGTGACAATGTGAGGACCTGCGGCATCTAATAAGACTTTATCTCCAACATTAAGTTGATTTGGAAAGGTATTGAGCTCGTTCTGGCATAGTTTTGGTTTATCGTGTGTTCTCCGTTTATACGTCCGCCATTCATCTAGCTCCTCGATTTGTAACCTTCGATCTTCATGAATAGGTCCTCTACTATTGCTTGAGAATGACTCATGTGCTTCTTTCAAACTCATTTCCTACAAAGTAAGTTATACCATATTGTCAGTTTTTGTAGAATGGGTTAAACGATCACCTTCAATTTCTGATGTGTTGCCAGAATTGTTAGTTTGAAGAGTGATTGTTTCGTCTCCCACACGAAGTGTAAGTTCACCTGTGCCAACATCAATAATCGTTTTAGCAGCAGCTAAAAAGGGCCTTCCTAATATCAAAGGAGTGTTGCTATCTTCCTCTATGTCTAAAACAATGAAGTCAACGGGAAATATAAATTTATCGATTTTAACTAGCACATCTTCAATAATACCCCTAGGAAATCTTATAGTTTTGTCTGCTAATTGAATGCTCATCCTAGTCTGTTTGGGTTTCCTGTGATCTAATTGTTTGAACATTTTGTAGGGCATGATGTTAATACTAGCCCCTAAATCAGCTAATGCATTATTAACATCTAAACTACCAATTAAGCAAGGAATCGTAAAACCCCTTGGATCTTTTACTTTGTTGGGTGGTTTATTTTGGAGAATAGCTAAGAAAACTGCGTTTAGCTCCATATACGATGCCTCGTCCAACTTCCGTTTATTTGCTAAAAGCTCCATTAAAAATTTCATTGCATTTGGCATCTGCGATAGAGCTTCAATAAACGGTAAGTTAATATGTAATTTTTTCAAGAGTTTAAGGAATTTACCAAATTATTCATCTGAGCGGTCTTTCCTTGTCGCGTTGGGGTATGGCACACGAGGTTTATATTCGACATTCACTATTTTTTTTTATTATGACCTACCTCACCTTGACCTCTACTTACCACAGTTTCTTGTCTCAGTTCTGGCTCAGGCTCAACGACTCCTTCTTCATCTTGAATATTAATTGCATTGAGTTGTTCCCTTGGGTTAGGTTCAGTATTACTTGGCAAGCTACCTTGTGGTCGTTCGGAGATTAGTTTGGACAGCTGACCTATCTGATTTTTGAGCCCTTGGATCGATGCTTGTTGATTTTTAAGTGCTGTCTTGGTATTCTAAAAATGAGTTTCTGACACCGACATAAACTTTGAGAGCATCTCTTCAAGGTTCGACTTCTTTTCCTGTTGGTAGGGTGGTTTTTGGTAGCCTGGAAGTGGTCTCTGATTTCCTTGATCTCCCCATAAGAAATTTGGGTGGTTCCTCCAACCTACATTGTAAGTGTTATTATATGGATTATTTTGAGATCGATAATTATTACCCATGTAATTTAACGCTCATTATCCATGTTGTGGCCATAAGGTTGGTATTCTGAATTGTTTGATCCACCTCCACTTGCTTCGCACTGCATTACTGGGTGAACCTGTGAAGAACTAAGAAAACCATCAATCTTTTTATTTAGAAGTTCTACCTAGTTTGACAGCATAGTAACCGAATCGACGTTATAAATGCCTACTGTTTTAGTTGGCTTAATCCTCATGACTTGCCATTGATAGTTATTCAGTGACTTCTCCTCTATAAACTCATAAGCATCTTCAGGTGTTTTATTATTGATGGTTCCGCTAGCAGCTGCGTCAACCATTTGTCGAGTCGAAGGATTCAGGCATTATGGAATGTTTGAACCTAAAGCCAAAGCGATAACCTATGGTGAGGGCACCTTCTTAGTAAGTCCTTGTATCTTTCCCATGCATCGTAAAGAGTTTCTAAGTCTATCTGTACAAACGAAGAGATATCATTACGTAATATAGCCGTTTTAGCCGACGGAGAATATTTTAGTAAAAAATTTTTGATCATTTGTTCCCAAGTAGTAATTGACCCTCATGGTAACAAGTTCAACCACTATTTAACTTTGTTCCTCGGCAAAAAAGGGAATAACCGAAGATGAATGGCATCATCAGAAACACCATTAATTTTAAATGTATGGCATAGTTCCAAAAAGTTTGCTAAATTAGCGTTGGGATCCTCATCCTGCAAACCATCAAACTGAACAAATTGTTGTATCATTTGAATAGTGTTAGGTTTTAGTTCAAAAGAATTTGCTGCTACAGCAGGTCTAACTATGCTCGATTCAGTTCCTGTTAAAGAACGTTTAGTATAATCATACATAGTGCGTGGAGCAGGATTTTGATTAACCGTAATTACATGAGGTAGCTAATTGTCTTAGTTTTCAGCCATCTCTTCGGTTGGGGGGTTGAGTATCGTTCTCTTGATCTTTCTCTGTGTATCTTAAGCTTCGCCTTATTTCTCTTTGGTTTCTGCGAACTGTGCGATCGATTTCTTCGTCAAAGAGTAGTGGTCCTGACGGGTTTCTTCTAGTCATAAACTATAAAAACCTGCCAAATGAAAGAAAAAGTATATTAATAAATAATAATAATAAATTAAATTAATAAATATAATAAATTAAATTAAATTAAATTGCAAGAAAAATAAATGGCTAAAGTAATAAAAACTGAGCGTTCCTAATATCTTAGTTCCCCGGCAACGGCGCTAAAAACTTGATCGCGTGATTTTGTGTGATAAGTTTTATATATTTATAATTAATCGTTCTTGAAACTAACTATTATCGCGATGTAGGCAAGTGTACCTATCGAACAGTAGTATAGTTTTAGCAAGACCGAATTGTCGAACCCAAAGGAACTAAAAGTACTAGTAATGACTGTCTTTTTATTATCTAGCCTAAAAATAAGGTGGTTTTGTTTTAACTAACTAATTAACTAATCTAAGAATTCACAGAGAATGGAATTAGGGATTACTTTTTGAAAATGATTGAATTAAGACAATACCTAAGGAAAAATCCACCTAGACTGTACTTGTTATTCTGGCTCCGAATCGGACGATTTATTCATTTAACTTGTTCCGTAAAGATCCCTAAGTTATGTTATTATCCCTATTCAAGACTAATAACGTCTAATCCCTAGATTGAATAATTGAGACTTTTCTCTAATTAACACTCTAGGGTTGCATTAACTCGATTTATGGATCCCCCTATTAGGTTTCACCCTAATTCGGCAAAATCTTGTCACCCTATCTCTAGGCGTGCAAACAAATCCGCTTAATTATAACAAATGTACTCTTGACAGGGTCTATTCCTCCTCTGAATAAGAGCTTATCTTGAATCAGTATTCTGGGATATCAAAACAAGAGTTAAGAACACATAATTAAGAACAAGTTAAATATTTATCATACAATTCAGAAAATAATAACAAGATTCGTCTTAGGTTTCATTCCCCTTAGGTATTTAGGGGATTTAGTTCATAACTAAAAATGAAAACATCTCAGAAGAATAATGAATACAAAACATAAAGAAAACCCAAAACTCCTGAAGGGAAATTGAGGGGAGATCTTCAGTCTTGATGATGAATCCGGTTTCTGAGATGGATCAATCGGCTTTCTTCGAGTAATTCCTTCCTCCCTCTCTGTGTCCCATTACTTTCCTCCTCTAGTGTGTATTTATAGGTTTTAGAATGCCTAGAAGCCCTCAAAATTGGCATTTTCTGAATTGGACTCAACTTGGGCTCGGCAGGGACACGCCCGTGTAGTCTGTCCGTGTGAGGAGGTGCATGCCGTGTTGAATTTGTACTTTGGCCCATTTTTCTCTGTTTTTGGCCCGTTTCTCATTCCTTTCGCTCTCCTATGCTCTCTTAAGTATAAAACATGAAATTAAAGCATTAGGAGCATCGAATTCACCAATTCTAATGGGAAATCATCCATAAAATGCGTCAAACATGGGGTAAAAATATGTATAAATTACGGTTTATCACGCGTCAATATTGATTCGTTATTCTAGAACTTGCTTCGATTATGCATGTCAAGACCACACCATTGATTTGATATGTCGAGATGATAAAGGCACTTAGGTTTAACCCACTCACTCCATAAAAGTCTACCTTCATAATTAACCTTTAGTGAACCCCCTTGAGCCTAACAAGCCATTCATTGATTTACCTTCAATATTAACCCATAACCCATTATTGTTGAAATCCCCTCAATTAATTTGATCCTTATTTTTGTCGAGATTTGATTTGAAAAAATTGCTTAGCTATGTTTTATTTTTAATAGTTAGCAAAGTTCTATGTTCTTAAAAAAAATGAAGTGCTGCAATTGAGATTGTCGTCTAGCATATGACGAAATTATGTAATGTTTGGATTAAAACGATGTTATCCATGAAGAAAAGCTCAATCCTAGGATCATCTAATTAGGGATGTAATTTGTCAGTTTTAGTATTTTTCTAGTTAGGTAGTTTTTCAATTCAATCTCGATTCTAACTTTCTCTTTCAGCTTGTGACCACACCCTCTAACCAAAGCCACGTTACAACCATCGAAAGACCTTTTGATTGATGTATCATCTCAATATATAGTGGTGGAGATTTGATTTTTACGCAAACCTATAGTAATAACTTTTCATATTGACTGATGAGTGCTAAATTTGTTGTCCTTAAACAGCTCGAGTGATTTGAGTGAATCTTTAGTGAGGATGTTAAATTCTGTGATATTTTGAATCAAAGGTGATTACTTAGATGAGGGGAGACACCTATGTTTTCGTGATAAAATGCTCAACTTGGAATGTTTGAAACTTTGATGTTCTTCTAGTTGAATTCTCAATGTATGATTACTTATGGATTATTTTAAGATATTATTGATAGGAATTATAAGTTGAGAAAAATAAATTCTTAATTGTGAATTGAGGACTTTGCTTGAGGACAAGCAAACGCTTAAGTGTGGGGATATTTGATAAGTCGTAATTTATACATATTTTATCCTATGCTTAAGCACATTTTTGGATGAATTATCATTAGATTTGTGGAATTTGATGCTCCTAATCCTTTAATTTCATGTTTTATACTTAGGTGAGCATAGGAGAGTAAAAAGAGCGAGAAACGGGCCAAAAAGTAGAAAATGGGTCAACGTGGGAAATCAACACGGCCTGGACTTCCTCACACGGGTAGACCACATGCCCGTGTCTATTTAGTAGACTCTAACATGGCCTAAGCCACCCTACACGGGCGTGTCCCTGTCGAGCCTAAGTCTAGTTTTACTCAAAAAAGGCCACTTTGGAGGGTTCTTAGGCATTCTAAAGCATATATAAACACCCTAGAGGAAGATTACAAAGGGAGACGGAGTAGGAGGTAAGGAATTACTCGAAGAAAGCCGATTGATCCATCTCAGAAGCCGGATTCTTCTTCAAGACTAAATATCTCCCTTCAATTTCCTTTAGGGTTTTTCTGGGATTCTTTATGTTTTGTTATTATTATTCTTCTGATATGTTTTCTTTTACAAATATGAACTAAATACCCTAAATACCTAAGGGGGATGAAACCTAAGACGGATCTTGTTATTATTTTCTGAATTATATGATAAATACTTGATTTGTTCTTAATTATGTGTTCTTAATTCTTACTTTACTATTCCAGGATATTGAGTCAAGTATTGATGTGCTTATTCAGATGAGCAAAAGTCCCTGTCTAAGAGTAGATCTAGCATAATTAAGCGGATTTTATTGCACCCCTAGACATAGGGCGACATAAATCTGCCGGATTAGGGTCAAACCTAATAAGGGAATCCATAAATCGAGTTAATGCAACACTAGGGGTTTTAATTAGAAAGAGATTTCAATTAATCAACCTAGGGTTAGACGTTGTTAGTCTCGAGAGAGATAATAATATAAATTAGGGATTTTTACGGATCGAGTCAAGTGAATAAATCGTCTAGTTCAGATTCAAATAACAAGTGCAGTCTAGGTGGATTTTCCCTTGGGTATTGTCCAAATCAATCAGTTTTCCTAAAAGTATTTCCCCAATTTACTTCCTGTGCATTCTTAGCTTAGTTAATTAGTTTAGATAAAACAAATCCTCTTATTTTTAGGCTAGATAATAAAAAGAAGGTTAATACTAGTACTTTTAGTTCCTATGGGTTCGACATTCCTATCTTGCTATAAGCTATACTACTGTTCGATAGGTGCGCTTGCCTTTATCGTGATAATAGTTAGTTTTCATGTACGATCAATCATAAATATAAGACTTATCACGCACATCAAAAAGATATTATAATTAACAATAAAATGAAAAAAATAATTACCTATGATTTCTTGGACACCAAAACTATCTCTAGGATCAAAGACATTATTTCGATCATTCAAATTAGCTTCGATCATGGACGTCTCCTTTAAAAACAATGTATCAACACCAAACAAAGAAATGTTAGGCATGTCAGTGTTCAAGTAAAATATAAGTTGTTTCCTATTTTCTTTCCTCTCATTTTTCTTTCCAATCAAGCACACTCAAAATTTATTTTCTTTTCACTTTTCTACTCCCTCCTCCCATCCCTTCACTTTTTCTCTCAACCAAGCCCGCCCTTAATCTTATTGTTGTTCATGATATTACCTACTTGCTTCAAATTTGAATGTATAACGATTAAATTCCTCACTTTAAAATTTAAGGACTAATTTGCTCGAAGCTTACAGTACAAGGACCTTCTAGATAGTTTAACCTTTTATTTTCTAGAGATCCACAAAAATAAAATGCTATGAATCACAAAGCTTGGTGCACCTTGAAAAATCAAATTCAAACTCTTTAAAAACAATTTTTTGTTGGACTTACTTTTTATCTCATATATATATAACTAATTATTTCCTTTAGACTAGTGTCAATAATTATTATCTCACTTTTTATACATATATATATAACTAAGTTTTCATGTTATTTGTTTTAGTCTCTTAATTGTCCAATTTGAAAATTCTTTTCTCGAAGATGACAAGTATTACATTATTAGTTGTTGCTTTCATTGCAAACAAAGCGAAGGTCTAAAACACATGAAAACACCTCTTTCCTATCACTCTTTTTTTTTGCAAGTTTTTCCTTTGATATACAAAAGGAAAAAAAAAGTTTTTATTACAATTCAAGACATAAAAATATGATTGCTTTCTAATAATTGGAACCTTAAAAAATTAGTTTTTTTTAATCCCATTTCAATGTCATTGTTTGATTACTTTGGAAAATTTATTTTATGGATCCTTCTCACCATATCAACCATAGTCTCTTTCAATTATTTAATGACATTTCAATAAATTTTTTATGTCATATACATAATTTCAGTAGTTTTTTACCCTAAATCCCGAATCCTGAACTTTAAACCCCAAATCCAAAACTTTAAATCTAGAATCTCAAATCCTAAACTAACCTGAAACCCTAAACATCAAAATCAAACTCAAATTTTGAATCTCAAACCCTAATCTTTAAGGTTTGGGGTTCGAGATTTAAGGTTTGAGTTTGAGGTTGGAGGTTTGGGGTTTGAGTTGGGGGATTAGGTTTGGGATTTAGGGCAAAAAATTATCGAAATTACATATCATTGACATTGAAAAATTGTTGAAATGTTATTAAATAATTAGAAAGGGACCATGAATGATTTGGTGAGAATGGTTCATAAAAAAATTCTTAATTACTTTGTGATATTTATATTGACCGATTAGCCATTGAGACTGACATGTCTTTGTATTATAGGTTGAGGAGAAGTAAAAAAAAAAGAGTAAATATTTTAAATGGTAGTAACTTTAAACATTAAAAAGTTAACTTTTGGTGTTTTAAAATTACTAAAAAGCCCGAAATTCAACATTTTTTGAAACAACACACCTATGTACCTTGACCCCTATAAAATGGAAAATTGTTGTTTTAGACCCAAAATTCATAAAATATTAAGCTAATATATATTAAAATTATAGTTTGACTCCAAAAATGTTAGAATTTTGATTTAGTCCTTTTGAAACATATAGGTTAATACAATAGTGAAATTACAATTTTACTCTTTTAAAAATCTATAACTTAATTTTTGCCTATCCTAAAAAAATTCCTCGTTTTGCCCTTGATCGACCTTACGCTGAGAGTGCTTTTTCGTATTAAGAGATAGAGATGAGTTCTTGGTAAGGTAGCATTTTTTAAAGTTTAAGATTACATATTAGCTTTAAAATTATATATATTATAATATTAACAATTAAATTACTCACTTTTATAGTTAGGGACTAGTTTGCTTGAAGATTACAATACGAGGACCTGTTGGGCAATTTAACCTTTTATTTTCTAGGGATCCAACCAAAACAAAATGATGCCATGAAGCACAAAGCTTTTCGCAAGTGAATTGCTTGGTTGAAACTTGAAATTAGGATCCAACGCCCCCACAATTTTAATTAATTTCATGTTAATATATATATAGGTTGGATTGGCTCATTAGGGTGTCTCAAATTTCACCATTGTCAATGCAAAAGGAAAGTTCCAAAAAGGAAAATTTTGAATTTTCTAGGAAAATGTATAAATAAATTCATGCAAGCGTTAGTCAGACAGCTAAATTCTACATAATAATAAAGGGAAAAGGTCAAATTTTGAATTTGGTCCCTTTATTATACTCAAACTTAGGATTTAGTTCTTATACTTTAGCTTGGCATAATTTGGTATCTCTTTTATAATGTTATTAATTAGTTTAATAGTTAACATCGATAGTATTATGGTTATAATAGTTACGATCTTTTTCTTAAAAAATTCTATTCAATATAATGAATTAAAAGAGATGTTTTGAAAAAAAGTATGTCAATATTTTAATTGAATAGTCAAAAGTATTAGTTATTTGAATTAACTGATAACATTATAAAAATAAGGATAAATTACATCCATGATCACTCTAAATTAAATAAGATTTGTCCTATTTTGGCCACTCCATTTTTTCTTCATTTAGTCGCTCTAAATAAGATAATTGTGTGAATTAGTCACAGATAAATTACACACATGATCACTCTAAAATAGAGTCTGTCCTATTTTGGTCACTCTATTTTTTTTAATTTAGTCACTCTAAATAAGATAATTGTGCAAATTAGTCACTATTGTTTAATTTTCGTTTTCTTTTAATGGATTGCTGACATGGCACATTGAGTGATTGGTGGGTGGCATTTTTGGTTGACTTTTGACTAAAGTTTAGGGACATGTTTAGAATTAGTCCAAAACTTTTCCCCCTAGACTTTATAGAAAGGTCCCTAAGCTAGAGTCAAAGGTCAACAAAAAGAATATTATATGTCAATTACTCAATGAGCTAATGTGTCATATTAACAATCCGTTAAAAGAAAACAAAAATTTTAACAACGGTGACTAATTCACACAATTATCTTATTTAGAGTGACTAAATTAAGAAAAAAAAATTGAAGTGATAAAAATAGAATAGACCCTATTTTAAAATGATTATAAATATAATTTACCCTCAAAATAAATCAACCAAAATATATCAAATTAAAAACATCAAATCTTGAAATTGAGCATAATAAAAGTACCAAAACTATACTTTGAAGACAAAAGAAATAGATTATAAACGTATAGATGAAAGAAAGACAAAGAAAGAAAGATAGGAAACTAATTCAAATGTAATCAAGTGATTATAAAAGGCATGGTCTAATATAATCGTGAGGTCAATTTTACATTTATGATGGATACTTTTTTCTTGTTGTATTTTGAAAATTTTTATTGAGTTAATCATTTGATCAAAGAGTAATTTATTCATAGAATAGTTCGTTTAAACGAATTAAAAAATTCTTATATACTTATCACATGAATCGTCACTAAATTACATCAAAATTTATTTAGAAATTTCTTCATCGTATCTTATAAAGCTCTCAATAGCTTTATCATTGATTTATAAAAGTTTAATCGGATCGCATCCAAATTTCTATGGCTTTACTATTAGCCTCTCATTGAATGACACATGTTTGGAAGGGTTTGTGTCAAAGTCCAATCTTTATATGAATTCGCTATCGAAACTTTACTCAAACAACTTTCATGATTCGCCAACACTTTTAACCATTATTAACATCTTTCAACATTTTGTTCGAGTCTTTCGATTTTTTACACTAATTTTGTATCAAAAGTTTTGAATTAGATTCTGAGTTTTAATAAAATAATTATGATATCTTTTATATCTATTATACGATTCATGAATATTAATTCTTTTAAAGTCTGTGATTACTCTTTTCAATAATATTACCATCTACAGTTTAAAATGGAGTTTTCATCATAATGCTAAACGGATATAATATATATAAATACATAAGAATTTTATGGTTAAATTTCTTGCATTCTATGAAGATATATATCCTAAATGTCGTTTTATCTTTGATGTTGGCAATATTAGGAGGAAAGACGACAAAGAGTAAGATGTCATTTGAAATGGTTGTAATAAGAGTTCTAAAATAAGGAATATGGCACGTGGATGAGGATCGTGAGAGAGTGTAGTGTACAGTTTCTTTTAATGTTAAAGTATCTTATAGGTTCTTGTGTTATAAAAACTTTATCAAATTAGTTAATTTATTATTAAATATATCAATTTAATTCTTTTATTATTAAAAATAACTAAATAAATCCAAATTATAACAGAATTAATATTTATTGTATAAAAACTATCTTGAAAATTATTATTTTTAATTGCAATTAAATTTCAAATAAAAAATTTCATTTATAGAACTATAAAAATTTTAAAAATATTAACTCTATTAAATAGTAAAAGGTTAGATCTATTCCAATTTAATCTTTTTTGATTCTTTTTAACAATACAAATATTAAATTGATCCATATAATATTATAGGGACTAATTTAATTAGATTCCTATAATAGAGGGACCTATTAGGTATATTCACCTTTCTTTTAATAAAAAATTCACAAGCTTTTCTGTATATGAAAACGTCCCAATGAGAGCCATTGTTGCCATTGCTTACCAAAAAAGAAAAAGTGAAACAGGGAAATAAAGAAGGAAAGATTTTTATTACACTTTTGTTTTAGGGAAAATGAGACAAACAGTTGAATTCTCAAATAGAACTTAACATTGTCTGTTTTTTGTTTTTTCCAAGTCGTTTTCTTTTTCAAGCTAAGCCATTCTTTCAGGTAAAAGTCAAGTCTTTTTTTCTTTTTGCTTGATATTTGTGTTGTTTCATGTTACATTTCATTATTGAGCATTGTACTTTTCTTAGTATTTGATGTTTTTGGTAATGTTTTCAATACTTTCAGTATGATTTTCTCTCTGGGTTTTGCTTATCTCCTTTTTTCTGTTTCATTTTCCAAGAAAATTCCATTTTCTCGAGAAAGAAAATTCATGGCTTCCTTTTTCTTTTTTTATTTTTTTCTGCAAAGCTTGTTTACAGCTAGCTCTCTACTACCCGGAGTTTAGTTTTCTCTGATAACTTTTTTTGCTCTTTGATCCTTGAAACTCTGTTTTCTTCAAGTTCATCTTAAATTTTTACATTAAAAAATTGCGAAAAAAAGAGTAGTTTTCTTTGATTGGATTCAATGAATAAAACATAATTTTCATTAAAGACAAAATGATTCACTTTTTGGTCCAAAATCATGATTTTCATTTCTGGTTTCAATAATGGAAGGACCCAAAAAAGATAATACAAAGTGGAAACATGTTTCTTTTGTTTTGCTTTGTTTTGTGTAATGATATTTAATTGAATTCATTTGATGGCAACCTTATTTTGTTCCTTTGTTTTTAAATTTTGTCTCAATTGGTTATGGTTGGTGGTAGTGGATGTGTTTCTCATTGAGTTTCTTTGAAGGAATTATTTGCATTATTTGTTTGTTAGTTAGGTCCTTCATACATGCATATATGTATATATATAGTTTCTTAGTTGATTGAACTATTTTCATGTTTTTGAAGCAGAGGACATATATTAATCCTTCCTTTTTTTTTATTCGACTGGGGGGATTCATGCAAATTCCGAAAGCAAGGTACGATCAATTGTCAGTTGATCTAATTATTGCATTTTGATGATTTAGATTGTAAAGATTTATATGTCATATTGTTAGAAATGGTGCAACCATCGGCTTCTTGGCTTGACCAGCCGTTTTAACTGATGGTCGAGCCATATGATGCACTGTGTTGTTTTAGGCTTTTAGCCATAGGCTTCATTGGTTTTCATGTTATGACAGTAGAATAAGCTCGGTGGTAGTGCCTCGGAAAAAATCTCCTATGACACCACAAACTGCTCGACAATTGAAGATACCCGAAGCCAATTCGGGTTCTGTTTCATCGCCAAATACGGAAAGTAAGGCGTTGAAATTCCGAAGTCCTAAGGTTACTAAGCATAAAGCATTGAAAAGTCCGGTGTCTGAGGTATTCTTTAGTCACTTATATTATAAAACATTTGGTTATTTCTTCACAAGCTTATGTGATTACCATTTGTTGTATGTGTTCTAGAAGAATGAACCAAGCTGAGTGACTAAACTTGAAGCATAGCTTGATCAACTCCAAGGTGATTTGAAGAAGACAAATGATCAGCTATGTAACATCCCGATTTAAGGTCTAGTCGGAACAGTGGTTTCGAGATCACAAATCTGACTTGAGAAAATTTATTTTTATTATATTTTTATGACCTTCAATTTCATGGGGTGAAAATTTCGTTCGAAAATTTTGACGTTTGGGCACTTAATTTGGTCAAAAGGACTAAATTGTAAAAGTGCAAAACTTGAGTTCTAGAAGCTAGATGTGTCTAATTGCTATGAAATTTTAAATTGGAGGTCATTATATAGTAATTAGACCATTGGTTAATTTTTTAGACAAAAATGGACATGAAATGGGTGAAATAGAATATTTTTAAGTTAGGGGCATTTTGGTCATTTGGTAATTAAAATAATAAAAAGGAAAAATAAAAGCCAAATTTATGCTCATATTTAACCTTTGGCTGAAATTTGCATGGACGCCATGGATAGGGTTTTGTTCAAGCTTTACAAGCTCAATAGTAAGTCCGTTCTTGCATCGTTTTTAATGATTTTTACGTTTTTGAAATCCTCGTAACAAGATCTAGGTATTTCTACCATTTATTTGAACAAGGGTTGATGTTTAAAAATTTACCCATGTGCTACATGTGTGTATCTTGATGTTTAAGGGAGGAATATGAATGTTTTTTGTGTGTTAAACGACTTTTACTAAGTAGTTTTCGGTGAAAACGCTAAAAAGGATTGATTTGTAAAAGTTATAAAATTTGTCATATAATTGTGATTTAATAGAAATTGTGGGCTGCTATAGTTGTGAAAATGATTCGGCTAGGCTTAAAGTACAAAGAAAATGAATAAATTTCATTTTACGAGCCTAGGGGCAAAATGTAAATATGACAAAGTTTAAAGGAAAAAACGTAATTTTTTTATAATATAATTTTTGGGTCACAATGAATAATGTGACTAATTAGTAAGCTAATGTGATATTATAGATCAAGGAAAACGAGAATCGGACTTAGATCAGGGAAAAACAAGTATTTGACTGTTAAGTACTTTTTTCACCATTTTTGGTATTGATGTAAGTTCATACGATAATAATAATGCAATGTTACACTCGAATGTTAATGCTTGATATTACAAGAATTGTAAGTACATGTGTAAATAATGTGACATTATAGCATGTTTTGATGTGTTGATACTATGTGATAAATATTTTACCATTATTATGTATGTCATGCTTAATAGTGGTTATGAAATTATGAATAATATTATGGTTGCTATCCACGATGTCACGAGCAAGTGTGATAGAGGTGCTATGTGCAAGTGAAGAAAATCTCGTTTGAACCTTAGGAATAGTTTAAGATACAAGTGACATGTCACTAGGAATTAAGGAATCCGAACTCATTGAGCGGTCTGGGTTCGTGATATATATGTGACATTTGAGCTCATTGAGTGGTCTGAGTTCATGATGTATGATATACATGTAATTTGGTTCCAGGTACTGGTCTTGTGTGTAATACCCCTACCCATATTCATTGTCGGAATAGGGTACGATGTATTACCGGAGTTTACGAATTCATTTTACGCATATTCTTCGGGCTAAATCCATTTTACACATATTCTTCGGGCTACTTTGAATTACGATGTAATACCCCTACCCGTCCGGGCTAAATCCATTTTACACATATTCTTCAGGAGGGCTATATCAGGATAGGATCACCCGTCTGGGCTAGATCCTTTTTACCGTCAATTCCTTTTCAGAGATCCATCAAATTTTCCTTTCATTCAAACGGGATTTCTTCCCATTTTATCAAATATATCAATGTTTCATTAATTTTCATACAATGAACATTCAAATCATATTCACATCAATAACATACAATCTCAAGCAATTTAAGAATATAATTCAAGTTACACGAACTTACCTTGATACTTGTTCGTGTACAAAAATCTACTAATCCTGAACTTTTTCCTTTCCTCGATCTAGCTTCGTATTTGAATCTTCTGGATCTAAATAAATAAATTTAATTATCAATTTAATACATTTCATGTTCATATGCAACATTCTCTATAATTCAACTATTATTATTTATAGTTTATTCAAAGATGTCTATTTGAGTCATAGTCACTAAATTATTTATAACTCGAGATACAGAACTCTAAATTAAGATCCGTTCATTTTCCCTGAAACTAGACTCATATATCTTATTACCATAAAATTTTAAGAATTTTTAGTTTAACCAATAAATACAGTTTATTCTTTAAAGTCGTCCATGTTCTGCTGTCTGACAGTTCTGACCCTTCTTTACTAAAAATTAATTATCTCTTCATACAGAATTCAAATGATGTTCTTGTTTGTTTCTCTTAAAAATAGACTCATTCAGGATTTTAGACATATAAATTTAAGCCCCTAATTGCTTTTATTAAATTTTTTATGAATTTTCAAAGTCAGAACAGGGGAACCCAAATTCATTCTGACCCTGTCTCACAAAATTCATTATATCTCAAAATTTACAAATCCACTGCTTACATTATTTCTTCTATGAGAAACTAGACTCAATAATATTTAATTTCATATTTTTTTCATCTTCTAATTCAATTTTGTAAAATTTATGGTGATTTTTCAAAGTTAGTCTACTGCTGCTGTCCAAGCTGTTTTTGTGCAAGCTGTTTATTACCATTTTTCCCCTAGGCTTTTAATAAATGATAATTATGTCCCTACTCAATTAGTCTCTCAATTGAGCTGATTTTTCTCAATTAACATTTTATTCTATCACCTTAAACTAGTTTAAAACCTTTAGGAATCAGAATTTCAGCAATAGACTTTAATTCTAAGCATTTTCACAATTAGGTCCTAAAAATCAATTTCTATTGAAATTACCTAATAAAATCATCTAATAAACAAATTAAAGCTTTAATTTCATTCTATTTCATCATAAAATTACAGCACTCAACCATGGTGACTTTCAATTTCATCTATGAAATCAAAAACTAATGAATTTAATAGTTGGACCTAGTTGTAAAAGTCTTAGAAACACAAAAATTACAAGATAAAGGCAAGGATTAACTCACTTGGTGCAAAAATTATGAAATTACAGCTTATAGAACCCTCCCATGGCGTTTTTAGCTGCTGGAATTGAAGAGAAATGAAGAGAAATCTAGATATTTCCTATTCCTAGTTTTATTTAGTTAATTTTGCAATATTCCAATTTTCCCCTTAATTTATCAATTTTCCTGTTGATTTCATGCCCTTGCCATCCAGGCCAAATAAATTTTGGGTCTAATTGCATTTTAAATCCTTTCTCATTAGACTCTTAAGCTATTTAATCATTCTAACAATTTTACACCTATTACAATTTAGTCCTTTTCATTTAATTGACTACCCAAACATTAAAATTTCCTAACGAAATTTTAATACCACATTACTAACATTTCATAAATATTTATAAAATTATTTTCGACTCAGTTTTACGAGATAGAGGTCCCGATACCTTGTTTTTACCCAATTTCTTCAATAATTTCTTTTTCTAACTAACCACTAAATCGGTAAAATTTTTCTATCAATATTTTCATACGATTTTCCTATCATATCAATTTTCATACAAAAATATTAAAATAAATTTCTCTTTAAATCAGATTTGTGGTTACTAAACCACTATTCCGATAACTTTGAATTTAGGCCATTACAACTCTCCCCCCCTTTAAGGATTTTCGTCCTCGAAAATCTTACCAGTAAAGAGATTTGGGTATTGTTTCCTCATTGCCTCCTCCGGTTCCCATGTCGCTTACTCAATCCCGTGCTTTTGCCACGATACTTTCACCAAATTTATCTTCTTATTTCTAAGCTCTTTTGTCTCCCGTGCCAATATCTTGACTGGTTCTTCACTGTAAGTCATATCCGGTTGAATCTCCACTTCTGTCGAAGAAATAACATGTGAAGGATCTGATCGATATCGTCGTAACATAGATACATGAAAAACATTATGGATTCTATCAAGTTCCGGTGGTAATGCCAATCGATAAGCGACTGGTCCAATTCTTTCTATAATTTCATATGGCCCGATAAACCTTGGACTCAGTTTACCCTTTCGACTGAATCGGAGAAATTTCTTCCAAGGAGATACTTTCAGGAATACCTTGTCACCAACTTGAAATTCAATCTCTTTTCGTTTAAGGTCGGCATATGATTTTTGACGATCGAAAGCTACTTTTAGACTATCTCGAATATCCTTTACTTTTTCTTCTGTTTCCCGGATCAAATCAACCCCATGTATCTTCCTTTCACTGAGCTCTGTCCAATATAACGGTGTTCTACATTTTCTACCATACAAAGCTTCATATGGAGCCATTTTAATACTCGACTGATAACTATTGTTGTAAGCAATTCAATCAAAGGTAGATACCTCTCCCAATTACCTTCAAACTCTAGTATACAACATCAGAGCATATCTTTCAATACTTGAATTACACGCTCAGATTGACCATCTGTCTGAGGATGAAATGCAGTGCTGAAATACAACTGAGTACCCAAGGCTTCTTGCAATTTGTCCCAGAAATAAGACATAAATCGGGGATCTCTATCTGATATAATGGAGACAGGCACTCAATGTAGCCTGACAATCTCAAATATGTACAGTTCAGCTAGTTTATCTAAAGAATAATCCATACGTACCGGAATAAAGTGAGCTGACTTTGTCAATCGGTCAACAATCACCCAAATAGCATCTTTTTTCCTCGGAGACAAAGGTAACCCCGATACAAAATCCATAGTAATTCTTTCCCATTTCCATTCTGGTATAGTAATTGGCTGAAGTAATCCCGAAGGTACTTGATGTTCAGCTTTAACTTGCTGACATATTAAACACCTTGATACAAACTCAGATATATCACGTTTCATTCCCGACCACCAGTACATCTTTTTCAGATCATTATACATTTTTATTACTCCCCGGATGTACAGCCATAGTACCGCTGTGAGCCTCGCATAGAATCTTTTGTATAAGCTCTGAATTCTGAGGTACACATACCCTACCTCTGAATAATAAACAACCATCAGAACCAATCTGAAATTCAGAATCATTACCTGACTCACACTGTGCCCGTTTAACCTGTAACTTCTCATCATTCTTCTGAGCTTCACATATTTGCTGTAAAAATGTCAGTTTAGCTTTCAATTCAGCTATGATTGAACCATCATTAGTCAGTGACAACCGGGTATTCATAGCTCGTAAAACAAACAAAGATTTCCGGCTCAAAACATCAGCTACAACATTAGCTTTACCCAAATGGTAATCAATAATCAAATCATAGTCCTTTATCAGTTCAAGCCACCTGCACTGTCTCAAATTCAAATCTTTCTATGTCATCAAATATTTCAAGCTTTTATGATCAGTAAAAATATAACATTTCTCACCGTACAAGTAATGCCTCCATATCTTCAGCGCAAATACAATAGCAGCTAATTCAAGATCATGTACTGGGTAATTTCTTTCATGTGGTTTAAGTTGTCTTGAAGCATAGGCTATTACTTTACCTTCTTGCATTAAGACACAACCTAAACCATTTAATGAGGCATCACTATAAATAACAAATTCCTTACCCGGTTCAGGCTACACTAATACAGGTGCTTTCGTTAGTAGATCTTTCAATCGGTTGAAACTCTGCTGACATTCATCAGTCCACTCGAACTTTATATCTTTCTGCAATAATTGAGTCATCGGAGAAGCTATCATAGAGAATCCCTGTACAAATCTCCAATAATAACCAGCTAAACTCAAGAAACTTCTAACTTCAAATACATTCTTTGGTGGATTCCAATTGACAACAGCTGAGATTTTACTTGGATCTACCCTGATGCCTTCGGCAGATACAATGTGTCCAAGAAAACCCACTTCTCGGAGCTAAAATTCACATTTACTGAATTTAGCATATAACTACTTCTCTCGCAAAATTTGCAACACAATTCTCAAATGTTCTGCATGTTCTTCTTCATCCCGAGAATAAACCAAAATATCATCAATGAATACTACTACAAATCTATCTAAGTACGGTCTGAATGTCTGGTTCATCAAATCCATGAATACTGCAGGTGCATTACTTGCCCAAACGGCATAACCAGAAACTCATAATGCCCGTACCTGGTTCTATAGGCTGTTTTTGGCACATCTGACTCTTTTACTCGTAACTGATAATAATCTGATCGAAGATCAATCTTTGAAAACATAGTAGCACCTTTCAGTTGATCCAATAAATCATCAATCTGGGGTAACGGGTACTTATTCTTTATGGTTACTTTATTAAGCTACCGGTAATCGATACACAATCTCAAAGACCCGTCTTTCTTTTTCACAAACAGAACCGGAGCACCCTAAGGTGAATGACTCAGTCGGACAAAACCCTTGTCAACAAGTTCTTGCAACTGTGTCTTTAGCTCATTTAATTCTGTAGGAGCCATCCAATACGGAGCTATGGAGATCGGAGTAGTTCCCGGAATCAAATCTTGTAATAGCCTGAATTTCAACGATGTCGAAAATAGTGGTTCGAGACCATCAAATCTGAAAAATGAACTCGTAAATTATATTATTTAATATTTACGAGCCAAATGTAGTTTTTAAAAGATTTTTGGAATAGTAAATTGTGTTTTATAAAGATTTATTTGGTCAAGAAAATGAGAAAAAGAGGTATCGAGATCTTGATGTTATAAACCGAGTCATAAATATTTTCATAAATATTTACAGAATTTCAATAAGGTAGTATTAAAATTTCGTTAGAAAATTTTGACGTTTGGGTGGTCAATTAAATAAAAAGGATTAAATTGGAAAATGTGTAAAAGTTGCTAAAAGGATTAAATAGCTCAATTGTCAAATGAGGAAGGACCTAAAGTGAAAATAAGCCCAAATGAGATATTTTGAGCGGCAATAGCTGAGAAAAATCAGGAAATGGGTGAAATAAGGGCAAAATTGGAAAATTGCCAAAATTAGCTAAATAAAAATGGGACTAAATTGGAATATCTAGAATTCCCTTCATTTCTCTTCATATTCATCAGCTGAAAAACAGCCATAGAAGGGGGTTCAAGCTGGTTTTCATGCTCAAGCTTCATGTAAGTTTAATTCTTGCTTTCTCCTTGAAATTTCTATTTTTTGGAATTTTACAATTGGGTCCAACTTACTATTTCATTAGTTTTTGATTCCATGGCTAATTTTTAAAGTTTTTATGGATGAGTGCTGAAATAATATGATGAATAATCATAGAATTGAAGCTTTACTTTTGGTATATGATGATTTTATCAAGTAAAATTGATGGAAATTCATTTTAGGACCTAATTAAGAAAGAGTTTGGAATTAATGTCTAATGCTAAAGTTCTGATTTTTAGGGGTTATGAAGAAGTTTAAAATGATATACTAAAGTATTAATTTAGAAAAATTAGCTCAATTGAGGGTTAATTGAGCAAGGACTGAATTGTATAAACTGTGAAATTTGGGGCAAAATGGAAATCAACATTTTTCACTAAAACTGTTTTGGATAGTAGCAGTAGTGTAACTTTGAAAAATCACCAAAAATTGTATAAATCGAATTAGAAGATGAATAAAACATGAAATTAAAGCTTATTGAGTCTAGTTTCTTATAAAAGAAACAATGTAAGCAATGGAATTGTGAATCATGAGATATAATAAATTTTATGAGACAAGGTCAGAATAATTTCGGGTTCCCCTGTTTTGACTTAGGAAAATCATAAAAAATTGGAGAAAAATAATTAGGGGGTTAAATTTATATTTTTAGAATCCTAATGAGCCTATTGTCCATAGAAACAAACGAAAACATCATTTGAATCTTGTACGAGGATATAATTAATTTTTAGTGAAGAAGAGTCGGAACTGTTAGACAGCAGAACAGGGGTAACTTTAAAGAATAAACTGTACTTATTTGCTAAACCAAAAATTATGAAAATTTTATGGTAAGAAGATATATGAGTCTAGTTTCAGGGATAATTATAGGATCTTAATTTGGAGTTATATAGCTCTAGATATAAATAATTTAGTGACTATGGCACAGATGGACAGCTTGAATATTCATAAAAGTAAATAATAAAGATTATAGATAATGTTGCTTACAAGTGTGTTATACACATTAAGGATGTGGAATAGAGAGGAGGAGGAGGAAAAATATATATGAATATCCAGCTAGCATGGCTAATTTGCATGTTCTAGGCTTAAGGACTGAATTGAACAAAAGTAAAACTTCAGGGGGTAATTTTGTAAAAATGTCAAAAATGACCAAATTGAAGGGAATGAATTTTTTTTATTATCTAAATTAATAAATTGAATGAAATTTTCAATTTAAGATTGGGTGAAAATTGGGAAAATGGTAAATTACCAAAATGCCCCTTAATCTTGATATTTCTACAATTTCGCCAAGTAAGTTCGTGTAACTTGAATTATATTCTTAAATGCTTGAGATTGTATGTTTTTTATATGAATATGATTTGAATGTTCATTATATGGAAATTTATGAAACATTGATATATTTGAAAAAAAAAAGGGGGAAAAAAATCCCGGTTGAATGGAAGGAAAATTCGATGGATATCTGAAAAGGAATTAACGGTAAAAAGGATCTAGCCCGAACGGGTGATCCTATCCTGATATAGCCCTCCCGAAGAATATGTGGAAAATGGATTTAGCCCAGACGGGTAATCTGAATTAAGGTCTGAATTTAGCCTGGGCTGGTAATTCAGATCCAAGCTCATTAGAGTAATTGTCGTTGCAGGGGATTTAGCCTGGACCGGTAATCCCGACAATACTCTATGAGTTTATATTACAGGGGATTTAGCCTGGACTGGTAATCCCACTATAAGGATGAGGTTCGCGGGAGTGTGCTCTCTGATATGGAATGTGTAAGACCATGGTTGAAAGATACCATGGCAACCTGATATGAATTGTGTAAGACCATGGTTGAAAGATACCATGGCAACGTGATATGAAATGTGTAAAACCATGGTTGAAAGATACCATGGCAACATGACGGGAAAATGAATAAGACCATGGTTGAAAGATACCATGGCAACGTGATATGAAATGTGTAAGACCATGGTTGAAAGATACCATGGCAACCTGACATGAACTGAGTAAGACCATGGTTGAAAGATACCATGGCAACATGACGGGAAAATGAATAAGATCATGGTTGAAAGATACCATGGCAACATGACAGAAAACGAGTAAAACCATAGTTGAAAGATACTATGACATCATGTCGAAGATAAATAAGATCGAGGAAGAGAAACGCCAAGATATCTATTGAACAATCGATATTCAGGTAATATGTATCAGATGGAATGGTTATATGAAATGGTTGGGTGAAATGTTTACAGGAATTGGTCATATGGAAATATATGTACAAAATAGTTGTATGAAATAATTAAGAACATAGATAAATGAAATAAGTATAGGTACATGGAATTTAATTTATGTTAATTTTAATACGAACTATTACTGAAATAAATATATACAAGATATAAGGAAATGATGGTGCATGAAATATTGATATAACAAAATGAATGATATATGCTTATGAAGATTCAGTAAGAGAATAATATATTTTGTGACATGTACATATATAATTATCTTTGATATGTTGATACAAGGAAATTATGTAAGTTAAGACTATTATTAAACTCAAGTGTGATCTGTTGAGAAAATAGGTATATCAATGTTGAATTTATATGAAATATGTGCAAGTATACTAACAATGTTGTTGTTTGACGCTTAGACAAGTGCCAAACTATTGATTGAATGGTAACATGTTTAATTATAAGGAGCATTGAAATGGTAAGTACTTAGATGAAAATATAATTTAAGATTTTGCGAAATTTTTTTATGATCTCGATTTTATTCCAGTTGGTTTCGAATGTATGGTTTGGGCTTCGAGGGCCCAATGTTATGATTATTTCAAAATATGAATAATAAATGACTCAAAATTATCTGAAAATGTTCAGTAAACTCCGGTAATGCCTCGTACCCTATTCCGGCAATGAATACGGGTAGAAGGTGTTACAAATCTATAAAAAATTCCACTTCTCTTTCTGGTGGCAACCCTGGTAATTCCTCTAGAAACACATTGGAAAATTCACATACTATTGGCACTGCCTGTATCTTTGACTCAGATACCTTGGTGTCAAGTACATAAGCCAAGTAAGCATCATACCCTTTTTGACATACCTCTGTGCTGTCATTACTGAAATCACATCAGATAACCCCTCTGTCTGATCAGATTTAACCCGGAGCAACTCTCCATTCTGACATTTTAGCACAATATATTTCTGTCTACAATTTACTACTGCATCATGCTGGGTTAACCAATCCATGCCGAATATCACGTCAAATTCATCAAATGGTAGTAACATCAAATCAGCCGGAAAACAATAACCTCTTACCATCAGTGGAGAATTTTTACAAATTTTATCCACCAACACAGACTGGCCCAGGGGGTTCGAGACTTTAACCACAATTCAGTAGGTTCAATAGATAATTTTTTAACAATTGCAAGTTTAACACATATATATATATATGAATGCGTAGAACCAGGATCAATCAATGCAGTAATATCAATATCAAGTAAAGAAAATGTACCAGTAATAATATCAGGTGCTGAGGCATCTTCTCTGGCACGGATGGCATATGTCCTAGCAGGTGCTCATGCTTCAGACCTACCTGCAATATCTTTCGTAGCTCCTCGACTACCACTGACATTACCAGATGGTCGAGGTGGTCTACCTCTCGAAACTAGATTACTCGGCTTCGATATCTGTTCAGCTTCTTTTTCACCCCTTTCTGGACAATCTCTGAGGAAATGATCAAAAGAACCACATCGGTAACAAGCCCCGCTCTTTAATCGACATTCACCAAAATGAGCTTTATTACAGTACTGGCATCTCGGCTTAGGAGTACCAACACTACCAACACTGGTCACTAATGGAGTGGAAGGTCTTGGATTAATGCATTGAGAACCTGGCTCTCTACCTGAATACCTAGTGGCTGAGGTAGAGTGATCCTGGTACTTCTTCAATTTCTTTAAAGCAGAAAACTAGGATTTTCCCATCGGTCTTTTACTAAAAATTTGAGCTTCCCTCTCAGCCTGTTTCTTTTCTTTGCTCAATCTTATACTTTATAAGCTCTCTCTGCCAATGTAGCAAACTTTCGAATTTCAAGAATTCCGATCAATAGCTTAATGTCTTCATTCAACCCTTCTTCGAATCTTTTTCACATTTCAGCTTCTGACTGTACCCATTCTCGAGCATATTTACTTAATCGAACAAATTCTCTTTCATACTTAGATACCGATCTATTGCCTTGTTTCAGCTCAAGAAATTCTTTTCTTTTCTGGTCAAGGAACTTTTGGCTGATATATTTCTTTTTAAATTCATTCTGAAAGAACTCCCATGTAATTTCTTCTTTCGGAACAACTGAAGCTTTAGTATTCCACCAATGATAAGCTGTGTCTTTTAGCAGTGAGACGGCACATTTCAGACATTCTTCTGGTGTACAAGATAATTCCTCCACAACCCGAGTAGGATTTTCTAACCAGAATTTAGCCCGTTCGAAATCATCATCAACTGCTGCTTGAAATTCTTTGGCCCCATATTTTCGAATTTTATCTACTGGAGCTTTCCCTTTTCTGATAGATTCAGTAGCTGTACCTTGTGGGATTTCGGGAACCGGTGGAGGAGCAGGAGGGGGAGCTTGAACTTGCTGCACTACAGGGTTAGTTCTTAAGTATTGACTAAACCATTCATTCATCATTTGAAAGAAGGTTGTTTTTGCCTCCCCCCCTCGACCTTCTGTCTCGGGCCTTCTACTGCTAGTTTCTTCTCTTTGTACTGAAGCCGGAGCATGACTCCCAGCTTCCTCAGATTGAGCTCGGTCAGTAGACATTTACTATAAGAAAAACACATCTTAAATGGTCAGGAGATATCACACTATCAATAATAATTTAAATGGCATGTATAGCTAATCCCGTATTTGCTACATCGGTCCTAGAATCGGCTAAACCATAGCTCTAATACCAATAAATGTAATACCCCTACCCGTATTCAATGCCGAAATAGGGTACGATGTATTACCGGAGTTTACGAATTAAATTTTTTTTAACTCAATATAACCCCTTTATAGATACCTAATCTTCCCTGAAATTTTAAACCAAAAACAATCCACATCAACCAATCCAATTCAACATATTTTCAAGATAAATTCATGCATATTTATAAAATAACGTCATCACATACCCAAAACCAAGATTTGTTAGCTATACCAATGACTAATTCTACATTCATTTCACAGAATCATTTACTTTATTAGCTTATACATGCCATTGATTTCCAAAATAAAGTTTCTTTATATACCGAAATCCTGATGTTGATAGTGTGATGTGTCTCCGACCAAATCCGACCTCCGAGCTCTTAACACTACAAAACAGGGAAAAAGGAAACGGGGTAAGCACTTTGTGCTTAGTAAGCTCTTGTAACAAGAATTATACTTACCTAATATTTTCAATACAATACAATAAACATTCATATATCCATTCAATGCATTATTACCCTAATATGCACAAACTCAATATTCCAGTTAGTATAATAATTTCCATGTACCAATAATATTTACCATGATTGATGAGCTCATCAATACCATGATTTCCATTTCCTTGTTATTTTTCCATATTTATCCCGTTGAATTTATTGGAATTTCGATGGATTTTTCAGAGGTACACTTTTAGTGTACAATTCCGGGTCCGTCAATTCATATTCATGTGCCCACATTTCCATTTCAGAGAGCACACTCCCGCGAACCTCAACCTTGCAGTGGGATTACCAGTCCAGGCTAAATCCCCTGCAATATAAACTCATAGAGTATTGTCGGGATTACCAGTCCAGGCTAAATCCCCTCCAACGACAATTACTCTAATGAGGATCTGAATTACCAGTCCAGGCTAAATTCAGACCCTAATTCGGATTAGCCGTCCGGGCTAAATCCATTTTACATATATTCTTCGGGAGGGCTATATCAGGATAAGATCATCCGTCCGGGCTAGATCCTTTTTACCGTCAATTCCTTTTCAAAGATCCATCGAATTTTCCTTTCATTCAAACGAGATTTCTTCCCATTTTATCAAATATATCAATGTTTCATTAATTTTCATACAATGAACATTCAAATCATATTCACATCAATAACATACAATCTCAAGCAATTTAAGAATATAATTCAAGTTACACGAACTTACCTTGATACTTGTTCGTGTGCAAAAATATACTAATCCTGAACTTTTTCCTTTCTTCGATCTAGCTTCGTATTTGAATCTTCTGGATCTAAATAAATAAATTTAATTATCAATTTAATACATTTCATGTTCATATGCAACATTCTCTATAATTCAACTATTATTATTTATAGTTTATTCAAAGCTGTCTATTTGAGTCATAGTAACTAAATTATTTATAACTCGAGCTACAGAACTCTAAATTAATATCAGTTAATTTTTTCTGAAACTAGACTCATATATCTTCTTACCATACAATTTTCAGAATTTTTAGTTTAGCCAATAAGTACAGTTTATTCTTTAAAGTCACCCCTATTCTGCTATCTGACAATTCTGATCCTTCTTCACTAAAAATTAATTATTTCTTCATACAGGATTCAAATGATATTCTTGTTTGTTTCTATTAAAAATAGACTCATTCAGGATTTTATACATATAAATTTAAGCCCCTAATTAGTTTTATTCAATTTTTTATGATTTTTCAAAGTCAGAAAAGGGGAACCCAAATTCATTCTGACATTGTCTAATAAAATTCATTATATCTCAAAATTTACAAATCCATTTCTTATTCTATTTCTTCTATGAGAAACTAGACTCAATAAGCTTTAATTAAATATTTTTTTCATCTTCTAATTCGATTTCTAAAATTTATGGTGATTTTTCAAAGTTAGTCTACTGCTGCTGTCCAAACTGTTTTTGTGCAAGCTATTTATTACCATTTTTCCCCTAAGCTTTTAATAAATGATAATTTCGTCCCTACTCAATTAGTCTCTCAATTGAGATGATTTTTCTCAATTAACATTTTATTCTATCACCTTAAACTAGTTTAAAAACCTTTAGGAATCAGAATTTCAGCAATAGACTTTAATTCTAAGCATTTTCACAATTAGGTCCTAAAAATCAATTTCTATTGAAATTACCTAATAAAATCATCTAATAAACAAATTAAAGCTTTAGTTTCATTCTATTTCATCATAAAATTACAGCACTCAACCATGGTGACTTTCAATTTTATCCATGAAATCAAAAACTAATGAATTTAATAGTTGGACGTAGTTGTAAAAGTCTTAGAAACACAAAAATTACAAGATAAAGGCAAGGATTAACTCACTTGGTACAAAAATTATGAAATACCAGCTTAGAGAACCCTCCTATGGCGTTTTTAGCTACTGGAATTGAAGAGAAATGAAGAGAAATCTAGATATTTCCTATTCCTAGTTTTATTTAGTTAATTTTGCAATATTCCAATTTTGCCCTTAATTTATCAATTTTCCTGCTGATTTCATGCCCTTGCCGTCCAGCCCAAATAAATTTTGGGTCTAATTGCATTTTAAATCCTTTCTCATTAGACTCTTAAGCTATTTAATCATTCTAACAATTTTTACACCTATTACAATTTAGTCCTTTTCATTTAATTGACTACCCAAACATTAAAATTTCCTAACGAAATTTTAATACCACATTACTAACATTTCATAAATATTTATAAAATTATTTTTGACTCAATTTTACGAGATAGAGGTCCCGATACCTTGTTTTTACCCAATTTCTTCAATAATTTCTTTTTCTAACTAACCACTAAATCGGTAAAATTTTTCTATCAATATTTTCATACGATTTTCCTATCATATCAATTTTCATGCAAAAATATTTAAATAAATTTCTCTTTAAATCGTATTTGTGGTTACGAAACCACTGTTCCGATAACTTTGAATTTAGGCCATTACATTATGTGTCTTACCGGTGGCTAGGTAGTCCTGAGTGGTTCGGATACATGACAGCTTGTGGGAGCAGCCCGCGTAATTACACCCTGACCTATAGCTTATGCTAGCAGGCCCGTGAGTAGCTCCATTGTGAGCGTTACATGTTATGAGGTAGCTTTAGCTATGTGTATATGTATGGCACTTATGTGCAAGTTTTCCGTGTATCTAATAGCATTCCAAATGTTCAACGGGTAGTTCAAATAATGATTTGATGATAGTCCCAAAAAGGGTATGTCAAAGACAAGAATGAAAATGTGAAAAATGTTGAAAGGGTATAGGTATGTACGCTAAGTTTATGGTTATTGAGATTTTTAAATGTCAAGACATTGGTGAGCTAAGATGTATGAATTATGATTATGAGTTTTGTTGCAATATCATGCTAAATTACATTGTAATTGAACATGGAATCCTAATATGGTGGGTTCATGATTAGTTGAAAATGAACTTATGATAGTTATCATTATATTGCATTAAAATAGTTTTAGACAACAGCAGTAATTTGACTTTGAAAATCCACCAAAAATTGTGGAAATCGAATTAGAGACTAAATAAAATATTAAATTAAATCTTATTGAGTCTAGTCTTACATAGAAGAAACCTTGTAAGCAAAATAATTTCATATTATGAGATATTTGAATTTTCGTAAGACAAGGTCAGAATGATTCCAGATTCTCTTGTTTTGACTTTGGAAAATCACTAAAAATTGTAAAAAAATAATTATGGGTTAGAATTTATATGAATAAATTATTAATGAGTCTATTTTCAGGAGAAATAGACAGGAACATCATCTGAATCTCGTATTAAGATATAATTATTTTTTAGTAAAGAAAGGTCAAAGCTGTCAAATAGCAGAATAGGGGTAACTTTGAAGAATAAAATATACTTATTGGCTAATCCATAAATTCTAAAAATTTCATGGTAGAAAGATATATGAGTCTAGTTTTAAGTTCTTTTAACAGATCTTAATTTATAATTTTTTAGCTCAAGTTATAAAGAATTGAGTGACTATGACTCGAGTGGATAGCTTGTCATGAATATAAGTAAAAAGTGCAAATATGATTGTGTTACCTTGAGATCATGTTGTGAGAATTTGTAGAAGCACGCATACGGACTTACTTAGCTTTAAATCTTACTCCCCTTCTTTTCCCATCTCTTATAGGTTAATTTAGCTAGCTCGGGTTGGAGATCGTCGGATATGCTATCACACTATTAAGCTATCATGTTGGGTATAAGTGAATCCAAATCCCTTTAAGTTTATGGCACGTATAGGGACTTGGTTATTTGCTGTATGAGTCATTCTGAATTGGTTAAATGTATTGGCTTGTGAAGGCTAAAGGTTGGATGTAATTTGTAGCCATGCAAATTGGCTTTATTGGCTAATTGGTTGTAAGCCCATATAATTATGCATGTGCATATGGCATTGTTTTGTGATGTGATTTATATTTGCTTGATATATATATATAATGGATATGAATTTATTCATATGTTAATGCCTTTTGAGTGTGAATTTAGCATGGAGTGATTTGGTAAAGCATGATGTTGTAATGCATGATAGATGATTGTGTGAAAATGATACGTTATTGCCTAGTGGTAGTTTATTTATGCCATGAAATGTACTATTGTAGTTGTGTTTGAGTATGTGCAAATAAGGGTGACAAATGACTTGGTAAATAGCCATTTTCTTAGCCACATGGGCAAAGACATGGTCGTGTAGAGGACACGGCCTTAGCACATGGGCGTGTGACTTGGCCGTGTGACCCTATTTCAATTGATCACATCATAAACAGAGAGTTACACGGACTGAGGACACGGGTGTGTCCCAAGCCACACAGGCGTGTGTGACCACACGGCCTACCCACACGGGCGTGTGACTCCTGTTTTGAAGAAAAAAATTTTAAGTAATATGAAAGTTCCGAAAGTTCTCGGTTTAGTCCCGAACCACACCCATTGTATGTTTTGGGCCTCGAAGACCCATATAAGGGACGGTATGCATGTGAATGAAAATTTTTAAATTTGAACTGAAATCTATGTCTCGGCTTTGTACGAATGCTTGTGTTTAAGTCTGGTAACGCTTCAAACCCTATCCCAGCGTCGGATACTGGTAAGGGGTGCTACAAGCTAACTGTATCTGAGTCGTAGAAGAGATTGGCCTTACAGGAGGATGAGGAGGTGAAGAAAGAGGTATCGATAATGTCGGCTAAGCTTGAAGAATCCAAACGACAATTGATGGAAGTTTCTGTTTTTGAGGATGATTGAGTGGAAGAAATCTGTAAAATCTCGAAAGATCGAGATATAGCATGGCAGTCCGAACTTAAGGCTATCCAGAAACAACACTCAATGGATTCAGATGCATTGGTTTCTGCTATGAACGAAATTCAAAAGCTTAAAGTTCAGCTTGAAAAGGTCTATAAATCTGAATCTACTCAAATGAAGCATACTGAATCTGCACATGCTAATATTCAGAATATGAAAATTGAATTGACCAAAACTCTTTTTTTGGTCGAAAAAATCAAGTCCAAGCTCACTGATTGTGAAGAATCTGAAGCACAGGGTCTTGAACTTGTTAGCAAAACCCGAATGCAACTTGAAGTAGCAAATAAAATGATCGAAAATCTATATTCCGATGCAACCAAAGAAACTGAAGCTTACAACATGTTACTATTGGAGTTGGAACAATCAAAAGGTAGAGTTAAGTCATTAGAAGGACTTGTTAGAAGTTACAAGTAGAACTGGTTGGTAATGGCTGCATTAAGGATCCAGAACAACAAAATGAAAAAAATAATAGATAAAAAGGGTTAAAACCGAGCTTAATTTTGTGAAACTTAAAATTAGTCAATTGAGATCAGCATTGGATAAAGCTAAAGTGAGATACCTAGAAGAATATATCAAAAGCACATTGCAAATTAGGAGTGCTTATGAACAAGTGGAATGTATAAAAACAGAGTTGTCCCAAAAAGAAGCCAAACTCAGGGCCGAATTAACTAGAACCAAAGCCAATGTTAAAGAATTGAGACAAAAAAATAAGGGTCTTCGAGAATCCAAACTTGCGGCGAAGTTGAAGAAGTTAGAGTTCGATTTGAAAAAACTGAAAGATAACTTGATCGTCAATGAAACAGAACTAAAGACCATGACCAAGCAAAACAAAATGCTCAAAAGGGAAATCGAGAGTAAAATGAAGAGTGATGAATCGGTTGTTGTGTCGTTAGAAGCATCAAAAGTTGTAGAGCAAGCAACATTGATAAGAGTCAGATATTTAACTAAAAAAATCGATAAATTTAACCGAGGAGCAGCTCGATTGACTGAAGAGCTTGAATCAGCGCAAGCAGCAAACACATCAATGGAAGCCGAGTTGAAGAGACTTAAAGTGCAAGCAAATCGATGGAGAGAAGCAGCTACTGCTATGTTGTCTAACAATGGGAAATATTCAGACAAGACAATACCTTTCGATATAACCATCAGATCACCGAAATGGGAAAGCATCGATGGTGACGACGATGATGGCGATTATTTATCGAAAGAGAAGAACAATATGTTGAGAAAGATTGGTGTGTTATAGAAGAAAGGTCAAAAATAAAGATTATTGTATTTGCATTTCAAGTTTGCATATAATTTTGGTATAAATTATGTTTATTTTAAAACAATGTAAATCATAAGTTTTGATCATATTTGCTTTTCTTTTTAACCCATAAATAGGAGGGTAATACTTTAAGGGCACTTGAACCCACATCCTCTTACATTGAAAACATATATTGCATTCATTCAAATACCTAATCGTTCTTATCAAATTAACATATATTGGTACAGTTTACGTAGTTGTAAGTTGATCGAAGTGGGTAGAGTCTAAATGCATTTACTACTTCATAAAAGATAAATTGCACAAATAATATGAATTATTGCTATAAAAGTAAAGTATAGACAACCTAGAATGAGAGCAACTGTAACATCCCAAAATAGAACCTAGTCAGAATAGTGGTTTCGGGACCACAAATCCGACATCAAACTATTTATTTTATGATTATTATGAGGCTTAGAATATGACTATATACATATGTTAAACTTTCATGAAGAAATTCTTTGAGTAAGGTGTTCAATTGGAAATTAGGGACTAAATTGAATAAATTGCAAAACTTGAATTCTAGAAGCAATTTGCATGAAATTGCTTTGGGTTATGAATTACAAGGTCTTGGAGAGAATTTTCCCAATTTTTAAATTTTTAGACAAAAATGGGCTTGCATGGATGAAATTTTAAAGAAAGGGCATGAGGGCATTTTGGTCATTTGGCTTTTTAATGAAATAAAATGGGAAAAATCAAGCCAAAATCAGCCATTCTTCTTCTCCATGCTGCCAAAATTCTCTTGTCACCATATCTAGGGTTTTCAAGCTTTCCAAGCTCAATAGTAAGTGCTCGTAAGCCCCGTTTTTAATATTCTTTATATTTTTGAAATCCCGGTAGCTTGCTCTATCCATTTTTACCTATATTTCATGCTAAGGTTCATGTTTAAAAATTTACCCATGTATGAGTCACTTGTATTTTGATGGATTATGGAGGAACATGAAAGATGAATATGTGTTAAACATCTTTTCCAAGGTGATTTTCATGAAAAACCCTTGTAGGGACCATTTTGCAAAAGTTGTAAAATGTGTGGTAGAAGTGTGAAAATAATGGAAAATGAGGGCTACCATAAGAAGGAAAAGTGTTCGTCTAGGCTTGGGTAAGGTAGAAATTGCATGTGTTTCATTATACGAGCTTAAAGACTAAATCGTAAAAATATCAAAGGTTAGGGGCAAAATGGTCATTTGGACCAGGGGTGAGAATTAGACTTGTGATGTATAATTTTGGGTATTAATGATATAATTTTGTTGTTATAGACCTTGAGGAACAAATTCCGGAGGTCGATCGAGGTAAACGCAAGGTTTCGGAATAACTGAAACACAACTCTGAAACAAATACCAGGTAAGTTCGGATAATTTAAAGTAAACCCCTAATATGCATAATTATATGATTTATGAATGCATGATGATTGCATTTATTATTGGCATGAAATATCATAGAAATGCATATTTGATGGTAACATGTGAAAAATGTCTCGGTTGAGGTTGAAAAAGGGAATTCGATGGATAAACCCTGATTGATATGTGTAACGAGATCCTGTATGTGTTGCAGTAAGGATTTAGCCCAGACGGGTAATCCATTGATCTCAATTCTGAAAAGGATCTAGCCCGGACAGGTGTTCCTTAAATGATCGAGCCTCCCAAAGAATATGTGTGCATTATGGATTTAGCCCGGACGGGTAATCTGATTAGGGTCTGAATTTAGCCTGGACTGGTAATTCAGATCTGAGCTCAGTAAGGGTGTTTGTCATATTAAAGGATTTAGCCTGGACTGGTAATCCTGACATCACCTTATGAGTTCATAAAATGGGGGATTTAGCCTGGACTGGTAATACCGCCATAAAATGTGAGGTTCGCGGGAGTGCAAATATGTGAAATGATCATTCGTAAGAATTGACGGTTAATGGGTATTCCATCGAGATTTCCTAGAAACTAATCAGGATTAATATGATATATGTCAATAAGATGATGAATGATGAGTTCATCTACATAAATTGCGTGATGCTTTGTTATGTGACTAACTCATTGATTAAGTGCATGTGATAGGGAATCATTTCATAATTGATGATTTCATGATTTAAATATGGATGTATGATAATTATTCGGTAAGTTTACTTTTCGGTTATTCGAGCTTACTAAGTATGTAAATGCTTACCCCTGTCTTTTTCCCTATCTCCCAGAGCTCGAGGACTCATAAGGACTGGAAGACAATTGGAGAGTCGACACACTATCAACTAGTCAAGCTTTGTTATAAAGACATTTTTATTTTGTTCAATGGTATGTATAGGATATTTGAGTATTTTGTTATATATGTGTCATTTGATTTGCCAAATGAAGGCATGTAAAAATATGTTTATCTTTTTGTATATGGCCATGAAAATTGGCTTAATTAAAGTAGGCTATGATCTACGAATTTTTGTATGGTTTTATTTACAAGTGATGGGTTGTTACCAATTTGCAATGAGTTACATGAACGAGCAAATTTCGGACGAATTAAAGTGACATAGAAACCCATAAACACTAAATGGGAAATAACTTTTCATGTATGAAACTAATGATATGAGGTTTTCATATAACTAGTTTTATCAAGATTATTTACAAGTGTATAATCATGTTTTCCTTCGAACTTGGTAACTACTAGGTATAAGGAGTAGAAAGGGGTGACTTAAGGCTTGGAAAATAGCCTATTAGGGTCCACATGGTTGGACACATTGGCGTGTGTCTAGGCCGTGTGTGACACACGGTTCTTTTCCACGGGTGTGGGCTATGGCCGTGTGTCCCCTGCACTTAAAATTTTAAATAAAAAATGCACACGAGTATGCCACACGGGCGTGCGTCCTTGCCGTGTCTAAAAGACAGTGTTGTCCACGGGTAGGCAGCACGGGCGTGTGCCACGGCCGTGTTGATAAATCAGTGTTTCCCACGGCAGAAGGGCATGGACGTGTCCCAAGTCACACGGGCGTGTGAGTCCACACGGCCCATCTAAACGGGCGTGTAACACTTTAAGATAAGGAAAATTTTTCTGAGGATCCCAAGGTTTATCGAACGTGCCCGAATTTGTCCCGCACTGCCTCTAGGTATGTTATAGGCCTCGAAGGCCTAATAAGGGATGAGATATTCATGGTTGAAAGGTTTTAAACTTGAGCAAAAAAAATTTTGCGACCCAAATAGTGTGTTATAAGTGTAAAGCCCCGGTAATGCCTCGAACCCTATCACGGCGTCAAATACGGGTGAGGGGTGTTATAGCAACATGTAGATCTGCACCGATAAGACATTGAGCCAAGTGTTTTTTTCCGTAATTGAGTGAGGAATAGATGTATCATTGAACTAAAAACATTTTAACAATCTTATGCTTCAATAATAAATAATACCCTTCACCTCCACATGATTGAGGAACCAATATAAGTGTTGAGTGTTCATTTCTCTCTCCCTCCTCATAGAGGCTCATTTTCATGTTTATAAGGTATGGTCCACTGATGTGACATACTAGGGGTAATTAGGCGCCATGCGTGGAAACACGTTACCCCTTAAGGGTGACACATATCCTTAGGTGCCCTCAAGAAAATGTTGGTGAATAGGGGAGAGCGAGCACGAAAGTGGCTAGCTGAACTATACCTTGTGGACTAGGATAAGTGATGAGCACACGTGTCCTTGATAGAAAAGTTGGTTTGGGTCAAACATTCAGTCAGTTTATAGCATGCTCTATATCCTATATATAACAACTCTTCCCCCGCCTTGTCGAAGGAGAATTATAAAATGACTCTTCTGAGACAAGCTTACACGAACAAGTCTTGCAGTTGAGGCTTGTTATATACATTTTATTGTAACGTGTCCCCAAGCATGGCTCATAGTTAGCCGTAATACGTCACATCAGTGTACCATGCCTTATAAATACAAAGATGAACCTCTATAAGGAGGGAGAGAGAAATGAACACTCAACAATAAGTAAAATGAGATGATATCTCACCCAATAGCTTTGAGAAGTTGATTCATGTAGCCTTTCCACATTTCAGGCATTGGTTTAAATGTATCAAATCTGAATATCAAAGACATGCCAAATATTTTCAAAATAAATGGTAGAAATGAACATCATCACTAAACCACAAATGTATAAAAAGTAAATAAAGTATACCATTGACAAAGAAATACTAACTAAAATCCTTTAGTTTTAATCTCCTTTCCTTTTCATTTTAACAATCAACAAGTTGATTTGTTATTTTATCCTTATTCTTCTTCATATTTGGAACAAAAATATCCCCGTAATCTATTTCCAAATACACATATGTAAACACTTGCTAATATCCTCACTCTTTTAATGCGAAGTGAAGAACAATGCAACACAATGACATATAATAATTCTACAACAATAGAAAAAGGGAAAAGAGCATCAACTATATCCTTGTTGTAATACTCACTTTTGCATAGCTTAAGGCAACTCAAATACTCCAAACTTCTTAAGTTGCTTTATCGACATATGTCTTTTAGAGAGCTTCGAGTGGTTCTTCAAAGCCCTAATTTGAGGGCCAATAAACATAAGTCAACCTTTCACGAAATTATTAAGAAGGATTCGATTGTTGAATTTAATACTTCTAGATCCTTACAAATATTTTTTAGCTGAATCACCACCTTGAAGAAGTTCATACAATATCTTATCTACCATGCTTCTTTTTTTTTTTTGGAAAACTATGAAAAAAGACATCAACATTACATCTGTTCTACTAACTACAAAGTCTTAAAGCACCATTATTCAAACAACAAAATGTTACCTTAGAATCAGCTAGTAAAAAATTTTCATGCATAGGTTCCAATAGCTTGGAATATACTTTACCATTTTTTTCAACATCTATATATGTAAAATTATAATTCGTCTCATATCAAAACTAAGATATAATACATATTGAAATGTTTACAATCAGTAATACTAGAAACACTTTGTAAACTAGAGGAACCCGAGAATGAGAAATTTACTAAATATAATACATAAATTAACCAAAAGAGCATTGAATATTTATATATAGAGAGAGACAGAAAGAGGAAGATAAGTGAAAACTTTTGGAAACCTTTCTTCGATGATGCACTAGAGGAAAGAGCAATGACTGCTTTAGTGTTAGAAATTTCTTTTCCATCTTCTTCAACCAATGTTTTTTGTTTTTCTTCTATTCTTCAAGAAGCTTGGGAAAAATAGTGCTTCATCGATTCAATCCACTTTGCCACCACCATTAATAATGATTTACAGTTCCTTTCTTCTTTTACTTTTGTTTAAGTTTTATTGTTGTTATTTTTATTTTGCTTATTTGAATTTATTGTAGTTTAATTTTGTTGTTATTGGATTTTGGTTAGTTGGTTAGTATATTTAATAGATAGTTTAAATTTAAAAGATAGAAAACATGCCTCCAAGAACAATAAAGGGAGCGAGATACCAACCGGAACCACCTTCATCGCTGAAGTATGTTTCGGTTAAATTCAAAACAAAAGAGGCCGAAGCTTTTTTCTTAACCACTCGACCTCATTGCACTGTGAAGAGATATGGGATCTTGTATGCTTTCATGGTTGGATGAGTTTCTCTTTATTCTTGACAACACCGGTTGTTATATCAGTAGTTTTAGAGTTTTACTCCAATTTAAATTTTTTTAAAAAAAATCATGTGTTTGTTAGGAATAATTTTTTTTTACTCCATTCGTGATTATTATGGCGTCCCTCAATATAGAAGGGACGAGTTATCCAATCTAGACCTCAAAAAATTTATTAATGTTGGCATGGATGTCGTTTCATCATATTTAACTAAAGGTCGGGGAGAGTGGAAGCGTGAGGGGGATTCTAATCACCCACTGTCTTTTAAACAAGCTATCATGTTCCTGATTACGAAACTATAACTGTAGTTTATCTGTACTTGTATTTGCCCCCTACTTAACACTAATACTGTTTGTTAGAAAATATGGACATCACATATATAATAAGGGTAATTACATGTTATTATTTACTATCATGATAGGTTAGCCCAAATTAAAAGTGATCTAATTCGGTTAAAATTTTATTGGGCTTTAATTATTAAATAAAGTATGGGTCAATATGTGTAGATACTCTAGTAATTCAGCTCTAATCAAATTGTAATTAATGATGGGCTAATTAGAATTTGATTAGAATTAATATGCCACAATTATAAATATTAGGGTTATGGTCCCCAAATTATACACAAGATATTTTTTCTAATATCCCATCATTAGGAAAGAGGGAACAGATATTCTCTGAATTTCTTGTGTGCTAATTTGGAAGATCAAATCCCCAAGTTCCAGAAAGTTTCAAGGAATCCATGGATTCAGGTACACTTCCGCATATAGTTCTGTTATTTATTTATTCTTGATAATTTGACATGATAGATCCTGGTTTATTAAGTTTTATTTTAGATTTATTTTATAAATCTAACAAGTGGTATCAAAGCCTCGTCATATCAAATCATTGGGAATTGATTCAGGTTCTTCATTTGAATAATTGATTCATGAAATTTCATGGGTTTTATATTTCGGATATATATGTTGTTTTTTGAAGATCTATACTAAAGTTTTTTATTATCTTGAATTTGAGGATTAATGCATATCAATGATTTTGAGGATTAATGCATGATTATAGTTTGTGTGAACAAGTGTTTATTACCATTATTCAATAAGATATCTTTTATAGTTTAATTGGTGAAATTAAGTTTTGATGGATATCATTGAAGTTATTATTTTTTTATTTTTTTATTTTTTTGTTATGGTTATATATTCAATTTTATGGGTTTGGTGAAAATTCATGTCAACTATATACATATTTAAATATTTTGGTTTTAAATTTAGTTATATAATCTTAGGTTTTGGCATCTTATGGTTCCAAATATTTGGTTAAATTATGGTGATATGATTTATTGTATGAATTGTGGGATATGTCAACTATTATGATTTTGTTTTTTGAGATTTATTGGCTTGAAAATATTTTTCAAGTATTTATGTGAATATCTGTTTAATCATAAATACAACTTTGGATTTACATGGTACATTCATGGTAAGTTTTTCTATTTGATTATGAATACATGTATAAGCATGAATTGCTTTGGTGCTTTTCTCCAGCTAAAATTATGAATACATGTGCTTGTTAATTATTTAGCTTTGAACCACTACATTATTTTCGTTTGGTTTTGATATATATGATTTTGGAACAAAAAAAAATTTAAAGTTTTCGGTTTTTTATTGCATTATTAAAACAACCTTATTTTGGGTTATTTCAGAGTCTATAAAGTAATAAAAAAATAGTTTTGACATTTGACTATTGGGGAAATTTAAATTTGAATATTGGTATATATATTTCAATATAACTTAACTGAAGCAAAAAGTCACCAAAGTGATTTTTTTGTATAAATTATTTTGTTTTAAAATATAAAAGTTTGTGTGCATGTAACTTAAGTTATGTTAATATTGATTGGCCCAAATGAAGGTTAATAATATTACATGTGCAATTATGGTGATAAACATGTGACGGCTATTCTGTTTTACATGTGAGTAATAAATTGGCCCAAAGGAAGATTTATTATTCGACATGTTCTTATTGTCAATGTTTAATTATTCGACCAAGATATCACTTACAAGTTAATATTTTGTCCAACGATGAAATATTAAAGATGAAATATTAATGGAGTGTCCAATATCTTGATATGAGGTTTTCCTTTATTCAAATTATTTTAGTTTAAATTTAAAGTCTTATCTGAGATTATTTTGATTTATTCAGCTATTATTATATTTGCCAACATCACTATATGTTGTTTTGGGATAAATATATATATAAATATATATTATTATCTTTTAATTTGATTGAAAGATGAAATTAAGGTAAATATTTTGGAACAAATAAATTTTGAAACAAATAAATTCAAATTTTGGCTTTTAATTAAGGATATCTAATATTTTAAATAAATTAGTTGAAACAAAATGCCGCTAAAGTGACCTCTTTTGTGTAGATTAGTTTATTTGAAATATTAAGATGGTTATATGTTTTTGTAATTCATGCGTTTATTGATTGACCCAAAGGTAAGTTAATATTTGACAGAATTACAACGACATCTATGGTGATAAATGTGTGACAATTATAAGGTATTTTATGTGAGTAATAAGTTAGTCCAAATATTAATTCATTGCTTGACATAGTTTATTGTCAATGTTTGATTGCTACAACAAGAGTACCGCTTTGTCCAAAGACTTGATATTAATGTAGTGTTTGGTATCTTGAGATGGGATTAGCCATTATCCTGAATTTATTGTTTACTTATGAATATTGATGTGATAGTTTTACTTATTTTTTGTTCTATATTCAACTAATTCATATTCTACTGCCACAATATCTGCTAATATAAATTCTATACCCATGCTTAATGGGACTAATTTCAATGAATGGAAAAGGCACTTACTTATAGTGCTTGGCTATATGGACATAGACTTTGCACTAAGGGAAGAACAACCTGCACCTCTCACTGCAGAAAGCACCCCCTATGGTATAAGGGATTTTGAGAGGTGGAATCGTTCAAATTGCATGAGTCTAATGATAATGAAGCACAGCATTTTAGAAGGCTTTAAGGGCATAGAATCTGAAAAGATTACTCAGGCCAAGGTTTCCTTGATGAAATTAAGAAACCTTTGGCTAAAAACGATAAAGTTAAAATGACATCATTTCTAACTTCTTTGATGTCTATAAAGTATAAGGGTCAAGGAAATACTGAGCGATCTAAGGGCTATGAATTTTATGATCCCACAATTAGGAATATTTTTGAGACGGGAATTGCAACATTCTTTTAGGATGTTGAGTTTGAAGGGAGAAATAAGGTTGGAGACATTGTTTTTAAGAAGGAATTGAATTTTAACTTAGTTACTACTATCACTTTTGATGATGTTTAGGTTCTCGTACCTATCATTGATTAAGAAGTGAATCTAGAACCTTAATAAGAAAATGTTAAACAACTCCCTATTCAAGATGAGGTAATTGTTCAAGAAGAACAAACTCAACAACTTCAAGAATGAATGTTATTATTGGGGTATTGACAGATATTTTAAGCAACCCCGGTTTGGACCATTGGATAGCATCCAAAAGGGTTATAAGGTATTTTTAGAGAACAAAAGATTACAGGCTCACATATCAGAGATCTAATTTGTTAGAGATCATCAGGTATATAAACTCCGATTTTGATGGAATATGGATGCAAGATTTTGTCACTAAGGTGCAAATTGTGAAACCAAATTGCAGTCTTTTATTCCAATAGCAATAGGAGCACATTAAAGTCAAAACACATAGACTTTAAATTCCTAGTTGTTAAAGTAAAAGTTCAAAGTGGTTAGGTACTTACAAAGCATATTAGGACAAACTCCATGATTGCGGATCCGCTTACTAAGGAACTACACCTAAGGTTTTATAGGAGCACATTGCTCATATGGGTGTAATGTCATTTAAAGGATATTTTGTTTTAGTGGGAGTTTGTATTTTTAAATGCTTTTATGTTATAGACACATTTTCAGTTATTTTAGTTTAAAGATAATAAGTTTATTTTCTGCAGAAATAAAGTTTATTTGGTTTATTCACACTCTGATTCTGGTAAGGTTTGATCTCACTAAGGAGGACCAGTTGGAAATAGACATGTTTAGATCATATTGCATGTAATTTCCATGCTACACATCCATACTTGATCTATGTCATTTGGTTGTGTTAATATACGTAATCATGGATGGCTTTAGTTACGATATATGTAACGAAAGTCGCCTTGGTTCTATGTTAACATAATTAATGGACGAGATTGTACGGAATGCCTTTTGGATATGATAGTAAAATTTTGAGCTCATAAGGTTATATAATGACATGTAATTATAAAGTAATTAGTATATATATGTGGTCCAAGTGGGAGATTGTTAGAAAATATGGACATCACATATATAATAAGGGTAATTACATGTTATTATTTACTATCATGATAGGTTAGCCCAAATTAAAAGTGATATAATTTGGTTAAAATTTTATTGGGCTTTAATTATTAAATAAAGTATGGGTCAAATATGTGTAGATACTCTAGTAATTCAGTTCTAATCAAATTCTAATTAATGATGGGCTAATTAGAATTTGATTAGAATTAATATACCACAGTTATAAATATTAGAGTTATGGTCCCCAAATTATACACAAGATATCTTTTCTAATATCCCATCATTAGGAAAGAGAAAGCAGATATTCTCTGAATTTCTTGTGTGTTAATTTGGAAGATCAAATCCCCAAGTTCCAGAAAGTTTCAAGGAATCCATGGATTCAGGTATGCTTACGCATATAGTTCTGTTATTTATTTATTCTTGATAATTTGACATGATAGATCCTGGTTTATTAAGTTTTATTTTAGATTTATTTTATAAATCTAACACTGTTAACATGTTTCGAGCTACCCTATTATATTGTATTTTGCAAAGAAAGAGAAATTTGACAATGTGTGTCAGGGATAAAGGTTGGCATATATTTTTCGCACCTAATCATGGACTTAAGCTATCGAGTAAGGGTGTTCATAGATCCAACCGAGTAGTTCCATCACCCCACACAGAGCATAATAGAAGATAACATGCTCTAGCAATTTTAGGAGTTACAAAGGAAACAAATTCGTGAGTGGAATCAACGACAAAAGAACAAGATGGATTTGCCTTTAGCCCCACTGAAGAAACCTACGAAAAAGAGGGTGTAGGAAGGCACAGATTGGCAACGTAAGTTGTTTAAAGAGATGCATTATACCACTCGCATGATAGGGGTAATAAAACCATTTCTTGATAGACTAGCAGTGAGCCAAGGAATTGAGGGTCCGCAGTGGCCCAAGGATTTAAGTGATTCAGCCGTAGGTGGAGCTATTGAGGAGGGAGAGAAGGAAAAGCAAGAGAAAATAAGGATTATGAGGCGATAGAGGCCGCTTTACCATGACGCCTTTAAAGAGGTCTTTGTGCCTGCGCACCCGTCCACTACGAGCGTCATCATCAGAGACCCTAACGACCAACCCATGCAGTCTTATAATAAGAAGGCCATCAAGGGAAAGGGCAAAAGGGATTACAGGACCAAGTGAGGCTCTCGGAGATGATTCGAATTAGTTACATGTTTACATAGTCTTTCTTTGTTATTTTTGTGACATGTAAACTATTTAAACTACTGAACTATTTTAGATTTCTTTTTGGTTATTTTTATTTTTATTATTTACCTCTATGTTGTGTTTCTTTGTTTCTATGTGCAACCGATCACCCAAAGCTACACTACAATCCCAAGTTTTAACGAGGAGGTGGATGACTCGAGCTAGTCTAATGCTCCTTCTAGAGACGTTCGGTAACCTCCTATATTTCATTTTATACACACATTGGGGACAATTTGTAGTTTAAGTGTTAGTTTTGTTTTCTTTGTTTTGTATTTTTGTGTTTATTTCAGTTTTTAAGCAGTTCTTTAAAAAATTTTAAAAAATTTCCAAAAATATTTTTGTTTATTTTCTTTGTTTTGTGTATTTGCATGGTGTTTGGACAATAATTGGGCAATAGTGCAGTAGTGGTAAATATCAAATAAGTATGTTGAATTGCCAAGCATGTAAATTTTGATTAATGATGGATAACTTGTTGTTCTTGTAACACCCCTCACCCATATCCGACGTTAGGATAGGGTTCGCTGTGCTATCTGCCTTAAACTTCTCTTTTCACAAGAATTCTATCTTATAGACGAGCTTATGAGGCCCAAAATATAAATCCGGGGTGATTTAGAACCCAACCGGAACCTCATGAAAAACTTAGAAAATTTCATGCATCAAGGCTCCACACGTCCGTGTGGGTATAGAACGCACGACCGTGTGCTAAGGACACGCCCATGTCCCGAACTCGTGTCTAAAAACCTGGGCATTCTGCCAAATCTACACTGCCCAAGCACACACCCGTGCCCTATAACCATGTCCTTCACACGGCCGAGACACACGGCCGTGTCTCTTGTCCGTGTGCTACAAGCATGCATACTAACTTTATGACACGGCCTGGACACACGCCCGTGTAGCCTGCCTGTGTACTAAAATGACTGGAAAGTTTTAAGTGTAGGGAACGCACGGCCATAACACACACCCATGGGTATGAGCCGTGTGTCACACAGGCCTAGATAAACGCCCGTGTGTCTTACCCGTGTGGACAAACTAAGCTATTTCCCAAGCCATTTTGTCACCCATCTTGTACAACCTACACAAGATCATGTCAATATACAATTTTCACCCCAAAAGACACCAATTCATTCAAAGAAAGAACATTATATGCATTCATCAAAATGAATAATTTCCATTATTCTAGGCCTAATACAAAATGAAGGGCTTTTATCTTAAACCAAAATACATGAACAATTTCTCAATAATACAACTTACTAGCCTAGCTTTATACATGCCACAATAAAAAAAATATGAATCCAGCTATACCGGGTATAACGGATGATAATGTGATCGATATATCTGACTTCAAGGGATCCTTGAGTAAATTGGCAGTACTGAAAGAAAAGGGAAAAGAAAGAGAGTAAGCATAAAGCTTAGTAAGTTGCATATAATAAGTATACAACAACATTCTCACCATTTGCCATTATGCATATAGCTCAAAGGTAAACATAACTTAACTCACTCAAGTCTCAATTTCTAAATTAAGCTCGTTTCTCACTCTTATCATATAGGTACCTGTAACACTTGTAACCTGATCATCCTTTCTTTATCAAAATTGAACTACAACTTTCACTATTGAACTGTTTTGGGATACTACTAGATATTTTATGAACCTTCGACATGGGATAAATTGCCGATGACATGTCCCAGACATGGTCTTATACTAGCTCTCATATATGCATGCTGATGAATGTCCCAAACATGTCTTACACTAGCACAACTATTAGTCGATGCGTGTCCCAGACACGTCTTACACTGGCTATCTCTGTCGAGGCCGATGCATGTCCTAGACATGTCTTACTCTGGCACTCATAATATGGCTGAAGCATGTCCCAGACATGTCTTACACTAGCCCTTGTCTGGATGCCGATGCCATATCCCAGACATGGTCTTATACTGGCTCTCATAGTGCGGCTAAAGCATGTCCCAGACATTTCTTACACTGGCACACAAATCACCCAATGTCTTGGCACGAATATCCAGTTCATATCCTAAGGTTCAACAGGATATTTCTACTATCTCAAATATCACAAGGTATTCTCAATTTATAACTTAACAATTTGTACAATATCAATTCAATGGCAATATGAATTCAAGTATTAACAATGTAGTTGTACTATTTACATACAACCTACCTTGGACTACAAAAACTGCTTGACTAAACGGCTTAATCGGATTGTTTGGCTTTGCCTCGATCTAGGCTCGATCTTGGAAAATCTTGATCTATATTAACAATATACATCTTTTTAGTCACTAAACACAATTAATCATTCATAAATTCACAACTATGGTAAAATGACCATTTTGCCCTTAGGCCTTGGCAAAATGACCATTTTACCCCTATGCCCGTAAATCAATTTTTATCAAATTTCTTCGTATTGTTAGCCTATCTAAACTCTTTTTACTACTAAAGCAATCCCAAATTGTCACTATATCACACACTTATTACTTAATTTGCAACTTATGCAAACTAGCCCCTTTAGGTGTTTTCATGCTAATACCTTTCACAAAAGTTGTTTATAGCACAACTAGGACTCATATTTTCCATAAAAACTTAGAATATAACACAAATTCATCCATGGAAAAATCCTAAACTCTAGACTATTTTGTAAGATATCACCCTTATTTGAAAGTTCATGCTTCAAGGGTCTCAAAAATGTAAAAAACTTGAAGAAAACTCATTAAAATCACTTACTTATGAGTGCTTTAAGTTGCTACAGATTTTTGAGCTTTCAAACCCCCATTTTAGCTTATATTTTCGGTGGTAGAGAAGAAGATGAGAAGGTGATATCATCTTTTCTTATTTTATTATTATATTAGTCAAATTAGCCACCAAACCCAACCAAACTTGGACTTTTTGACCAATTTGTCTCCCATGGCCGGCCAAGCACTCTAAAAAGGGTCTAATTGCCCTTTAAATACTCCAAATTTTGATTCTCTAGCTATTTAACACATTTGGGTACTAAAATTTAACTTTTGCCTTTTATGCGATTTAGTCCCTTATCGCAATTGGGCTTGAAAACATTAAAATTAACTCACTAAATTTTTCATGCACTAATATAATCATGCTATAATATCATAATTATAATAAAAATAATTTTTCTATCTTCGAATTTGTGGTCCCGAGACCACTGTTACAAATAGGCCCTAAATCGGGTTATTACAATTCTTCCCTCTTTAGGGATTTTCGTCCTCGAAAATCTTACCGATGAATAAGTTTGGATACTGCTATCTCAAAGACTCCTCAGGTTCCCATGTGGCTTCCTCGACCCCATGTCTATGCCACAAAACCTTCACAAGCGGTATACTTTTATTTCTTAACTGTTTAACTTCTCGAGTTAATATCTTGATCGGTTCCTCACCATACGTCATATCCGAGAGAATCTCAACTTCATTTGGTGCAATTATATGTGAAGGGTCTGATCTGTATCAGCGTAGCATGGATACATAAAATACGTCGTGAATCTTTTCTAACTTTGGTGGCAAACTCAAACGGTAAGCAACGGGCCCTACTCTCTCGGTAACCTCATAAGGTCCTATAAAACGAGGACTCAACTTGCCTTTTCTACCAAATCTGAGGACTCTCCTCCACGGGGAAACTTTCAAAAATACCTTATCCCCGACTTCAAATTCAATCTCCCTTTGTTTCAAATCTGTGTAGGATTTTTTTCTATCCGAGGCGGCTTTCAAACAGTCACGAATCCCCTTAACTTTCTCCTCAGCCTCTTTGATCAAATCAACCCCGTGAATCTGACTCTCTCTTAACTTAGTCCAGAATAAGGGTGTTCGACACTTTCGCCTGTACAAAGCCTCATAAGGCGCCATTTTTAAACTCGATTGATAGCTTTTGTTGTAGGCAAATTCAACCAATGGTAAATATTTTTCCCAACTTCCTTGGAATTTAAGAACACAACACCTCAACATGTCTTCTAAGATCTGTATTACTCTTTTCGACTGTCCGTCAGTTTGCGGATGAAATGTCGTACTGAAACTCAACTTGGTTCCTAAAGCTTTTTGTAACTTTTTCCAAAACCTCGAGTTGAACCTCAGGTCTCAATCAGATATAATCGATAACGGCACACCATGAAGCCTCACAATCTCAGAAACATACAAGTCAGCCAACTTTTCAAGGGAATAATCAACACACACTGGTATGAAGTTTGCTGACTTAGTGAGTCTATCAACAATAACCCATACTGCATCTTTCTTTCTCGGAGTTAGAGGTAAATTGGTCACGAATCCATGGTGATACGATCCAATTTCCACTCGGGAATCATAATAGGCTGAAGTAAACCAGAAGGCACTTGATGTTCAGTCTTTACTTGTTGACACACCAAACACTTGGAAACGAACTCTGAAAAGTCTATCTTCATACTGGACCACCAATACATTTTCTTAAGATCATTGTACATCTTCACGCTACCCGGGTGAACTAACGAACAACCACTGTGTGCCTCTCGCAAAATCTTCTGAATGAGCTCACTATCTTTGGGTACACAAATTCTATCTTTGAACATTATACACCCATCAGTACTAATACGAAAATCTGACTCAATCTCTGATTCACACTGAGTTCTCTTAACTTGTAGTTTCTCGTCATCTTTCTGAGCTTCAAGAATTTCATGAAGAAAAGTCGGTCTGGCTCTCAACTCTGCTAGGATCGAACCATCATTAGATACGGTCAACTGAGCGTTCAAAGCTCTCAAAGCAAACAACGACTTTCTACTCAAAGCGTCAGCGACTACATTCGCCTTCCCTAATGATAGTCGATAATCAACTCATAATATTTTATTAGCTCTAACCATCGTTGTTGCCTCAAATTCAACTCTTTCTCAGTCATTAGATACTTTAAACTCTTGTGATCGGTAAATACTCGGCATCTCTCACCATATAAATGATGTCGCCAAATCTTCAGTGCGAACACCACAGCTGCTAGCTCTAAATCATGGGTCGGATAATTCTTCTCATGAAGTTTTAGCTGCCTTGAGGCATAGGCTATAACCTTGCCTTCTTGCATTAGCACACACCCTAAACCATTTAGGGAGGCGTCATTAAAAACTACAAATTCCTTACCCGACTCAGGTAGAACTAAAATTGGGGCTTCGGTCAACAAAGCCTTTAATCTCTCGAAGCTCTGTTGGCACTCTTCTGTCCATTCGAACCTGACATATTTCTGCAGTAGCCTTGTAAACAGTGTAGCTATCATGGAGAATCCATTTACAAATCGTCTATAGTATCCTGCTAGCCCCAGAAAACTGTGGACCTCTATCACATTCCTTGGCGGTTTCCATTCTACAATAGCTGAGATCTTATTCGGATCAACTCTGATCCTGCCTCCCGACACAACGTGTCCTAGGAATCCAACTTCCTTAAGCCAAAACTCACTCTTACTAAACTTAGAATAAAGCTGTTTACGTAATGGCCTAAATTCAAAGTTATTGGAACAGTGGTTTCGTAACCACCAATCCGATTTAAAGAGAAATTATTTCAATATTTTTGCATGAAAATTGATATGATAGGAAATCGTATGAAAATATTGATAGAAAAATTTTACCGATTTAGTGGTTAGTTAGAAAAAGAAATTACTGAAGAAATTGGGTAAAAATAAGGTATCGGGACCACTATCTCATAAAACCGAGTCGAAAATAATTTTATAAATATTTATGAAATTTTAGTAATGTGGTATTAAAATTTCGTTAGGAAATTTTAATGTTTGGGTAGTCAATTAAATGAAAAGGACTAAATTGTAATAGGTGTAAAAGTTGCTAGAATGATTAAATAGCTTAAGAGTCTAATGAGAAAGGATTTAAAAGGAAATTAGACCCAAAATTTATTTGGGCTGGACGGCAAGGGCATGAAATCAGCAAGAAAATTGATAAATTAAGGGCAAAATTAGAATATTGCAAAATTAACTAAATAAACTAGGAGGAAATATCTAGATTTCTCTTCATTTCTCTTCAATTACAGCAGCTAAAAACGCCATAGGAGGGTTCTCTAAGCTGGTATTTCATAATTTTTTCACCAAGTGAGTTAATCCTTGCCTTTTTCTTGTAATTTTTGTGTTTCTAAGACTTTTACAACTAGGTCCTACTATTAAATTCATTAGTTTTTGATTTCATGGATGAAATTGAAAGTCACCATGGTTGAGTGTTGTAATTTTATGATGAAATAGAATGAAATTAAAGCTTTAATTTGTTTATTAGATGATTTTATTAAGTAATTTCAATAGAAATTGATTTTTAGGACCTAATTGTGAAAATGCTTAGAATTAAAGTCTATTGCTGAAATTTTGATTCCTAAAAGTTTTAAACTAGTTTAAGGTGATAGAATAAAATTTTAATTGAGAAAAATCAGCTCAATTGAGAGGCTAATTGAGTAGGGACGAAATTCTCATTTATTAAAAGCTTAGGGGGAAAATGGTAATAAACAGCTTGCACAAAAACAGTTTGGACAGCAGCAGTAGACTAACTTTGAAAAATCACCATAAATTGTAGAAATTGAATTAGAAGATGAACAAAATATGGAATTAAATCTTATTGAGTCTATTTTCTCATAGAAGAAATAGTGTAAGTAATGGATTTGTTAATTTTGAGATATAGTGAATTTTGTGAGACAAGGTCAGAATGAATTTGGGTTCCCCTGTTCTGACTTTGAAAAATCATAAAAAATTGAAGAAACATAATTAGGGGCTTAAATTTATATGTATAGAATTATGAATGAGTCTATTTTTAATTTAAACAAACAATAACATCATTTGAATCCTTTATGAAGAGATAATTAATTTTTAGTGAAGAAGGGTTAGAACTGTCAGACAGCAGAACAGGGGTTACTTTAAAGAATAAACTATACTTATTGGACAAACCAAAAATTATGAAAATTTTATGATAATAAGATATATGAGTCTAGTTTTAGATAAAATTAACGGATCTTAATTTTGAGTTCCGTATCTTGAGTAATAAATAATTAAGTGACTATGACTCAAATAGACAACTTTGAATAAACTATAAATAATAATAGTTGAATTATAGAGAATGTTGCATATGAACATGAAATGTATTAAATTTATAATTAAATTTATTTATTTAGATCCAGAAGATTCAAATACGAAGCTAGATCAAGGAAAGGAAAAATTTCAAGATTAGTAGATTTTTGTACACGAACAAGTATCAAGGTAAGTTCATGTAACTTGAATTATATTCTTAAATGCTTGAAATGTATGTTATTGATGTGAATATGATTTGAAAGTTCATTGTATGAAAATTTATGCAACATTGATATATTTGATAAAAACGGGAAAAAATCCCGGTTGAATGAAAGGAAATTTCGATGGATCTCTGAAAAGGAATTGACGGTAAAAAGGATCTAGCCCGGACGGGTGATCCTATCCTGATATAGCCCTCCCGAAGAATATGTGGAAAATGGATTTAGCCCGGACGGGTAATCCAAATTAGGGTCTGAATTTAGCCTGGACTGGTAATTCAGATCCAAGCTCATTAGAGTAATTGTCGTTGCAGGGGATTTATCCTGGACTGGTAATCCCGACAATACTCTATGAGTTTATATTGCAGGGGATTTAGCCTGGACTGGTAATCCAGCTGCAAGGATGAGGTTCGCAGGATTGTGCTCTCTGAAATAGAAATGTGCGCACATGAATATGAATTGACGGACTCGGAAATGTACACTAAAAGTGTACCTCTGAAAATCCATCGAAATTCTGAGAAATTCAACGGGATAAATATGAAAAAATAATAGAGTACATCAATTATGATATATATTATTATTGACACATGGAAATTATTGTACTAACTTGAATGTTGAGTTGTGCATATTAGGGTAATAATGCATTGAATGGTGTTTATTGTATTGTATTGAAAATATTAGGTAAGTATAATTCTTGTTACATGAGCTTACTAATCACAAAGTGCTTACCCCGTTTCTTTTTTCCCTGTTTTGTAGTGTTAGGAGCTCGGAGGTCGGATTTGGTCGGAAACACATCACACTTTCAACCTCAGGATTTCGGTATATAAAGAAACTTTATTTTGGAAATCAATGGCATGTATAAGCTAATAAAGTAAATGTTAACGTGAAATGAATGTAAAGTTAGCCATTAGTATGGTTACCAAACCTGGTTTTGGGTATGTGATGACGTTATTTTATAAATATGCATGAATTTATCTTGGAAATATGTTAAATTGGATTGGTTGATGTGGATTGTTTTTGGTTTAAAATTTCAGGGAAGGTTAGATATCTATAAAGGGGGTATATTGAGTTAAAAAAAAATAATTCGTAAACTCTGGTAATACTTCGTACCTTGTTCCGGAAATGAATACGGGTAAGGTATTACATTTATTGATATCAGAGCTACGGTTTAGCCGGTTCTCGGACCGACATAGTAAATATGGGATTAGCTATACATGCCATTTAAATTATTATTGATAGTATGGTATCTCCTGACCATTTAAAATGTGTTTTTCTTATAGTAAATGTCTACCGATCGAGCTCAATCTGAGGAAGCTGGGAGTTATGCTCCGGCTTCAGTACAAAGAGAATAAACTAGTAGTAGAAGGCCCGAGACAGAAGGTCGAGGGGAGGAGGCAAAAACAGCCTTCTTTCAAATGATGAATGAATGGTTTAGTCAATACTTAAGAACTAACCCTGTAGTGCAGCAAGTTTAAGCTCCTCCTCCTGCTCCTCCACCGGTTCTCGAAATCCCACAGGGTACAGGTACTGAATCTGTCAAAAAAGGGAAAGCTCCAGTAGATAAAATTTGAAAATATGGGGCCGAAGAATTTCGAGCAGCAGTTGATGATGATTCCGAACGGGCTGAATTCTGGTTAGAAAACACCACTCGGGTTTTGGAGGAATTATCTTGTACACCAGAAGAATGTCTGAAATGTGTCATCTCACTACTAAAAGACACAGCTTATCATTGGTGGAATACTAAAGCTTCAGTTGTTCCGAAAGAAGAAATTACATGTGAGTTCTTTCAGAATGAATTGAAAAAGAAATATATCAGCCAGAGGTTCCTTGACCAGAAAAGAAAAGAATTTCTTGAGCTGAAACAAGGCAATTGATCGGTATCTGAGTATGAAAGAGAATTTGTTCGATTAAGTAAATATGCTCAAGAATGGGTACAGTCAAAAGCTGAAATGTGCAAAAGATTCGAAGAAGGGTTGAATGAAGACATTAAGCTACTGATCAGAATTCTTGAAATTCAAGAGTTTGCTACATTGGCAGAGAGAGCTTATAAAGCAGAAGAATTGAGCAAAGAAAAGAAACAGGCTGAGAAGGAAGCTTGAATTTTTAGTAAAAGTCCAATGGGAAAATCCCAGTTTTCTGCTCCAAAGAAATTGAAGAAGTATCAAGATCGTTCTACCTTAGCCACTGGGTATTCGGGTAAAGAGCGAGGTTCTCAACGCACTAATCCAAGACCTTCCACTCCATCAGTGGCCAGTGTTGGCAGTGTTGGCACTCCTAAGCCGATATGCCAATATTGTAATAAAATCCATTTTGCTGAATGTCGATTTAAGAGTAGGGCTTGTTACCGATGTGGTTCTCTCGACCATTTCCTTAGAGATTGTCCAAAAAGGGGTGAAAAAGAAGCTGAGCAGATATCGAAGCTAAGTAATCCAGTTTCGAGGGGCAAACCACCTCGACCATCTAGTAATGTCAGTGGTAGTCAAGGAGCTGCAAAAGATATTGCAGGCAGGTCTGAAGCACGAGTACCTGCTAGGGCATATGCCATTCGTGCCAGAGAAGATGCCTCAGCACTCGATGTTATCACTGGTACATTTTCTTTACTTGATACTGATATTACAACATTGATTGATCCTGGTTCTACGCATTCGTATATATGTGTTAAACTTGCAATTATTAAAAATTTATCTGTTGAACCTACTGAATTTGTGGTTAAAGTCTCGAACCCCCTAGGCCAGTCTGTTTTGGTGGATAAATTTTGTAAAAATTGTCCACTGATGGTAAGAGGTTATTGTTTCCCAGCTGATTTGATGTTACTGCCATTTGATGAATTTGACGTGATATTGGGCATGGATTGGTTAACCCAGCATGATGCAGTAGTAAATTGTAGACAGAAATATATTGTGCTAAAATGTCAGAATGGAGAGTTGCTCTGGGTTAAATCTGATCAGACAGAGGGGTTATCTGATGTGATTTCAGTAATGACAGCACAGAGGTATGTCAAAAAAGGGTATGATGCTTACTTGGCTTATGTACTTTACACCAAGGTATCTGAGTCAAAGATACGGCAGTGCCAATAGTATGTGAATTTTTCGATGTGTTTCCAGAGGAATTACCAGGGTTGCCACCAGAAAGAGAAGTGGAATTTTCTATAGATTTGATTCCGGGAACTACTCCGATCTCCATAGCTCCATACTGAATGGCTCCTACAGAATTAAAGAAGCTAAAGACACAGTTGCAAGAACTTGTTGACAGGGGTTTTGTCCGACCGAGTCATTCACCTTGGGGTGCTCCGGTTCTGTTTGTGAAAAAGAAAGACGGGTCTTTGAGATTGTGTATCGACTATCGGCAGCTTAATAAAGTAACCATAAAGAATAAGTACCCGTTACCCCGAATTGATGATTTATTTCATCAACTGAAAGGTGCTACTGTGTTTTCAAAGATTGATCTTCGATCAGGTTATTATCAGTTACGGGTAAAGGAGTCAGATGTGCCAAAAATAGCCTTTAGAACTAGGTACGGGCATTATGAGTTTCTGGTTATGTCGTTTGGGCTAACTAATGCACCTGCAGTATTCATGGATTTGATGAACCGGATATTCAGACCGTACTTAGATAGATTTGTAGTAGTATTCATTGATGATATTTTAGTTTATTCTCGGGAAGAAGAAGAACATGCAGAACATTTGAGAATTGTGTTGCAAATTCTGCGAGAGAAGCAGTTATATGCTAAATTCAGTAAATGTGAATTTTTGCTCCGAGAAGTGAGTTTTCTTGGACACATTGTATTTGCCGAAGGCATCAGGGTAGATCCAAGTAAAATCTCAGCTATTGTCAATTGGAATCCACCAAAGAATGTATCTGAAGTTAGAAGTTTCTTGGGTTTAGCTGGTTATTATCGGAGATTTGTACAGGGATTCTCTATGATAGCTTTTCTGATGACTCGATTATTGCAGAAAGATGTAAAGTTCGAATGAACTGATGAATGTCAGCGGAGTTTCAACCGATTGAAAGATCTGCTAACTAAAGCACCTGTTTTAGTGCAGCCTGAACCGGATAAGGAATTTGTTATTTACAGTGATGCCTCATTAAATGGTTTAGGTTGTGTTTTGATGCAAGAAGGTAAAGTAATAGCCTATGCTTCAAGACAACTTAAACCATATGAAAGAAATTACCCAGTACATGATCTTGAATTAGCTGCTATTATATTTGCGCTGAAGATATGGCGGCATTACTTATACGGTGAGAAATGTCATATTTTTACTGATCATTAAAGCTTGAAATATTTGATGACACAGAAAGATTTGACTTTGAGACAGCGCAGGTGGCTTGAACTGATAAAGGACTATGATTTGATTATTGATTACCATCTGGGTAAAGCTAATGTTGTAGCTGATGCTTTGAGCCGGAAATCTTTGTTTGTTTTACGAGCTATGAATACCCGGTTGTCACTGACTAATGATGGTTCAATCATAGCTGAATTGAAAGCTAAACTGACATTTTTACAGCAAATATGTGAAGCTCAGAAGAATGATGAGAAGTTACAGGTTAAACGGGCACAGTGTGAGTCAGGTAATGATTCTGAATTTCATATTGGTTCTGATGGTTGTTTATTATTTAGAGGTAGGGTATGTGTACCTCAGAATTCAGAGCTTATACAAAAGATTCTATGCGAGGCTCACAGCGGTACTATGGCTGTACATCCGGGGAGTAATAAAAATGTATAATGATCTGAAAAAGATGTACTGGTGGTCGGGAATGAAACGTGATATATCTGAGTTTGTATCAAGGTGTTTAATATGTCAGCAAGTTAAAGCTGAACATCAAGTACCTTCGGGATTACTTCAGCCAATTACTATACCAGAATGGAAATGGGAAAGAATTACTATGGATTTTGTATCGGGGTTACCTTTGTCTCCGAGGAAAAAAGATGATATTTGGGTGATTGTTGACCGATTGACAAAGTCAGCTCACTTTATTCCGGTACGTATGGATTATTCTTTAGATAAACTAGCTGAACTGTACATATCTGAGATTGTCAGGCTACATGGAGTGCCTGTCTCCATTATATCAGATAGAGATCCCCGATTTACGTCTCGTTTCTGGGACAAATTGCAATAAGCCTTGGGTACTCAGTTGTATTTCAGCATTGCATTTCATCCTCAGACAGATGGTCAATCTGAGCGTGTAATTCAAGTATTGGAAGATATGCTCCTATGTTGTATACTAGAGTTTGAAGGTAATTGGGAGAGGTATCTACCTTTGATTAAATTTTCTTACAACAATAGTTATCAGTCGAGTAATAAAATGGCTCCGTATGAAGCTTTGTATGGTAGAAAATGTAGAACACCGTTATATTGGACAGAGCTCAGTGAAAGGAAGATACATGGGGTTGATTTGATCCGGGAAACAGAAGAAAAAGTAAAGGTTATTCGAGATAGTTTAAAAGCAGCTTCCGATTGTCAAAAATCATATGCCGACCTTAAACAAAAAGAGATTGAATTTCAAGTCGGTGACAAGGTATTCCTGAAAGTGTCTCCTTGGAAGAAAGTTCTCTGATTCGGTCGAAAGGGTAAACTGAGTCCAAGGTTTATCGGGCCATATGAAATCATAGAAAGAATTGGACCGGTCGCTTATCGATTGGCATTACCACAGGAACTTGATAGAATCCATAATGTTTTTCATGTATCTATGTTACGATGATATCGATCAGATCCTTCACATGTTATTTCTCCGACAGAAGTGGAGATTCAATTGGATATGACTTACAGTGAATAACCGGTCAAGATATTGGCACGGGAGACAAAGGAGCTTAGAAATAAGAAGATAAATTTGGTGAAAGTATTGTGGCAAAAGCACGGGATTGACGAAGCGACATGGGAACCAGAGGAGGCAATGAGGAAACAATACCCAAATCTCTTTACTGGTAAGATTTTCGAGGACGAAAATCCTTAAAGGGGGGGAGAGTTGTAATGGCCTAAATTCAAAGTTATCGGAACAGTGGTTTCGTAACTACAAATCCGATTTAAAGAGAAATTTATTTCAATATTTTTGCATGAAAATTGATATGATAGGAAAATCGTATAAAAATATTGATAGAAAAATTTTACCGATTTAGTGGTTAGTTAGAAAAAGAAATTATTGAAGAAATTGGGTAAAAACAATGTATCGGGACCTCTATCTCGTAAAACCGAGTCGAAAATAATTTTATAAATATTTATGAAATGTTAGTAATGTGGTATTAAAATTTCGTTAGGAAATTTTAATGTTTGGGTAGTCAATTAAATGAAAATGACTAAATTGTAGTAGGTGTAAAAGTTGCTAGAATGATTAAATAGCTTAAGAGTCTAATGAGAAAGGATTTAAAAGGAAATTAGACCCAAAATTTATTTGGGCTGGACGGCAAGGGCATGAAATCAGCAAGAAAATTGATAAATTAAGGGCAAAATTGGAATATTGCAAAATTAACTAAATAAAACTAGGACTAAATAGGAAATATCTAGATTTCTCTTCATTTCTCTTCAATTCCAGCAGCTAAAAATGCCATAGGAGGGTTCTCTAAGCTGGTATTTCATAATTTTTGAAACAAGTGAGTTAATCCTTGTCTTTATCTTGTAATTTTTGTGTTTCTAAGACTTTTACAACTAGGTCCAACTATTAAATTCATTAGTTTTTGATTTCATGGATGAAATTGAAAGTCACCATGGTTGAGTGCTGTAATTTTATGATGAAATAGAATGAAATTAAAGCTTTAATTTGTTTATTAGATGATTTTATTAGGTAATTTCAATAGAAATTGATTTTTAGGACCTAATTGTGAAAATGCTTAGAATTAAAGTCTATTGCTGAAATTCTGATTCCTAAAGGTTTTAAAATAGTTTAAGGTGATAGAATAAAATGTTAATTGAGAAAAATCAGCTCAACTGAGAGACTAATTGAGTAGGGACGAAATTATCATTTATTAAAAGCTTAGGGGAAAAATGGTAATAAACAGCTTGCACAAAAACAGTTTCAACAGCAGCAGTAGACTAACTTTGCAAAATCACCATAAATTGTAGAAATCAAATTAGAAGATTAAAAAAATATAGAATTAAAGCTTATTGAGTCTAGTTTCTCATAGAAGAAATATTGTAAGGAATGGATTTGTAAATTTTGAGATATAATGAATGTTGTGAGACAAGGTCAGAATGAATTTGGGTTCCCCTGTTCTAACTTTGAAAAATCATAAAAAATTTAATAAAAATAATTAGGGGATTAAATTTATATTTATAAAATCCTGAATGAGTCTATTTTTAATAGAAACAGACACAAACATCAATTGAATCCTATATGAAGAAATAATTAATTTTTAGTGAAGAAGGGTCAGAACTGTCAGACAGCAGAACAGGGGTGACTTTAATGAATAAACTGTACTTATTGGACAAACCAAAAATTCTGAAAATTTTATGGTAAGAATATATATGAGTCTAGTTTCAGGGAAAATTAACGGATCTTAATTTGGAGTTCTGTATCTCGAGTTATACATAATTTAGTGACTATGACTCAAATAGACAGCTTTAAATAAACTATAAATAATAATAGTTGAATTATAGAGAATGTTGCATATGAACATGAAATGTATTAAATTGATAATTAAATTTATTTATTTAGATCCAAAAGATTCAAATACGAAGCTAGATCGAGGAAAGGACAAAATTCAGGATTAGTAGATTTTTGTACACGAACAAGTATCAAGGTAAGTTCGTGTAACTTGAATTATATTCTTAAATTGCTTGAGATTGTATGTTATTGATGTGAATATGATTTGAATGTTCATTGTATGAAAATTAATGAAAAATTGATATATTTGATAAAAAGGGGAAGAAATCTCGGTTGAATGAAAGAAAATTTCGATGGATCTCTGAAAAGGAATTGACGGTAAAAAGGATCTAGCCCGAACGGGTGATCCTATCCTGATATAGCCCTCCCGAAGAATATGTGGAAAATGGATTTAGCCCAAACGGGTAATCCGAATTAGGGTCTGAATTTAGCCTGGACTGGTAATTCAGATCCAAACTCATTAGAGTAATTGTCGTTGCAGGGATTTAGCCTGGACTGGTAATCCCGACAATACTCTATGAGTTTATATTGCAGGGGATTTAGCCTGGACTGGTAATCCCGCTACAAGGATGAGGTTCACGGGAGTGTGCTCTCTGAAATGGAAATGTGCGCACATGAATTTGAATTGATGGACCCGGAAATGTACACTAAAAGTGTACCTCTGAAAATCCATCGAAATTTTGAGAAATTCAACGGGATAAATATGAAAAAATAATAGAGTACATCAATTATGATATATATTATTATTGACACATGGAAATTATTGTACTAACTTGAATGTTGAGTTGTGCATATTAGGGTAATAATGCATTGAATGGTGTTTATTGTATTGTATTGAAAATATTAGGTAAGTATAATTCTTGTTACATGAGCTTACTAAGCACAAAGTGCTTACCCTGTTTCTTTTTTCCCTGTTTTGTAGTGTTAAGAGCTCGGAGGTCAGATTTGGTTGGGGACGCATCACACTATCAACCTCAGGATTTCGGTATATAAAGAAACTTTATTTTGGAAATCAATGGCATGTATAAGCTAATAAAGTAAATGTTAACGTGAAATGAATGTAAAGTTAGCCATTAGTATGGTTAACAAACCTGGTTTTGGGTATGTGATGACATTATTTTATAAATATGCATGAATTTATCTTGGAAATATGTTAAATTGGATTGGTTGATGTGGATTGTTTTTGGTTTAAAATTTCAGGGAAGGTTAGATATCTATAAAGGGGTTATATTGAGTTAAAAAAATTAATTCGTAAACTCTGGTAATACTTTGTACCCTATTCCGGCAATGAATACAGGTAAGGGTATTACAGTTTATTCCTCAAAGCCCGTAACGCAGTTCTCAAATGTTCTTCATGCTCACTCTCATCAGCAAATAAATCAATATGTCATCGATAAAAACGACAACAAACTTATCCAATTACGGTCAGAAGATGCGGTTCATCAAGTCCATAAATACTGCCGGGGCATTTGTTAATCCAAAAGGTATAACAAGAAACTTATAATGTCCATATCTTGTCTGAAAAGCAGTCTTCATTACATCATGTTCCTGGACTCTTAACTGGTAGTAGCCCGATCTTAAGTCTATCTTAGAGAACACAGTGGCCCCTCTCAATTGATCGAAGAGATCATCGATCCTCGACAAGGCATACTTGTTCTTCACTGTCACCTTGTTAAGCTATCTGTAGTTGATACATAACCTCATCGATCCATCCTTCTTTTTCACAAAAAGCACTAGAGCACCCCATGGTGAATAACTCGGTCTATCAAAACCTTTATCTGTTAACTCTTGCAACTGCACTTTCAACTCCTTTAACTCGATCGGGGCCATCCTATAAGGTATAATCGAGATTGGCATCGTACCAGGAGCTAACTCGATACCAAACTCAACCTCTCTCTCTGGGGGTAACCCTAGTAACACCTCCGAAAAAACGTTTATAAACTCACAAACCACTGGTACAGACTCAATCTTCGACTCGGACACTTGGGTATTCAGCACAAAAGCTAGATAAGCTTCATACCATTTTCTCAAATATCTTTCGGCTGCCAAAGACGATATTACCACCGACAAATTATCTGACTTATCTGGCCCAACTCGAAGAACATTTCCATCCTCACATCTTAGATGAATTACTTTTCTCTCACAGTCTACTACAACGCCATGGGAGGTCAACCAATCCATCCCAAGAATTACATCGAATTCATTAAAAGGCAACAACATCAAGTTGGCCGGAAAACAATGGCCTCTAATCATCAAAGGACAATTTCTACATACTTGGTCCACTAATACATGCTTGCCTAACGGGTTAGACACTTTTATTACAAACTTCGTGGACTCTACTAACATGTTTATACGAGGTATTAATTCCATACATATGTAAGAGTGGGTAGATCCCAGGTCAATTAAAGCGACAACAGTTATATCGTGAATAGAAAAGGTACCCATGATCACATGTGGAGACTTTGCCTCTTCACGGGCTCGTATAGCATAGGTCCTCACTGGTGCTTTGCCTTCAGACCTTATCGCGGCCTCTCTTGATACACCTCTACTACTATTCCCACTCCCGGGGTTCTTTTAAGGCCTACCCCTTAAGGGAGCACTGCTTGCTTTCACCTTTTATTTTCTCTCTCTCTCGTCCATCTCAGGGCACTCACGGATAAAGTGGTCAAGTGACCCACACTTGAAACAGCCCCTCTCACTTACTCGGCATTCGCCTAAGTAACGTTTTCCCCATTGCGAACACTCTGACCTACTTGGCCAAGCATTACCAACACTTGCCACAAAGGTAGTTTGGGCTTTAGATGTCATGTTCTGACGATTCTTGTTTCTCTTCGAATATCCAACTGAAGTATTCGATTGGGTAGTAAACTCTTTTGACCTTTTGGAGGTGGTCTGATGCGTCTTCCCTATCTGTCTTCTCTTTAAATCTCACGACTCAATGGTCGCCTTCCTTCTCTTCTTCACCAGCTCTTCTACTTTACATGCTCTCTCAACGAGTACCACAAATTCTTTTAGCTCTAAGATGCCCATAAACACTCAAATGTCTTCGTTCAGGCCATCCTCAAACCTCTTACACATTGTAGCTTCAGTAGATATGCATTCTTGCACATACTTGCTGAGTTTCATAAACTCTCGCTCATACTCTGTCACAGTCTTACTACCTTGCTTCAACTCTAGAAATTCCTTCTTCTTTTTATCCATAAACCTCTGGCTAATGTACTTCTTTCGGAACTCCTCTTGGAAGAATTCCCAAGTTACTCTTTCTCTCGGTACTACAGACACGAGAGTGTTCTACCACTGATAAGCTGAGTCTCGTAGAAGTGACACGGCACACTTCACGCACTCATCGGGTGTGCATGATAGCTCATCAAATATCCTCATGGTATTCTCTAGCCAAAACTCCGCTCTCTTTGGGTCATCATCTACCCTAGCCCGAAATTCCTCGACCTCTTACTTTCGGATCTTATCTACTGGAGGCTTTTCTCTCCTGAACACGTCCACACCTTGTGGAGCCACCGGGGTCTACTGAGGAATCGGAAGAGGTGGGGGAGGTGGAGTGTTCGGGTTTGTGCGAACGAATTCTGTATACCAAACATCCATCATTCAGAGGTAGGCTTCCCTAGTCCCTCCGCCTTGGCCCATACTTAAGGGCTCACTCTCATCGGCGCGGTCCCTTCTGCGGGAGCCGGTGCATTAGTTTCCACGTCATCTGCCGTGGTTCTATTAGGATTCATTACTATAATAAAAACAATTTATAATCATCAGGAATCGTCACACTATCAATATGCATATACGTGTCATGTATAGCTAGACTCGTACTCTAGCTAGTTCAGTCCTAGAATCGACTAAACCATGCTCTGATACCACCAAATGTAACACCCCTCACCCTTATCCAACGTTAGGATAGGGTTCGCGGTGCTATCTGCCTTAAACTTCTCTTTCACAAGCAATCTATCTCGTATACGGTCTTATGAGGCCCAAAACATAAATTCGGGGTGATTCGAAACCCAACCGGGACCTCATGAAAAACTTAAAAAATTTCATGCATCAAGCCTCCACACGCCCGTGTGGGTATAAAATGCACGACTGTGTGCTAGAGACACGCCCATGTCCCGAACCCGTGTCTAAAAACCTGGGCATTCTGCCAAATCTACACGGCCCAAGTAGGGGTGAGCAAAACTTGATTCGACTCGAAAAAATCGAAAAAAAATTCAAATTTCGAGTTAAACGAATCGAGTTATTCGAGTTAATCGAGTTATTCGAGTCAACTCAAACTTTTTTTTCGAATTTCGAATTCGAATCGAGTTGAGTTTCGAATTCGAATAACTCGAATAATTCGAATAATTCGAATATCAAACTATAATATTTTACATTTTTACCCCAAACTCCCAAACCTTTTTACTTTTCCCTTAAAACTTTTACTCCTTCTCACTTTCCCCCCAAAACTTTTACTCTCCTTCAATCCCAACCCCCCAATCTACCCAAAATCCATTTCCCACTAAAATTTTACTCTCCCATTTACTTTTTCTCAAAATTTTATTCCCAAAAACACTCAAAACTTTTTATTTTCCCCCATAATTTTTACTCCCTCCCACTTTTCTCTTAAAATTTTTACTTCCTTTCAATCCCAACTCCCATGTACCCCAAATCCACGCCCAATTTTTTTTAATATTTTCCCTCCAAAATTTTACTCTCCCCTATTTACTTTCCCTCAAAACTTTTATCTCCCAAAACTTTTTATTTTCCCCCTAAATTTTTACTTCTCACCCTATACTCTCAAATAAAAAATTAAAATTATCTAAAAAAAATCACTAAACATAAATAGTAATAATTTTATTTATATCTACTATTTATATTATTAAATTAAATTTGACATTTTATATTATTTATATTATTGGATTGTTTAGTCATATTGAATATTTATATTAAAATTAAATTATTAATTTTGCCATTAAATATTCATGTTAAAATTTTATATTGGTATCAATTTCACATTTTATGTTTAAAATAATTTTTATTAAAAAATCACATTTTTACATCTAATATATTTTTTAATTCGAAAATACATAGTGACAAGAATCTGAAGATAATTGAAGCAACTAAGCAAACAAAGAAGCTAACCCGTATATAAAAGATTAATAAATAAATTATGAGGTGATGAAAGTTAATAAAAATTTTAATTAAGGTGGATAAATTTTATTACGATGGGTGATAGTAGTTACAAGGACCCAAAATTATTTTTTAAAATTTAACTCGAACAAATATATTCGATTCGATTCGATTCGAATTCCATCTCACTCGACTAGATTCGAGAAAATTTCAAATAAAGTTAGGATGATAAAATAAGATTCAAAAACTCGATTAACTCGAAAATTTTCGATTCGATTCGATTCGATTCGATTGAATGCTCACCCCTAGGCCCAAGCACACACCCGTGCCCTATAATCGTGTCCTTCAGACGGACGAGACACACGGCCGTGTCTTTTGTCCGTGTGCTACAAGCATGCATACTGACTTTATGACACGGCATGGGCACATGCCCGTGTGGCCTGCCTGTCTACTAAAATGACTGGAAAGTTTTAAGTGTAGGGGACACACGGCCATGACACACACCCATGGGTGTAAGCCGTGTGTCACAGATGGCCTAGACACACGTCCGTGTGTCTTACCCGTGTGGACAAACTAGGCTATTTCCCAAGCCATTTTGTCACCCATTTTGTACAACCTACACAAGATCATGTTAATATACAATTTTCACCCCAAAAGACACCAATTCATTCAAAGAAAGAACATTATATGCATTCATCAAAATGAATAATAGCCATTATTCCAGGCCTAATACAAAGTGAAGGGCTTTTATCTTAAACCAAAATACATGAACAATTTCTCAATAATACAACTTACTAGCCTAGCCTTATACATGCCACAATAAAAAAAATATGAATCCAGCTATACCAGGTATAACGGATGATAGTGTGATCGATATCTCTGACTTCAAGGGATCCTTAAGTAAATTGGCAGTACTGAAAGAAAAGGGAAAATGGAAAAGAAAGAGAGTAAGCATAAAGCTTAGTAAGTTGCATATAATAAGTATACAACAACATTCTTACCATTTGCCATCATGCGTATAGCTCAAAGGTAAACATAACTTAACTTACTCAAGTCTCAATTTCTAAATTAAGCTCGTTTCTCACGTTTATCATATAGGTACCTGTAACACTCGTAACCTGATCATCCTTTCTTTGTCAAAATTAAACTACAACTTTCACCATTGAACCGTTTTGGGATACTACTGGATATTCTATAAACCTTCGACATGGGATAAATTACCGATGACATGTCCCAGACATGGTCTTATACTAGCTCTCATATATGCGTGCTGATGCATGTCTCAGACATGTCTTACACTAGCACAACTCTTAGCCAATGCGTGTCCCAGACACGTCTTACACTGGCTATCTCTGTCGAGGCCGATGCATGTCCTAGACATGTTTTACTCTGGCACTCATAATATGGCTGAAGCATGTCCCAGACATGTCTTACACTAGCCCTTATCTGGATGCTGATGCCATGTCCCAGACATGGTCTTATACTAGCTCTCATAGTGCATCCGAAGCATGTCCCAGGCATGTCTTACACTCGCACACAAATCACCCAATGTCTTGGCACGAATATCCAATTCATATCCTAAAGTTCAACGGGATATTTCTACTATCTCAAATATCACAAGGTATTCTCAATTTATAACTTAAAAATTTGTACAATATCAATTCAATGGAAATATGAATACAAGTATTAACAATGTAGTTGTACTATTTACATACAACCTACCTTGGACTACAAAAAGTGCTTAATAAAACGACTTAATCGGATTGCTTGGCTTTGCCTTGATCTAGGCTCGGTCTTGGCAAATCTTGATCTATATTAACAATATACATCCTTTTAGTCACTAAACACAATTAAGCATTCATAAATTAACAACTTTGGTAAAATGACCATTTTGCCCTTAGGCCTTGGCAAAATGACCATTTTACCCATATGCCCGTAAATCAATTTTTATCGAATTTCTTCGTATTTTTATCCTAGCTAAACTCTTTTTACTACTAGAGCAGTCACAAATTCTCACTATATCACACACTTATTACTTAATTTGCAACTTATGCAAACTAGCCCCTTTAGGTGTTTTCATGCTAACACGTTTCACAAAAGTTGTTTATAGCACAACTAGGACTCATATTTTCCATAAAAACTCAGCATATAACACAAATTCATCCATGGAAAAATCTACACTCTAGACTATTTTGTAAGATATCACCCTCATTTGAAAGTTCATGCTTCAAGGGTCTCAAAAATATAAAAAAACTTGAAGAAAACTCATTAAAATCACTTACTTATGAGTGCTTTAAGTTGCTACAAATTTTTGAGCCTTCAAACCCCCATTTTAGCTTATATTTTAGGTGGTAGAGAAGAAAATGAAAAGGTGATATCATCTTTTCTTATTTTATTACTATATTAGTCAAATTAGCCACCAAACCCAACCAAACTTGGACTTTTTGACCAATTTGTCTCCCATGGCCGGCCAAGCACTCTAAAAAGGGTCTAATTGCCCTTTAAATACTCCAAATTTTGATTCTCTATCTATTTAACACATATGGGTACTAAAAGGTAACTTTTTCCTTTTATGCGATTTAGTCCCTTATCGCAATCGGGCTTGAAAACATTAAAATTAACTCACTAAATTTTTCATGCACTAATATAATCATGCTATAATATCATAATTATAATAAAAATAATTTTTCTATCTTCGAATTTGTGGTCCCGAGATCACTGTTCCGACTAGGCCCTAAATCGGGTTATTACAGTTCTTAATTATAGACTAATTAGTTCGATTTGTTAATTTGTATAACAGAGTAGAGGCAATAACTTTTAATGGAAACGTATAAAGTGTACCATAGGATGAATAAAGTGTGTGGATCCTTATAGATATCTTTTGAGATATCTTTTGTTTGAACTCTGAACTGTAACACCTTTAACCCGTATCCGTCGCTAGAATAGGGTTTCAGAGCATTACCAAAATATTTAGAACATTTTTCAATTAATTTATGTAAATTACTATTTATTTACCGAGATCATTTATAATGTCCCTTGGTTAGACCCTTGAGGCCCAATACGAGCATTAGAAACGAGTCGGGACTTAATCGATACCTCTAAGAATTTTTTATGACTTTTCAAAATTTTTCCAAGGTGCAGGGCTCACACGCTCGTGTGATCCAAGGGACACGCCTGTGTTGGAGGTCGTGTTTGACCTTGTATAACTCTTTGACTTGCACACACGGCCATGCCACACGCCCATGTGCTAGGCCGTGTGGTTAATTATTTCAATTTGAATTAGATGCAAGTTTCACACGGCCAAGACATACGCCCGTTTTCTAGGCTGTGTAACACACACGGCTGAGACACACGCCCGTGTCTTTGCCCGTGTGCTCAATTCTGAGCATTTTGTTTCTCAAAATTAAGGTGCAGAGGCACACGGCCTAACCACATGCTAGTGTTACCAGGCCGTGTGTTACACACGGTCTAGATAAACGCCCGTGTGTCTACCCATGTGGACAAAATGAAGCCTTTTCTAGCCTCATTTCTCACCCAAAATTTCACCCAAGACCTGCATTTGAAACACACAACCAATACCAACCAATTCAAGCATTCAAATTGGGCAACCCTCATCATTCATCAAGGCATATCACTATATGCATATGTGTTTGTAAACTTACCTTGGAGTAACTTAGCCATTAGCATCATTGATCACATATAATAATGTAACAGCCTGATTTAAGGCCTAGTTAGAATAGTGGTCTCGAGACCACAAATTCAGAGTTGAATAAATTATTTTATAATTTCTTATATGTTATAGCATGTTTTTAGGAATGCATGAAAAATTTGGTAAGTTAATTGTGACGTTTATGAGCCCGATTGTGAAAAAAGACTAAATTGCATAAAATGCAAAAGTCCTATTTTGATTTCTAAAAGTGCCAAATAGCTAGAGAACCTAAATTGAGGGTCTTTAAAGGGCAATTAGGCCCTTTAGGGAGGCATGGTCGACCATAGGAGGCAAGGGTGGTCAAATTTTCAAAATTTGGTACGTCAGGTGGCTTATTTTGACTAAAATATGAGAAATTAAAAGAAAGATGATATCATCCTTTTTTTCATATTCTTTCTCCACCAAAAATCAGCCATTGAAGGGGGTTTGAAAGCTTAAAAATTTCAGCAACTTTAAGCCTTCACAAGTAAGTGATTTTCCAACCCTTTGTTGAATATTTTTGTACTTTTGAGACCCTTGAAGCATGAGCTTTCAAATGAGGGTACTATTTTGCAAAATTATTAAGAGTGTAGGGTTTTTCCATGAAAGTTTTTGTAATGTTTGCTGAGTTTTTATGGAAGAAAATAAGTTTTGGGTGTATTATGAACAATTTTTGTGAAAGGTGTTAACATGAAAACACCTAAAAGGACTATATTGCATAAGTTGTAAAATAGATGTTAAGTATGTGAAATAGTGAGAATTTGGAGTTTCTATACGAGTAAAAAGGGTTCGAATAGGCTTAAGATTTGAAGAAATTCGATAAAAATCAATTTTCAAGATTAGGGGTAAAATGGTCATTTTGCAAAAGGTTAAGGGCAAATTAGTCATTTTACCCAATTATAAATTGTAAGTGCCTAGATTGATAAAGTGACTAAATAAGTGCATTTTGTTATTATAGATCAAGAAATACCGAATCCGAACCTAGACCGGGGGAAAGCCAAGCAAAGCGACTAAATCGACTACTCGCCACATATTATAATCCGAGATAAGTTGTATGTAAATAATACAACTGCATTGATAATATATGCGTTTGAATTGCATTAAAATTATTATAGTATGAATTGCTTGATTATGGAAATAAGAGAATATGATGAGAATGGATAGTAGAATTCCCGAATAAACCTTAGGAAATAAATCGGATATTTATACCATGACGTTTGGGTCATATACGTGAGCTAGTGTAAGACATGTCTAGACATGCATCAGCGACATTATGAGAGCCAGTGTAAAACCATGTCTGGGATATGGCATCGGTATTGAGACGAGTGCTAGTGTAAGACATGTCTGGGACATGCATCAGCTACGAGATGTGTTAGTGTAAGACCATGTCTGCGACATAGAATCGGCACAGATATGCTAAAGCTTGTGTAAGACCATGTCTGGGACATGGCATCGGCATAATGTCTCAAATGATTCAACAGTGAAAGTAAGATTTCAAGTTAACAAGGAAAGTATAACTGTGCTGTGAGTGGTACAGGTACCTATATGATATGTATGAAATGTGAGCTCAATATATGCTATATGAGGTGTATTGAATATTGATGAGTAAGTTTTGCTTATGCCATTTGTGTATTATGATGCTTGTTGATGGATGATAAAGTTATGTTGTATATTTATTTATGTGCAACTTACTAAGCTTTATGCTTACTCCTTCTCCTTTTTCATTTTCTTATAGTGCCACCTATCTAGCTCAAGGACCAAAGGAAGTCAGAGATATCGATCACACTATCAATCGAAGTTTCCGATATAGTTTGATTTATATTTTTGAATATGGCATGTATAGGGCTTAGACTTTACTAATTTTTGTGTCATTGAGAACTGGCCAAATGTGTTGGCTTGGGTTGGAAACCCTTCATTTTGTATTAAGCCTTGAATGATGGCTATTATTCATTTTTATTTATATACAAAGATGTTATTTTCATAGATAAGTAAAATGCAGAAAATGGAATGTTATTTATTGTGGCTGATTTTGTTGTATGAGATAACCTTATATTGGTTTTGGTTTCCATTGAGCAGGTTGTGTAAATAAGGGTAGCTAAAAGGCTTGGTAAATAGCCTTATATTGTCCACACGGGTAAACACACGGGCATGTGTCTAGGCAGTGTGTGACATACGGTCTACCTTATAGGTGTGTGGTTCGGCCGTGTGTCCCCTGCACGTAAAAATTTCAAGTCAGTATGCATGATAGTAAACACACGGGCAGAGACATGGCCATGTGTCTCAGCCGTGTGGGGAACACGGCCTAGCACACGGGCGTGTGCCTTGGCCGTGTGGGGAACACAGCCTAGCACACCGACGTGTGCCTTGGCCGTGTGACATTTTGAAGATGCTGACGTTAGAAACAGAATGTCTATATTTTTGCACACGGGCGTGTGCCAGGCCATGTGAAAACCTCTGTAGGTGTACATTTAGAATTAATGGCTACACGGGCGTGTTGCCCTTCCACACGGGCGTGTGCCTTGTTCTAGAGCCAAATTTTCTATAGATGGTTTAAGGACCTGAATTGATCCCGAATAGTTTTCAATGGTCGATTTGGGGCTCGTAGGCCCATAATAAGAAGTTTAAAGTAGAAATTGAAAAGTTCTTAAGTGGACCAAGTCTTAACGAAATGGGGAACGTTTGTGTACATGAGATCGAATTAGGTAATGCCTTGTATTCCGCTCTGGCGTGGGTTACGAGTATGGGGTGTTACACATAACATATTACATATGAATATAACATCATAACTTACTTAATTATGCCAAAATAAACCATTACTAGCCATTCCAATGGCTAGGTTACAAAATAACATTTTCAAGCCATAATTGTCCAAGTTGTCCTATACATGCCATTATACCAAAATGATTTCACTAAATATACCCAAAATACTAGTTGATAGTGTGACGATGCTCCAATGATCTTCCAACTTTCACGAGCTTCCAAGCACTATAAAACAGGGAAAAATAAACGAAGTAAACATTACATGCTTAGTAAGTTCGTATAACGGAAACTAAACTTATCCATCTTGTTTATTAAAATCTAGGCGTACAAAGTTATGTTTCCATCGATTTGGCTAAATTACCTAATCGCATACATCCAATCAAGCATGTTAGTCACCAAAATATTCATATCAATCAAGTAATATAGATGAGCTCATCAAGCAATATTCCTTCAAGTCATTATCATTTCATCTCAAGGTTTTCATGCCATGTCAAGAGTTATATGTCCGTTGAATTATTAAATTCCGATGGATGCTTAAGTAGTACATTCGAAGTGTATGATTCAACAATCCGTCAATTCCTTACTCAAGGGTACCAAACACTCTTTCGAGCCACTTATTGTATAACAGGATTACCAGTCCAGGCTAAATCCTTTATATAACGTAAACTCAGAGGAGTTCGATTAGGATTACCAGTCTAGGCTAAACCCTAATCATAATGTATGCTCGAGAGGTATTATATCAGGATTACCCGTCCGGGCTAAATCCCTTCTATAACAAGGTCATTAGGATTACTTGTCCGAGCTAAATCCCGTCCATAACAAATATAGGACCCTATTTGTTTCGGGAAAGCACATATAATCATCTGAATTCAACATCCAATTGGGACTTAACCCCTTTTTCACTATTTTCAAGCATGTATCAATTTTCTCATGGTAGCATTCAAGTAATGTACATCACTATAAATCACATTCCATACAACACAACATTCAATTAAACATATTTACATGCTGGATTAAGTTACACGAACTTACCTCGACACTTGTTCGCGTAAAAGTCTACTAATCCTAAAATTTTTTTCCTTGATCTAACCTTGAAATAGTGTTGTCCAGATCCAATTAAGCCTTGAAAGTTTTCCCTCTCTCTCCTAGGGTTTCCATAAAATTTTAGGTTGAAGATGATGAAAATAAGATGATATACTTCTTTTTATCTTTTAATTAATTAAGTATTTTGGTATTTTCAATTTAGTCCTTGCCCTTTTTCTATAATTCCATGGATTAGTCACTAAGAAAAATCTAAATACTTTTCTTAATGGTCTAATTATCATAAAAGAACCTTTAGTTTTGAATTCCATAGCTATTTGATCCTCATAGCTACTAGAATTTAACTTTTGCATTTTATGCGATTTAGTCCTTCTCGTAATTAAGCACTAAATCGATAAAATTTTTGTATCAAAATTTTCACACGATATATCTACCATGTTACGAACCATATAATGAAATAAAAAAACCTTATTTTCGAGTTAAATTTGTGGTCCCGAAACCACTGTTCCGATTTTACTGAAAAATGGGCTGTTACACGAACCGTCCTTAAGCCTTAGAACGTTACAAGCTTAGAAGACCTTTGGAACCAGAATAATTCACTAACATAATAATGTTTGAATTGCTTGCATTTGTCTTGATGAACATGACCAATTCATTTTAGATATCTATGAGCGATCCATATAATTCATTTTGATGGATAACACTTGTGCATACATTCATTTTAATTGCCTCCATATTTATTAGTACTTTAACTTATTGAACTAATTGTGTTTGCATTAAGAATATCCAAGTTAGCTAGATATCACTCTTAAGTTACATGTGATTTAGTTTTCATACAAGTTCGATACTTTACCACCATGTGACCTAATTGTTCGATTTAGTTCAAGGGTAATCTTTTTGCATGCTTTATGTGTTTCTTGAGGAAAAGCAAAGAATTAAGTGTAGGGGAATTTGATATGTCGTAATTTGATATGTCAAATTAGACTTCCCCGCTAAATTTAAGGAGTGTCCTTGTGCTATCCAGCCTTTAAAAATTTAACCATTTACTTTTATTTAAAAAAATTAATTTTTTTCCTATTTAATTTGAAAATTAGATATTAATTAATAAAAATATATTTTTGTATAATCTGAATTATTAAAAAATTTGATTTAAAAATTAAGTTAATATTGATAAAATATAATCAATTTAGCTATTTTTTTATTGTGTGATTATTTTATTCATCAATGGTTAATAGGGTTATACACCGCAAAGTTCATCAAGTATAAATCCATTAAAATATAGTAGAAGTTAGGTAGAATTGCTATATCGTACTTTAGTTTTTAAATTAGATAAGTAGATAGATTAAATTTTAAAAGTACGAAAAGTACAAGAACCGATATTAGAAATTAGACCAAAATATAATTTAATCTCTAAAATGACGTGGCCCCCTATATGCCAACGAGTACCATCCACTTACATACAATAATTATGCACACTTCCCCGGTTTCTCCACCACTATCAGTTTCAGAATAGGAGAGAAATGGCGGAGGAAAAGGCGAAGCTGGTGAACGATGACGGCGTGGGAGCTGAGAAGGGAATCCTGGAGGTGAAACCCAGCCCCCAAAAAGGTCTAAAATCGACACTGATTGACTGGTTGGAGCAGTTGATAGTTAAGGTTATGTATGATTCTTCTCAGCCTCAACATTATCTATCGGGTAACTTCGGTCCTGTTCCTACCGAAACTCCTCCCACCCATAATCTTCCTGTCAAAGGCCATCTCCCTGTAAGCTGATTTAGCTGAAACTGATTGTTATTTGGATTCACTTAATGAATTAAATAGTTACTTTTTGTTTTCAATTGCTTATTATTATGTGATATTAGTAATATAATATTTTCTGGGAATTTTGTATGTGTTTTTCCAGGAATGTTTGAATGGTGAATTTGTAAGGGTTGGGCCTAACCCCAAGTTTCCCCCTGTTGCTGCATATCACTGGTATGTTTATTTTCAACTCTTCTGTTTTTTTTTTTCTTGTGAATTAACTTTCATGGTCATCACTTCTAATTCTTTGTTCTTTTTTTTTCTTTGTAATTTCTTTGCCTTCCAGGTTTGATGGAGATGGGTATGTTTGCTTCAATTTAACCATTTATATAGCACTACTTCTTTGCTTTAGTTGCCCACTGGTTCTCTGATTAACTGCTTTATGTATTGCTCCAACTATGTGGATGCTTGTCATAGTGCCAATTCAGATCTTTTTCTTTGCTTCTTACCTTTTACTTGATGTGGTTGCACTTGAATGATAGAACAGAATTAACATAATGTAACCTGTTTGTTGATTGTGGAATTTATAGAATGATTCATGGTCTGCGCATCAAAGATGGAAAGGCAACATATGTGTCTCGTTTTGTCAAGACATCGCGTCTTAAACAAGAAGAGTTTTTCGGGGGGTCAAAATTTATGAAGGTATATTTTGCAAGTTGCCTTCTTGACACGAATGGTTGAAATTATTCATTGTAATGTTAGCTAAGTTGTACCGGCTATGTTTTTATTCCACTAAGCTGCTTCTAAGTAGTGGGGCTTTTTGAAAACTAAACAGCAATGACTGACCTGCAGTTAGAAGCTTTAAGTTCAATTTTAACTGTGTAAAACCTCTATCGCAAATGCTTGGCATGTCGCTATCCTCCTCTTGAATATGATATTTTTCAGGTTGGAGACCTTAAAGGATTATTTGGATTGCTCATGGTCAATATATATAAGCTGAGAGAAAAGGCTAAAGTGTTAGATTTATCATACGGGAATGGAACAGGTAATTTTGTTGAGTCTGTTTCTGCTAAATGCAAAGATAATGCAATGGATTACATGTGATGTTCCATTAATACACAGTTGCACAAATTTTTTAGAAAGGATTTTATAGCTTATGCATTTGTGCTTTGTCTCTATTGAGTGCTAGTATTTGTATGCTCTGGTGTCTGTTCCATATAGAGAGAGTAAAGATATGGCTGCATGGTTCAAAGATCCCTGTTTTATTTCTCCAAGCCTTCATAGAAAGGAAATGTTAGTAGAACATTGAGTGAGTTAGAATGTATTATAGATTACATCTTCATTCTGATCCATTGAGTTGATGTGGTACATTTCCAGATGGGGGCTCTGAAACTTATGTGTCCTTTAATTTATTTCATGATCCTTGGCAGTGGCACATATATCCCTTAAAATGCAATCTGAAAACAATTTCACCCTTTCCATTTTTTTGTTGTTGCTCATCACTGGTAGTTTACCTGTTTTAAAATATTTATCTTATTGATGTGAGACTCTGACCTGCCATATCATAATTGAACAGCTAATACAAATCTCATCTATCACCATGGGAAACTTCTGGCACTTCAAGAGGCCGATAAACCTTGTAAGTTTGTCTTCTCTCTTTCAGTTCTGTTAAGAAAGAATGGGGGTTTAAGGATGCTAACATTCACATCTATTTGCATTTCTTATTATTTCTTTGATGAAGCTTGGGTATTAAATTGTATTGCCTGTTATAACAAACAGATGTGCTCAAAGTTTTGGAGGATGGAGATCTCCAAACTCTTGGCATGATTGATTATGACAAGCGGTTGGCACATTCCTTCACTGCTCATCCAAAGGTTGATCCAGTCACTGGTGAGACACATTATTTAAAAATGAGATAAGTTATTAGTTACCTGTGGTGAAACACTTTTGATTTTTGATGTTTCTGCATGCAGGTGAGATGTTTACTTTTGGTTATGGACACGAAGGGCCACCTTATATTACATACAGAGTTATTTCAAAAGATGGTTTCATGCACGACCCAGTACCAATAACAATATCAGAACCAATCATGATGCATGACTTTGCAATTACTGAGAATTATGCAATTTTCTTGGATCTTCCCTTGTATTTTCGACCAAAGGTATGCCACTTTCAACAGAAATTTCTGTTTATTTTTCTATCAGATACCAGCTTTCAAACTCTTGTTGAGGTTGATATGTGACTTGGGTGCCTAAAATGTTCTATGATTCATCAAGAACTTTTATTTTTGGTGGGTAATTAAGACTATTGATGTACCATAATAGAATTTAGCTTCTGACATCATTGTTGAGAATCATAGTAATTGCATCTTATGATTGTTGACATTTAAATTTTCAGGATATGGTTAAAGACAAGAAGCTGATATACTCATTTGATGCTTCAAAGAAGGCTCGCTTTGGTGTCCTTCCACGATATGCAAAGGATGACCTGCTAATCAGATGGTTTGAGCTTCCTAATTGCTTTATATTCCACAATGGTATTGTATGCATTTTATATTTTTTTTACTCAATCCTTTATTTATACCTACTTCCAGTTTGGATAAAATTGTTATATGCTTAATATTTTATCAAGTACATGGATGGATTAGACACTTAACTGCTTTTATGATGTTCTGTTTCTAGCGAATGCTTGGGAGGAGGGAGATGAAGTTGTTCTGATCACTTGCCGTCTTGAGAACCCAGATCTGGACATGGTCAATGGGGAGGTCAAAGAGAAGCTTGAAAATTTCTCAAATGAGCTGTGAGAACTCTGACCTCTTATGTGCATATTCAAATGATCTTTGTACAAGGTTGTTTCTCATTCTTATCATTTAAATCAGGTATGAGATGAGGTTCAACATGAAAAGTGGTCTTGCTTCACAGAAGAAACTATCAGCTTCTGCTGTGGATTTCCCGAGGGTGAATGAATACTACACTGGCAGGTACATGATCTAAATAACATACTGTTTGATATGCTTACCTTCTTTGATCGAAGTTTATACTTCTGACTTGTCATTTTTTTCCATCTCTTGTGTGAATTTAGAAAACAAAGGTATGTGTATGGAACCATTTTGGACAGCATTGCGAAAGTCAAGGGAATTGTTAAATTTGATCTGCACACGGAACCAGAGGCAGGAAAAGAAAAGATTGAAGTTGGGGGAAATGTTGTTGGGGTATTTGACTTGGGTCCTGGTAGATTCGGTTCAGAAGCTGTTTTTGTGCCTCGTGAGCCTGGTACCACTTGTGAAGAAGACGATGGCTACTTGATATTCTTTGCACATGATGAAAATACTGGGTATGTCTCTCCCTTACTCTTGCCATACACTATCTGAGTATTTCCGTTTGCTCGGTCTTTTCTGACTATTGTTTTTGACTGAACAGAAAATCAGCAGTGAATGTGATTGATGCAAAAACGATGTCAGCAGATCCTGTTGCAGTTGTTGAATTACCCTACAGGGTTCCTTATGGATTTCATGCTTTCTTTGTGACAGAGGTTAGTAAAAGCATAACAAATAATTTAACATCTAGAGATGATAAAATCTTTCTGCTTTTCTAATTTTGTGTGATTTTTTGGCTTTTGCTTCCCGTGGAACAGGAACAACTTAAAGAGCAAGCATACTAGAAATTGTTGGAGACTTCTATTTTCAGACAAATTAAGAGACAAGACACATTATATCACCAGTTGACAGCAGTGTTGTTGACAACTATTTTTTTTTTTTCTGTAAGACCAATAATGCTTCTCCTGTATTATACACATTTATAACTGTCTTGGGCATGTAAAAAAATACCATATATTTTAAATTTTAGCCAATGGGAAAGGTCTTCATTTGTATAGAGTTATTGGGGCCAGGGGATGATATTTGGCGCTATTCATGAGCCTCCTCAAAAGGTATCAAGCATGTAATGCATATACCTCTGTTTTCCAGGAGAGCGTTAACCAAAAATCTCAATGCCTCAGATTTGTCTTTTTATCATTTAGACGCGTTTCTCATATAAGAACTAGAAAAATAAGAGGAAAGGAGAGAAGCAACAGCAGGAAGCATTTATACATTATTAAGGCCACACTCATGTAAATGCTAAAACTCTTTAGTCATACGTAAGTTCTGCTTCAGTTCACAAGTTCTAATATAAGTTGTTTCAAATTATACACTTTTGTAGGTAGCACGATACCACACATTATCTTTCTACAAAGGGATCAATAGGAGGAACAGCAGTGTGTGGATAAAACCAAAGACCACATACTTCCCCATATGATAACCCCTTAACCAAACCAAAGCCAAGAATGATTTGCCTGAGAGACGCCACTCTGGGAAGGATTCCGCCACCCAACATCTAAGGGACAAATACCTCCAGCGCTGCCTATATAAAAAAAAGACTCCATTAGATACAGAGACATAAAATGGACATGAGTTACCAAACACTAAACATGCAGAGCGATGTGGGATAGAGTCACCCACCTCAAGAAGGAATCTCATTTAATTGAAGGGGACCCATGTTGTGCCCCATTCCCTTGCACCATATCCCTCTGCTGGTGGAAGTAGTTACCCGTCTCAGCATCATTAGATGATAAGTGGGGTGTACCGTTACTTAAAGGCTGTGCTTCATGCAAATCCTTAACTAGTGACACATTTCCCTCTTGCTGTCCGTAGAAGGAACTCAAATTTCCAGTACCACTGGAAGATAAGCACTCAAACCCAGATAAGTAAGCTGATTTAGCTGAAATGTTTTCATCTGAATTCATACCCTTTTCTGAGTTAGGACTGGTGATGTGATCATCCAGCTTCTTTTATTCAGAAAACGACCTCCACTACCCCTAGCCCTTCTCATAGCATGCAGATGCCGTGATTCATGAAGGTATGGCTGTAGTCAATGCCAACACAGTTTCAGTCCTGAGCCTCTCTAATTATACATTTCTTCCAACCACAAAGAAAAAGAAAAGCCTAAAAGTACCGGTTCTACCTTTCTAACTTTAATGACTTTCTTTTCAAGCTCAGCCTTGGCACGTATTTGTCTTCGCCTTAAAATTCCATGATATTGCTTTGCATTTACATAAACAGGCTCCTCTTCCATTTGAAGAGGCAAAGGCATTCTAGCATGATGCATTCCATATAGTGGTGACACCTAGCACATCATAGTTGGAGTTATCCAAAATGTGGACATCACAAATTTAGGTAGCAAGAGAATGCAATAAGTTCATTGGTTGCATGTGGAGTAATGTGATACATACAGACATCTATTAAACCTTCGAAATGATAAGTTCATCAACCTACATCCCCAGTAGTGAAAACACGTGAAACTCATTTGAAGATAATTAGATGCAATAACTCCCTAAAATGAGAGCTTTTATGTCAATGACCAACAATAATTATGCCAAAAACAGTTCAGATAAATTAAAAGAAAGAGGAAGGGTAGATGATAGTCACATAAATTAGATGGTAAAGTTGCTCTTCGATAATTACACACAATTTGTGAAACAATTAGCAAATAAAGTTTGAACTATTAGTGAACAAGGTCACTTTGCTTCCAAGAAAAGCAAGAAGATGGTACTCATTTGCTTGAAATTCTAAGTACAATTTTTGACACACTGTAACAACTTTACATGGAACAAATGAGCCATGATCCTAAGTAGAAGCATCACCAATGCAAAAGCTTTTGTTAAAGTATACAAAGTGATCTAATGAATTCTAGGGCAAAAGGATACAAGATATTCTAATAATCAGATGCCTCTATCTACTACAAAATAATAGTCGATAAATTGTCTTTTCCTGCTATTCAATACAACTCAAAACAAAAGACTCAGATCATACCATTATTTGTGGCCCATATGAAGCCAGTATTCCACTGTACTGCGAATCTGAACAGGGGTAAGATTTCAAGACCTGAAAGGTTTGAAGCAAAATTTCTTCCGCAGTCAAAGTGAGACTCAATATGAACTAATAGAAATTTAAAGAATAAAAAAGTAGTTTGACTGCTAAAATACATGGATGGATGCATGTCAGTGCAAGCTCGTGACCGCTCCTATAGGTATGGTATGTAAATGTGTGAATGGGTTTGTCTGAGTAAGAGAGAGAGAGGACTTACAATTGAGTGGCCAGCTAGTTCCATTTGGGAATTTGGTTCAAGGTGTTCAACCAATGTAAGGGGGGCTGCAGAAGGGACATGCTTGAGGGCTGCAGAAGGGACATGCTTGAGATATTGTTCATCATGTCCATTTCGCCCATCTGATCCAGAAACAAAGAATACATCAAAATGTAATGAGTACATGGTATGAATCAATTTTTATACAAGAAGCAGAGATATCACATGGCACTAGTTATTATTGTCACATGGCACTACGTAAGAAACTGAGACAGATCGTATAAAGTTATTAAGACCACTAAAAACGACGCTCCATCGATACCAAATTACATAATTCACTAGGTCCCAAAACTGATGTCTTGTTAGCATAAAAAAAAGAAGCATCATCCCATCTTTAACTAATACGAGAAATCCAAGTAGTGATCCTACACTAATCAGATTCTCTTAACTGGATTACCTCCATCTGCTGTTGGACCATTTTTTTTCTCTGCAGAGGTTGACTTTGAAGCAGCTTCACCTAAGAGGTCAATCCCTACTGCTTTCCACCAGGGCTCCAAGGAGGCAGTTGAGTTCAACACACTTTGAGCACCATGGTGCATCCGTTGATCTTCATTCCGCGGTTTTGCTGGCATTATTCACTACTTTACTCTGGGAATCAGAAGCCCAGCCCCTTAAAAAAACAGAGAAACGGACACAAGAAATGAACAAATACAATTTAGAGACCTAATTAACAAAACAGAGAAACAGAGTGAATTGAAGTCCAGCTGAACTTAATACAACTAAGTAATTAGATTTCTAATTTTGCATTTTGGGCACGACTAATTCTAGCCCCCCATAAATCGTGTAAATATTCTTTCCTCCAATTTTCTCATAAACCAAAGACGAAACTCACATAACATCAAAGAAGAAAAAGAAAATTGACGAGTTGAGTGATTAAAAACCCTAAAGTAATCGTCTTCGAAATATTGGATCAAATCTAGGGAAAAAAGAAGAAGAAGAAAGATCATTTCGAGAGGAAAAAGTTGAAAAAACAAAAAAGAATATTTGGATAAATGCAGAGGACTTACTGTAGGAAAAGCATGGAAGGAAGAGGGGCTGAAAGGATTTGATTTTGAGAAGCAAAGATCACAGAGATTGGTCCATTTTGCGCTCTATCTATGCAACCTTAACAGAGACATGGCGACAGGCATTGATTTTCTTTTTTAATGGGTAGGCGGCATTCAAATTTTTTTTTCTTTTTTTAATTCTGCAGCACGTTCAAATTTTTCACATTTCAATTTGATTGATATACAAAGGTCTGATTTTATTAATTATGTATTTTAGAAAAATTAAAAAATTAAATTTTTTTATATTTGGTTTCGTATTTTATAAAAGTTTAAAATTATATTATTTTTCGATTTTTTTGAAAGAGTTAATTTCGTTTTATTTTATCAAAATATAAATTTTGCATTTTTTATTAAAAATTATATGGTATTTTTCATAATTTAAGTTTTAATTATAAATTTTAAAACGATTCCTATTTATGAACCACAAAATAATTAAGAAAAAAACATGAATAATAAAAAAAATATCTTATCCGAGTGACATGTATCTATACCTAAACCTAACAGTGCAAAATAGGTTTGGTTGTGGACATTTAAAATTACGAAAAGAAAGCAAGCTGAAGATCAAACTCAAATATGTTGGATTGGTATTATGGATAAGCAATTAAGCACGTAGTGGAAGTTCCAACTTACAACAAGCAGCGGTCCCACTAATATTCATCACTTAAATCTATAACTTTTTTATTACTTAATCCAATCCAACCAAACTAACCTTTATATGCCTACATTTTATACCACTTCATAATATCGAATATAAATATATAGAGAGAGAGAGAGAGTTTTGATTAATTAACTTCAATTAAAATAAATTAATTGAAAATTGAAAATTTCTATAGGGAAAATTCTCTTTCTAAACCCAAAATTTTCAATTTGTTGTTAAATCCACGGAGAGTCAAACGGTTTCTACAGGGAATAAACTAATAATAAAAATGGCCATCGGCCAGCACCACCATTTTTGTATTACATGAATAAAATATATAGGCAAGCTGAATGACCGGCAAAAATCCCCCTTCTTGATGATAATCATTAAGAGACACATGGATTGATCCAAAATTGATATTTAAAAACAAACCCCACTTTATTATTTTTTTTTTCATTTAAATATCATTTTCGTTTGTGTTTAAGGATAGCGGCCCCATTAACATTCTATAACTATCATCACCCTCTATATTATATTTATTTTTTTAATCAAATTAATAAGTGGGACATTAATTTAATTAATTTTTTTAAAAGATGTTTTTTATTTAAAAATATAAAATGTTGATTATTTTTTATTTTTTTTGTATAAAATCTACACACAAAAATTTAAATATGTTATACGGTACGTTTGAATGTCTCTCACGTCTTCTCGTATGAGCACCTCTTGCAACCATGAAAAAGGTATCATCGTGATGCCAATAAGAATGTCTATTACATCAAATCCAATCTTACTATGTTTCAAACTTTCCAAGGTAACCAATTTCGAAAAAAGTCATATTTGGGCCAACCTCTAATTTGGGTTTAAATTTGATAATACTAAAGGTGCAATCATAAGATTAAGGGTCCACTACCCCAAGCCCTCATTCATATGTAAATAACTCTTTTTAATAAAGAGAAAGGAACAAGACCAAATGCATAACCTATACTCTACACATAATTCTAAATCACTAATTTTAGTGACTCTTCACACTATCTAGGATGTGAATCACCTCTATCCCAATCATTCTCTACATCTCTTATGATGTGAATCACTACCTTTGTATCATCCAACACTTTAATAACTTTATTATTATAACAAAACTCAAAATAGATACAAAATCTTAATTTTACCATTTCAAAATTTTATTTAATATTTATATATTTTTTATATAAATGTACTTTGATATAAGTTCTTTTTTCACATTTATTTATAAGACATAAAATAGATAACTTGATTGGACTCACGCTAACACCTAGACACAATTGTCAACTGACACTACAGTCGCTTATGAGTCGGGTCAAGTCAAATTGAAGCCCAACTAAAAAATTTTAAGTCCAAACTCATTTTTTAGCCGACTTGTCGAAAAAGTTCATTTCACCATTCAAAATTTTATAAAATATTTAAAATATTTTTAATTTATATTTTTTATGATTAAATTTAAATAATAATAAAAATATTACTTAAATTAAACCTGATTGGAGATGCAAAAATTCTTATCCAAGCCCAACTTGAACTAGGCGAACTACTTTACCCTTGCATTGGTCTAACCGGCACTAACAATGACACGTTTGATACGCATACAACATGTCATACTTAGGACATATGATGGGGCCCACCCTTTTCAGTCTTGCCATGTTTTCATCATTTTTATTAGGGTAAAATATAGAGTTTTTTTTATCCAAATAATATAAAAAACAATTAATTATGAAAAAAAGTATAGAAAACAAAATAATTACGAAAATAAGTATTTGTTATAGCGTTCTAACGGTACTGCCTGATATATTGGCGGCACCTGACGAAAATGTGATGATCTAAAAACTTCAGGGACCTTATATGAAAATTTTCCTTTTTAATTGGCAGCTGAAAAGACGCTTGAAGGGTGGTGCTTGACAGGCACTAAATTTTAAAAGGGTAAATTACACCTTAAACCCGTTATTTATTATTAATTTTTATTCTCCTTTAACACCAAAAATAGATTGGCCTCTTATCAATTAGTCTAAAAAGTTTTTCTACCAAAAAGTTTTTTTGTAAGTAAGTCGATTCCAACTGGAAATGAATTTTATTTATTTTTTAAAAATATTTTTTGAAAAATAAATAAAATTCATTTCAAGTTGGAATCGTCTTACTTACAAAAATACCTTTTTTTTGTAGAAAAATATTTTAGACTGATTGATAAGAGGTCAATCTATTTTTAGTGTTAACAAAGGATAAAAAATAATAATAAATAAGAGGGTTCAGGGTGCAATTTATCCTTTTAAAGTTTGGTGCCGCCATTTTGTAGGTGGCACCCTTTGAAGTGTTTTTTCAACACCTAATTAAAATGGGAAAATTTATGTAAGGTCCCTGGAGTTTTTAGATCATCACATTTTAGTCTGGTGCCGCCAATATGTCAGGCGACATTGTCAAAACACTGTAGCAAATGTCTATTTTCGTAATTATTCTATTTTCTATACATTTTTCGTAATTAATTATTTTTTATATTATTAGGGTAAAAAACCCTAAAATACACCATTAGTCATTAAATTATGAGTAATTTTTCATTTGGGCTACTAAAATAAAAAAAAGTTACAGTTTGATTACTCAACTATTTAAAAGTTTTCATCTAAGTCACTGTGTTGTTAAAATAAATGATATATGGCTTCCTTTGTTTGCACTACCTACATCAATCAAAAGCTCTTTTTTCCGTTTCTTTTATTGTTGAATTTTTTTCATGAAACAACTTTGGACATTACAAATTTGCAAACAAAAATATAAACAACTTTTTTTCTCCAATCTCTAACATTATCTGTCAGATTGACTTAGATTTAAGGTATGTTATTCTACTCATTGATGAGTATTGATTCCACCGTACAAATCGTCGAATCACCGCTTGGAGCTTACTGGCGAAACTTTTTTTTTTTAGAAAAAACTTAATATCCCAAAGATTTAAATAAAAACTTTTGAATAGTTCAGTGACTTAAAATGAAAACTTCCAAATAGTTAAATTACCAAACTGTAACTTTTTTTAGTTAAGTGACCAAAACGAAAACTTGTCCATAGTTTAGTGACTAATGGTGTAGTTTATTCTTTTTATTTTTAATATGTAACCCTGTTCATCTTGTCGTGCTTCTTTAACGACATTATAACGTTTCCATTGCCCTTGAAACGATTACATAATAGTTTCCACCCTACTAGTCGTATTAGTTTCTTCGCTTTCCTGCATTTAGGGGTGTTCAAACTTCAGTTAAAACAGAATTAATTGACTGAACTAATCTAATTCGGTTAATTGGTCAATTAACAGATCTAATTCGGTCGAAAGTCGGTTAAAGGTTTTTTGGAATTTCAATTAATGATTAAATTGGTTCAAAATCGGGTAATTAATCAAAGTAATAAAATGTAATAAATAATATTATATATTATATGTATTAGGCTATTACTAATTCGGTTAATTAGGTCAAATAAACATTATCAATTTATCAATTTTATATGTTTTATACTTGTTTTAACAAAAAATATATATATAAATTTCAGTCTAATGGAATTAACCGAAATATTTCAATTCAGTTAATTTTTATATTTAAAAATTTCGGTTTGATTAATAATTAAAAGATTAAAAGATTCAATTAATTCGATTAATGCTAATTCAATTTGGTTAACTGACCGATTAACCATTTGAACATCTCGCATGCAAGTAAATTGACTTCTCTGCTAATGTGGTTAACATATTGTTATTAAATTCATAAATAAACATAGAAGACTGAAAATATTTGTAGTAATGTTGGTAGTTATAAATTGAAGGGTAATTACATTTTAAGTATCTTAATTCATGCAATTCATATACTTCTAATTTTATCAAATTATATCATTGGATTTCTTTTATGAATAAATTACTTATGGTAACTTAATTAAATAATTTTTATGGAAGTGCTCGTTTAAAATGCATACATGACACAACACAAAAATTTCAAATTTGATTTTATTTAAAAAATGTATCGTATATATTTTACAATAAAATTAATTAACAAAATTTGTATGAATGATTCAATTTATTAATAATAGAAGTTGAATGATATAATTTAGTCAAATAAAAAGTTTGTTACTGAGAATTGAAGTTAAATTCAAAGCTAGCCTAAATTAAATTTGAAGCACATTATTTTTCATGTCTAGTAAATTGATTTCAGTGAAATATAACAATTGTTATTCTCATACTTATCCATAATTGACTTTTATTATATCCTTATTTGCATTAGGATATGTCGCAAGTTTAGAAAATGCTTGAACAATAAATTTGTCACTAGCGAGTCAGAAAGTCACTTGTGAGGATGATTATCCAAACAACAGATAGTCCAATCTTCATTGTGAATATGAAGTTGTTTGGTTACCAAACATCACGTAGGCTTAACTGTTTTATCTCATTAGAGTTAGAATGAATTATAAGACCTGTCCTATCATAAATATCTTTGCCCCATCAAAGACATCCCTCCATGCACTTTATAATAATGGCTAGATGACAAGTTCAACACATTAACACTATATGACACATGACTTTTGCTTGTAAATACTCTCAAGAATGATGAAGAAAGAATCAACCCTTCAAGAATACTAAGCTTACATTTTATCTACACACTCTCAGCTCTCAGTCTTCCCTCAACAATTACATTTAATATTTTAACAAATATAGACTTGTTTAGATTTTTCAAAATATACACAAATTGACTTATTTGTATTTACATAGGTAATTTATTTGTATATTTGAATTTAACTAAAGTAATTATTATCATAAATACATTTAACTATACAATTGTTTATAGTTTGTGTGGATATCCTATTGGTTACCATCTTTTGCTCATATACCTTCGATGAACCGCGATGAGCTTCATGGGCTGGATTTGTATGTGAGGAACGACACCTATGCGCCTAATGGATTGATTACTGGAAGGCTCATCTTTAAAATATTGTGGAGGATGCATGATCTTGAATTATAATTTAGCACAATCAATGGCATACTTTGACTGATATATAACCCATAAAAAATGGTATCCCACTGGCGAAGGATGGCCTTCTTGACCTTTGCAATGTCATATACCACTGAGTTGTCAATAGAGGCCTCGAAAATCGTATGTCTAACACGCCTAACCTCAACATTTGATTGCATCTTCATATCAATTGGGGAATGAAGCTAGTCAAATGTTGGCAAACATGAAGAGTGTGTCCATGTATTGTCCCTTCTATCCAGTACATCATCTTCATTAATAGACCCTTTGGGTGGTGAGTTTGCTTTTATCCCACCCATCTCAAGTAAGTTCATTTATCGTATTACCTCATGGTGAAGATTGATGTGAGGCTGAAGATTTGTACAACTAATATATTGGTAAAATTTAACATTTAATTATAGATAATTACGTTGTGAAACGATATTACAACTTTTTGAATGATTGTATATATTTAATTAAGTTTTATATAATTTATTTATTTCTTTTGTTTAATTCAATTAACTTTATATTTAATGTAATTTATTTTATTTACTTATACTTGTTTATTTAATTAACTTTATATTTGATTGGATTGGATGTTATATTAAATAGTAATAGGTAAAATTGCTAACAAACTAAATAAAGTTTGATAATATAATATTTAAACATTAATATTTCATTTTGCAAACATTAAATCTTCACATCCACAATTCACTCAATTAGAAAACACCACATCAACATCTTAATTGGTTAAAAATCATGGTATCATATACATGGTGAGATTCATCCACTACTAAGACAACTCATTCATGGTCTTTTGCAAGTGTTTAAGAATTGCATAAGAAATAACCACATCAAAAACTTAATTAATAATATTTAATAGTTACAAAACTGAATTTAAAAAGTTGCTCATCTAACTTGACCTCGAAGCCACCAAATGGCTGAACAACTATTAATTTTAGTATGCATTGTTGGGCTAATTAAGAGGGTCATCCTTGTAGCATTTATCATATAACACAGCTTTACAAAATTTTCACTTAGCTCTTATTTGCTCACTTATGTCACCAAGCATAACCCAAAATACTTTTTTGTTCCAGTGCAAACAATTCTTTTAAGGTATTATAATGAGTTTATGAAGTTCTAGTCAAAAGGCAACCTTTCCAAATTAATTTCCTACATTTTTTTACAGACGATAATCACTTGTTTTGTTCCCTATTGACACGTTACAACTCCAAGTGCCATGGCCTTCTATCTAATCTCAGTCATTCCATTGTTTTCATCAAGACAAGTGCACAAATTCCGAATCAATAAAGTGTTTTCACTTTCAACCTGCACATATCAGTGCAAGCCATTCAATATTGCCCTACCCTCGGCTTGGAAAACAATAGCAGTCCCTATACTTCTTCTAAAACAGACAATCCTATTTCCATTACTATTACGGAGTGCACCACCAATTGCTGTCATCTTTCTATCGAGACTAACCCAACCATCCGGGTTAAGTTTGACCCAACTTGTTTTCGATGGTTGCCACACCTTGTCGCTACCGTAAGCAAGAGAGAGATGCATCATTCAAGGGTCAAGTGCTAGTGCCTTTGCCCACGATAAGCTGGAGTATAGGATGGTGAGGCTATTACTATGCTGATCTCTAAATATGAACTTTTTGATGGGATCACCACAAGGTGGAGGGCCACAGTTTAAAGTGGTTAAGGAGAATAGGGAGGTAGGAAAAGAGAATGATCAGAAGGAGGGGAGAGAGCTTGCTAGCTTCTGGTCTGTAGGCTTTGGACTTTGTATATCATTAATCTTGGTGTTGAGGTGTCATGTGTTGAGTTCTCATAAGAGGATCAAAAGCAAGTGGCCAAATGGTTTGCTACTATAGGTCTAGATAAGGTGGTGATAAAATAGGCTTTCAATTATCTCTGATGAGACGTGGTAGTTGGAGTCTAGTGTAGCAGTGAGGCCCTTCTTGAGTATTCTAAGGGTATTTTCGAGTGCTCCTAAGAGGTTTATAAATAGGATTTATTTAGACCACTCGTAGGTTTATTGTTCAATTCTAGCGCTAGTGTATAACAAATTCATTTATGCTTTTCTAGAGTTTCCAAATACAAATTGAGAACAGAGAACTCCAATCTATACTCTCATTTCTTACTCCAGTTCAAGATGTGTTGTAATGATTTGATTCTAGTTTGTACTTGTATTTATGCTTACATTGTGTTTCTATTTGTATTTGTGAAAAGGTTTCCTCCAACTATGACTATTTTGAGTTAGGTATCTAAACATTTTTTTTGCCAGCTAAATTATAATTTTATAACCAATGTTGACCTTTACCTTTAAATTATAATTCTATAAACAATCAAATTGTGGTACGTGAAACTTTAATTTATTTTCTTATTTTTTTATTTATTTTTTTATTTTTTCTCAATTTTTTCTGCTTTTCTCCCTAGAGGTGTATAAACAGTTAATCGAATTGAATTAGTATTTTTTAATATCTTAATTGTTAATCGAATTGAATTTTTCCAAAAAAATTAACCGAACCGAAATATTTCGATTAATTTGGTCGGTTAATTGAATTAACTAAAATTTTTATGTTTTATTTTTATTGTTAAAACAAGTATATAACATATAAAAAAATTAATAATGCTCATTTGACCGAATTATCTGAATTAGTAATAGTCTAATATACATAATATATAATATTATTTATTAAGTTCAATTAATTTGATTAATTATCCGATTTTGAATCAAATTATCCGTTAACTAAAATTCTAAAAAACCTTTAACGACTAAACTTGATTGGCTAACCAACCGATTCACTGAATTAGATCAATTTGATCAGTTAATTCAATCTTAACTGGAGTTTCAACACACCTATTACTCCCCTCTTCTTCTTCCCCTACAATCTGTATGCTTTACAAAAGCATAGTTTTTTTTTTTAATTTGCTGTTGCAATGCTAACAAAATTTTAAGGTGAAAAATTTTAACTAACAACAAACTTTACTTGCAGGTTTATGACTGGAGTAGAGAGGGGGGAGGGGAACGGGAAGAGAGGGAGAAGATGGAGAGGGGGAAGGGGGAAGAGGGAGCCGGCGGGTGGGAGGGAGAAGATGGAGAGGAAAGAGAGAAGAGGGAGACAGAGAAGGAAAGGGAGCGGGAGGGTGGGATGGAGAGAGAAAGAGGTATGGGATATTTTTATTTTATTTAATTATTTTTTTTCAATTTTCTAGGTAAAATATTGTATTTTATGGGTTTTTTACCTCAATATTATAAAAAAATTTATACACGAAAATAGGTTGTCAGCCAGATTAATTACGAAAATAGTATATTTTTTAGGTTGTGCCTACCTGACAGGCACAACCGATTTTTTTAATATTAAATTTTTTTCGTTTAAAAAATTATTATTATATTAATTTTTTTAATATTTATATTAATATATATGTAAAAATACGGGTTTTATACAGGTAAAAAATACCCGAAACGGGTCGAGCCTGTCAAGTAGGCACGACTAGTCGTGCCTGACAGGTAGGCACGACACTCCCACCTAGCTGCTGCTACCGCTCCACCTGCTGCTGCTGCCTTACCCCTGCATGCTGCCCATTTTTTTTCATGCATGAGTCATATCACTCATGGGAAAAAAAAATTTATGGGGGACCTTATAAGCATGGTCCCCCCATATAGAAGCAGCCACCGATTGTGAGAAAGAAAGGAGAGAAATGAGAAGGAGAAGGAGAAGAAGAAGAAAAAAAAGGGTAATGTATTTTTTTAGTAATTTATTATAAAATTATGGTGTTTTGTGAGTTTTTAGCAATGTAAATTTTTTTAAAAAAATTGTATAATTATTTTGTTAGTAGTTTATGATTAGGTTATAAATTATTAGTTTTTTGTATTTTGTTATAGTTATTTGTTTTGTTAATAATTTATGGGATTAGGTTACAAATTGTTAGTGTTTAGTGTATTAGTGTATTATGATTTTTTTAGTAATAATATATTTTAAAAAAATAATTTTATAGTTGATTAGGTTATATAAATTGTTAGTGTTTAGTAGTTTAGTGTATTAGTGTATTGTGATTTTTTTTAGTAATATATTTTTAAAAAAAAGTTATAGCTATTTTATTAGTAATTTAAGATTAGGTTATATAAATTGTTAGTGTTTAGTGGTTTAATGTATTAGTGTATTGTAATTTTTTTAGTAATATATTTTTAAAAAAATATTTTTATAGCTATTTTATTAGTAATTTAAGATTAGGTTATATAAATTGTTAGTGTTTAGTGGTTTAGTGGTTTAGTGTATTGTGATTTTTTTAGTAATATATTTTAAAAATATATTTTTATAGCTATTTTATTAGTAATTTAAGATTAGGTTATATATTGTTGGTGTTTACTGGTTTAGTGTGTATTAGTGTATTGTGATTTTTTTTTAGTAATGTACTTAAAAAAATAATTTTATAGTTATTTTGTGTTAGTATATGATTATAAATTGTTAGTGTTTATAGTTTAGTGTTTTGTGATTTTTTAATGTAATTTTTATATAATGTAATTTTATATTATTATATATTTATTTGATAATTTTTATTGATTTATTAAAATGTTGATTAAATTTGTTGTTATATAATTTTATAGGTTATTTGGAAGTTCTTCTAATAGGTATGTTTCTAGTTCTTCTTTTTTTTTAATTCGTATGTTTTTTATATTTAGATAGTTTATATGTTTTTAATTATATTATTATTGTTATCTAATATAAAAAAAATTGTAGGTAAAAAATGAGAAATTATGAGATATTTACCATGTTTATTTCTAAAATTTGAAATAATTTATTGTATCTTTTGAAATAAGAAAAAATGAATTCAATTTTTTTAATTGCAGATTTGTAACAAATGGGTTCTTTGATTGATAATACAAATCACATATCAAGTACCATTAAGGAGATGGTAATAAAATTTTTATTTCATAGTCATGTTATTTGTTGAATTAAATTATATTGTATTAATTATTTCGCTAATATAATAATTCAGGAGCCGTATCGCGTATTGAGAGGCCGTGTTAATAGTATAGGGTTTCAGCCAGATGAACGCCTAATACCGTTCTTGGAGTTAGCCTGGTTCGGATCAGCAGCATTAATCCGGACTTTTGATCTGCTATATGACTTGATTTCCGCTTTAGTCTAGCGATGGCGTCCGGAGACCCATACATTTCATTTGCCGTCTGGGGAGTGTACCATCACTCTAGAAGACCCATCGACCGGAACGCGGTCACGGGCGTAAGTTCGATCTCCAGGCCGACAACCTTTTGCTATGAATTACTTGGACGCTCGCCAAGTGAGGGGAAATTTGCCAGTTTGAGGTTGTCATGGCTAAAGGCCAATTTTGAGTATTTGTCGAGTACTGCCAATGAACGGAAGGTGATGCAGGCTGTTCGAGCTTACATTATGCACCTTATAGGGGGTGTACTTATGACGGAATCAAACGGCAGTACTGTTCACTTGATGTACTTACCCCTATTATCTAATTTGCATAACACCCGTTCATACAGTTGGGGGTCCGCAGTGTTAGCCATGTTGTATCGAGAACTTTGTCGGATGACAGATCCTTCTGCGATGGACATAGACGGATGCCTCATACTGCTGCAGTCGTGGGCACTTTACCGGATGCCATTCTTGGCATTAATTAGTCACCAACCATATATATTTCCACTCGTTAATAGGTGATGAATTTTTATGCGTTGTAACAATTAGTTGACTTTTTTTTTCAGATTATGTTATTCTAACAATTTTTTTTCTTAGATGGAGCACAAATCCGAGTATCGGAAGGTCATACACGGTTACGATATACAGTCTGATGATCAAGAATCATTCTGGAGAGGGGGTAAGTTTTTCCAATATCAATTTTATTTTATTATTTTATTTCACTCGACCTACGTTAATATAAAAAATGTGATTAACTGTGCAGTTCATTTGGATGCCGTATTCTGTTCTAGAAATTATGGCAGTTATTCCCTCGTCTGCTCGTGTCCACTCAAACTTATGGTACATTAGCGCACCCGTTATCAATTCTCAGATAGTGGAGTGGTATCATGGCGATCGAGTACTTTGGCAGTTCGATTGCATTCAATATATCCCGAGTCTGCCAGTACGATTGGGGGATATCCATGGGATGACCAGGAGGGGGAGGCATGGGCTTGATTGGGGAGATGAGCATGAAGAATATGTTACGATGTGGAACAACCGGTTTAGGAGGGTACCTCAGATGGATCGTGGCTTGGATCTCCAGCCCTCGTTACAGTACCTACAGTGGTACTGTAAGATAGGGAAACCATTTTAGTTTGGTGGGCGGTCGATGGTAGTCCCCCCGCATACGACACGAATTAGGCAACATCTTCCAGATCCGCATCATGCACCAGAGCGGGAGCCAGAGCAGGAGCCAGAGCCGGAACTACACTCTGGAGGTAGTTCTTATCATCCAGATTTAGGGGGCAATGACTATTTCTTGGGCTCCTCAGGCCACGGATATCATTCAGAGTTTGATATCTTCAGCCCACTACCACCTCAGTACTCCAGTCATCCCGGCTCATATTTATCTCAGTACTCTACTCCTTCCGGCCCGTATCCACCCATGTACTCAACTCCTCCAAAGCCATATCCACCGTCGTACTCTACTCCTCCCGGCCCATATCCACCGCCATATTCTACTCCTCTCGGCTCAAGTTTATCGATGGCGTTTGAGACATATGATTTTTCGTCTATGTTTCACACACCCCCACATACAGATGAAGAGAACGTTGATCGCTGTAGTCATCCGCAACATGAACGTCGGGCTCTACAAAAATATACCCCTAGAACCACACCATCAAACCATCAATTTTAGGGGGTTTTGTAATATAAATAACTGCCTTTTTATGTAATAAATTTTTTGGCATTTTATTTATCAATTTAATTTATTTTTGGCAAATTATGTAATGACTATTTATGTAATGAGTTTTTTATCATTTAATTACAAAGGATAGTCATCATTCCCCTAGTTGAAGAATTTAATTATAATAGTAAATGAAATACATAATAAATCCGAGTTAAGTATGTATGAACACAAATAGTCATGCTTCACCCGGAGTAAGTATGTAAATTGTATATAAACATGTGTTTCGAAGGTGAATTTTGGATTTGCTTGGGTTGAAGTACATAATTGCAAAAAAAAGAGGAGATTAAAAACAATCAATTTTAAAATGCTTAAAAAATCCATTTAATGCTACTCGGCGGGACTTTTTCTTCCAACATGTAATTAACAAAATCTTAATTTCTATCTTATAGCGACGATTGTCCAATATGGTAGTTTCAGAGCGGGCATTTATTCCGATTATGACCGGGTAATCTGCATACTCCACACAACTTCCCATCAGATTTCTCTCTAATGTCCATTTCGTTACGGGTTCTAGATGATTGCGGACGACCTTTTGGGTTCCTACGCAACCTTTTGTCTGGGACAAGCTCGAATGTCGTCGGAGGAACCTCCCAAGTAGATAGGTTAGAAAGTACGAGAAACTCATTCTCCTATACATGCAACGTGCGTTCGAGGGTATACACTTTATTGATAAATTGATCTATATTGAGTGAGACTTTAGCACAAGCTGCTACAACATGTGCATAAGGATAATGAAGTGTCTGGAACCTCCTACAATCGCACCGTCTATTTTTGAGATCGACTCCGTAGGAACTAGGTGGTATACCGGGTCGACGACTGATGGTCTCTGTAACGTGAAACGTTTCATTACATCGTGAATATACTTCTACATTTATCAACCTCACCATCCAACGGTTTGTAACCATTGCATCCCTAACATATTCGACAAACACGTGTCTTGCCTCCATCTGGTTGACTTGTTGCTAACCCATTCTTGGCATCAAAGTAGCCAATCTGTAGAATGTAGCCGAGAAGACAGATGAAATCGGAAGATGTCGTGCTTTCAATAACACAACGTTGATGCCCTCCACCAAGTTTGTGGTTATTTGACCGTAACGAAAGCCCTTGTCAAAACTTTGAGCCCATTGCCACGGCTCCATGGTACCCAACCATTATCGGAAAGATGTGTTCGTTTGAACTTCTATGTCATTCTCAAGTCGAGTAATCCTTTGCCGGAAAATGTGTGGCTCAAGCTTGTACGCTGTGTATGTATTAAGAAAATATAAGTTACAGTCTCATCACAAAACATTAGGTTATTTATTAAAAGGATAAGGTTATTCTTTACCCATTTTCACAACTTGTCTCTTCCAGTCTGCATTCTTATAATCTCGATGGAAGTTAGACGCAATGTGCCGTATGCAGTAAACAGATCTCCATGGCACACCGGAACGCCTAATGGCGGCAATTAATCATTTCCCTCTATCGGAGATGATGCAAATACTACCATTACAAATAACATACCTCTGCAGGTTTATAAGAAAGAATTCCCACGACTCCATATTCTCTTTATCTACGATGGCAAACGTAATCGGAAGCACGTTATTGTTCCCGTCCTCAGCAATAGCAAGAAGTAAGATCTGTGTATATTTATCGTATAGCCATGTCCCATCTACTTGCACAAACGGCTTGCAGTGGGGAAATGCACGTACACATGGATCAAACGTCCAGAACAACCGTTGGTATTTTTGTTTTCTCGGTTGTAGTTGCTCATCAGGGCCATAATAAGGTCGTGTCTGCAACTCAATGGCAGTCCCTGGTATGTACTCCCTCATAGCGGCAATCCATCCCTGCAACTCATTATATGATGCATTGAAATCTCCGTACAATTGCTCAATTACCATCTGTTTAGCTATCCATGCCTTCCGGTATGACATTCGATACTGGAATCGTGCCTGTATTTCGGCAATCAGTACCGAAACTTTAATGGTCGGCATGTCTTCAACCATTGGCATGATGCACGTACAGATAGTTTTGGAATCAAGTTTTCGATGATCTTCTGTCATACGTGATGAAGTGCATGTGTGAGGCCTAACAAATTTTCGTATCTCCCACATCTGCGACTTTTGGATAAATGCAGCTCGTATCCGCCAAATGCAGCCTTCCGCCGACTTCCAACACTCTCCAATATATAATGTCAGTTTAGACACGATGATTTTATAGTCTACTGATATATTCATACTATACCGTTTAATGACAAATACGCACTCTTCCTTATTTTCGAATCTCTGGCCCACGAACAACTCCTCAGGATCAAAATATACGGCCATCCGATGAGCAGATTGTATTTCAAGGTACTCTAGGAACTCGGCTACATGCGCCACATTAGGGTTTATCCGAGACATGTGTGACACAGGATTATTATGTATCACAATACGACGAATCTGGTTCCCAACTGAAGACGCATTAACATTTACTTCCTCATTCACGCCTTCATCGTCAATATCATCCGGGACCTCATCCACGTCAGGATCACTTTCACTATCGACTTCATGATCAGAAGGATTACTACTATGGTATACACCATCACCAACCACAGCAGTCTCGGATATAGCATTAAGATCAATGTCGATCCCATGTATAGTTGATTGACTATCAACGTATGATACCGAAACCACCATACACGGTTCTTGAGCTCCATCTTCTTCACCTAATGGAGTGGGATCTTCAGTTTCCTCCACACCAGCTAACTCAACAAATAACTGAATCGGTGCATTTTGGTTGCTCCAAGTCCTACAATAAAGAGTGACCATTGTCTCCACGTCTTCATCGTCTACAAGTTCCATTTCGGTGAATTTTATGGGATCTGTCGAAACTGGAAACTTGTAGAAAAGTTTCGAGATCCTTCTCCCACAACGTTTATAAATTTTTTCACTAATTTTTTCCTTCATATCATCAAAAGAGATATTTCTATTGAATCTCATTGCTACTTGTTTGCGACATTCAAATATACATCCTATGCTTGTTGTCAAAATTTCTCCATCAAAATAAACGCATACGAAAAACTGATTCTCCATATTCAATACTAGATCTGTTAAAAAAATTTCAAAATTCTCAAAATAGTTTCGAATAGCAAAAAAGTTACATAAAATTTTTAATGCAAAATTTTTCATTCAGAAGCTAACAAAATTATTCATCTAACAAACTTTTAAATAATAAAATTTCTAACAAAATTCTACATTTTATTTAAAAATAAATAAATTAAAATACATTATCCTTCTTCTTGCTTTCTTTTCTTTCCTTTCCTTCTTCTCCCTCTCTTCTTACTTCAATTTTGCTGCTAAATTTTCTGTATGTTCTTCATCTGATTTTCGGGGGAATATATAGGGAAAAATTAAGCATGTGGACCCCACCAGTTGCGCCTACCTATAAGGCAAAACTAATCGTGCCTGTCAAATAGGTTCAACTAGTTGAGCCTGTCAGATAGGCGTAACATGCATGTATGCTTTTCCCGTCCATATACACGGGTTGTATACTAACTCGAAAAAAATATATATAATAATTTTTTAAACAAAAAATTTTTTAATATTAAAAAAATCGGTTGTGCCTATCAGGTAGGCACGACTTAAAAAAAATACCATTTTCGTAACTAATTTGGCTGACAACCCATTTTCGTGTATAAATTTTTTTTATAATATTGAGGTAAAAAACCCGTATTTTATTTAAATTTTATAAAAAAATATAAAATTTATTTAATATTTCAGGTTAAGTAAGAATTGAAAAAAATTTTAATTTTTTTTCGACTTCAACTATTAAAATTTTAAATGAAATTTAAATAGTAAAAAGTATGATTATTTGAATTTTACCTTCAATTAAATTAATTAGACTATAAAATAATATTAATTTAGAGAAAAATATTTCAATCGAGTTAAATTTTTTTTAAATTAAATAATTAAATTAATTTTTTAAATATTTATAAATATTTTAATAATTTATTTGAACCAATTATTTTAATGAATTGGATCGATCCTTACAAATTTTAAAAACTTTGGTGGAAGGTATAAATTATAAAACTCAGATTGGGTCGGAGCTAGAACCGGCCCGCCCGGTTGCCATCTCTAAATGTCGGCAGTCTTCCGGATACTGGTCCGGGTCCGGGTGTGTTGAAGGAGCTCGTTGTTTCACTGTCACTTTCGTTTCTTGTAAGTAAGCTTTTCTCTGCTTTAGAACAAGAGCTATTATTTCATTTACTTTTCTCTATCTTCTTTGGGAAGGGAGAGAGAGAGAGAGAGAGCTCTTTGTTACTCTGCATTGCTTGTCTCTTTCGTTCCTCAATTCTTCATTTGCAAGGTTGGTACATCACTTTTCTCTCTTAGATTTCCATTTCTCTCGCTGCTTTCCCGCAAGATCTGATGTAGATTTGTTCTCCTTTTGCAAGAGATTGAAGCCAATTTGTCGCTTTTGAGTACGATTTCGCTTTTTATGCGTCCAACTCTTTTTCTCATGTTTGTTTTCACTCTAAAACTTGTGGTTATATAGCCTTAGCTTTGGATAATGTTTTTTTGGTTTATTCGCGAATTTGTTTTAATATTTTGAAATATATTGTGTTTGATTTGTAATCGCATTCCGTTATAACGTTTTTTGCTCTTGAATTTACAATCGGAGTAGTTAACTCTTTCTATTTTCTCAGTCTGATTTCGCATAGAAACCTCAGATCGTGGTTATTTTGGTTAACTCTTTCAGTTGGAACTCAATTAAGTGGCGTTTATCGTACATATGAAGAAAATATTAAACGGTGGAATCTCTAAGAATAAGATACTTCAAATTTAGTTGCATTTTCCATTAAAAGTACTTTCTTGGAAATAGTTTCCGAGGCATGGGAAATGCTAGTTAGTGAACGATAATCTCTTTTCTCATTGTTTATTTATTTATTTTTTCAGATTTGAGATCAACAACTTACTCTTGAAGTGGAGGATTAATTGAAGTGAATTGCTACATTCATCTGTAAATAAAAGGCATGCACATGTCTTATTGATATTTGGACGACCTGTTATATCCCTTGTTCTCAGCTAAAGAAAGAAGCACGTGACAATGGAATCGGAAGGAGATATTGGGGTATGCAATGAAAGAAATATTCATAGTTGTCTCCGGTTTGCTGTTTGCTTTATTGATTAGAAAAGTTGAAGGCAAAAGAAAATTAAACCACGTATGGGTCCATTATTCTTCTTGGCTAAAAATTGTATCCCAGTTAAGCTAAATACCTGCAACAGGTCCTCGAGTAAAAACTATTGCTTTTTGGTTCCATGATTTTAAGGAGTTCGAGTTGACCATGTTTGCAATTGGTTTCCTGAATTTATTATGACAATCACAACCTAGTTATCACTGCTTGTGATGATTTCCCTATACCTTCTGTTTTCTTAGTACTTATAGTTGGACATTTTTGGTAGGTTTAAATGTTTATACTTAGATTAACGAAGTCGTCTATTTCTGTTGCTAAATGTGTGAATTGTTACTCTTCGATTGATCAGGGCAAGCCCATGAAGAATCTTGGTGGCCAGACATGCCAAATCTGTGGTGACAATGTTGGCAAAAATACAGATGGTGATCCATTCATTGCTTGCAATGTATGTGCATTTCCTGTATGCAGGCCTTGTTATGAATATGAAAGGAAGGACGGGAATCAGTTTTGCCCTCAATGCAAGACCAGATACAAGTGGCAAAAAGGTACTTTGAACATTAATGTTTTACTAGATATGCACATGGTCCAAAGTTCCACAAATATATATTTGTGAGATATTTAGTTGTTTGTAGGATCTGTTCGTTAACACAAAATGTTGAATACATTTTCACATTATTGTACTCAAATCACCCTTCAATTTTACCGATAATTATCAATGGTTTTCCAATTATAGTTATTACTGGTTCCAGGCAGTCCTGCTATTCTTGGAGACAGAGAAACGGGTGGTGATGCAGATGATGGCGCCAGTGATTTCAATTACTCAGAAAACCAAGAGCAGAAGCAGAAACTTGCAGAAAGGACGCTGGGCTGGAATGCAAAGTATGATAGAGGGGAGGATGTTGGTGCTCCAACTTATGATAAAGAAATTTCTCATAACCATATTCCTCTGCTCACCAGTGGGCAGGAGGTAATTGATTTGCTGTCTAAAAGCTAGTGATTTGATGTGAGATTGATCATGCATAGAATGATGGATTGGAACTTTGCTTTTTCTCCTGGAATATTGTAGGTTTCTGGTGAGCTCTCTGCTGCATCACCTGAGCGGCTTTCTATGGCATCTCCTGGAGTTGCTGGTGGGAAATGTATGAATCCTCTTCCTTTTGTGGCTGAGATCAATTAATTGCACAAACAGAAATTTATTGTTCAGTCGATAGGTACCTATGGGTAGTTGATATAAGTATTGTAATTCCTGTGCAGCGAATATTAGGGTTGTGGATCCAGTGAGGGAGTTTGGTTCATCAGGGTTAGGCAATGTAGCCTGGAAGGAGAGAGTTGATGGCTGGAAGATGAAGCAGGAGAAGAATACTGTTCCTATGAGTACATGCCGGGCTACTTCTGAAAGAGGTCTTGGAGATATTGATGCCAGCACTGATGTGCTTGTGGATGACTCTCTACTGTGCGTTCCTATCTGTTTAATTTCTAGAACTTTTGTGAGGTTTTTTGTTCTTGTGCATAGTTGTCCAGGGAAAGTCAAAAAATTATATGAATCATGATTACACTTTAGTACTTTGTCTATGGTATTTCTGAGTCCTGCAATGTATATAAGTGTGTGTATATTCATACATATTTTGAAATAGGAGAAACCTAGTTTAAGCAACCACTGTGAAATTCTTGGTGTGTGGAACCTGAGTCCTGCTATAAATCTGTCTTGCCTAGTTTAATTGTCAGCACTCTTGCTTCTTAATTTGCAGGAATGATGAAGCTAGACAGCCTCTATCAAGGAAGGTTTCCGTTCCCTCATCTAAAATAAATCCTTATCGGATGGTCATCATACTGCGTCTTGTTATTCTCTGCATTTTCTTGCACTACCGAATAACAAACCCTGTTCCAAATGCCTATGCTCTATGGTTGATATCTGTGATATGTGAGATTTGGTTTGCAATATCCTGGATATTGGATCAGTTCCCAAAATGGCTTCCTGTTAATCGTGAGACGTATCTTAATAGGCTTGCCTTAAGGTGGAATGTTTCTTCCTGCCAATCTCATGAATCCTTGCTAATATTTTGAGCTGTTCTGCCAACTCAGTCCCTGTGATTTTTCTTGTTTTGTGATTTCAATTCCTTGGATGAATTACAGATATGATTGAGAAGGAGAACCGTCGGAATTAGCTGCAGTTGACATATTTGTGAGTACTGTCGACCCATTAAAGGAGCCTCCACTTGTGACAGCCAACACTGTACTATCCATTCTTGCTGTTGACTACCCAGTTGACAAGGTCTCTTGCTATGTTTCTGATGATGGTGCTGCCATGTTAACCTTTGAAGCACTGTCTGAGACATCAGAGTTTTCCAGGAAATGGGTACCTTTCTGCAAGAAGTATAACATTGAGCCTCGGGCTCCAGAATGGTATTTTGCACAGAAGATTGACTACCTGAAGGATAAAGTTCAAACATCTTTTGTTAAAGATCGTAGAGCTATGAAGGTAAGGGTCTGATTGGTTGTGCCATATTGCTCCATATTCAAAATTTCATCATGTTCAATTCTTTGTTTCTGTTGCAGAGAGAATATGAAGAATTTAAAGTTCGAATTAATGGGCTTGTCGCAAAGGCACAGAAAGTTCCTGAAGAAGGATGGATTATGCAGGATGGTACTCCATGGCCCGGTAATAACACCAGAGATCATCCAGGAATGATCCAGGTAGGACAATTTTTTGCATTCATAGAGTATCTACACATGCACCAACCCTGATCAGGATGGCATATGTTCCTAATTTCTAGATTATATGATTCTATGCACTCAAAGGCAAAGTGGACTGGAAAAACTCCAACAGTGCATATTAATGGACGCATGAGAGGAAAACAAATCTGCTTGAGTTATTCCACTCCATTTTCAAGTTTATTGCTTATTTATTTTGTTATCCACATGGTTTTCATTATTCAGAATGAAGTTTATTGGGTTGCCAGAGGTATAAGTAATTTGGATCCATTAATAACTACAATAAGGTTTTGTAAAATTTGTAGGTTTTCTTAGGCCAGAGTGGGGGCCTTGATGCTGAGGGCAATGAGCTGCCAAGGTTGGTTTATGTTTCTCGTGAAAAGCGTCCAGGCTTCCAACACCATAAGAAAGCTGGTGCTATGAATGCACTCGTAAGTTACTTCTTAAATAATACTTTATTTGTATTCTTTGTTGTCTATCATATGTCAATCTAGTTTTCAATGAATCTTTCTTGCAGGTTCGTGTGTCAGCAGTTCTTACGAATGGACCTTTCCTGTTGAATCTTGATTGTGATCACTACATAAATAATAGCAAGGCCTTAAGGGAAGCTATGTGTTTTCTGATGGATCCAAACCTTGGGAAGCAAGTTTGTTATGTTCAGTTCCCGCAAAGATTTGATGGTATTGATCGGAATGATCGATATGCCAACAGAAATACTGTTTTCTTTGATGTAAGCAAAATGTTTCACTCATGTAGATGATGTTACTGCAGCCATGTAGAATGATTTGTGTGTATCAATTTTTTATAGAACATACTGGCGGTAGAATTCCTTTTGATGCATCTTATATACTTCGTTAAACTATAGATAAACTTGAGGGGTCTGGATGGCATTCAAGGACCTGTTTATGTCGGTACGGGATGTGTCTTCAATAGAACAGCATTATATGGATATGAACCTCCACTTAAGCCCAAGCATAAAAGGGCAGGGGCGCTGTCTTCACTCTGTGGGGGTTCTCGGAAGAAGAGTTCAAAATCAAGTAAAAAGGGATCAGACAAGAAGAAATCTGGCAAGCCTGTTGATCCTACTGTACCAGTATTCAGTCTAGATGATATAGAGGAGGGTGTTGAAGGTAAAATGCACTTTTTTGTCTTTTGAGTTAAGTGGTGATTGTTATGTATTAGTTCCATGCCTTTTTTGGCCTAATGAGGAAAAGCCCTTCCATATCCTACATTGTGCTTATGTGAAATTAGGTGCTGGGTTTGATGATGAAAAGTCACTACTAATGTCGCAAATGAGCCTGGAGCAACGTTTTGGACAGTCTGCTGTTTTTGTTGCCTCTACCCTTATGGAGAATGGCGGTGTTCCTCAGTCTGCTACGCCAGAAACACTTCTTAAGGAAGCAATTCATGTTATCAGCTGTGGATATGAAGACAAAACAGACTGGGGAAGTGAGGTAAGTTGTTCTCCTTCTTGTCCCTTTTTTCACTGCACCTAAAAGTTTATTGCTCATCTTAAGATAGTGTGGTTCCTTTATATGTAAAATTGATATCTGGATTTATAGCTATTCAGTTGATGTTCATAATATACTGAATTATTTACAATGATTGTTTTAGGGCATTAGAAGAAGAAAAGAAAGAGTATAATATAACCCAAAAAAAAATTACTGTTGAATATAAGCTTGTTTTGGGTGCATTTTGTGCTCCCAGATTAGTGACTCTATATTCAAAACTCAGTTTTGAATTTTAGAATTGCCATTCTGGGAAGTCAGACAAATGCTTGATTTTATTCCAATTTAAATTTCAATTTTTGTTGCTTGTGCAGGATAATCTCTTGTCCTTTATGCATGTATTTTTGTTGAATCTTCTTAACATCTTTCTCCTTCAATCTGCCATAGTGTACTTAAACTTTCATGTTCCTTTTGCCTACAGATTGGATGGATCTATGGTTCTGTTACAGAAGATATTCTTACTGGATTCAAAATGCATGCCCGTGGTTGGCGGTCAATTTACTGCATGCCAAAACGCCCAGCCTTTAAAGGGTCTGCTCCTATTAATCTTTCAGATCGTCTCAAACAAGTGCTTCGATGGGCCCTTGGTTCTGTGGAAATTCTTTTTAGTAGGCATTGTCCTATCTGGTATGGTTATGGTGGTAGGCTGAAGTGGCTTGAACGATTTGCATATGTTAACACTACCATCTACCCAGTCACCGCCATTCCTCTTCTCATGTATTGCACATTGCCTGCTGTCTGTCTGCTCACTAACAAGTTCATTATCCCACAGGTTAGTCTTTTCTACATAATCAATGTTTCATTTGCAAAAATGCACATGGACTTATCACCTAACATAGACTTATCTATTAGGAAGGTCGGTCAATTAACAATTTAAAGTAATTAATATAAATTAATAATTCATGTTATATTCATTATTTTTTATTTTCAAAAATTTACTTTTACTTAAGGTCATTCAGGTCCATGTCAATACAGTCCCTATGATTTTGGTTCAGATAATTTTTTATGGTTTAAGTTGTTGAATTTCTATGGTCAAATAAGGTTGGCTAGTGGTTAGATGGGATCTTTTGGCTGCTGAGGAGAATTAACTGGTTTAATTGCACATATAACTAACCTCACTTACCTTCAACTTGATTGTCATTTACCTTAAATTTGTATTTTTAATCGGTATCCTTTTATTATTTTATAGGTTATTTGAACTGTTATGAGTCTGGAAATAATTCATGTGAAGATACAGTCTTCTCTGAAAAAGACCTTATTCACGTACTTTTTGATAGATTATTAGTGCTTTCCTAACTCCCAACAGTTTTGTTATGGTGAAAGCTACAAATGGGTGAATCTTATGTTAATTTCTGTTGTTTGATTTGCTGTGACTGCAGATTAGTAACATTGCAAGTATATGGTTTATATCTCTCTTTCTTTCCATCTTTGCAACTGGTATTTTAGAAATGAGGTGGAGTGGTGTTGGAATAGATGAGTGGTGGAGAAACGAACAGTTTTGGGTTATTGGTGGTGTCTCCGCACATCTTTTTGCTGTTTTTCAAGGGCTTCTCAAAGTTCTTGCTGGCATTGACACTAACTTCACCGTTACCTCGAAAGCATCAGATGAAGACGGAGATTTTGCGGAACTTTACATGTTCAAATGGACAACCCTTCTCATCCCACCGATTACTCTCCTTATTATAAACTTGGTAGGGGTTGTTGCAGGAATCTCTTATGCCATCAACAGTGGTTATCAATCATGGGGTCCTCTCTTTGGTAAGTTGTTCTTTGCCTTCTGGGTGATCATCCATCTCTACCCCTTCCTGAAGGGTCTAATGGGACGGCAAAACCGGACACCGACCATCGTTGTTGTATGGTCAATTCTGCTTGCCTCCATTTTCTCTCTGTTGTGGGTACGGATTGATCCCTTCACCACTAGAGTTACCGGGCCAGATGTAGAGCTGTGTGGAATCAACTGCTAAGTTCATAGAAAAGGTGGGAATGAACGAATTATGATGTTGTCTTTAATTAAAACTCAGTTCACATCATGTGCAGTATATGTATATAGGTCATATAATATCATGTTTTATCAGGAATGTGATGTAACATTTTGGACATGCCTTAAGGTTACAGCCTGTGGAAAATACTGGTATTTATTCAGGTATATGCCTGTGGAAAATACTGGTATTTATTCAGGTATATACATACACATTATTAGAAACTCATGAATGAATGAATGGGTTTATTCTTCAATCAAAACTACTATGTTCAGTATATATGCCACACGTTTATACAACAAGAGAACTTCACCAACTGATTCATAACACCCCTCTAACAGAGTCTAACAACACTCTTAACAGAATCTAACTGACACAATTACTTTAACATTCCCCCTCCAGTATGTTGACACAAAACACTTGCAGCAACAACATTCATTCGATCATGACAACGAGAAAAAGCTCCAACCGTTAATGATTTGGTCAACACATCAGCCACCTAATCACAACCGGGAACAAAACTCACGCACAGCTGATTACTAAGAACCTTTCTCGAACAAAATGAATGTCCAACTCCAAATGTTTAACCTTAGCATGTAGAACAGGATTAGCAGCTAAGGATACATTACTAGAATTATCACACCAAAAATTGGTGTACCACGAAGCTTTATCCCTATCTCAGTCAACAAAGAATGAAACCACGTTAACTCGAATGTCACATTAGCTAAACTTCTATATTCAGCCTCTATCCCTATCTCAGTCAACAAAGAATGAAACCACATTAACTCGAATGTCACATTAGCTAGGCTTCTATATTCAGCCTTTGAAGTAGACTGGGATATAACACTTTATTTCTTGGATATCCAACCAACAAGATTATCACCAAAATACACAAAGTCCAGAAGTAAACTTGCGATCTTCAAGTGAACTCACCCAATCAGCATCACTAAAACCAATTAAACTCATACTCAATGCTTGAAACAACAACCCATAATCAATTGTACCCTTGACACACGCAAGATACGTTTTACAGCTCTCCAATGCACATCATGAGGTTTATGCATATATTAACTAACTTTATTGACAACAAATGACAAATCAGGGCGAGTTAAACACAAATACTACAAACTACTGACAACCTGCCAATACAATGTACCATCTGACAATGGCGACCCAACCAAGGATGTGAGAGTCGGAAAACTCACCATAGGAGTGTTTACTGGCTTGTCATTCGCCATGTTTGCGCGTTCTAACAACTCACGAGCATATTTTTGCTGAGACACATACATACGATCCTTATGTCTAAACACCTTAAGCCCAAGAAAGAAATTCAGCTCCCTTAAGTCTTTTAGAGAAAACTGACGATCAAAACATGAGATAACAAAATCTAATTCAACACAATCACCGTCTGTAACGATAATATCATCAACTTACACAAGAAAATAAACACTTTCAGCAGTTATGTGCTTGTAAAATAATGAAGAATCAGCTTTTAAAGCCTTAAATTGCAATTGTTGTACTAAAAAATTCCTCAACTTTTCAAACCATGCCCCTTGTTTAAGACCATATATGACCTTATTCAACCTACATGCCAGAGGTTGTCCATGAGCATCAAACACCTCAAACCCGGGAGGTTGCTTCATGTAAATATCTTCAGCTAGTTCTCCATTCAGAAACACATTGTTCACATCAACTTGTCGAAGCTTCCACTTTTGAGATACAACTAAGGCAAGAATCATGCGTACAGTATTTGCTTTGACAACTGGACTAAAGGTCTCATGCTAGTCCAGTCCAGCTGCTTGAGAGAATCCTTGAGCCACCAAGCAAACCTTATTACGTGCCACACTTCCATCAGGATTCTTTTTTTTATTTTAAACAACCATTTGCAACCGACTAAAGGTCGATCAGCCGGTACTGGAACTAAATCCCACGTATGATTCCGAATTAAGGCTTGAAGCTCATCATGTACTACTTGCTGCCAAGAAGGAATCGTCATTGCCTCATGAATAGTTGAGGGCTCCACATCACCAACTATTGTCGTATAGGCCTTCGGTTTGTAAACCCCCATTTTACTTCTAGTCATCATGGGATGGCAATTCACTAAAATAGGCACCTGCTGCTCAATAGGTGGAGTAGACACCGGCTACTCAACCGTTGGTTCTGAAGTACCCACTGAACTCATTGAAGGAGAGACAAGGGCATCATTAGAAGAAGAACCCAAGACGCTAGCATCTGAAGAAGAACCCCAGACACCAATATCTCTAGCTGAAACCAAAATAGGTCAAGATTGTGCTGAACTCACTAGTACAAGAACCATGAACACTGGCAAGGTAGTAACAACTCTTGTTTAACGACTAGCATTGTCGTCAGTAACGGATACTTCAGAAGCAAATGCTTGAACAAATGGAAAAACATTCTCATCAAATTGAACATGTCAAGAAATGTAAACATGACTAGATCGATCAACACATTTATACCCATTGTGATTTGAAGCATAACCAATAAACGTACAGGGTGCTGACCTATACTGCAGCTTGTGTCGATTATACGATCGAAGAAGTGGATAGCAACAACATCCAAACACACGAAGCTGATGATAATCAGGTTTGTGATCGAAGAGCTTCTTTCTTGGAGATACACTATTTAGTACCTTCGTGGGAAGAACATTCATAAGGTGCATGGCTGTAGCAAACACATTAGCCCAATAAGAAATGGGCAAAGAAGCTTGAGCTAACAACAATAGCCTTGTTTCAATAATCTGTCGATGGCACCATTCTACTAAGCCATTCTGCTCAGAGGTATGTGGACAAGACACGCGATGAAGAATTCCACATTGTTGAAGATACGAGGTAAAGGGCTGAAACTCCCCACCTCCATCGGTCTGAATTTGTTTAACACCTAACTGTAGTCAACACAGGTCTTAAATGACACAAAGGCATGAAAAGCATTAGATTTCTTTTTGAAGAAAATATATCAATGTGTGCTGTGAGAACGAATCTACAAATAACAAGTAGCATTGATAGCCAGAAGAGTAATAAGGAGCTAGTTCCCACACATCAGCTACCACAAGTTCTAAAGGTGTAGTATACACTGAATCAGAAGAAACAAATGGTAATTTGTGACCTTTACCGAGTTCACATGCATTACATAATAAGTAACTCTTATTTCTAGAGATTCTAACATTACAAGCATCCAAAAAACTGCGAACAACTCCATGTGACGGATGATCCAATCGTCTATGCCACTGGTCAAATTGAGCATTTGACCCCTGTTGTTGAGGAGACCCTGCACTAGTTGTACTTGCAGCATTAAAGGCAGACTCAAACTTTGCAGTATCAAATTGATACAACCGATTCAATTCACTTCCGCAAAACAACGTCTGATGAGTATCCAGACCCTTGACAAAGCAATAGTTAGGATAAAACTCAAAAACACACCATTGTCCTTTGCAAACTTCGAAACAGACAACAAATTTTTTCAAATATCAGGAACATACAATAATTCCTTAAGCAACAATAGACTAGAATCTTTAGCTAAGATAGAGCACCCACTAACACGCGTAATAGGTTGAATCTAATCAAAGGCAAAAGGAGAGTGAAACTGCTGACTTGAACCATGGTGAACCTGATCTGCCTCATAAGTTAAAGGTTGAATCTATTGAAATGGACCATGTACTACTGGATCAGGAACATAGTGATGAGACTGCAACCCAGACCAAGTTGATCCACTACCCGTATAGGACATATATGCAGTAATGGGCTTAAGAACCACATGGACACAGATCCAATCCAGTTAGAATTCTCATTATTAGCCCTCATTCTAGGGTTTTCTCCCTCGCTGTCAGACGCCGAATCATACCTGTAGAAGCGTATACGAGCAAGGTGCCCAAACTTTCCACAAATCTAACATTGAGGCCTCATGCTACCACTACGTCATCCTCTATCTCGACCTCGATCGCGACGAGAGAACTCAGATCCACGAGATGATCGAAACATCTCTAGCGACAGTTGTCCAGCATACGATGGAACATCTGGTGCCAAAACAGTCTTGCTTGCCACCGCAACATTCGTCATAAACGAAGCCTGAGATAAATGGCCTTGCTGTCGAGCCTCAGCATCCAACAGAGCAGTCGTGACTCCTTGGAGATCAAATGGAACTCTACTGGTAGTGATAATTAACATCACATGGTCAAATTCCGTTGGTAAATATTTAAAATAGTACTGTTATTCTTCCATCGATACTCGTTAACCACACCCTGCCAATGAATCACAAAGATGTTTGATCTCTACTAAATAGGCAGACATTGACAACTCATTTTTCCGAACACTATGCAACAACGATCGATAGCGCATGGCCTTAGTGGTTGAGTGAGACCCAAATATACGCATAAGAGCTTCCCACAACTCAAAAGACAAATCAAAACTCCCAACTAGCTGATTATGCAACGAGGGGCTAACCGGCGAGAGCAGCCATGCGGCGAGCGCAGAATCTTGCTATTCATAGCGCACATACATCGGATTCTCAACTAAAGCACCATCATCATCAACCACCATTTTTTGAGGAATGGTAACTATCCCATCTATAAACATTTGTAAGTGATGAATCTTAACAATCAACGACATGTATTATTTTCGAGCCAAGAAATTCCCATCATCCACTAGAACGGCCACATTCTGTGACGCAAGAACCAGAAACTTATCTGTTTCTAACTCTACAGACGAAAAATATGCTCTAATACCATATTAGAAACTCATGAATATTCTTCAATCAAAACTACTATGTTCAGTATACAAGCCATACATTTATACAACAAGAGTACTTCACTAACTAATTCATAACACCCATCTAACAGAGTCTAACAACACTAACAGAATCTAATTGACATAGTTACTCTAACACACACATATGTTTCCGAATGTAGAAGCAAAATTGAATAGATCAACCTTGATGGCCCAAACTAGTTAATAGATATGTTTCGTTTTGGTTTAGTTTTATATGGGTTGCTTGAATCTATGATTCACACACACTCTCTCATGCATGCAAAATACAAATGTAACACACACCAATAATTTGGTATAATTTATTATTTGGAACACAATATTGGATTTTGAATTGTAGTTTAAGACGCTGTTGAAACAATAAAGATCATTAGTCCATGGCATTAGATTATAGGGATAGAGGCAAATGGTGCATTACTTGATATTGTGCTTTTTTTTTTTCATTAGATAATTAAAAAGAAGCTACAATTTAATCACTAAGTATTCAGAATTGTTCTTTTAGTCACTTGACTATTAAGTGGTTAACTTTTTTAGTAGGTTTAATACAATTTTGTCTTTCGCTTTTATACTTTTTGTGTATCGAATCCTAATCCTAATGCTATATAAAAATTATAAAAAAAACTCAAGATTATTTTTAAAAAGCTAGAAAATTCTATATAAATATTCAGGTTATAGTTAAATTATTGCAATAACAAATCTTCATCATTACCGTAAATTCATGAAAACGAATAAAAAATAGATCAATTTCAATCTCTTAATATTCATTAGGTATAAAGCTTAAATATGATTTAAAGCAAATGTTTATACAAGAAAACTCTAGATTTTATTGCAGTAAAGCCTAAGATTATTCAATATTGATATATAAGAACAAATATGGCCGTTTAATAGAATCCAATAACAAATAAAAAATAAAATAGAACCAGATTAGTAATACTTTCAAGGCGAGTTCCATGTTGAAGAACTTCTTCTGGAACAAATATTATAGAATCTTATAAAATTGACTCTCATGCCATTTTTTTAGCTAAAAGATACAAAATGTATTACAAAATTTCCTTTTTTTAAACTCAATTGATCACATTCATAGGAGTTCGTCTATGTTTCTGCTTTACGAATATGATATTTTATGGGCATTTCTAATAATATCAAGTGCTATTCCTATTTTGGCATTTCTAATTTCTGGAGTTTTAGCCCCGATTAGAAAGGGTCCAGAAAAACTTTCTAGATATTAATCGGGTATAGAACCAATGGGCGATGCTTGGTTACAATTTTGAATCCGTTATTATATGTTTGCTCTAGTTTTTGTTGTTTTTGATGTTGAAACGGTTTTTCTTTAACCATGGACAATGAGTTTCGATGTATTGGGGGTACCCGTATTCATAGAAGCTTTCATTTTCGTGCTTATCCTAATTGTTGGTTCAGTTTATGCATGGCGAAAAGAAGCATTGGAATGGCCTTAGTTCCTGAATATTCAGATAATAAAAAGAAAGAAAAAAGTCAAAATAATAATAACATTGAGTATGAATTCTATCGAAATTCCTTTACTTGATCGAACAACCCAAAATTCAATTATTTCAACTACATTAAATGATCTAATTTCAATTCATTTAAATTATTTTTCAAAACCCAAATTGTAAAAAACAAATTTATATTTTGACTTTTTTTCTTTTCTTATAATGTGAAACAATTTTATCTCGTTTATTTAATTTTATCTTTTTTTTTTGAATTTTTGAATTTTTTTATGTTTATATAAATTTTTCTAAATTTTTAGAAAAATTCAAATTTTTATCATATAATGAAGGTTAAAAAGTTGAAAACTAAAACTATTATTATACTAATTAAAGAAACTTCACCATTAATCACTTAATGATGGATAAAAAAATTAATTTTAAAATCTTAGTGATGAAATTGTATTTTTTAGTAAAATAAATCCAAGAAAAACTCATAATTGTGTCACTAATGCTATAGTTAAATAAATAAATAAATAAATAAAGCTACAAAGTCTTTTTGTAAAATTTTTTGAGAGGAATGACTTTCTTCTTCTATTTTAACTGGCCAAAAAAAAAGCCATATTACATGATAGGCATGGAAAATAAGTCATCCAATAAATCTATTAAAATCCTTAATTTCTAGAACAAAATCCGTAACTTCTCTCCTAAATATATTATTTACATATTTAACAGATATTTACATATCTTAATATATTCCCTAGCTTCTTTTCTAATACCCCCTCAAGTTGGTGCGTGAAGATTACAAACCTCCAACTTGCGTAGAAGATACCTAAACTATTGTGTCCCCAATGCTTTAGTGAAGATATCAGCTAATTGCTCAGAGCTACGAACATAAACAATTTGAACATGTCCATGTTGAATCTCATCACGAATAAAATAACAATCAGTTTCAATGTGCTTTGTTCTCTCATTAAACACATGATTTGCACTAATATGTAAGGCTGCTTGACTATCACAATACAACAACATAGGATTGGAATGAACAACACCAAGAGACCTTTTAACCATTTCAGTTCACGCACAGTTGTAGCCATGGAACGATATTATGCTTCAGCAGAATATCTCAACACTATATATTTCCTTTTAGTCTTCAAAGAAATAAGAGAGTGCCTAGTATAACAAAATACCCAGTGAGAGATCGTCGCATTAAAGGACAACTTCCCCAACTAGAGTTACAATGACATATAGTCGTAGATCACAATCAGCGCGTAAAAATATTCCTTGTCTAGGACTTCCCTTCAAATAATGAACCACGCATAAATCTGCTTTCTAATGAGCTTTCCTTGGTTGATGCATAAATTGTGTCAAGATATGGATATAGTAGGACAACTCAGGTTGAGTAAGAGTCAAGTAAATCAATCTGATGCGGTCGTTGAGAGCACCAAAAATATCCTATTCCCTGTAAAATAATGAAAAAGAACAGTAAAGGGGAAGTAGGGTCAAATCCTCAGGGATCGGATTATACGAATGCTTGTTTCTCGAAATCCTGGGCAGAATCGTGTCCAAGAAAACCTGCGTGACAGAAAAAAATAAAAAAAATAACAGAATTAAAGATTTGATTTGGAAAAATAAAAAAATAGAATCTAAAGTTGACTGAAATTGTGATTACGAAAATAATAAAAATAATAAAAAGAGTTGAAGGAAAAGAAATTCTTATTGGTAGATTCCAGCCCCTAGTTGTCTCATTCCGCCTTGGGTTCGATCCTCGGCTTTTAAATGACCCTTCTCAACTCAAGTAAGCCAGTTATAGTGGAAGAGGATACCTACGACCACCAGCTCCAAAGATTAGACTTACGATTTTTAGAGAACCCGACTCTAGCCAGTAATCTATGCTAGATCAACGCTTCTCAATGGCGAATCCCACGCCATTTCGTCTCTTTGGCTCGCCAACCTCTGACGCAGTAAGTTAACGAACCGACTGTGCAATCCTTCCAAAACATACAAAGCGGCCGCCTTTGCATATGCTGAAAAGCTTACTTCCTAAGGGCCATGGATGGAAGCGTCAGCCCGTAGTGCGGAGAAACGATGAATACTTGGCAAGAAGGTTAAGTACGTATTCTAGGCCTCAAGAACCCTTTTTGGGGAATATTGACAACTTTCGGCTAAATAGGTTTTAGTGGCTCATGATAATGGTGGAAAAAGAAATAAATATAAAAATGGAAAAGGGAATTTTATTGAAAGAAAATATGAAGAAACAAAAGCCTAGACTTTTAGGGGGAGAGTGTTTACAGAAAAAGATGAACACCAAATAGAGTCACTTCACCCCCTATTTATAGTGCTAGGGGAGATAGTCTAATTTAACTTAAATTCTAAAAAGATAAATACATTTAATTAAAGATAAATAAAGATAATTAAAATAAAATCTTAAAATTAAATAATCTTAATAATTATCTTAATATTAATTATCCTAATATAAATAAAATGGAGTCTTATAAAATAAAATCCCTTCTTTTTGCGTTTTTAGTCATTGTGTCTTCCATGCTCGCACTTTTGGCACAATCTTTTTCCTGTGTCACATATCAGCCCATTGTGTCTCCAAATTCGCACTTTTGTCCCTTAATTTTGCTTTTGCCTCCAAATCAGTCCCTAATCGATAAAAAGACATAAATAACTCAAATTAGTAGGATCAACCTCAGAATAAACACATGATTAATACATAAAAATACGTTATTCTAGAGTATTATCACAATCTTCCCATCAATCTCTGATAATTTTCTAAATATTCCAACAGCGCACTCTCTGCCGAGGCTAAATGATGATTTTGTTCGATGGGAAAACCAGATGGTTTAGCATCCAATAACCCAACTTCGCTAATAATATCCAAAGAAGATTTTTGTTGGAAAAAAATCCCTTCGCAATTTTGTACCATTTCTATGCCCAAAATTTTTTTCAATGTTCCCAAATCTTTCATATGGAAACAGTGCCATAAATAATCTTTAAACTTCTAAATGGCAACACTATTTTTTCGCGTAATAACAAGATCATCAACATACACCAGTATACTCAACTATATCTTGTCTTGATTCAAAGTAAACAATGAATAGTAAGACTGAGACCACTTTAATGCAGTTGTCAACTTCGAACCAATAGCGAGGGGCCTATCATAACCCATAAAGTGATTTACGTAATCTACAGACTTTGCCAGCTTGTTTGTGTGACGAAACTAGGAGGCATCTTCATGTACACCTCCATACAAGAATGCATTATGAACATCCATTTCATGAAGTTTCCATTTCTTTGTTACCACCATCGAAAGAAACATACGAATAGTCACCATTTTTTATACGGGGGTGAAGGACTCACTGTAATCAATTCCTTCAATCTGATTATTGCGAAGAATCACCAATCAAGCTTTATAACGTTTAACTAAACCATTTGAATTATATTTGGTCTTGTAAACCTATTTACTCCCTATAGCTCATTTTCCCGGTGGTAAATATTCCAAAGTCCATATCCCATTAGCTTTAAGAACCTCAATTTCTTTTGTCATAGCTTTTTTCCATCGAATATCTTTTATGGCTTGAACTTTTAAAGTATGCTCCTTTTTGGCTGCCATAGCTACTAGAAAAGAATGATGTTTTGGAGAAAAATTGTTGCAATTTACATAATATGATATAGGATAAAAGATACCTGGGGACAAAATTGGTTTGGATGAACATGTAGAGGGGCTTATTCGTTGGGCAGTATATGTCACAAAATCTCGCAGTCAAGTAGAAATTTCTTTTGTTCTATGACCACGCCCAAGTTGTTTTTAAACAAATTGACTTGAGAATTCAGTAACACCCATTGTCATCGTTATCACATTGAATCACGGTTGAATTCTCAAGTACCTCACTTTCTTCGACTTTATTCAACTCATCATTAGCATGGTTGGTGATACTGAAATGAGTATTTTGTGCTAGTTCTGGTTGTGCGCCCTTCTTACTAACATCAAATGGAAATTCATATTCAGAAAACACAATATTTCTCGATACAAAATACTTTCCTATATCAAGATCATAAACTCTCCACCCTTTTTTTCCAAAATGATATCCTACAAACACACACCATTGACTTCTGCTAGCAAACTTTTCTTTCTTCTTATTCAAGTTTTGAACATAACAAAGGCATCTAAAAGTTTGAATATGATTATAACTAGAAGGTTTACCAAGTTCTATATGGTATTTATAGGGCATTATTTCCATGTATTCGAAAAGATTAAGCTTGTGGCTGCGTAACGACCGTCAACTGGCTCCCCTATTATACCCCGATCCATTTCCACATAACGACCATTGATTGAGACCTTCATGTCAGCTTTCAGCCTTGACCGTACAAAGCAAAATCACCCATAACCGACTTCCCTAGGATAGGTTTCGGTGGCAATGATCCTATCTCAGTATGATATATGAAATGTGTGCGGCTTGGAGTGATATCGCATCATCGAAGACTCAAGAATAACTCGAATATAAACCAAATAATTTTAGCGATCGAAATTTTTAAGGTTGGAAAATGGTTTATGGTGGAGAAATAGAAAGGATTGGATAGAAATTATATAAGTGAGGGATGATGAAGCTTGGTATGTGAGAGTTATTTTATAGTCGCATGGAAGGGTCTGTTAGCAAAGGAAAACCTTCAAAGTGCACTGCAACATATTCTAAACATGTTGAAATATTTAAATCATTCGAATTGTTCGAAGTGTCAGGCTTTTCAGCCCCAGGAATGGTTAGTATGTTAGAGAATGCTCGCCTAACTTGGGAGCAGGAAAGCCCCCAGTTGGGTGAGCTTTTTCTAACATATTTTACCATTCCAGGCAAAAAGTACCTTTTCAAATGACTGTTGTGCACGTTATGAAACGTAGAATCTCGATAAAATTATATGAGTTTTGAATGCATGATAAAATTTATTTGCACCATACACTATGCAACTAATATATGTATTCGTAACAAAATTCATAGCACGTATTCTCTTTCTCCCTACATAATTTTCTTATAAAATCGATGTAATTTTCATATCATAGACACACATCAAGTTAATATCAAACAAAAAAAACTTGCATCACAGGTGAGACTTGTGAGTACTCATTCATACAACTCTCTACTTATTTATTTGTGTTTATTCATCCAAACCGTGACCAATATTGAAATGAGTCGACGAGTGAAATCCGTTATATACTACGATGGTCAAATCTGTAATACAAAGTTTGAGGTTGTGTTTGTAGGAGCGAAGTCCATAGAATTAACATTTAAGAGTACCATTCAAATGCGTGAGCTACGGACCCAGATCAGGAGTAAAGTCAAGGGATCGAGCTGGGGAAGAATTACGAGGTTACAATACAGATTTCTTACATCTGTTGACCCCTATAAGTATGAGTTATTCGATGTGATTATTGAGACGCATCTCGAAACGGTCATATCATTGCACATCTCAAGCGAAAATGATATTATTTAGTTATATGTCAAGTTCATCAATACTGATAGATCTGGCCCATATTCGACCTCCGTTGCGACGAATACAAGTGCTGAAGTTCAAATAGAAAGTCCTACTACATAGTTGTTTGATGGGTTTTCCGACCTCTTTTAAAGCAACTACTACGATTTTCCTGGGATATCGATGGGAAGATACTTATCGATCTCCGACATCAACCTAAATTTCAAGGATTAGTACCAGTCGGGGTATCAGCATAACTCAAATCTAGACAATCAAGTTCGACATTCAATCAGCGCATCTGATTTCAACTTTGGCATTGGGTCAATATTATGGGGTGGAAGCAGTTATACTAGGGGATCATTGACGTACACCAGTCATCAACCCGAAGATTATTCTGGTGGGTAAATGGGCTGTAAGAGAATTAATGACCTACTCTTTTCGACGGGGGTTGGCGAGGGTATGTCCAACACCATATTGGAAGTTGACAATAAAGGCGCGGGTGAGGAAAGGGATGCTGGTGAGCAAGAAGGGACTGTGGATACAAACAAGGGGGAGGAGTCAGAACTTGAGCAAATTCAATAACGCAGTCCGAATGGTTCAAAAGTGGAACTATTTTTCGAACCAGATCTAGTTACAATAGAACCAAAACCTTGTGAGTTTAACGATGGCGCCTTGGACAATACTCCAGACCCAGATCTATGATTTATAGCGTATGAACCTCCGCCCCATATGACGAACATCGACCAATTGGCTGAAAGTGGTTTAGAGTTTTCTCGACTTTCGCACAAAACAACTTGGTCATGCAAGGCAGTTCGTGATTTAAGAGTACTAGATGTTGGAATTGAATACCCCAAAAAAGGTACTTTTCTTGCTGTGCTAAAGTGGTACAACATCAAGAAAGGTGTAAACTACTACATCACAAAGTCTCACTTCGAAAAATTCAAAAGAAAGTGTGTCATAAAGGACGGAAGGTGTAACACCCCCTAACCCTTATCCATCGTCGAAGCAGGGTTACAGAGCAATACCGGACAATTCAGATCAATTATGAACATTAAATAAATTAAATTGCCTACACGTTATAAATTAATCATATAGTCCCTTTACGGGTTTTCGAGGCCTAATATATGTATTTAAAACGAATCGAGACTTAATTAAAAGATCAGAGAATTTTTCGCGAAATTTCAAAATTTTTCCTATATACAGGGCTCACACACCCATGTGACCCTAAAAGATGCCGATGCTTCAGGCTGTGTCCTACCCCGTGTAACTCTCTGACTTACCTCACACGACCAAGCCACACGTCCGTGTGCTAGGCCGTGTACCTCACACAACAGAAACACACGCCCGTGTAGCAATACCTGAGCATTTTGTTTTTTAAAATTTTATGTTGCAGGGGACGCACGGCCTAACCACACGCCCATCTGTAAGCCGTGTGTCTCACACGGTCTAGCTACACGCCTGTGTTCCAGGCCGTCTGGACTCAAAATGAGCCTTATACAACAATTTTACCAACCCTACAAATCATGAACAACAAGCAACTCAAAATCCAATCTTTCAACTAGAACAAAACATAAATAAATACATCTAAAACATGTCAGGACTATCAATATAATGATCTAACTCATGCATGTTCATAGATATCTAACATAAGTTATCTAATCAATTCAATTAAATACCATTCAATTAATTCAAACTAAACCATATAAATGGCTATAATATAAGACAAATATTTATATATATAAATCAACCAATATCATTTTATACACCATTAATATTCACATCTCAAAATGACATCAAAAGACAACCTAGGTACATTCAATTCTCAAAAGAGAAAATACTTCACCACGTGTTTGAGTTCGGGATTGACTTTGGATGCTGATTCAATAATCAGACTTTACCTGACCTGCGCACAAAGACAAACCGTACGCTGAATATACACTCAATGGTATTTCTATAATCCGAATACTTATTAAACCAAAATTTATAATATTTATATACATAATCATACATAATAATAATCATTCAATAAATAACCAATTTCATAAGCTCATCATCCAATCACTTTCAAATCATCATATCTTCTATTTCAATCTCACAATTGTTATTCAATAGCATTTCACATTAAATTTCTCAATTTCAATTTCAATATCAATATACATTTCTTATTCAATATCATTCATATATCCTTATTAACACGACTCGGACTCCAATGGATACACGGATCCAACCCAAACACACAATTACGGCACCTAGTGCCTCATCGGCCATACCGAAGTAAAACAATACGGTACTTAGTACATCATCGAATTTATCCGAAGCAATAATAAAACGACACATAGTGCCTCATCGATTCGAAGTCAAAGTATCCCTGAACACCTCCAATCCTATGGCATGCCAACTATATCTGACTTAGCCTAATATTGTTAATAGGGTGTTTTAATACATAATTCAATTTCCAATCAATATACAATTTCAATAAATTCCAATTCAATATACTTTTCAATCATACACATAATTTCACAAAACAATTCAATTCAATGTCAATATATCAAACTCACCTCAATTTCACTTGCCATACATAATAATAAATACAACAAATAATTTTAGTTTCCGGATTATAGAAATACAAACCGTATTTTTCGAGCTAATCCTCGTTGACTTTTTCCTTTCTTTTTTTAGCTGAGGTCTCCAGGTCAATGTTAGCTACAAAAATCGCAACAATTAAAATTTATCAATATACTACAATTTAACATTGAATATTTCAATTTCTATACAACTTTTACTTTAATTCCAATTAGTCCTTAAATCAAACTAACTATTTTCTTACAAAACCAATTCCATATCTCAATTCAATTTCCACTTTAATCTAATTTCAACTCCCTAATTTCACAATAAAACTCTAATTTTGAAATTCTTTCAATTTAGTCCCTACTACATAAAACTTATGATTTGTTTTGCAATTTAATATCTTTCTCATTTCTAACTTGAAATTCTATCAATTCAAACCCTAATTCTTCAATTAATTTAACATAACCTTATCTAAAAATCAACTAGCTTTCAAAATTTCCACTTATATCAAGTAGTATTTGTTCTACGATTCCAAAAACATCAAAATTACAAGAAAATAGATTAAATTGACTTACCACTTAAGCTTGAAACCTTAAAATCCCTATTTCCCCTTTCTTTTTTTCTTTTCTCTTTTTCTCCCCTGTTCTTCTCTATTTCGTCTATTTACTTTCTCCTTTTCTATCTTTATTTCATTTATTTTATTTATTATTTATTTTATGTTATGTTTTATTATATTAAAACCATAGACGACGCGTCTTCTGCTGAAGCGAATAACGAACCCGTCGTCTGAGTCGTCTGACTGCGTTTCCTCCTGATATGCTGTGGCAGTCGACCTGACCTCTTTGCCTGAATTTGCTGACTCCTCTCTCTGGTAATAGCAGATACGACTTACCGATAAATCTGACTCCTCTCCTCTGGTAATAGCAGTTGTTGTCGTCTCTATTGAGAAAAATTGTTCGTGAATGGGTATAAATTACATCCTACGACCCCATGCTTCGATGTACTCCTCGTGCCGCTTCGAACAGTCAATGTTGCCCTTCCCCTGCATGTCTACTTTGTGCAGATCCTTCAAATCTTGCAGTGGCGATGGAATTCGTTGCCTCCACTCAAACTGCTGCAACACATGTTTTGTTTCGTGCATTTCCATCATCGCGTACACTATCAACGACATATTCACATCCCATATCTATCAATTGCATAAAACTTTCAGTGAAATGCAGGATATGACATCAGTGTCGATGTACGACATCCATTCAAGCTGAAAAGCAAAATTGTAAATATTATTATTTATGATTTTTTTTACCAATCATTACGTAATAAACATAGGTTCAAAAGAATAGGTCACTACCTCAGCTTCCGAGCATTGATTTAACAACAACCTAATATCTTCTAAATCATCGAGCAGTCCCATGTAGCTCGGCCCATGGTTCCACCTGTACAAGTGATATGTTAGTAGAAACATATAATAATAAAAATTACTATGCAAACTATGTATTTGTTAAGAAATGATGTTTAGATCGTCACCAATGGAAACATATATGGGTTGTTCACCTTGAGACGTAGAATCAATATTTGCCAACAAGCCCATGACTGCAGTAGGAGCAAACAACCACTGGTCGATGCCGCACTGATAAACCTCAAAAGTAACATATTTTAATCCCATTCTTGGCATATTTTTGGATGATTTATCATAAGATTTAGTGGATTTGATGCTCTTAATCCTTTAATTTCATGTTTTATATCCAGATGAGCATAGGAAAGTGAAAAGTGCAAGAAAAAGGCCAAAAACAGACAAAATGGGTTTATTTCAGCGCTTCACCCGACTTAGACACTTCTAGAAGGGTAGGCCACACGTCTGTGTGTCATGGCCGTGTCGACTTAAAACCATGTCAGAATTACACACGGCCTGAGCACCATTACACGGGCGTGCTACACTGCCGTGTCCCTGTCGAGACCTATTTTAATTCTACTCGGAAAAGGATAATTTTAGGGCTATTTTTGGCATTCCAAAGTCTATTTAAACACAGGAGAAGAGGATCAAAAGGAGGTTGCAGAGTAGAACACAGGAATTACTCGAAGAATGCCAACAGATTCAGCTCGAAAGTAAGATCTCCTTCAAGACTGAAGATCTTTCTTCAATTTCTCTCGAACTTTTTGGGTTTCTTTATGTTTTCTTATTTTTCTATTTTTGAGATGTTTTCCTACTACATTATGAACTAAACTCCCTAAATACTTAGGGAGGATGAAAACCTAAGATGGATCTTATTATTTAATTATCGAAATTACACGATAAATACTTGTTCTTGTTCTTAATTATGTGTTTTTAATCATTGTTTTAATATTTTCAGGATATTATTCCAAATTTGATGTGTTTATTCAGTGGAGCAAAAGTTCTTGTTTAATAGTAGATCTAGCATAATTAAGCAGAGTTGCATGTAATCCTCGAAATAGGATGACATAAATATGCCGGATTAGAGTCAAATCTAATAGGGAAATCCATAAATCAAGTTAATGCGACGATAAGGGTTTCAATTAATCAACTTAGAATCAGTTGTTCTTTGTCTCGAAAGAGATATTAACATAATTTAGGGATTTCTACGGATCATGACAAGTGAATAAATCATTTGATTTAGAATCAGAATAATAAGTGAAGTCTAGGTGGATTCTTTCCTGGATATTGTCCTCATTATAAGTTTTCTTTAAGTATTTTTCCCAAGTCGCTCTCTGTCGTGTTCATTAGTTAATTAGTTTAGTTAATTTTAAATTACAACAAATCTTTTATATTTTAGGCTAAATAATAGAAAGACAGTTAATACTAGTACTTTTAGTCCTTGTGGATACAATATTCTGGACTCACCATAGCTATACTACCATTCGATAGGTGCGCTTGCCTTAATCATGATCGTAGTCTAGTTTAGTGATTCATAAAATGATCATCAAGTTTTTGGCGCCGTTGCCGGGGACTAAGATATTAGGAATGCTTGATTTTTATTACTTTAGCCATTTTTTAATTTTATTGTGAATTACTTTTTGTTTGAATTTATTACTTCTCTTCTAATCTCCCTGTTATTTGCTTCTGGCAGGAATCTCTAGTTTATGACTAGCAGGAACCCGTCAAGACCTTTGCTATTTGACAGTGAGATAGAAAGTACAGCTCGCAGAAATAGAAGAGAAATAAGGCGAAGCCTACAGTATATAGAGAAAGAGCAAAAGGACGTGACCGATATACCCGAAGAGATGGCGGACAATCCAAATAATCTGCTACCTCCTATAGTTGCTGCAAATCTAGTAAATCAAAATCCTGCTCCTCGTACTATGTATGATTATGCTAAGCCTACTTTAACAGAAACTAAATCGAGTATTGTTAGACCTGTTGTTTCTGCAAATAATTTTGAACTGAAATTTAACACGATTCAAATGATACAACATTTTGTTCAGTTTGATGGTTTGCAGGATGGGATCCAAACACTCATTTAGCAAATTTTCTGGAATTCCGAGACACCTTTAAGATCAATGGCATTTCTGACGATGCCATTCGCCTTCGGTTGTTTCCCTTTTCATTACGGAATAAGGCTAAACAGTGGTTGAACTTGTTACCACGAGGGTCAATCACTACTCGGGAACAAATGACTGAAAAATTTTTGCTTAAATATTTTTCACCGGCTAAAATGGCTAAGTTGAAGAATGATATCTCTTCTTTTGTGCAGATGGATTTAAAAACTCTTTATGATGCAGGGGAGAGGTATAAAGACTTATTGAGAAGGTGCCCTCACCATGGGCTACCTTTATGGCTACAGGTTTAGACATTCTACAATAGTTTGAACCGCTCAACTAGACAACTAATCGATGCAGCCGCTGGCGGAACCCTAAATAACAAAACACCCGATGAGGCTTATGAATTTATTGAAGAGATGTCGCTGAATAACTATCAGTGGAAAGTCATGAGGATAAAGTCTATTAAAGCAGCCAATGTTTTCAACCTCTACACAGTCACTATATTATTAAATCAGCTAGAGATTTTAAATAAAAAGATTGATAATTTATGTGTCTCTATGCAGGTACATCTGGTGATGCAGTGCAGCACAAGTGGAGAAGGAATGAATAATACAGAATGCCTAGCCTATGACTCCAACACCACGAATGAACAAGTCAACTATATGGGTAACAATTCAAGACCTCAGAATAACCCCTATAGTATTACTTACAATGCAGGTTGGAGGAACCATCCCAACTTCTCTTGGGGTGGACAAGGCAATCAAAAACCACAACCCCCTCCAGGCTTCCTACCACCTTACCAGCAGGAAAAGAAGACGAACTTTGAGGAGATGCTATCAAAATTCATCTCGATGTCAGAAACACGCTTCCAAAACACTGAAATAGTGCTTAAAAATCAGCAAGCGTCAATTCAATGTCTCGAGACTGAAATAGGTCAGCTTGCTAAGCTGATCTCAAAATGATCACAAGGTAGCTTGCTTAGCAACACCGAGACTAACCCAAGAGAGCAACTTCATGCGATTACTGTTCAATATGAAGAAGGGTTAGTTGAGTCCAAACCAGAACCAAGGCAAGAAACCATGGTAAATAATAGTAAGGATGGTGAAAGCCACATTAAACAGAAACCGGTGAGCACAGAAAATACACCTCGCGTGCCATACCCTAAAGCGACAAAGAAAGACCGCACAGACGAACAATTTGGTAAATTTCTTAACATTTTAAAAAAGTTACATATTAACTTATCGTTTATTGAAGCTCTTTCGCAGATGCCCAATTAGGTTAAATTTTTAAAGGAGCTTTTGGCAAACAAACGGAAGTTAAATGATTCGTCGCATGTAGAGTTAAATGCAGTTTGCTCAGTGATTCTACAAAATAAACTATCCAACAAGTTAAAAGATCCAGGAAGTTTTATTATTCCTTGTTTAATTGGTAGTTTAAATATTGATAATGCTTTAGCCGATTTAGGGGCAAGTATAAATGTCATGCCTTATAAAATGTTTAAACAACTAGGTCTTCGGAAACCTAAACAAAATAGAATGAGTATACAACTAGAAGATAAAAATATTAGGTTTCCTAGGGGTATTATTGAGGACGTACTTGTAAAAGTAGATAAATTCATATTCCCTGTTGATTTTGTTGTGCTTGACATGGATGAGGATGTTGAGGTGCCTTTAATTTTGGGTCTTCCATTTTTAGCAACTACTAGAACTATCATAGATGTTGGTACAGGTGAACTAACGCTTCGTGTAGGTGACGAAACAATCATTCTTTAGGCTTGAGATTCGGTCAAGACATCGAGTGATGAAGGTAATTGTCTAAATCTTGATAATATGCCTACTCATGTGGTTCGACCTTCTTTGCAGGAAAAATTTTCAAGTAATACAAATTAGCCACGTTTTAGTTCATTCGACAACATTAGAACAGTTCATGAAGAACGAAGGCTTCAGATAGAAGAACTAGATGAATGGCGGACACATGTCAAGGAGGAACCAAAAATACACAAAGCCGAATCAAAACAAAACCATGACGAGCATAAAGACGAGACGAGCCAATTCAAGGTAGGGGACCAAGTCTAGTTAGATAAAAATGACCCTCGAATTATCAATACAGAGCTCAATGCAAACGGAGCGACTCCTTTTACAGTACTCAAAGTCTTTCCATACGATACAATCGAGGTAAACCATTAACATTTCGGCACTTTTAAGGTAAACAACACTCGACTTAAACCTTATTTAAATAAAGGAATTGACAACAAGAAAGAGGGGTTTCGACTCCGTGATCAGCCGTGACTATGTGAATACGAGGTAAAGTCGAGCTTAAACTCTAAATAAATGCTTCTCGGGAGGCAACCCGATCACTAACACCACTAACTAGTTTATTTTTTTATCTATTTTTCAATGTTAAATGCAAGTTTTTTGACCCACACGGCCTGGACACACGGGCGTGTCCTAGGTCGTGTGCTCTAACAGGGATTAAATAGTGTATTACACAGCCTGGCGACATGGCCGTGTGATCCGCACGGCCTGAACACACGGGCGTGTCCTTGGCCGTGTTGATCCTGGGACTTAATTTTCCCAAATTTAGACAGAGACACGGCCTAATAGAGACCACACGGGCGTGCGATACAGTCATATGACCCACACGGCCTAGACACACGGGTGTGTCAAAGGTCGTGTGAAAACTGGAACTAAATTTTCAAATTTTAAGTAAGTCAGAGAGCTTCACGGGTAAGGCACACGGTCGTGTGTTAGGACACACGGGTGTGGGGTAGACCACATGGGCGTGGGAGAAGCGAACGACGTAGCACACGACCGTGCGATATGACCGTGTGACGAGTGGGCTATTATTCTCCTTGACGAAAATGGGCTAGATTTTGAGCCACACGGGAGTGTGACACGGCCGTGTGGCCCAATACGAGACTCACACGACCGTGTCCACATAAAACCCCTAAACCCTAAATTCTCTTTTCATTTTTTTGTCTTTTTCTCCCTCATCTTCTTCAACTAGACACCGCCGTTCCCTCCTCCCTCTCACTGACCATCAACTGGCCACCACATCCCTATCCCTTTTTCCATTTTTCTTTCCTCTTTTCCTTTCTCCTCTTTCCTCCTTCTCCTACCCCTTCCTTCCCCATCTCTCCCTTTCTTTTATTTTTCTCCTCTCTTTTTCCCCTTTCTCCTTTCCCTCCGACCACCAAGCACCGCCGCACGCCTCCCTATCCCACTGCCGTCCACATCTCCGGTCACTTCTTCTAGTTCCCCTTTTCACCCCTAACAATTACTATTTTGATTATTATAACAAGTATTTTATGTTAGTTATTTCTTATGCTTATTACCTATTCCAATTCTTCACTATTTTCTTTTCTTTCCATTGTTCATTATCATTCATATGATTACCCACTGTTTGATGTCTATTTGACATGATTTCTTCACATATAATTTGTTCATTTTACTATTCTTGTCTAATATGATTGTGTTCTGCCAATGATTAGTTACTATTGTTAATATATATATTAGTATAGGTTACTTTGTCTTTGAGTTCTGATTCATATTTAGTTTGGATTTTACTTATTTAGTTATTTAATTATGTACTTTCTATTTAGAATCATTATATAAAGTTGTATATTTTGATTTTGAATAATAAGTTTTAGGAGTAATTTGTTAATTAGGATTATTTGCTTTTATTTGGTAATATATTATTTATTAATACACTTTTTTATTATTTCAGGAACATTATGACCAACACACAAGGCAAGAAGACTGCCGTCTCCACTTCGAAAAAGCGGAAAGGTTCCAGTGGGACCTCTTCATTGAGCGCATCTGCCGAGGCTCGCCAACCTTATCTTCAATTTTCAGCGGGCCCTCAAGAGGAAATATACCAGCTTCATCGAGTACGACCTCTCGATGTGGGTCGTTGCATTGATTGGGCCGCGCTGGAGTAGGTCCTTTTGGCTGATGATGTGTGCGCGATTATCACCACAGCCCCATGGGTAAGGTTCTTCACCATCATTGAGCCCACCTGCTCAGAGCTCCCCTTAGAGTTTGGCGCCACATTTTTAGTTCAGCAAGTCATGTCAGTCCATGACGAGCCAGGCACCATCACCTTTCACCTTGGCGGGTTGGTGTGACACATGTGTATCATAGAGTTCGGTGCTGCTTTGGGACTTTACACAGAGGAGTTCATGAGCACTGAGAACTTTCTCTGCCTTCATCGACATATTCATTACTCACCCTCACAATGTTGGGTGGAGCTCACAGGCGGCCTGACTAACTATGTCGCAAGTCGCTCAAAGGCGATGCACCTCTCTTCAGCTCTACAGTATATTCATGTCCTCCTAACTCACACTTTGGCGGGTTGGAGAGAGAGCACAGGAGTGGTTAGTACCTATGACGCTTATTTCTTGTGAAGCATGATTACTGGACATGTGTTTGATGTGACATATTTTATTGCGCTCGCTTGCTACAATCAGACTGAACGCCATAAGAAGGGCCCCATCTTTCTCGGCCCTTACATAACTCGTCTCGCTCGACACTTCAGTTTACTTGACACACTGGAAAAGTCCTCGACTGTAACACCCCTTACCCGTATCCGAGGCCGGGCTAAGGTACGAGGCGTTACCAGACAAACATACAAACATTAAACTAAAATACGAGCCATAAAATTTTATTCATATTTCAAAGCGTTCATTCTCTTACACATAGTCCCTTATTTGAGTCTACGAAGCCCAAAACATACTTTAGAAAGGGTTTGTGACTAAACCGAGAACTTACGAAAATCTTGGAAATATCATGCTTTAAGGCTCCACACGCTTGTGTCCCAAAGTCGTGTTCCATACACGGCTGAGACACATGGTCGTGTCTCTGCCTGTGTGGAATATACCTAGGCTATTTTCCAAGCTTTGGTCAACCTTGATCTCTTACACACTTATACAAAATCAAAAGCATATAACATGGTATTCATTTAATGATTAAACATCCTCAATTAAACCACAAACATAGCATTTGTATGTCATCATACATGTGTCTCTCATACTCATTTTACCTTATTTATTATAGTAACACTTATACATATATACCAAGATTATCATCTTACCAAATATCTTCAGCTTAATCATCAAGCATTCATATTTAAAGCTAGATCATATCTTTATAAAATACCACGATTCAGATGCACAGAATAACATGTTTGCCTGAAACATTTCAATTCAATTCCATACCCAACAAGCATTACATTGAGACTAGTCATATATATATACATGTCATGATACATAACATTCTCTTTTTGTTTTCTTATAAACACATATCATTTATTTCATTATATCAATATTTCATATACCATAGTTTCCATGTATTCCACTTATATTTATTTTCCTCCTCCTCCTCCTCTCCATTCCACATCCTTAATGTATATAGCATTCTTGTAAGTACGATTTCACAATTTACTAATAAATGTTCACATCAAACTGTCCACACGAGTCATAGTCACTTAATTATTTATAATTCGAGCTACAGAGATCCAAATTAAGATCCATAAATTTCCTCTGAAACTAGACTCACATATATTTCCACCATAAAATTTTCATAATTTTTGGTTTAGCCAATTAGTACAGTTTATTCATTAAAATTTCCCCTGTTTCACTTTTTAACAGTTCTGACCTCTCTTCACTAAAAAATAATTATCTCACAGTACAAAACTAAGATAATGTTCTTGTTGATTTATCTTGAAAATAGACTCATTATGGATTTTAAAAATATAATTTTGATCCTCTAATTATTTTTCTCCAAATTTTTGTGATTTTCCAAAGTCAGAACAGGGGATCACGTAATCATTCTGAATCAGTCTCACAAAAACATAAATATCTCAAAATATAGAACTCCTTTGCTTGTATGTTTCTTTTATATGAAAATAGACTCATTAAGCTTTAATTTGATATCTTATTCAGTCTCTGATTCAATTTATACTATTTTTGGTGATTTTTCAAAATCACGTCACTGCTACTGTCCAAAATAGTTTTATTGCTAATTCACTCTTTCACACTTTCTTTGTATTAACCTCATTTTAACATACATATCACAAATCATTTTCACCACATTTGATACATCACAAGTATAGGCCCATGATCACAAGGTCACCATAAAATCATCCTCATGTATAACTTACTTGTTTATAACCTTACCACATCCTGCTTAATGAATACATCATTCACATAACCAAGTTCCTGCACTTATTCATCACAAAACTCACAAAGCAATACATAGAGAGTCTCCCGTTGAACACTTCGGATCAATCCTCGATACTTGGTGGTTTCAGCACATAGCTCCACCCATCATATAGTTTGGCTCTCTTGTACACATGGTGAACACTTAGTACCACCCATGTGACCTAGCCAGTTTATCTCGTAGCTCTCTTGTCTACATGGTGTCCTTCACTTGGAACCACGCATGCGACCTAGCTACATATATCCCGTAGCTCTCTTGTCTACATGGTGTACACATAGTATCACCCATGCGACCTAGCTACATCATAATGTCTTGTAGCTCTCTTGTACACATGATGTGCACTCAGCACTATACATGTGACCTAGCTACATACCATCTGTATCATCCAATCTTTCCGAAGGTTCAATCGGGATTTCTCTCTCTTTTCCAACAATTTCACCAATCAAGTAATTATCCACAAACATATTTCCAATATTTTTATAAAATATCATAATACAAGTAATAGTGATGTATTACTTACATATAAACTTACATCTCATTTAATATCAACGCAATAACATTAAATTACACATTGTCTTATTAAAAATCATATGAACTTACAATTTCCCATAATATCCATAATCATAGAAATCACATTTATGTATGATAATTCAATGCACTTCATGTACCATAGACATATTTTTAAATCAATTCATAAGCTTGGCACCATAATCATTTAATTTAACATAATTCAATTAATTCACTAAATTTAACTTTCAAATATAAATTACATCATTATTGTTGTATTATTATCATACCAACTTACATACTTTCAACACCTCGGAGATCATAGTAAATATATCAATTTTACATTGAAACATGCATAAATTAATGCTTATTATACATATGAACTTACCTTGATATTAAAACGGTCATTTTACCAACTTTCCCAATTTTCAATTTTTCTCTCATTCTAGGTTCAAATCTCGTTTTTCGGGATCTAAAACATCATATTTTACTTATTTAATTAATGTAATATTCAAAACAGTCCTTAACTCAAACTTTGGAAAAATTACAATTTTGCCCCTAAACTTTTGCATATTTACACTTTTGCCTCTAGGCTCGGGAATTAAACTTCATCCCTTATTCTTATGTTTTATGACATGATGATCATTTTTCCCTTCTATGGCAACATCAAATTCTCACTCTAACATATACTTATGACTATTAGGTATTTTACCGATTAAGCCCTTTTGCTCGTTTTCACTTAAAACCGAGTAGCACAAGTTGTCTAACATAACTTAAAACCTCATATTCTATCATAAAACACCAGAATACACAAATTTTACCTATGGGTATTTTTCCAAATATGAACCCTAGGTTGAATTATTGCTAGCATAAGCTAAATCAAGTTACCGGGACTCCAAAAACGTAAAGAACTTGAAAAACGGGGTTAGAACGGACTTACAATTGAGCTTGGGAAGCTTGAAAACCCTAGCCATGGAGTCTCCCTTGGTATACACGTCCATGGTGAAGAAGATGAGCAAAGTTGGCTTTTAATTTTGTATTTTAATTCATTTTACCCCTAAATGACCAAAATACCCTTACTACTAAACTTTCCAAAAATTCCATCCATGTCCAATTTTTGTCCATAACTTAGAAATTGGTCAAATTTCTATTTAAGACCTCCTAATTAATATTTCAAATCAATTTCATACTAGAAACTTTTAGAATGCAAGTTTTGCAACTTATTCAATTTAGTCCCTAACTTCGAATTAAGCACTTTATGCATAGAATTTCTTCACGAAATTTTCACACAATCATGAAATCATATCATAGACCTCAAAATAATCATAAAATAATTATATATATCTCAGATTTTGTGGTCTCAAAACCTCTGTTCCAACTAGACCCAATTTTGGGCTATTACATCGACCTTTACCCTAGTCGGTCAGATGTCTCCTAAGGGTATCTCGAGCATGATCCACGTGAGGATGATCAAGCGGCGACGTGAAGTGAACCCTCCTCAGTACAGACTAGTCCAGTCTGGCATTCAGTATGACCCAGGATTTCACCGATGATGTTCTTCCTTATCACGAGGACCCACCACAACCTCCACCATCGAGTCACTGAGATGCTCCCTCTGCTGCTAGCTCCCTAGGAGTATTCTCCGAGGAGTTCGCTAGTTTTCGTCAGTACTGTACTCAGAGGTTCGACAATATTGATGCGACTTTACAGCAGATCTGTCAGTATTTTCATATCGCTCCTCCAGCACCACCAGCTCGTGACACTGATCAGTCTGATGATGAAGACAATTGAGTCCGATTATTTTTATGTTTATGTTTATCTTTACTTTTATCTTTTATTTTATTTTTATTTTTATTTCTATTTTGCTTTTTATGACATTTTGTTTTCCTATTTTAAACTTTATATTAGTTATTATGGTTGTTTCTTAACGAGTAACCCTTTAATCTCCTTCAGTATTGTATTTATTTTCTTATCAGTTGTTCAGAATTTTGCACTACCCCTACATTTATCTACAATTTCGCTTTTCACTATTCTGGGAAATTCATCCACAATTCAGGCAGTTTCAATTCTCCCCCTATCTTATGATATTTTGTTGCTATTATGATTTATATTTCTTTGTACATTGAGGACAATATACATCTTAAGTGTGGGGAGGTTATTTATATGATTATCAGAAAATCTCTTAATTATATCTTGTTCTCAAATAATATTCTCATACTACTATTAGAATGAATTTTGATTGATTTATGATTTTGATTGATATGTTTTGGATTAAAACATAAGTAATTGTGCATTGATTATTTAAACTTTAGGACAATAGATAATCAAGCATGATAAGTTGAATTTTTTAGAATTAAAATTGTTAGGTTGTTTCCCTGAAATGAGGTATTATCTTGAAGTTTAAATTTACAAGATTGACATAAAAAACCCATAATTTTTGTGAGATTTTGAGCCTTTTAAAGCATATATCTTTCTTGCTCACTTTTATTAATGGTTATGAGTGAGTCAATACTGATTTTTTATTCTAGAACTTGCATCAATTATACATGTCGAGACCACACATTTGATTTGATATACTAAGATGATGAAGGCACTTAGGTTTTAACCCACTTACTCCATAAAAAGCCTACCCACATAATTAAGCTTTAGTGAACCCCTTTGAGCCTTGAACATCATTTCTTGATTTCCCTTTAATGGTAACCCATAACTTAACCCTTTTTGATTCGTTAAGAATTTCTCCCTTTTTGTTGACTCCCTTTTTATCGAGATTTGATTTGATTAGTTACCTAACTATGTTCGTTCATTTCAGTTGCTGAATTATTTCTTATTATGTATTTTATGTTCTTGTTCTTAAAAAAAACATATATTTATATATTCATGTAATTACATATTGTTATTCTTTCAAAATGAGCTTGGATAAGTTAAAGTTACTATTTTGAGAAAAAGCTCACTTTATTAGTTTTAGATAGTTTTAATTTTGGCACTTGTTTGTAATTCAGTAATTAGCTTTATTTTTCTAAGTTTGGTAATTTATTAAATTGATCTCGATTCTAACCCTCGTTGTCAGCCTTTATCCACACCTTTAATCCAAGCCCCATTACAACCTTGCTAAAGATCTTTTGATTTGTGTATCATCTCATTTATAGTGGTGGAGATTTGATTTTCATGCAAGCCTCTACTAATAACTTTTCATGTTTGACTATTGAGTACTTAATTGTTGAACCTTAAACACTTTGAGTGGTTTGAGTGAATTTTTAATGAGGATGTCAACTCTTGTCGAGTTGGAATTAAAGGTAATTATTTAGATAAAGGAAAATACCTATGATTTTATGATTAAAATACTCAACTTGGATTGTTTGAAACTTTGATATTCTTTTAGTTGAATTCTCAATGTATGATTATTTGTGGATTATTTCGAAACATTATTTGATAAGAATTATAAGTTGAGAAGAATTAATTTTAATTGTGAGTTGAGGATTTTGCTTGAGGACAAACAAATGCTTAAGTGTGGGGATATTTAATAAACCTCAAAAGTAACATATTTTAATCCCATGCTTGGCATATTTTTGGATTATTTATCATAAGATTTAGTGGATTTGATGCTCTTAATCCTTTAATTTCATGTTTTATATCCAGATGAGCATATGAAAGCGAAAAGTGTAAGAAAAAGGCCAAAAACGGACAAAATGGGTTTATTTTAGTGCTTCACATGGCCTAGACACTTCCACATGGGTAATCCATACACCCGTATGAGACACACGGGTAGGCCACACGCCCGTGTTTCATGGCCGTGTTGACCTAAAACCATGTCAAAATTACATAAAGCCCGAGCACTATCACACGGGCGTGCCACACGGCCGTGTCCCTGTCGAAACCTATTCTACTCGGAAAAGGCTAATTTTGGAGCTATTTTGGGTATTCCAAAGTCTATTTAAACACAGGAGAAGAGGATCAAAAGGGGGACACAGAGTAAAAAGTAGGAATTACTCGAAGAAGGCCAACAGATTCAGCTCAGAAGTAAGATCTCCTTCAAGACTGAAGATCTCCCTTCAATTTCTCTCGAAATTTTTGGGTTTCTTTATGTTTTGTTATTTTCCTATTTTTGAGATGTTTTCCTACTACATTATGAACTAAACTCCCTAATTACTTAGGGAGGATGAAAACCTAAGATGGATCTTATTATTTAATTATCTGAATTACACGATAAATACTTGTTCTTGTTCTTAATTATGTGTTCTTAATCATTGTTTTAATATTTTTAGGATATTATTCCAAATTTGATATGCTTATTCAGTGGAGCAAAAGTCACTGTTTAAGAGTAGATCTAGCATAATTAAGCGTAGTTACATGCAATCCTAGAAATAGGACGACATAAATATGCCAGATCAGAGTCAAATCTAATAGGGGAATCCATAAATAGAGTTAATGCGGCGATAGGGGTTTTAATTAGAAAGAGATTTCAATTAATCAACCTAGAGTCAATTGTTCTTAGTCTCGAAAGAGATATTAACATAATTTAGGGATTTCTACAGATCAAGACAAGTGAATAAATCATTTGATTTAGAGACAGAATAATAAGTGAAGTCCAGGTGGATTCTTTCTTGGGTATTGTCCTCTTTATAAGTTTTCTTCAAGTATTTTTCCCAATTCGCTCTCTGTCGCGTTCATTAGTTAATTAGTTTAGTTAATTTTAAATTAAAACAAATCTTTTATATTTTAGGCTAAATAATAGAAAGATAGTTAATACTAGTACTTTTAGTCCTTGTGGATACGATATTATGGACTCACCATAGCTATACTACCATTCGATAGGTGAGCTTGCCTTTGTCGTGATCGTAGTCTAGTTTAGTGATTCATAAAATGATCATCACGCATTCAGTAGCGTGGCCCGACACATCTCCCGATATAACACGAACAATACGGCAGATCCTCAACTTAGTTTCCCACACTCATTGAAGTCTACTAGATGTAGTAGCCACCTTACATGCACCAAATTTCAAGATTTTTCAGGCATTAAATGCCCCCGATTAACATCATGATGTATGTTCAAGCGTATTGTTGTATCACCTTCTCCATTCGGTCTTCAGGGTCTTTACGGAGCTCATTGAAATTATCTTTAAACCAGTTCATTAATATCCGACCACCTTCGAACTTGTCCGGGACCTTCCCCAATAGTGATTGATAGAGGATCACTTTTCTCAGAACGATTGTAGATCCCATTATGAATGGCTTATCTATTGTCAAACTGAGCTATAGTGTTACGTCTTCGAGTGTGATTGTACACTCGCCGCATAAAAGGTGGAAAATGTGTGTTTCGGGCCTCTATCTTTCCACCAATGTGCTAATTAGATGCAAATTGAGTTTGTAGCCCCCGAACAGATGAGACGCATGTAAGAACCTAGTTGCTTGCAAGTATCCACGAATTTCAAGGATCACATGCTTTCACCATATTATGGATGAAACCCTTTAAAATACGATTATCCGCCTATTTAAACAATAAAAAATTATATTTATAATAAAAAATTAAATTTAACATTATTGAAATTAACAAAATTTAAATTTTGGTCTTACCATTGCTAAATTGGCGGCAGAAATACGCTTGTCATTGAAGTGGATTACGGAGGCAGTCATTTGTAAGAAGTCGATTTAAACGAATAAAAACGAGATAATTAAAAAATAATATTTTTAAATAAAAATATTAAAAAATATTAAAAACGAGAGATTTGATAGAGTTTGAGAGAATTTGGGAAAATTGAGAAAGTTGAGAGAATGAGGTGAATGAAAAAAAAAATTTGAAGGATATTTATAGGGTAAAAAAAAGTTACCGTTAGGTGTATTTAATTTTTTTTTTTTACCATTGACAGTAACATTCAGAAAACCATTCAGAAAACCATTAGAATCGAACTTAGCTGGAAAGCACGTCCAATTTGTAGCTAAATTGACTTAAATGCCTAATTAACTTAAAATCCGACATTAAAGCCCTAATTAAAAAAAATCGGCCAATAGGCCTTATTTTGCCATATTTAGCGGATATCTGCATTTCTTGATATATTCCCCACCTTCTTTCCTAATAGTTTCACAGACAGGTATTAGACGCCCAACAATGCAGCACTAAGGTTATAACAGGCGCGCAAACAAAAGAAAACCCAAACAGAAGCTGTTTCAGCTCAAGTGTACTCTTTGAACTCGCTCAAAAGCGGTGCCTCCCTACTCGTAAGGGTTATTTAAGAAAAAAAAACACCCTTTGTGAAACCCCTTCTTCAATTCTTATTCTATATTGGCTTAAAATAACCCGTCCTGTATTGAGGTGAGGTATTTTCAGCCCCCCCCGGCCCCCCTCATATTCTTATTTCGATTCTTTAAAAGCAAGTCAATTTTTAATTTGAATTCTCTCAAGCATGATATTTTCCCCGCCGATAGCATATTAATGGGTGTTTAAAGTTTTTGCTAGTTTTCTCCTCTAAAGCATGGTGCTGAAGACGTTTGAATAGTGGTCCATCATATGGGAAAAAGCAGTTTGTTGGTGACTTTCTGTCGGAGTATTAATGGGTATTTGGTCTTACTCAAAATTATGTTTCCTTCAATCTGGTTTGCTTCGACAAATTGTTGTTCACCATAAGAAACGTCTTTTAAGGGTGTATTATGCTTCCTCATCTGCATTGTTAATGGAAGACTATGACTTTGATTGCATTGCCAAGGTTGAAAGTGATAATAATGAAGTTGGGGAATTCCAAGTTCCTGAGAAGAGGTTCAAATTTTGTAGAAACCCCAGTCTTTTTCCCATAGTTGTTAGGGTATTTAAATCATTGAATTGGTGTGCTGCAAGGAAAATTAGCTTTCATAATGCTGTAAAGATGTATGGATTTGATCATTCAATATATGCTTTTCGGATCATTATTCATATATTTGCTATGACAGGGATGCAGATGGAAGCACATGCGTTGCTTAGAGATATTGTTTGTTACTATAAAGGAGTTAAGAATGATGTGTTTGAATTATTACCATATCTGTTAGATTCACCTGAGCATGTCCATAGATCAACTAGTGTCTTTAATGTGCTCATTAAGGTGTTTGCATCCAATTTGATGGTTGAGAATGCTGTAGATGTTTTCGTGGAGGCTAAAACAATTGGGATTGAACTAAGTATTATGTCATGCAACTTCTTGCTAAAGTGTTTACTAGAAGCAAATAGAGGGGAATTTATGAGAAGTCTGTTTGAAGAAATGAAGAACTCTGGGCCATCACCTAATGTTTACACCTATACAATTATGATGAACTTTTATTGCAAAGGATATTATGGGAGGGGAGCAGACATCGAACAGGCAACTAAACTTATGGAGGAGATGGAAAGAGATGGAATAAATCCATCTGTTGTAACATACAGAACATATATTTGCGGGATATGTAGAGTTGGTCATGTTGAATCTGCTCTAGATTTCATTCGGGATTTGAGATCTGGAAACCAGCCTATCAATAGCTTCTGTTATAATGCTGTTATTTACGGGTTTTGCCAAAAAGGTGAACCATATGAAGCTTCAAAGGTTTTGGAAGAAATGAGGAGTTGTGGAATTTTACCGGATGTTCATAGCTATAGCATTTTGATTGATGGGTTTTGTAAAAGAGGTGATTTTGTGAAAGTTTTTAATTTTATTGATGAGATGAAACACAATGACATGAAGCCTTCAATTGTTACTTATACCTCACTGTTTGATGGGCTGTGTAAGAGCGGACTGGCAGATGTTTCACTGAACTTGTTCCGTAATTTTTGTACTTCTGGATATGAGTTTGACCTAGTTGCTTACAGTGTCTTGCTCAAGGGCCTTTGTCTTCAAGGTGATCTGGATTCTGCCATGGAACTTTTTAATGAGATGATCAACAATGGCTTAATTCCTACTGCAAACAGTTTCAACAGGTTGATTCACGGATTCTGTAAGATGGGGCCCTTAGATAAAGCCTTGGAACTTTTTAATATTATGCTGCAAAGTGGTGTCTTACCTACTGTCTTCACTTTCAATGTAATTATTGACGGGTATTGCAGTGCAGGCCATTTGGAGGAAGCTTTGAAACTTATAAATGAAATGCATGAGCTTGGCTTTTTTCCTAACTCCTATACGTATAACGGAATTATTAAGAGGCTATGTAAGCAAAGCAGTGTAGAAAAAGCTTGGGAACTTCTTCCCCAAATGCTTAAGAAGGATATTCTTCATGATGCTCCTTATGACATCATATTAGATGGATTTGCTAAACAGTTGAACCCTAAGAAGGCCATGATGCTGTACACTAGAATGTTAAAGCTTGGGGTCACACCAACTATTTTTACATATACAATTCTTATCAACTTATTCTGCCAGAGTGGAAATATGTATGAAGCATGGAACTTGTTTATGGACTTGCTAGGAAGGGGTTTGATTCCTGATACAATTTTTTATACTACTATTATAGATGGATTTTGTAGAGTTGGAGATATGAGGAAGGCTTGTGCTTTATTTAGAGAAATGCCTCAAAAAGGTTGTTCACCCAATGTTGTTACCTACACCTGTCTAATCAACGGATTTTGCAATGTACATTGTATGGATGTGGTCAACTTGTTAATTTCTGAAATGAAAAAACAAGATATCAACCCTGATGTGGTGACTTATACTGCTTTAATTGCTGGGTTCCGAAGACTTGGCAATGCTGATAGAGCCCTTGAGTTGTTCACTGAAATGATAAGGAATGATATTTTGCCCGATTATGCTGCTTATAGGCATGCCTTCACATGATTAGAAAACTGAGGAAATGATTAAAGAACGGAATGGTAAGTCACTGGCTTCTTTTCAGTATTGATATTATCTGAAAATTTTAATTATATATTATTTTAATGTTCTATGTTAGTTTGATAGAATATCTTTCATAAGAAGTGTGTAATGACTTGTTATGATACAAATCAAAATAGAACTTGAAGTAATATTTCAGTTACTTTTTTTTAATAATGTGTTCTGTTATATATTTACTTAGAGTCACTTTTGATTTTATTTTATTTTTTATAATATTTATGCAGGTTAATTGCTTTTTCATGGTCGTGGCACATGAAAGATTTCTTTGGCTCACTTAAGTTTCTATGATTCTGGTATAAGCTTTTCTATGTGAATAGATTTATATTGCTAGTCGATGTTCTAGGCTAATTTAACAAGTTTTGCATGAAATTTCTGTTTTTGCTACACAGTCCGCAGCTTCCTTGGCTAAATGCTCGTTGAGAGTGGCATTTGAAGATTATGAAAAGACCAGTATGAAAATGATCTCATACCGTGAGAGGCATGACTAAATCAATTTGCTTTGGTAAATTTATTGCTAATTATCTCATATATGACTGAGAGTTTGAGGCTTTCCCAATCAGAAGAAATTAAATGTTCTAGTTTGTGTTTTTGGAATACTTTTTTTCCTGTTGAAAAGGTTAGGAGAAGAGATTTTCTTTTGGTTGATTTATTTACTTTGTGCTTATTATCATTATTATCTTTTTCTCTATACTTCTTGGTAAAAGTATTTGGGAAGATGTTGGAAGTCAAAACTCAGTAATTAGACCCGAAAGATTTATTTGTATGGTTATATACATGTGCCTTATTGCTTTTGCAGAAAAGGTATTCCATACAGAACCTAATCTGATGACTCAAGAAGGCTTCCACACCATCCCATGGGATATGCGTCAATGCTTTTCAAGCCCTTGTCTGAGCCTTCATCTCAAAAACAGCATCCCAATGCCCAAGGCTAGGTTCTATAGTCAAACCAGTCAGAACTTTCTACAGACGATCAGGGGTGAATTGGACCTTCTGTAGTTAACCGGTCTTATGATTGGCTTGAGGGACACTTTGTCTTTGGGCAGGAGATTGAGAATTGGCAATCAGCAGTAAGAGAGACACTAATGGAAGACAATGTTGTCTCTGTATTGGGTTTGTTTTGGATCATTCTGCATTTTCTTGCACTATTGAATAATAAACCCTGTTCCAAATCCCTATGCTTTGCAGTTGATATCTGTGATATGTGAGATTTGGTTTGCAATATCTTGGATATTGGATCAGTACCCCAAATGGCTTCCTGTTAACCCAGAAACCTATCTTGCTAGGCTTGCATTAAGGTGGAATGTTTCTTCCTGCCGATCTCATGAATTCCCGCTAATATTTTAAGCTGTTGTGTCAACTCAGTACCTGTGATTTTTCTTGTTTTGTGATTTAAGTTCCTTGGATTTATTACAGATACGATCGTGAAGGAGAACTGTCACAATTAGCTGCTGTTGACATTTTTTTGATTACTGTCGACCCATTAAAGGAGCCTCCACTTGTGACAGCCAACACTGTACTATCCATTCTTGCTGTTGACTACCCAGTTGACAAGGTCTCTTGCTATGTTTCTGATGATGGTGCTGCCATGTCAAGCACTGTCTGAGACATCAGAGTTTGCCAGGAAATGGGTACCTTTCTGCAAGAAGTATAACATTGAGCCTCGGGCTCCAGAATGGTATTTTGCACAGAAGATTGACTACCTGAAGGATAAAGTTCAACCATCATTTCTTAAAGATCATAGAGCTTTGAAGGTAAGCGTCAGTTTGGTTGTGCTATATTACTACATATTAAAATTTTCATCATGTTGGCTTCTTTGTTCCTGTTACAGAGACAAGATGAATTTGAAGTTGCAAAGACACAGAAAGTTCCTTGAAGAAGAATGGATTATGCAGGATGGCACGCCATGGCCTGGTAATAAACACCAGAGACTGTCCAGGAATGATCCGGGTGGACATATTTGCATCCATAGATACACCAAACTTGCATCAATCTGTTATGCACCTTGGCGTAGGATCTAGTCACAGGTCTAGACGAGAAAGAATTCTTGCTTCGACCTATGGTTACTCAAAAAGGCAGATTCGTCCTTGACTGAACCCCCTCTCAAAATAACGTTTCTTTTGATAGAATAATTGCTTACCTTTTTATTTCATATTGGCAGCCTTTTATAGACTGTTAATAACAAATGAAAGAGTCCTAATTGACATAAAATAGAATTCCTAACTTAGAGTTTATGAAGGAAACAAAAACTTAATATAGTAAAACTAAAACTCTTAGTAAAACTTGATATAATAAATAAATAAATAAAACTAAAAACTCCTATTGCAATTAAAGTGTCCATATTATTACTCCCTTTCTCGGAATTGAGCTTGTCCTCAAGCTCAAATTCAAAATAAACTTCAGAACTTATCCAAAATCATCTATCTCATCATCATCTTGCTTGCCTTCAACATCTAGTACTTTTATCCAAAATAACTTTTTACATTTGTGTCCCATGGAATAAGACTCGTCACAATTATAACATAGCCCTTTAGTTCTTCTTTCTGCCATTTCTATCCGTGTCAATCTCTTAATAAATGGTGCAAAAGAACCTATTTTGCCGTTGTTCCCTGTTGGTTCTATTGTTTGTCCCCCTCCCTTTGCAATGTTCTGAGTTGTTGGAATGATTGAATTGCTGTCAGTGTTTTGGGAAGTTGACCAGTTTAGATTGGTTTGAGATAACATCTTGGAAGAGATTTTTTGTTTACGTTCCAAAGCTCGAGCCATATTCATTGCAACTCCAATGTTTCTCGCTTGTTGCATCTTAATATCAATTCTAAGTTCATCTACCAATCCAGCAGTAAAAAGGTTTACTTGTTGTTGAGGTTTAAGATCAGTAGTCCTAGCAAGTAGTGATTGAAATTGGCGTTGATATTCTTCTACCGTCCCAGTTTGTCTCAAGTTTGCAAGTTCCCCCAAGGGGTTATTACTCATAGGTGGCCCAAACCTGATATGACAACACTCTCTGAAGCGTTCCCAATCCAGATTTGCCTCCTATTCTTTGATTTGATCAAACTATAATTGTGCCTCTCCTAAAATATGGAATGAAGTTAGGCCGACTTTGTCTTCTTCGTTGGTCCGTTGATTGCCAAAAAAATTTTCACATCTTTTTAACCATCCTAAAGAATCTCCAACCCTATCATAAGTGGGAAATTCCATCTTAGAGTATCGTGGCACCATGGCCCCACCGTGTTGCGAATCTGAATTTCTTTTCTTACCTCCATTGCTGCCTTGTTCTTCATTATTTTTTTCTGAATCCCCTTTCGTTGTCTTTTGGACCGAAAGAGATAACATCGCCACCTGCTCCTCTAATGCTTGTTGCCTTGTAGCCATTTGTTCCATGAATGCCTCCAGCTTGGCTGTCAAAGGTTTTTCGTCACCCATGACAGCTGGCTCCGATACCAAGTTGTTATGCGTCTTGGCGTAGGATCTAGTCACAGGTCTAGACGAGAAAGAATTCTTGCTTCGACCTATGGTTACTCAAAAAGGCAGATTCGTCCTTGACTGAACCCCTTCTCAAAATAACGTTTCTTTTGATAGAATAATTGCTTACCTCTTTATTTCATATTGGTAGCCTTTTATAGACTGTTAATAACAAATGAAAGAGTCCTAATTGACATAAAATAGAATTCCTAATTTAGAGCTTATGAAGGAAACAAAAACCTAATATAGTAAAACTAAAATTCTTAGTAAAACCTGATATAATAAATAAATAAATAAAACTAAAAAATCCTATTGCAATTAAAGTGTCCATATTACAATCCTGATCAGCATGGCAATGATTTGATAGCATTGATCAATATGCCAACAAAAATACTGTTTTCTTTGATGTAAGTGCCATATCTTTGACGTAAGTAAAATGTTTCACTTTCGTAGATGATGTTGCTGCGTTTATGTAGAATGATTGGTGCGTGTCAATGTATTATAGAACATACTGGCAATAGAAATCTCTTTGAGACATATTACATATAGATAAGGTTGAGGGGTCAATTCTGCTTGCTACCATTTTCTGTTGTGTAGTGGGCGCGGATGATGCCTCCACCGCTAGAGTTAACGGGCTACATGTACACAAGTGTGGAATCAAACTGCTATGTTCACAAAAGACTGCAAATAGGAAATGTGGGAATGAGTTATAATATTGCTCTGTCTTTAATTGTACCTGAATTCACATCATGTGCAGAATATGGTCGTATGCTGTCTTGTTTTTATCAAGAGTGTGATGTAACAATTTGGACAAGCCCTATATGTGTATATATGGTTTCCGAGTGCAGAAGTAAAATTGAGTTGATCAAAATCTATTTCTACATAGGGCCGTATTTAAGCCAACCTGAGCCTGAAGAATAACAAGCTCGGGATTCATACCCGGCTTAATAGATATTGATTGAATATTGTCTTTTAAGTTTGCTCGAAATATAATTAAAATATTCAAAATTCGTTGTTAGAGCTTGATTCCAATACAGCAGATTTAGTACCAGTGCCAAAAGTCAAAACAAGCTTTAATGTTCAACTTGTTTGGTTGTTCCAGCCAAACGAATATGTTTGAATTATTTACTTCTATTCTCTCTCTCTCTCGCTTGTGCATGCAACTAATTTGGTGAAATTATTGTTGGAAATATAATTTACTGTAAAACAATTATGTTAGTACTTATTGTCGATATTCTTACACTTGAATATGGAAAATGGAATTCGATTGGTACTTCTCTTCTCGGGAAATCACAGTAGGAATAATTCCCAAAAAAGTTTGAAGGGGTTATAGTCGGTCTTACTTAAAACCCAAACTTTTAGACAAAATTTTCTCTAAAGTGTTTAGGGAACAAAAACTAGTTTATAAAGAAAAAAGAGAAAATGGATGAGAGGAATGTTTTCAGAGAGAGTTTTTTTTTTGTTTAGTGTGTAAAAAAAGAGGAAACTAGTCCTCTACTTCTACTAGTAACAGAAAGGCAATATGGTAAAAAGGCATGGGCAATTTTGTAAAAAAACTCATAACCACATCTCCACAAAATCTTCAACAACTCCCACTAAATCCTCAACAATTTTGCATTATCAACAATCCCCCACTAATGTAAAGTAGTTTGAATTTTTTTTTTTTGTAAACACAAGGAATTTATTTAAAAAGTGAGAAGAGCAATAGTGAAATTAGTTGCTTAAGCACTAGCATCTTGTGGATTTGAATTAGTACATAGTGAAATAAGTGATTCTTCTTTTTAACAAGTGAACGAATCTTGAACTTGTTAAGATAAGAGTTAACTCATGACACACAACTAATCTAAGATCCAATTTAAAGTTCTCTCATAAATTAACAACTTTTAGCCAACGTACCTCGGATGCCAGTAAGTGCTCTAAAAAATTAGCCCAAAATGTTTTCCATAGAAGGTGGCTAGTCCTTCACACTTATGTAGGTGATTTCATCAGGTATATCTGAATATAGACCACCTGTATCAGGACTATGAAATCATTAAGAGCTTCCATTAAGCTTATCCTCTCAAATTTAAGTCGGTGAATTCATCAAGTTCGTCTCAATAGGACCACCCAAAAGCTGGGATATGAACTCATTAAGAGTAATAAACTCAACCTCTCAAATCGGTGAATTCATCAAGTCCGTCTCAATAAGACCACCCAAAAATTTGGGCTATGAATTCATTAAGAGTAAAAACTCATCATTATACATGTACATCGTTTACCATAGGGATAGGTAAAATGTACACTATGAGCCTTTCTATGGCTTCGTTTGACCACATTAAACTTAGAAACTAAGTTGGGTAACCACCATGAATTCCTTAACCACTGGGTTTAAGACTCATCCCCCTCGACGAATCAAGAACTATTTTCCTACTTAACCTTTGGTTAGCAGATCAACTAGGTTCCTTTCAGACCTCACGTACTCCAAGGCGAATACTTCATTTTCTATTAAATGTCTTAAAGATTCATGTCTTATTTGGATGTCTCTTCTTAACATTGAAAGCTTGACTCTTGGCAACACAAATTGCGACTTGTGAGTCACATAATAAAGATATGGGAGGTAGTGGTTTTTCCCATGAAGGAATATCTACAAGTAGATTCCTAAGCCACTCGGCCTCTTGCCCAACTAAGTCAAGGGCTATAAACTTTGACTCCATCGTGGAGCAAACAATACAAGTCTATTTAGTAGACTTCCACGAAATGGTTGCTCCACCTAAAGTAAAGACATACCCACTTGTAGAGCTTACCTCATCATTATCAGTTACCCAATTAGCATCACAATATCCTTCAAGGATTGCAGGGTAACCGAAAAATTTTAATTCCCAAGATAAAGTACATTTAAGGTATTTAAGCAAACGCTTTAAAGCATTTCGATGCTCATTACTTGGGTTATGGGTATACCTACTTAGTATTCTAACCGCATAAGCAATGTTTGGTTGAGTTTAGTTCATCAAGAACATAAGGCTTCCAATAATCTTTGCATGCTCTAATTAAGAAATATTGTTTCTTCTATATTTTAACAATTGTATGCTAGAATCATAAGGAGTTCTCATAGGGATTACATCAAAGCTATTAAACTTTTTTAACACTTTCTCTATATACCGAGATTGATTTAATGAAAAACTCTTTTCTAATTTTGTAACTTTAACTCCTAAGATTATATCTACCTCTCCTAAATCAGTCATTTCAAATCTTATAAATAAGAAATTCTTAGTTTTATTAATGACTTCTATATTAGAATTGAAAATTAACATGTCATCTACATATAAACTTATGATGATACAATCAGATCCAAACATTTTGGAATATACACATGCATCTGAACCATTAACCATAAAACTGAAACTGAGAATAGTTTTATGCAATTTCTCATATAATTATTTTAGGGTTTGTTTAAGACCATACAGAAAATTTTTAAGTCTACAAACTTTATCTTCCATACCAGATGTCACAAATCTTGGAGGTTAATCCATATAGATCTCCTCATCCAAATCATTATTCAAGAAAGCCGTCTTTACATGCAACTGATATACCAACAGATTATGAATGAAAGCTAAAGGAAACAAAACATGAATGGTAGAGATTTTAGTCACATGAAATTATGTATCAAAATTCTTTAACGACTAGTCTTGTCTTATTCTTTTGTATTGACCTATTAGATTTAAGTTTCTTTCAAAAGACTCATTTATTACTAATAGGTTTAAAACCTTTAGGAAAATCTACTAATTCCCAAGTGTGATTAGACTTAGATTCAAGCTCATTATTAATAGCATCTCTCTAAAAACTAGCATCTATTGAATTTAGGGCTTCATCGCAAGTTTTTGGATCCTCATATATCAAAAAGGCATGAAAAATAGAATCATTTATTAAGTCTAAATCATTAACTTCAGTTATGTAAGAAGTAAGAAAATCAGGTCTGAAACTAGTGGTATTTCTTTGTCTTTTACTGCTTTTAGGTTCCACATCATCATTAAAAATATTTCTATTATGTGTACTAGAAGAAGAAACATGATCATCTAATTGTGCCTCAGGATTTGCAATAAATTTCTTTAGAGGAAAAAATTTTCAAAGAAAACATCTCTAGATTCACATATGGAAAAATCATGCAAAGACATAAATCTATACGCAGCACTGTTCAGAGCATAACCAACAAAAACAACATCAATAGTTTTAGACCCAATAAAGTTCTGTTTAAAAATAGGTTTGCCTACTTTTGCCAAACACCCCCACACTTTCAAGTATTTTAGATTAGGGGCATAACCTTTCCACAATTCGTATGGGATACAATCTAATTTTTTTATGAGGCACTCTATTAAGGATGTGATTCATAGAAAGCACAACCTCCCCACATGTGATCAAGTAAACCAGAACTAAGTAGTAAAACATTCATCATTTCTTTTAAAGTTAAATTTTTCCTTTCAGCTATACCATTTTGTTGTGGAAAATAGGGGCCGAAAAATTCATGTATAATTCTGTTTTTCTCACAAACTTATTTATGGAAGTTAATGCCATATTCGCCCTATCAAGTTAGTTTTCTACTTTTTCTTTATAAAGGAGAAACGTTTGCTCAACTTCATCTTTTGTTCTTAAAAGATAGACCTTTGTATACCTAAAGTAGTCATCTACAGAGTTAATATAGTAGCATTTCCCATTTTTACTTTCTATGTTTCTAAAGTCTGCTAGATCAGTATAAACTAACTCTAAAAGTTTAGCTTTTCTATCAGTGATAGGATTTTAGGAAGGTCTAATACTCTTGGCTTCAACACAGATTTCACATTTATTAAGGCTACTATTATCTAGATTAGGCAATAGATTCATTTTTACAAGTTTCTTCAAAGAGTGTATATTCACATGTCTTAATCTAGCATGCCATGTAACACCCCTAACCCATATCCATCACCAGAACAGGGTTTCGGGCATTACTAGGATTTACATATCATTTAACAAAAATTTCAATTAAATACTTATCGTTTCTTCATAAGTATATATCATTTATTTCATTATATCAATATTTCATACACCATCATTTCCATACAGTTTATGTATATTTATTCCGATAATAGTTCATATCAAACTTAACATAAATTATATTCCATGTACCTATACTTATTTCGTTTATCTATCTTCATAATTATTTCATGCAATTATTTTATACATATATTTCCATATGACCAATTCTTGTTAACATTTCACACAACCATTTTGTACAACCAATTCATATAACCATTCATCATCTGATACATATTAACTGAATATCAATTGTTCAACAGATGTCATAGCGTCTCTCATCCACAGTTTTATTTATCTTCGACATGATGCCATAGTGTCTTTCAACTATGGTCTTACTCATTTTCTGTCATGTTGCCATGGTATCTTTCAACCATGGTCTTATTCATTTCTTGTCACGTTTCCATGGTATATTTCAACCATGGTCTTATTCATTTCCTTTCATGTTGCCATGGTATCTTTCAACCATGGTCTTATTCATTTCTCGTCAGATTGCCATAGTTTCTTTCAATATAGTCTTACACATTTGAATCGCAATGCCATAGCGTCTTTCAGCTATGGTCTTACTCGTCTGAATGGTGATGCCAGAGCGTCTTTCAGCTATGGTCTTACTCATTTCTGGTATGATGCCATAGTCCAACTATGGTCTTACACGTGTATTGCAATGGCTCAGCCATGGTCTTACACTTGTGGTGTCATATCCCAGATATGGTCTTATCATCAGGATGCCATAGCCTAGCTATGGTCTTACACATATATTGCCATGGCCCAGCAATGGTCTTATCCGTCAATTCATTGCTGATCACTGAATGGTCATACTCAATTCAACATTCTGCTCAATTTGAACTTTTGATCTGACTTCCACAATTTAACAATATTCATAATTCAATAGCAAACATATGAAATAATATATTATACCAGTCCTAATTTAGCAAATAATCATGAAAGTTCAACCATATGGACTTACCTGGCTAAATTGCAGAAATACCAAAATTCAGGGGCATTTTAGAAATTTTCTATTTTTCTCTATTTTCCACCCGATATTTATCTAAATTGATAATTTCATTTAATTTATTAATTTAAATAATAAAACAATTCCTTTCATACAATTTGATCATTTTTGAAATTTTTACAAAATTTCCCTTAAAGTTTTACTTTTATTCAATTTAATCTCTGAGCCTACAACATGCAAATTAGCAATTTTTAATGTAAACCCATGTTAGCTAAATATTCACTTATATTTTCCTCCTCCTCCTTTCCGTTCCACATCCTTGATATGTACATAATTCCACTATATGCTTATATACTCATATCAAGTTGTCCACTTGAGTCATTGTCACTATATTATTTATATCTTGAGCTAAAGAATTCTAAATCAAGATTCGCTTGTTGTTTTAAAAAGTAGACTCAAATATATTTCTACCATAAAAATTCCAGAATTTATAATTTAGCCAATAAGTACAGCAAAATCTTCAAATTTATCCATGTTCTGTTGTTTGACAGATTCAACCTTTCTTTACTAAAAATTAATTATCTCTTAATACGGGATTCGGATCATGTTCCTATTTGTTTCTCTTAGAAATATACTATTAAGTATTTTAAAATATAAATTTAAGCCCCTAATTATTTTGTATACAATGTTTAATGATTTTTCCAATGTTAGAACATAGGAACCCGAAATCATTCTGACGTTGTCTCGCTAAATTTATTATATCTCACAAATTACGATTCCATTGCTTACACCGTTTCTTCTATGAAAAACTAGACTCAATAAAATTTAATTTCATATTTTTTTCATCCTCTAATTCTATTTCTAAAATTTTTGGCAATTTTTCAAAGTTAGACCACTGCTGCTGTCCAAAACTGTTTTAGTACAAAATGTTGATTACCAAGTTTATAACACCCTTATTTCCTTTCTCTACAATATTTTCCATCACTTTCTCTTATTTTCTTTCACTAACATATCAAGAACATAAAAATTTATATAAGAAAACTCTACATTCACATCATTTCCATGCTTTTTCAATAATATTACACTTAAAAATATATTGAAATCTTGATATTCTTATTTTGTTCTATTGATTTCAATCTCTAACTTGATTTTCTCTCTTCTCCAGCTTCTATTTCTTGAATCTAACTTGATATTCTAGCTCCCCATAGTCTCCTTGTCATCTTTCTCTCTTGATGGCTATGGAAATTCTTTAGATTTCTAACTGAAAATGGTGGATTTTTGGTGAAAGGACCAAATTGTAAAGAAAAGAAAGTTTCTTTCTTTCTTTCCTCTTCATACGTTGGGTGCATGGGAAAAGATGATGGCTCTTCATCTTTCTTTCCTTATATATACTAAATAAAATAATAATTAAATAATTAAATATCAATTAAAAATCAAATTAAAATCAAATTAAAATATTAATAAACTAATATTTATTTATTTATTTATTTAATCTAAAATATCTTCAACATCATCATTACCCTCTAGATTTCCCTCTCCTTCTAATTGACCATTTTTCTCTTTATGATCTTTTAAAATTCCATCCTTGAGTCATCATTTAAATTTGATAAAATTATAATTTAGTTCCTCATAATTCTTCACCTATTCAATCTGGTCCTAATTCATCTATTTTCCTTAGTTTCTAGATCATTCCACCCTTAAAATATTTACACTATTAGTCCTTTAACTTTTTCATATTTACACTTTAACCCTTCAAATTTTAAGTATTTACTCTTATGCAACAAAACTTTTCTCACTTTTACGATTTAGTCCTTTCTTGAATTAATATATCATAATATACTCCCAAATGTTGACGTAATTCAAAATTTCCCTTTTTCTCACTTTATTTCCACATTTTACTATATCAAGGATAATATCTTACTGTAAAAATTTTTGGGGTATTACATGCCATATATCAAACGATTCAATAATATAAGCAGAAGTTATGATTTTATTTTTATTATTAAACATAGTCCCAATCACAAATAAGCCCCCATATAAATAACCTTTCCCTACATAATCCCCATTTCAGGAAAGTGTAACTTTATTGGATTCAAAGACTAGTTTAATGTTTGCTTTATTCAATAGACTACCACTAATCAAATTTCTACAAAGGGCAAGTGTAACACCCCTAACCCACATCCATTGCCGGAACAGGGTTATAGGATGTTATCGAAGTTTACAAAATAATTACACATAATTCCACTATTTATTTATGATCAAAGTTGTCCACTCGAGTCATAGTCACTAAATTATTTATATATTGAGCTACAAAACTCCAAATTAAGACCCGCTAATTTTTCCTGAAGCTAGACTCACATATATTATTACCATAAAATTTTCAGAATTTTTGGTCTAGCCAATAAGTACAGTTTGTTCTTTAAAGTCTCCCATGTTTCGTTGTCCAACAATTCTGATCCCTGTTGACTAAAAATTAATTATCTCCTCATACGGGATTCGGATAATGTTCCCGTTTGTTTCTTTTGAAAATTATTTTAAGCATATAAATTATAACCCATAATTATTTTTTTAAAATTTTTAATGATTTTTCCAAATCAGAATAGGGGAACCCGAAATCATTCTGACCTTGTCTCACAAAAATTAAAATATCTCATAATATGAAATTATTTTTCTTACACAATTTCTTCTATGTAAAACTAGACTTATTAGGCTTTAAATTTTATATTTTATTCAACCTATAATTCGATTTCCACAATTTTTGGTGAATTTTCAAAGTTGGACTACTGTTGCTGTCCAAAACTGTTTTAGTGAAAAATGTTGATAACTAAGTTTATAACACCTTCACTTCCTTTCAATTAAACCCTATACATGCCATATAAACCTTAAAATGCACAATAAAATTTACCGAAGTAATCTAAATAGTGTGCCCTAATGTGTTGATCTGATCCACCGATATCATGTAAATCTACAGAAACTATTAACACACAAAGCAAGCTTTGGAAGCTTAGTAAGTTCATTGGCCCAAAACATAAATCTTACCAAAATACCATAGCAATTCAATAAACAAGTATTATACACATATCTCTTGTCATCCACAATTTCACACGATGGATTCATTTAGTTGAGCTCAATACCCAAATATCAGTTCATAACTCAACACTTAGCCTCATCTGTCACTTACCCACACATGTCAAATTAAGGGACGGCTTATAGATTTGAGTACGTCGTTTGCTCAGTGCCATGATTCACAACTCAGTATAGTTAATACCATACCTATGTTTCATAGCTCAATATAGACAATACCATACCTACGTTTCATAACTCGATATGGGAAATACCATACCTACGTATTATAGCCTGGTATGGATAATACCATACCTACGTGTCATAACTCAGTATGGACAATACCATACCTACGTGTCATAATTTTTCCATGGATTAATCATGGTCTTATCCATCAATTCATCACTTGTCACTGAACAAACGTACTCAATCCTGCGTATCCCTTAATTTTGAGCTTTTGATAAACCGTAATTTATACATATTTTCATCCCATGTTTGGCATATTTATGAATGATTTTTCCTTGGTTTTAGTGAATTTGATGCTCCTAATCCTTTAACTTCATGTTTTTACACTCAGGAGAGCTTAGGATAGCAAAAAGAGCGAGAAACGGGCCAAAAACAGACAAATTGGGCTTAAAATAGTGTTTCACACGACCTAAGCACTTCCACACGGGTAAACCACACGCCCGTGCGAGGCACACAAGTAGACCACACGCTTGTGTGTCATGGCCGTGTCAACTAGAAACCAACTCAAAATTACACACGACTTGAGCACTTGCATACGGACGTGGCACACGGCCGTGTCCCTGTCGAGCCTAAGTCTTGTTCTACTCGAAAAAGGCCACTTTTGAGGGTTTTGAAGCATTCTAAAGCCTATATAAATACCCTAAAAGAGGATTAGGGGGAACATGCAGAGTTGAGGGTAGAAAATACTCAAAAACAGCCATCAGAATCACCTCGGAGATAGGATTTACATCAAAACTGAAGATTTCCATCCAATTTCCTAGAAGTTCTTTGGGTTTCTTTATGTTTTGTTGTTTTCTAAACTTTGAGATGTCTTCTATTATTATTATGAACTAAACTCCCTAAATACCTAAAGGAGATGAAACATAAGACGAATCTTATTACTCTTTGATTTATATGATAAACATTTGTTCTTATTCTTAATTGTGAGTTTTAATCCTTGCTTTAATATTCCAGGATATTAATTCAAGTTTCTGATGTGCTTATTCAGTGGAGAAAAAGTTCCTATTTAAGAGTAAATCTTTCATAATTAAGCGAAATTGCATGCAATCCTAGAGATAGGACGACATAAATCTGTCGGATTAGAGTCAAATCTAATAAGAGAATCCATAGATCGAGTTAATGTGACTATAGGGGTTTTAATTAGAAAGAGATTTCAATTAATCAACCTAGAGTCAGTTGTTTTTAGTCTCGAAAGGGATATTAACATAAATCAAGGATTTCTACGGAATAAATCAAGTGAATAAATCTTCTAATTCAAAGGTAATAAGTGGAGTCTAGGTGGATTCTTTCTTGGGTATTGTCATCTCAATCGGTTTTTCAAAAGTATTTTCCAACCTTAATCTCTGTCGTAATCTTAGCTAATTAGATAATTAGTTTTAGGTAAACGTCCTTTAATTATTAGGCTAGATAATAAAAAGATAGTAATTACTAGTACTTTTAGTGCTCGTGGATACGATATTTTTGGTCTTACCATAACTATACTACTGTTCGATAAGTGCGCTTGCCTTAAGTCGAATTTTTAGTTAGTTTAACGACCATCAACTTTCAATTCGATTTTTACATTATTTCACTTTCATAATTCAATAGCAATATATGAAGTAATACATTATATCATTCTCACATTAACAATTAATTACAAAAGTTCAGTCATATGAACTTACCTGGTTAATTTGCAGAAGCTATAGAAATTTATGGACTATTTAGCAACTTTTCTTTTTCCTCGTTTATTCTTGAATTCTTAATCTATAATATTGAATTTTCCATTCATTATCATATAATTCAATACTAATTCACTTTGCAATTTTCACCCTTTGATTTTTAAAATTACACTTTTACCCCTAAATTTATAGTTTTTACAATTTAGTCCCTGCTCAATTAACCCATCAATTGAGCTAATTTATCTCAATTAAAAATTTATCTAATTACCTTAAGCTATAACACAGCCTTTGATTCTCAGAATTCAATACCAAACTCTAATTCACAACTTTTTCACAATTAGGTCTTAAAACCAATTTCTATTTAAAATCACTTAATAAAATCATCTTATAATGAAATTAAAGCTTTAAATCCATGTTAATTCATCATAAAATTCCAGAACTCAGCCATGGTAACTTTCAATTTCTCCGACAAAATCAAAACCTAATGAATTCAATAGGTGGAGCTAATTGTAAAAGTCTTAAAATCACAAAAAATACAAGAAAAAGGGCAAGAAATAAACTCACATAGAGAAAAATTATGAAAAAACAGCTTGAGATCTCTCTCCCATTGCGTTCTGGCTTTCCATTTTGAAGAAAATGTCTAGATTTCTCTTTTAATTAGATTTTTATCTATTAATCTTTTCTAAAATTCCAATTTTGTCCTTGTTTCTTAAATTTCCAGATTTTTCTCTGCCCATGCCTCCAAAAATATCTCCCTTGGGCTATTTTTCTCTTTAAGTCCTTCCTTGTTTGACAATTGAGCTATTTAATCCTTCTAGCAACTTTTACACCTTTTTCAATTTAGTCCTTTTTATTTAATTGACTACCCAAACATTAAAATTTTCTAACAAAATTTTAATACTAACTCAATAACACTCCATAAATATTTCTAAAAATATTATGGCTCGATTTATGAATTCGAGGTCTCGATACCTCGTTTTCGGCCCAATTTTTCTAATAAATTCTTTTCAATCACAAAATTCACTAATTCAATAATATATCTAAAATTCACACTTGACTCATCAATATCAAATAATAGATTTTTAACTCACTTGTCAGATTTTAGTGGTCTCGATCCACAATTGCTAACACCACTAAAAATCGGGCTATTACAGAACATTGTTCAATGCCAAAGTATTACCAAAAGTGAGTTTGAGTAAATTTTTTCCTTTACCGAGTACTTCCAAAGTGCTTGAATTGCAGACTTGCTCACCTTCGGTTACCTTTTCAAATTCGATGAACATTTCTCTGTTGGCGCAAAAATGTTTAGAGGCATTTGTGTCTACAATCCACTCCGTGCTATTTTCGACCATGTTTATTTCGGAAACCATAGCAGCTATAAAGTCATCTGGATTTTCGACTAAATGTGCTTGTGGTAGGTTGATCGAGGTAGACATGTTTAAGCAATAATTCGTTTCTAAATTATTGGAAATATAATCTATTGCAAAACAAATCTATTAGCACTTACTAGAAAAGAAATAAATGATTAAATATGAAGTCAAAAATTACTATACTGTGGTAAATCCACTGCCTTAGAAATGAATTCGCCCTGATCTGTAATAGCCCGTTTTTAGTCAAATTGGAATAGTGGTTTCAGGACCACAAATTTGAGACCAAAATAATTATATTATTATTATTTTAATGTTTATAGAATGATTTAATGATTGTGTGAAAGTTTCGTTTAAAAATTTTATCGTTTGATTAGTTAATTTGATAAAAAGGACTAAATCGCGTAAAGTGCAAAAGTGATGTTTTATTAGTTAAAAGTGCCTAAAAGCTATGGAATATTAAATTTGAAGTCCTTATATTGTAATTGGACTATTTGAAACATGAGTGGACATATATGAACATATTATTAAGTGTTTTAATGGTTATTAATCAATGTTAAAATAGTAAATTAGTCAATAAAGAATAAATAAATAAAACAAAACAAAATTAAGTCATCATATCATCTTCTTAAACTGATTATTAGGGCTATAAGAAGCCATTTTTATGTTCTTCATTCGGCTATGCTATTTTACTCATTAAGGTACGATTTTTGTCCCGTTTTTAATGATTTCTATGTTTTTTAGATCATTGCAACTAGGTCTAGCTAGCTTAGAGACTATTTTGAATTTTTTTTAAATATTTTAGATGTTTCCATTGATGAATATATGAGTATTTTGATGTTTAATGATAGATTTTGAATATTTGATGATAGTTATACAAGTTTTGTTAAATGATTTTTAGTGAAAATGCAAATTAGGTATTTAATTGAGAAATAAGAAAATTTTGTGGTTAAAATGTGAAATAAATGAAAAATATTGGCTACTAGAGACCTAATTGTAATCGGCTAGCATTGGTTGTGGTTAAATTGCATGAATTTGTGTTTTTATGAAATAAGGACTAAATTGTAAAAGATGTGAAACATTAGGGGAAAATATGTAAAATTTCCTTAATACGAATTTTGGATTAAATTGAATGGAGAGATAATTAAATTTTGATTACATATAGATCAAGAAAAGCGAAACTCGGATATAGATCAAGGTAAAGACAAAGTTCTCGACTAATCGATCAATTTAGCCGTTTTTACGTCCAAGGTAAGTTCATATGTAATAAGCATTGTTATATTTATGATTTAAATGCTTTGATATTGAATAAAATGTGAATACGAAACTACGGACATGTTCGACAATGATTTGAAGACGATTCGGCATTAGAAATCCCGGTTGAACCTTAGAAATAGATTTGGATACTAGTGGCATGTCATTAGGGGGTTATTATGATTATGTGATCCCGGTGTTGGTCCTGTACGTCCTACCGGTGGCTGAGTATACCGGCATGTGTTGCAGTTACTTGACAGCTTGTGTAAGTAGCACCGTGTAGCTACGTCTTGACCCACAGCTTGTGTGAGCAGGCCCGTTGATAGCTCTACTGTGAGCAGTACATGTGATATGAGATTGAGATAGCTTTGGCTATATATGTGGCACTTCGGGTGCCAGTTTTCCATGTATCCGACAGTATTCCAAATGGTTCAACAGATAAATGAAAGACGTGGTTGAATATGAGATTAATACGAGATGGTACATGTATGTACATGAACTGTTTAAGTTTAAATCGAAACAGTTGTGAAGTTCATACACAAGATTATGATTGAAAATTTGAAAGGTTTGTTACTTAAATGAATTACATGTTGATATGTTCAAATTGATAGTTTGTATATTTATGTTAAGATTGAGTTTATTTCATACGAGCTTACTAAGCTATAAAGCTTACTTTGTTTATTTTTCTATGCTTTATAGTGAATTTAAAGCTAGCTCGGATTTGAAGATTGTCGGAGATTTCGTCGCACTATCTAATTATCAATTTGGCACTTTTAAGCTTATGTTTTGAGTATATGGCATGTATAGGGATTTTGGTCATTTTGGCATATGTTTTGTCAATGTATTTAGCCAATTGAATTGGCTTGTAAATGTTTTAAGTTTGGTTTTGTTTTTCCATTTGAGTTGGCTTAATTTTGGTTGGTATGGTTATGTGTATAAAGGTGTGCATATAGTTTATAGTATGTAGTTATGTTTGGCCTTGTGATGCTTATTGATAATAGATGTTGTGATTGTCAAATAGTAGAAACTAGAGAAGTTATATACTTGTAGATTGAGCATGTTGATGTATAATTGAATGTGCATAATTGGTTAATTGTGTATGTATGAATTTGGTATAAATGGTGTGGCCTACTTTTGTGACTTATGTGTACAGAAGATGGTGATATAGAATATGCATGATTTAGGCTTGAATTGGTTGGTTTAAATGTCTATTTTTATACCATGAGTTGTGCAATTTGGTTTGGTATAGGTTTGTGAAAGTTTGATGGAAAAATGGCTTAATAAATAAGCCTATTTTTGTCCACACGAGCGTGTGTCCCCTGGTGTTGAAATTAAAACCAAGTCAATATGCTCCACACGGCCTCACACACGGATGTGTGACTTGTCTGTGTGGCATAAGTCAGTATACCCTACAGGTTTGGTACGGCCTAGCACACGATCTGGCACACGGGCGTGTATGGCTATTTTTAGGGTACACAAGTTATCCACACGGGTGTGTGTGTTGGCCGTGTGACCCAAGTTAGAGAGTTACACGGGGTCGAACACAGGCTGGAACACAGTCATTTGCTCCTATTTCGAATATCCACACCGCCTGTGACACGGGCGTGTCTTTGGCCATATGAGAGACACGGCCGAGCCACACGGGCGTGTGTCTCCTGTTTTTGATAAAATTTTCTAAGAGTTTCTAAAGTTATCGGTTTAGTCTCGAACCGCTCCTAATACTTATTTAGGGCCTCGTAGGCTCGTATTAGGGATAATATGATTGGTTGCGATTGTATTTGAATTGATTAAATTGTATATGAAATGTATGTTTAAATGTGTGATAAGTCTGGTAATGCTCCGTAACCCTATTCCAGCGTTGAATACAGGTGAGGGGTGTTACATGATCGATGTAATCGTGTAATGGACGTCATCCCCCAAAGGTTAACACATGATCTTCCATAATTTGGTGTAGCAAATTAAACTAGTTTTCGTATTTAAGGAGCTTGAATACAAGCATTTTCGTTATGTTTTAGTTAAGTTTTCTTAGTTTTATTTACATTCAATAAAATGTGTGAATTGAGTCTTTTATTAACCTCAGGGGCCAAATGAGGCCTAAGGGTGAGCTAACACACTTTGTGAGTGTGCAAGAGACCATTAGAAGGCGTGCTAAACGAATATTGGTCGCTATGTCGCAACACGGATGACTCGATGTCGCAACATAAGGAAGAAAATGGAAAAAAACTCAAGTCTGGCTTTGATGTCACGACACGGACTAAGGGTGTCGTGAAATACCTCTGAAAACGCCTCAAAGAGGAGTATACTGTTATCTCTGTCGCGAAATAAGTCCTGTGTGTCGCGACATCAACTCTGTGACGGAAATAAAACACGACTCAAGGGCATTTTGACCTGCATACTCAAATTTAAAGCTCGGGAAAATTAGCTAACCTAGGGTTAAGGATGACGACACCTGAAGGCTACAAATAGGCTTATTTTTCACTTGTTATGGACATCATTCCTTTAGCCTAGATTCTCTGTGTAAAATTTAGTTTAGTATTTCATTCTTAGGTTGTAGATTTATTTTAGTTGTTTTTGTTGATTTCAAGAGATCTGAATTGTGAAAGCATTCAAACTTTGTGGATTTGCGATTAATCTTAATATAATTAGGCTCTTTCATTTACTCTATCTTGTCGATTTAATTAGCATACTTTCTCTTTACATTGATTTTATATTGTCTATGAAAGCTATGGGGAACTAATCCCTTTATGGGGGATTAGCGAGTGGAGGAATGATCTGTTAACTGTTTTGTAGGATTACTTAATGGATTAGCTGTTTGAGAAAGGAAGAACGTGAAACAAACCCTAATCCTGACAACATCGGGAAGTCATCAAGGTGGAAATTAACCCAAAAATTGTATGGTCCATCCGTGAACACCTTCACCCCAAGCCAGTCTAGACTGTGAGGTCGGAAGATAAGTAGTTCTTACTGACTCGTTATGTTAGTGGAGGATCAGAAGATCCTGCTAGAGTAGCGACTAGTTGATTGACAAGAAACCTAAAATGACAGTTAATGGAGATTACTGAAGCGAGCTAATCACCCAAAATCAAGATTTGATTTATTCTACCTTTTTATCCCTTGAAGTCTATTTCTTTTATGTTATTTTGTTTTATTATTATAAAAATCCTTAAACCACCCTTTTTATGTTTTCGTACTCTAACTGATTTAAAGTACTAATTAGATCTTTGTAGTGTTTAAATTATAATTGACCTAGCACTTGCCTCCCTTGGGTACGATCCTCGGAGTGTCCACATATCCCATTGTAAAAACTATATTACAACTTGACCCGTATGCTTTCAAATACCTCCTCATATTTCTATATCTTATTACAGTATTCATACTCTGGACATTAGTACGCTGGAAGCGGTCAACATAGTCCGTCAATATTCGTACACCCGAATATGGAAGATAGAACTCGATTGGTATTATTCTTCTCGAGAAATCACAGTAGGAACAATTCCCAAGAAAGTTTAGAGAGGTCATAACCGGTCCTACTTAAAATCCAAACTCCTAGATAGAATTTTCTCTAAAATGATTAAGGAACAAAAATGACTAGTTTGTAAAAAAAACACACAGAAAGTGGAGGAGAGGAATGTTTTCATAGAGAATTGTTCTTTTCTCTGTTTAGTGTGTTAAAAATGAGGAAACTAATCCTCTATTTATACTAGTAACAGAAGGGTGATACGGTAAAAAGATAGGCAATTTTGTAAATAAACCCATAACCACACCTCCACAAAATCGTCAACAACCTCCACTAAATTCTCAACTATTTTGCATTACCAACAATTATTATTTAGATCACAAATGTTGCATTTAAACATCAACCTCATGCTATTTGTTTGATGAAGCAAGAAGGATCTTTAGTTCATTACATTCCAGGGCCCTGGCAACCACATGCAAGAACTGCTTTAAAGTTTACTAGTACTATTCTTGGTTTTTGGCTGGCTTTGTCTAGCAATAGCATCAAAGGAAAAGCAATTTGTCCCCGGCCCATACGTACAGTTATACGCACATACATAACATACATACATACAAGAGAGATATGGCCTGCAATGGCACGTGGTCACCTTGCATTCATTGCATGAAGACGTGTAATTTATCATTTATCGTTATCCATCATGAATTCCTGACAATATGGGTATGGTCCCCGTTGCTCTAACACGTGCAACACTAGAATCATGCCACATCCTACACTTTGCTAGGAAGCTCCCACGTGTAATAATATAGATTGCATCTATAGTTAAATATATATTTCTAACATTATCACTCTTGTTTTTAAGACATCTCGAACGACTGCTCTCCTGGTCACCAATTCATTATACATCATTTCCCGTGAAAACCAAACTGAATATCTGGATGGGTATCGTTGGTGAAGAACCGGTTCTGTCTAGACTAGATCGAGTAGACAACATGGTATGGTGTTATAATCTTGGTGTTTAATTGAGTTGGTTTTTCATTTGCATGCTGCATGGCTTTGATAATATATTAATATGAATGATCAGGTAAGGCAGTTGGAGGAAATGAGAGGGAGCCATGGTAATTGTAATTATAACAGGTCTCCAAGCCCAAGGAGCTCTAGCGCATCCACCCCATCAACTGGGACGTTGGGCAGCACATGTACGGAGGGTCATCCTTCATCTATCGATTTCTCCCCAACCGCCAAATCCCTGGAGAAGTACTGTCGTCCCATTGATCATGTCATGGTGGAGACTCAGCTCAAAGGAACACTCCTTCATAGGCTGGACCAAGTAGAGGACCGCCTACTCAAGGTATTATTAAATCATATGATATGATATATGATGCATGTTTAACTAGTGATCTGACGATGGTTTTTTATTTGAATCAGCTGTGTATGCAGTTGGAGGAAGAATTGGAAGAAGAGAAGAAGAGGGAAGCGGTCCATGTTGAGAAGAAGGGGCACAAGAAAGGAATCAAACAATTTGTGAAGCAATGTGTTAAAGGGAAACACTCTAAACAACACAAAGGAACGGAATGGAATGGAAAGGCAAAGAGCAGTCTCAGCCTCAGCCTTGGTTCAAAAATAAAATAAAAACTTGATATGTATAATTTGATCATGCATGCATGTACCTCTCTTTTGTTGTTGAACAGATTTTAAACAAGTAGATATTTTTAATATGTTCTCCATGCTCCTTAAATGGGGAGCTGTTGGTTTTTCAAATTAGTACTTCGAGTAGCCGCCTTAAGTTAAATTTCGTTAGCTCTAAACTTTGGGAATTGCGTATATTTGATATAGATATGTTGAATGGTGGGAGTGGTTTTTGAGCCAGGAATGGTGGAAAAGGTGTTTAGTAGTTAGTACCGTAAAGCTTAAAAAAGATCTTGCTTTTCTCATTCTCTGGATCTTGCTTCTAACAATGATACCAAATGCATAAAGGAAACAGGTTTAGCATAGGGGAAAGGGGCTTTTTGACTTCATTTGGTAGTCAGTCATCCCCACCCGAAGCCAAAGGTGGAATTAATGGCTACCCGTTTCGTCTGCATTTGTTTTGAGTTTGAGGGAATCATTCATATAATCATACGAAAGAAGAATAGGTTCAGATATGATAGCTTTTTAAATTGGCTTATAATTTTAAACTCCCCTTATACTTTTGATTTGATTTATGACCTTTTAATTTATTAGATAATTTTTTGATTAAAAATATACTAAGAATGAAAATACCTAAAACTCAAAATCATTATTTTCACTTCTTTTTTGTCTTTTGAGATGATTTATATAAGATGATTTGGTTTTCATTGATTTACTTTTTAGTGATTTTATAAGATTTAACGTCAATTTAGTCGAAACACTTTAAGAGATAATGTTACACCATTTAAAAAAAAAGATATTTTTTTTATTTTTAATTTATATTTTTATGTGAAGTAAAGTAAAAAAAATAGATAATTAAGAATTAAATTTTAAAAAATTAAAATTAAAATAATAAATATCAAAATATAAAGAGTAAAAATTTATTATAATGTGAATTTTAAAAGTTTATATTATATTGATAATAAAATAGGTCATTCAAAGGAGAGCCGGATTTCAGACTTCAAACACCATCTGGCTATAAACCTTACCACACAACTGAGAAGCATTAAGCATGGGACAAAAGTCAATGGTAATGTAAAGGAAGCTACATGAGAGTTGAAACCCTTAATTTCTTTCCCTTTTTTTCTTTTTATGAGAATGGTTCTTTTAATAAATTATTTAGGAAAATAGACGTTTTTTTTCAAAGAGATACACGGTTTTTTTCGAAGAGGTACAACAGGTATATCTTCTTTGTTTTTTTTTTTTTTCTGCTTTGCTTGCTCATTCATGAGCTCTTTAAGAGAAATCGAATCAAATTTGGAGTGAGGTGTTTACATGGCCTAGGAAGAGAAACGCACGTGGATCTATGGATGTTTCTGTGTTGGTCCAAATGTTGAAGGTTCACAATTCTCAATGGCTTGGTCGTTGCTTCAAACCTTAAAGGCTTAGTTACTACACTACTATTAAAAATATTTTTAAAAAAAGATTATGTAAAAGACAAATGAGTTAATAGAACAGAATGAAGAAGAGTTATGAATTAGTAGCTGAATAAGGAAACTTTTTAACATACTCGAAGTTCTGCAGGCAGTAATTAATGAAATAGATGGGTCCTCTAGGAAAAGAGTTGCAGCTACAGGAGTGCCTGAGTTAGTAGCAAAACTAAACCTAAGAAAAAGAATCTGGATGGAAGGAAGAAGCAAGGGAAAGGGGTGCAATAGGCATCTAAAGGGACTTTTAACTCCTCTATAACGTGATTTTGCTTGTGTGGAACAGAAACGGGTTTGAATGATTTAAAACAATGCAAGGTGATTGGAAGAGTTAACAAGCTAAAACTTGATATTGTTGTCTTTTGGAAATGAGAGCAAGACAACAAAATTTTGACGGTAAAGACATTTTGTTGGATGGAAGGTCTTAGATAATTACAGTTTCGTAGCAGATTAGGTCTGGCTATGGGCTATCAGTACATAAGTGGACGACAGCCATGTATTAGTTTAGTTAATAGTTTCCGTCAAGAACCAATTAGGTTTAAAAAAACCCAACTAGATACAACTTAAACGTACATAAACCCTACTACCAATATTGTAATAGGATAATTATGTCTACTCATTGCCAGAGGTGTTAAATTTTTAAACTACCAACCAGCCGAACGTGACTCACTATTCAAAAAATAAAATAATATCATATCAAAATTGATGTATTTTGTAATTAATTTTAAATAAATATTTTTATTAGTAATAATTACTAAAGCGAGTCACCTAGGAAAACTGAACGAAGCATGACCTGAACTAAGTTCGAATTTTTTTTAAAAATTGAGCTTTAAGTTCAACCCACAAACTCCTCCACTACAAATAAGCTTGTCATGCAAACTTTGAAAATAAAGGGTTAATTTAGTAATATTTTTGAAAGTACTTACAAAAATTATTGTGAAAAGTGCTTAAGAATTATTTTATAAAATTTTAATTTAAAATTTAAGTATTTAATATTATTATAAAAAATATTTTTAAAAAATATAATATTTATTTTATTAAATTATATTTAAATATTATTTAAATTAATTAATATTATGTTTTAGTAAGATTAAATTTTTTTATTATAACTTGTTAATATTTTAACATATGAAATATAAATTTTAAATATTTTTAAATAATAAATATTAACTATTTATAAAATTTAATTAAAATATATAAATTATATTTTAAATATTTAAATATAATCATTAAATATTTGTAATTAAATATTAATATATTTATATTATTTAAAAAAATTAATTAATAATTTTAACAAATTTATAATTAAATACCAAGAAATAAAAAAATACTATATTATTAGAGAAATGAACAAATAATTTAAAACCAAAATTACTTTTAAAAGAAGACAAACTAAAAATTTTAATTTTTCCTTTTTAAAAATCCAAAAGTTTTCTGGCACTGCTAAACCCCAACGGACCTCGTATAGCTTTTTCGGACAAGACTATTGCACAAACAATTCTTAAAACACTCGCTAATTGCCGGCATTTAAACAATTATCATTGATGATATTAAGTATAATTCAATCCGGTTGGAAAGCCTAAAATAATCACTAATGAGGATGACATCCCACACTAAAACAGAACTAGAACTTCCAAAAATCAAAACCAATAAAAATCCGACAGGGGCTGGGGGCATTAGCCACCAGTATTTCTTAATCAAAATTTCCATATGAGAATATAAATAGTTAGGGTTTAAAACACCCTCTCTCATCTCTCTGACTAAACTAGAATTATTTAATGAAGTTTTTGGCCGAAATAAATTTCTGGGTAGTCGAGCTTTTCATCACCATCTAAACATAAACAAGTAAAAAATGAAAAAGAGATATTAAGCACCACCAGATCCGTACTTCTTTCCGAACACAATGAGCTGCAACTTGTCATATCCGGCAAGCACACCAGCACCAGCAATAGCACGAAGGATATTAGCTCCAGCACCCTTGAATAAAGACTTGGCTCCCTCATTTTTCAAGATCTGAGAAAATGCATCGAGTGAGCTCTTGTACTTCACTGCTTCACCAGAGGTCATCATCATTCTTCTACGCACAGTATCAATTGGGTACGATGCAAGACCAGCACCATTTGTGATGAGCCAACCAAGAGCAAAGCTAGCAAAGAAACTATCCTGTAATATTCAGAGGGAAACAGAGAGCAAGATGTCATTACAACATTACATTATTGAAGTAGAATTACAAGCTCAATTAGATATTGGTAAGAGTTATTAAAACCATTGTGCTAGTAAAATTTTAATGTAGAAAATACCATCTAATAAGCAAAGAGACCATATGACACAAAATTTAACATAGAATGCAGTGCAGTGGGAATTGTGATCAATGTCACAGTTATAAAGTGAAAAACCTCTTACACAAATTTAAACATCATACTAACCTGCAGATCTCCAGTGAGAAGCACTGGCTTCAGGGAGTCATACATTCCAAAGTATAGACCACGGTAAACGATGATTCCAACACATGAAATATTGAAACCACGGTAAAGACCAGCAATACCATCAGATTTTAAGGTCTTCCTGTAGACATCAACAAGGCCATTGAATTGCCTCTCTCCTCCTTTCTTTGCAGCCTTTGCATCATTGGCAAGACGGGTTCGAGCATAATCCAAGGAGTAGACAAAAAGAAGGGAAGAAGCACCAGCTGCACCTCCAGATGCTAAGTTTCCAGCAAACCATTTCCAGTAACCATCCCTGTCTTTCTTAAAGTTGAAAAGCCTCTTAAAGTAGTCCTTGAAAGCAAAGTTCAAAGCCTGTTGCAAAATGAACAAAACAATAAGCATAAAACATTCAAGCAATAAAAAATATTCAATAACAAAACCAAAGATTAAAAAAAAAAAAAGCTACAAGTGCTTACCTGAGTGGGGAAATAACGAATAACATTAGCAGTGTTACCCCTCCACAAAGAAACCACTCCTTCATCTTTCATTGTTCGCCTGAAACAATCAACGATACCCTTGTAGGGCTCAGAGAGCCTACCAGTTTTGATCATTTCATCCTGGTTCTGTATCAAAAGCTTAACACGCTCAATCGGAGCAGCAGCTGTTTTTGACACAGCAGCAGAAACTCCACCCATGAGGAAATCAATGGCAAAGCTGGTAAATCCTTTCTCTGCAGGGGCTTGAACACAAATGGCGGTAGCTGTTGATGGAACAATAGGATAGTGCATTCCAGCATTGGAATAATTCCCATATGCAAAATGTCCTTGGTATAGAGCAGGCCTCCTGAAAGACCCATCATACCCTTGAAAATCTCGGGAAATGCTAGAAGAAAGGAGCTGGCCAGCTACCTTCTGCATGACAGATGGATGTTGAATCTGATCCATTCTGATTTCCACGCAAGAATGCAAATGAGCACATTAACATACAAAAATTTGTACAATCAGTCATTCAATTCATGCATGGTAACGTAAAACAATTAAAGGGAAAGGTGCAACAAAGCAAACTAATGGAATATCCTGCAGGTATAACAAAACACACCCAAGTACTTAGAACAACTCGTCAATTCAACTTAATTATCCGATCAATTTTAAGCAGAAAACATTTAATAACCACTATTAGTAGAAAAAAATTAAACCACATACCGAGCCACAATGCCAATCAAAATATTCTAAAGAGATAATGTAACTTTCAGCTCCACATTCGCCCTTAAACATTTTTTTGATCCACTTTGACCCCCAAACTTGAAAACCGTTTATCCATTCAAGCTCATTCTGTTAATGAGCATAAAAAAAAGGGATAATGTAAGTTTTAACCCTTGAACTTAGCAAGTACTTCTACATTGGCCCCTAAACTTGACAACTAAGTTTACTTTGATACCTGTACTTTTTTTGGTCTACTTTGAACTTGAAAACTAAATCCATTTTGATCACTGAACCTGAAAAATCTAAAAGTTTGACGAAATTGCACTTTGAGGTTGTGCCACAACATCAAGTAAATAAAAAATAAAAAGAAATTAAGGTACAATCTCAAAATCTCATATAACCCAACTGGTGGTGGAACAGGTTTTCGTCCAAAATTCATTCAACCAGTTTTCAATCAGTTCAAACTGTCAAACCAACAATATTTAAATAATTAATTAAAAATTCATTAAAATCTAAAAGCCAAGTAAATCTGGTTTTATCTTTCTTTTTACTTTTTAAAGGATTTTTGATTATTTATTTAATTATTGTTAGTTCAAAGATCAAATCGGTCAAACTGATTGAATCAAGAACTAGTAGTCTAACCTGTTCAACCATGAGTTTTGATTATTACAACAATAAGTATAACACTCTAAGATTGTACCACATATCATCTAAAAAGATTTTATTTTTCAAACTTAAGAGTGCCGCATCATCAAACTTTAATATTTTTCAAGTTTAGGGATGAAAATGGACCAAAAAAAGTTCAGCAGCCAATGTGGACCTACTTGCCAAGTTCAAGGGCCAAAAGTTACATAATCCCTTTTTCTTTTCAAGGTCATTAACAGAACAGGTTTAAATAAATAACAATTTTCAAATTCAAGGGTCAAAATAGAACTACTTGCCAAGTTCAAGGGCCAAAAGTTACATTATCCCTATTCTAAATGGTACTCGAAATTACAAGCAGATAATGTAGTCTGGCACGTATAGATAGCTATATTACTATATTATTCAATATACTAACGAAGTTACGGAACACCAAAAATGAAGACATTTCACCTGATCAACCATATGTATATGCATGCAAGCAGATAAGGTAAATGGCAGAGCACCAAAAAATAACGCAAAGCAATCAACAATATATTACAATCTTTGACAACGCAGATACAGGACCAGTAAGCAAAATAAACAGATCTGAAGAATCTAACTGTAAACGAGGGTTAAATAACAAGTTTTATAGATTTCCACACCACCGATTTGCACTAAAAGAGAAAAAGGAGCAGTAAATACCGATAGATCTGAAAAGAAAAAGCAATGTACTTTTCAGATCAGATCAAACGTGAGCAAAATTATTTTAAACCAAAAGGGTCGGAGAATAAACAGATCTAAGTTATGTACGGTAAACTAAAACTTGAGTAAAGAGTATATATCAAGCAGAAGAGGTAAAACCAAAATGTAGAATAGCAGATCTGATATTTTAGAGATATTTATGAGTAAAACATTTTTACCTACGAGAAGAGCGCAAGAGAGATTGTCTACGGCCTCCCCGCCTTTCACTCTGCGTTGAAAAGAGAAGAAAGTGAAGAGAGATATTTTCAAGTGTTTTGTGGAGAGGAAAGGCGAGACGAAGCACGGCTTTGTAAAGAACCCTCGTGCCCTTTTTATTGGCGCTATCTTTGTGCGAGTGGGAGGCCAGGCCCATTTGCTGTATGTATTATTTTAATTATTTAAATAATTTAATTAATAATATGTAATTATACTAAATACTGATTTTTTTTAAAAAAAAATAAGTTATGAGTCCCTATATTTTAACTATCAGATTATATCAATAAGACCTTTTTATTACTAAAATCATTAAGTTAATTGATAAATATGATGTCAGATTTAATTTTCAAATATAATAGTTAAGTTAACAGTTGTAATAGTTAAAAGATTTAATTGATATAACGCTGATAGTTTAGAGATATAATTAAAATATTTAAAATTTGAAGATTAATTTAAAATAAAAACTATAATTTGAGGACTCATTGTGAAAATATATATATTAAAAGAAAGAAAATGAAGTAATGCAGCACTTTGTTGTTTGGAAAAGGAGTAATGGACCCCTTAAAATATGTGAAATTGTGTGGCCGGCTGCTGCAGCATCTTACTTTTCCATTCCACGATTATGTAACCATATATTTTTTGGAATTTGAAAATTATAGGTGACGTTTTATTCTTCTAAGCATTTAGTGTATCGGGATTTAAGTGGAATTAAATTAACAGATTCAAATCATATCTTCTTACTATTGGTTTTGCTTCTTTCCTTTTCTTTCTATTCCTTTTTTGTGCTTCAATTCTAAAAGGAAGGAAGAATTTGATTTCATCACTCATCATTATTACTAAATCAATGACTTGTTTGGCTGTTACTACTGTTTTCTTTCTTTCCATAAATATATATTTTTTAATTAGAAATTTATTCTTTGAGTTATATCATCTCTAAATAATAAAATAAAAATATTATTGATGACGACTTTTTTAAGTAAATTTTTGAAGTGACGTTCACCAGATAGTCGATTAATTTTCCAACAATTGAAAGTATTATCTCTTAATTATCGTCCAAATAACCCTAACTCTAAAGTTGGAAGCAGTTTGATTCGTAGACCTGCAAGACTTGAGAGAAAGATGTTAGTATAGAACATGTGAATAAGCATACAGAGATTTGAAGCACCAACATGAGACACTTAAATCAGTTTCCTGTAATTATAATATCACTTAGGGTTCGTTTATTTACATGTAAAATATTTTTTATAATGTTTTACTATGTTTGTTTGATGGAAAATAAATATCCAAAGGAAATCATTCTTCAAAAAAAAAGGGTAAAATCAAGGTCTTTTTAAGGAAAATGTCTTACCAATTTTTTTTCTGAAATACATTTTCCAAACTAATAAGGCTCTGTTCAATGTCGAAGAAACAAAACAGGAAGCTTTCAGAGCAATAGAGGGGAAGCTCTCTTCACTGTCAAAGAAAACAGCCCCTTATATTTTAATTTTATATTTTTTTACGATTTAGTCCTTGTAATCTAAATTTCAGTAGTCTACGATTTAATTCCTCAAAAACAAATTTTCTTATTCTACAATTCAGTCCTAAAGCATATTTTGTACAGTTTTGCAAAACAATCTCTTTTCTTAATTTTTGAGATTTTATAATTTAGTCCTTATAACTAAATTTGTCAAAATTTCCAAAAATTAGTCCTTGATTTTTGAACAGTTAAACTCTCAGATTCTATTTTTGAAAATTGAAAATTCCCAAATAATGTAAATTAGTCCAAAAACTAAAGTTTTAAAATATTTATAATGTAAACCCTATAGTTTAAAACTTTTCTATTTTATGCTCAACTTCACAAATTTTCATATTTCATAATGATATAATTTAGTTACTACATCAATGTTACATATTTCACTACTCAAACCCTTAGAATTCAAAATTTTACAAATTTTATAATTTCGTCCTTACTTCAATTTTTATCAAATTAAATCATTTTTCAACTTACTCATCCAAATAACATTCAAAACAAATATTTACCACTTTCGACTTAATTAAACATAAATTTATATTCTCTAATGTACGAAATTAACAATTAAGCTTAATTAAATAAATTAAGATTAATTAAAACTGAAACATGATTAATTAAATTATTGTTAAATATGACTCCTATTTTCAGTCAAATTTAAAAAATAATCTTTCAGTTAAACTCTGTTTATTTGTTTCAATCAAACACTGATTAGTTTAGATTATTTTATTATTATTTGATCTATGAATTTAGCCTATAAATAGGCTCTTTTACAACCTTAGAAAATATGCCCATTAAATATTAGAACTCATAACACATTTAGAGAATTTTGTGTTTACGTTTTGTGGGTTCTTTGTTTTCGGGTTTTCGGGGTTTAGTTTTTATCTCCATCTTTTTGTACTCTTCGTTCTTTTTCCATTATAGTAAAATTATCTTTGCCCGTGGTTTCTTATCCTTTTTGGAGGGGTTTTTTCATATTAAATTTGTATGTTCAATTTCTCAATTTATTCTGCTATTTTCTTGTTTGTTGTTTAATCGGGTCGAAATCCTAACAAGTGGTATCAGAGTTAGTTCAATTTTCATAGATTAGCCCATTCAAAGATGGCAACAACAAGGTTTGAAATTGAGAAGTTCGATGGTGAGACAAATTTCAATCTGTGGCAAGTTCGGATGATGGCAATCCTAGTTCAATCCGGTTTGAAAAAGGTTGTTACTGAGAAAAACCCTGAGAATCTAAATAAAACAGAATGGGAAGAGCTTGATGAAATGGCTTTGTCTGCAATCCAGTTGTTGTAACGCCCCTAACCTGTATCCGCTGGCAGAATAGGATCTCGGAGCATTACTACCACTTGCAAATCACTAAAAAAATTCACTTAAATACTTATCAATTTAATGCATCAATAAATATATTACCATTCAGTCAATGGCTTGGCACTTGCCTAAGCATCAACAACAACACTTGTTAGTGTACTTACACATATTTCATATAAATTCTTATTTTCTCAATATGTCATATTTGAATTTAATACTCGTCTTAACTTACATATTTTCCTTATGTTAACATATAAAAGATAATCTCATATGTACATGTCGTGATACATATCATTCTCGTACCGTTTCTTTAATAACATATATCATTCATTTCATTATATCAACATTTCATGCACCATCATTTCCTTGTATCTTAGGTATATTTATTTCGGTAATGGTTCGTATTAAACTTAACATAATTTAAATTCCATGTACCTATACTTATTTCATTTATCTATCTTATAAATTATTTCATACAACTATTTTGTACATTTATTTCCATATGACCAATTCCTGTAAACATTTCACATTACCATTTTGTATAACCAATTCATTTAACCATTTGTTATATTACCTGAATATTAGTTGTTCGACAGATATCTTGGCGTTTCTCTTCTACGATCTTATTTATCTTCGACATGATGCCATAGTGTCTTTCAACTATGGTCTTACTCATTTTCTGTCATGTTGCCATGGTATCATTCAACCATGGTCTTATTCATTTCCCCGTCATGTTGCCATGGTATCTTTCAACCATGGTCTTACACGTTTCATATCAGGTTGCCATGTTATCTTTCAACCATGGTCTTACACATTTTCTATCAGAGAGCACACTCCCGCGAACCTCATTCTTACAGTGGGATTACCAGTCCAGGCTAAATCCCCTGTAATATAAACTCATAGAGTATTGTCGGGATTACCAGTTCAGGCTAAATCCCCTGCAACGACAATTACTCTAATGAGCTTAGATCTGAATTACCAGTCCAGGCTAAATTCAGACCCTAATTTGGATTACCCGTCCGGGCTAGATCCTTTTTACCGTCAATTTCTTTTCAGAGATCCATCGAATTTTCCTTTCATTCAAACGAGATTTCTTCCTATTTTATCAAATATATCAATGTTTCATAAATTTCCATATAATGAACATTCAAATCATATTCATATCAAAAACATGCATTTCAAGCATTTAAGAATATAATTCAAGTTACACGAACTTACCTCATTGATTGTTCGTGTTTATGATTTCATTATTTTGATATATTTTCTTTTCCATGATCAAGTCTCGTATTTGTGTCGTCCGGATCTTTATAAATAAATTTGATCATCATTTTCATTCATTTCATATTCTAATGCATTTAATTAATGCTCCAGGCAAAAATTACCATTTTGTCTCTAAACTTTTAGTTAATGACGATTTCATCCTTAGGGTCAAGAAAATAAAATTCTTGCAATTTAATCCTTATTTCTAGCTATTATTATCACACATATCGATAACAGTCCATGAATTCTATAAAATATCAAAATAAATAATAATAAAATAATATTAAATATCTCATGAAATATTAATAAAATAATATTTATCTAATTAATTAATTTAAAATATCATCAACATAATCATTACATTCTAGAATTCTCTCTCTTACTAATTGACCATTTTGCCCTTCATGATCTTTTAGAATTTCATCCTTGAGTCATCATTTAATTTGGTAAAATTGTAATTTAGTCCCTTATAGTTCTTCACTTATTCAATTTGGTCCTAATTTATCCATTTTCCTTAGTTTCTAGATCATTCTACCCTTAAAATATTTACACTATTGGTCCTTCAACTTTTCATATTTACACTTTAACCCCTTAAGTCTTGAGTATTTACTCTTAGACAACAAAACTTTTTTGACTTTTACAATTTAGTCCTTTCTTGAATCAAGATATCATAATTTACTTCCCAATGTTGCCATAACTCAAAACTTCCCTTTTTACCACTCTATTTCCTTGTTTTATTATATCAAGGATAATATATTACTGTAAAGATTTCCGGGGTATTACATTTCTCTCCCCCTTAAAATAAATTTCGTCCTCGAAATTCCTTTAGTTTTATTGACCATGAACTTTATTATCACTTTATTCTTTTATTTTACTTATTCAAAAAAAATGCATAATCTAATTATCTTAAAAGCGTCCCTTCGATTTCATATACTTATGTATATATATTTTTAATTCATTAATGACCTATAACCCTCATATCGTTCTTCAAACCCTTATCATAAACATGGAACTTTTCACCTGAATATACTCTTCATTATTCCTTCAAATTTCACTTATCATCCTCCCTTACTTAATTCACCCTTTAGCATGATGTATATCTATCAGTTCTTAACAATTACCCAATTGTAACAGCTATGTTCAAATGTCTTATTTTTATTTATTTATTTATTTTCATTCACTAATTCATTGACTAGTATAGTCATTAATAATTTCACATCATTCAGTTCATTCAAGAAACTAATTCGAAAGAAATTTTTAGTTAACTATTTTGTAAATACCATATCTGAATAAATCGATTTTCCTATAAATAACTTCTTTCTTTAACAGTGAAACTATATATTTCAGGTAGTTTTCAGAAAAACATGATATCTCTATTTAGAACCCATCTTTACTTATTAACTCATTCTTAGTTCCGACTGTATTATCAATTGCTCAACTATTAAACTTTTCATTTTCTACTTTTGAACTTAATGAATATAAATCTCATGAATTTCATTGTATATAACTGTACTAGTAAAGGGGTATAGATCGTAAAGTCTCATAATTTAATTTTCATATATTTACTCATATGACATTTTTCATTCTCAAGTACTGTAAAACATTTATCTGTATTTTTTTACGAGTTCTGCTTTATCATAACTAACGTTTTTTTTTACTCAGAGATAATCATTTATCTTGTAACGAAAATTTCTTTACTTTTTACTTAGCAGAGGCCCAGTAGACTAGATAGAACACTTTTGATATACGGGACTTATACAAAGGTACATTATTATGCACTAATGAACAGAGAGCACTGAAGTGCTATACAGAAAGCACTGGCGTGCTAATAATCAGAGAGCATGCTAAGGTCCCTTAATATCCTAGTAGTTCTAATCTTGTCTACTTGGGCAAATTGTTTTATGCACGTATATCACTATTACACCTTTCGTATAATACTTTTACATGCTTTACAATTTAATCCTTGTACCAATAATTCATATACTTATATCTTCTGTATCTTCAATACATGTAATACATTTCAAAATTCACAATTCATTCATAATTCTCTAATAATCATTATCATGTACTTCATATATTACATTTATATATTTTGTAATTTAGTCATCAGTACAATATTTCATGTAGTAATATAATTTGCTTTTAATAATACATATAACATAATATTCATCATCGACATGTATTATAAAACATTTATTCATGTTTTTTTTATACCGATTCATCATAATCAACTTTCTACTCATATACTTGAGTATCGCTTTTAGTATTATCAGAATTAGCTTAGTTGAAAAACATATCTTTCTATAAGTAAAACAAATCTCATTAGAGTCGAGAGATATCACATTATCACATATTTTAATGACATGTGTTTTTAGACTTCACATATACTACGTTTGGTCCGAGAACCGACTAAACCATAGCTCTGATACCACTAAATGTAACGCCCCTAACCCGTATCCGCTGCCAGAATAGGGTCTCGGAGCATTACTACCACTTGCAAATCACTAAAAAAATTTACTTAAATACTTATCAATTTAATGCATCAATAAATATATTACCATTCAGTCAATGGCTTGGCACTTGCCTAAGCATCAACAACAACACTTGTTAGTGTACTTACACATATTTCATATAAATTCTTATTTTCTCAATATGTCATATTTGAATTTAATACTCGTCTTAACTCACATATTTTCCTTATGTTAACATATAAAATATAATTTCATATGTACATGTCGTGATACATATCATTCTCTTACCGTTTCTTTAATAACATATATCATTCATTTCATTATATCAACATTTCATGCACCATCATTTCCTTATATCTTAGGTATATTTATTTCGGTAATGGTTCGTATTAAACTTAACATAATTTAAATTCCATGTACCTATACTTATTTCATTTATCTATCTTATAAATTATTTCATACAACTATTTTGTACATTTATTTCCATATGACCAATTCCTGTAAACATTTCACATTACCATTTTGTATAACCAATTCATTTAACCATTTGTTATATTACCTGAATATTAGTTGTTCGACAGATATCTTGGCGTTTCTCTTCTACGATCTTATTTATCTTCGACATGATGCCATAGTGTCTTTCAACTATGGTCTTACTCATTTTCTGTCATGTTGCCATGGTATCATTCAACCATGGTCTTATTCATTTCCCCGTCACGCTGCCATGGTATCTTTCAACCATGGTCTTACACGTTTCATATCAGGTTGCCATGGTATCTTTCAACCATGGTCTTACACGTTTCATATCAGGTTGCCATGGTATCTTTCAACCATGGTCTTACACATTTTCTATCAGAGAGCACACTCCCGCGAACCTCATTCTTACAGTGGGATTACTAGTCCAGGCTAAATCCCCTGTAATATAAACTCATAGAGTATTGTCGGGATTACCAGTTCAGGCTAAATCCCCTGCAACGACAATTACTCTAATGAGCTTGAATCTAAATTACCAGTCCAGGCTAAATTCAGACCCTAATTCGGATTACCCGTCCGGGCTAAATCTATTTTACACATATTCTTCGGGAGGGCTATATCAGGATAAGATCACCTGTCCGGGCTAGATCCTTTTTACCGTCAATTTCTTTTCAGAGATCCATCGAATTTTCCTTTCATTCAAACGAGATTTCTTCCCATTTTATCAAATATATCAATGTTTCATAAATTTCCATATAATGAACATTCAAATCATATTCATATCAAAAACATGCATTTCAAGCATTTAAGAATATAATTCAAGTTACACGAACTTACCTCATTGATTGTTCGTGTTTATGATTTCATTATTCTGATATATTTTCTTTTCCATGATCAAGACTCGTATTTGTGTCATCCGGATCTTTATAAATAAATTTGATCATCATTTTCATTCATTTCATATTCTAATGCATTTAATTAATGCTCTAGGCAAAAATTACCATTTGCCCCTAAACTTTTAGTTAATGACGATTTCATCCTTAGGGTCAAGAAAATAAAATTCTTGCAATTTAATCCTTATTTCCAGCTATTATTATCATACATATCGATAACAGTCCATGAATTCTATAAAACATCAAAAATTTTCACAATTTCAACACTTTTCAATTTAATCCCTAAAACATGTTTTCCCCCGATCTTGAACTGAATTGATAATTTCATTAAATTTTGTAATTTAAATAATAAAATAATCTATTTCATGCAATTTAGTCATTTCTGACATTTTTACAAAATTGCCCATAAAGTTTTACTTTTATTCAATTTAGTCCCTAAGCCTAAAACATGCAAATTAGCCATGCTAGATGAATATTCATACATATTTTCTTCCTCCTCCTCTCCATTCCACATCCTTAATTTATATAACATGCAACAAGTAACATTATCAATAATTTCACTATTTACTTATATGTACATTCAAAACTGTCTATTTGCGTCATAGTCACTAAATTATTTATTTATATATTAAGCTACAGAACTCGAAATTAAGATCCGTTAATTTTTCCTGAAACTAGACTCACCTGTCTTCTTACCATAAAATTTTCAGAATTTTTGGTTTAGCCAATTAGTACAGTTTATTCATTAAATTCTTCCCTGTTTTGCTATTTGACAGTTCTGATCACTCTTCACTAAAGTTTAATTATCTTTTTAAACAGAATTATAATGATGTTATAATTTATTTCTTATAAAAATAGACTCATTAAGGAATTTAACCATATAAAGTATGTAACAAAATTATTTTTGTATAATTTTTAGTGATTTTTCCAAGTCAGAATAAGGGATCTTGAAATCATTCTGAACCTGTCTCACAAAAATATAAATATCTCAGAATACAAAATTACTTTACTTTCTCTATTTATTTTATATAAAAATAGACTCAATAAGCTTTAATTCCATATCACCCTTAGCTTCCAATTCAATTTCTATCATTTTTGGTGATTGTTCAAAGTTAGCCTATTACTACTGTCTAAAACTACTTCAGTGCAACATATTGATTACCAAGTTTATAACACTCCTATTTCCATTTTCTACCATATTTCCCATTATTTTCTCTCATTTCCCTTCACTAATATATCAAAAACATGGAACCATATAAAAGAAAACTCTACATTAACATCAATTCCATGCTTTTTCAACAATATTAGACTTAAAAATATATTGAAATCTTAATGTTCTTACCTTTTCTTATTAACTTCAATCTTTAACTTGATTTTTCTCTCTCCTCCAGCTTCTATTTCTTGAATCCAATTTGATATTCTTGCTCCCCATCATCTCCTTGCTATCTTTCTCTCTTGATGGCTATGAAAATTCTTTCAATTTAGGTGTGAATAATGAATTTTTGGTGAAAGGACTAAATTGTAAAGAAAGAAAACTTCTTTTCTTCTTACTCTTTCTCACGTTGGTTTGCATGGAAAGGAAAGATGATAAAAATTCTTCATCTTTCTTTCCTTATATACTAAATAAATAATAATAAAATAATATTAAATATCTCATAAAATATTAATAAAATAATATTTATCTAATTAATTAATTTAAAATATCATCAACATAATCATTACATTCTAGAATTCTCTCTCTTACTAATTGACCATTTTTCCCTTCATGATCCTTTAGAATTCCATCCTTGAGTCATCATTTAATTTGGTAAAATTGCAATTTAGTCCCTTATAGTTCTTCACTTATTCAATTTGGTCCTAATTTATCCATTTTCCTTAGTTTCTAGATCATTCTACCCTTAAAATATTTACACTATTGGTTCTTCAACTTTTCATATTTACACTTTAACCCCTTAAGTCTTGAGTATTTACTCTTAGACAACAAAACTTTTCTGACTTTTACAATTTAGTCCTTTCTTGAATCAAGATATCATAATTTACTTCCCAATGTTGCCATAACTCAAAACTTCCCTTTTTATCACTTTATTTCCTTATTTTATTATATCAAGGATAATATATTACTGTAAAGATTTCCGGGGTATTACAGTTGTGCCTCGCGAATACGGTATTGTAGGAGGTATTGATGGAGAAGACCTCATCCGTTTTGTGGAAAAGGTTAGAAGCTCTTTATGCGACTAAGTCTCTGGCTAATCGTTTAGTGTTGAAACAACGTCTATTTACGTTTCGCATGAACGAAGGTGAGCTTCTTAGAGATCACATCAGTCAATTTATTACTCTTTTAAATGATTTAAAGAATGTTGAGGTTCATATTGACGATGAAGATCAGGCTATGCTATTATTGTGCTCTTTACCCCCTTCATACAAGTCTTTCAGGGAGACCCTGATTTATGGCAGAGACAAACTCTCGTTCGAAGATGTGAAGGGTCATTTGTTGAGTAGAGACAAACTCGACAATGAGCTTCATTTGGATAGCAAGACAGATAGGCAAGCTTCCGTTTTGGTAGCATCAAAGAAACGATATAAAAGGTGTCGCTATTGTAAAAAGTTAAGTCACGTCAAAGCAGATTGTTATAAACTACGAAATAAAAAAGCTGCTGAGAGTAACGAGGAAGATGTAGCTGGTGCTAATTTGGCCGATGAAAATGGTGATGATTTCTTGTTAGTGTCAACAAGCGATAACATCAAGCTCACGTCCGAGTGGATCTTAGATTCAGGATGTTCTTTCCACATGTGTCCCAATAGAGAATGGTTCTCCATATATAGTTCGATTGAAGGAGGAGTTGTGCGCATGGGAAACGATTCATCTAGTAAGATAATTGGTATTGGTACTGTTAAAATTAAAATGCACGATGGGACGATTAGGACACTCTCAGATGTCAGGTATGTACCTGATTTACGAAAGAATCTCATCTCTTTAAGTATTTTAGACTTGAAAGGATACAAAATCAACATCGAGTCGAGCGGCATTAAAGTATCTCGTGGAGCTCTCGTTTTGTTAAAAAGTAAAAGAACCGGCAGTCTTTATATTCTGGAAGGTTATACAGTGACCGGTGAAATCGGACGTCCCTCGTCCGTTACGGAGTTGAAGTCAACTTGTTTGGAGCGGAGGCAACTTGGTCATAGGAGGGAAAAAGGTATGACTATTTCTTTGAAGAGAGGTTCTCTTTTGGATGCAGGTTTTGAAAAGTTAGGGCACTGTGTTCGTGAAAATCAGACCCGGGTTAGTTTTGATTTGGCAGTGTACAAGTCGAAGGCTAGAAGTCTTCCAGTTTCTAAGCATAAATTCGACTCAGTTAATTCCCTGCATAGTTCAAGATAGGCTCGTGACGGGCTTTGGCAAAGATGGCGTTCTGGAAATATGAGTCAAGGTGGAGATTTGTTAAATATGACTCCTATTTTCAGTCAAATTTAAAAAATAATCTTTCAGTTAAACTCTGTTTACTTGTTTCAATAAAACACTGATTAGTTTAGATTATTTTATTATTATTTGATCTATGAATTTAGCCTATAAATAGGCTCTTTTACAACCTTAGAAAATATGCCCATTAAAGATTAGAACTCATAACACATTTAGAGAATTTTGTGTTTACGTTTTGTGGGTTCTTTGTTTTCGGGTTTTCGGGGTTTAGTTTTTATCTCTATCTTTTTGTACTCTTCGTTCTTTTTCCATTATAGTAAAATTATCTTTGCCCGTGGTTTTTTATCCTCTTTGGAGGGGTTTTTCCACGTTAAATTTGTGTGTTCAATTTCTCAATTTATTCCGCTATTTTCTTGTTTGTTGCTTAATCGGGTCGAAATCCTAACAAATATAATTAAGTTTTATGAAATAAACTCAATTAAACAATGTATATTTGTTTGATTGAAAATAATTTTTATGAAATATTTTCAGAAAATCTATCAAATAATAAAAAATATTTTATATAAATTCATCTAAATACCAAAAAATATGAACTTATCTAAAAAAATAAATTATTTTTCGAAAATTATTTTCAATAAAACAAATGGAATCTTAAACCATAAAGGATTGACTATTTAACAAATGGAATATATTTTTTGAGAGAGTCTTATCACTCAATAATCATAAATTATTAAAACCAACTTAAAGCAAAGACACAAAAAGCTGTAGGCAAATGACAAAAACTAGAAAAGCGTAAGACAAACTATCTAAGGCTGCATCCTTATGGATGGGTTGGGAAGTCAATATTTTAATGTGCATTTTGATGATGCTTTTGGATGGGTTGATTTGGTTTTGATACGTAATATCTTGTTTTAATTGGGGAAAGGAGAAAAGGGCGAATCTCAAGTTTAGGTTGACGCCCAAGTATAAAAGGCCCATTGTATTTTCAGGCTCAGAACTCCAAAGGAAAAATTTTAAGGATAAATCCCACAGATGGTCAGTAAATTATGTTCACATTTTTATTTTGGTCATTTAATTTTTAATTTAGGCACTAATATTTAAATTCGTACTTACCTCCATCACCCACCATTAAATTGGTAAAGAAAAGTCTTTTTCTAACTGGTATAACAGATTTAATCCTTAATATCTACATAGGGTCGAAGACAAAGAAAAATTTAGGGGGCCAAAATTAAATTGTAATTTTTACAAATGTAATTTTTAAAGGATAAAATCAAAATATTATCATTTTTAGGGGGAAAAGTACAATTTTATCTTTACTAAATTAAAATTTTAAAAATTTTAAAGGGTCAAAATAGAAAATTTTCCATTTTAGAGGGGCCGGGGCCCCTGTCAGCCCTGCTAGATTTGCCCATGTACTTACATATTCTATCTATTTGATCCTAATTCTAAATAATTTAATAAATTTAACCCTTCACATTTACAAATTCTACCAATTTAATCCTCAATTTTCTTAACCAAAGTTTTCAACTTTAAAAATAGAGGCATTCTACATCTATTAATTTGTAAAATAAAAAAGTGAAAGAAAAAATTTCTCTCAACTGCGAGTTGTTTTTCGAGTCAATTCCTAATATCAATGAGTTTATCTTGAAATTTTCTTTTCTTTTCTTTTTTCTAAATATAATATTTTACAAACCTTTGATAAATTTTTTAAAATTTTTTTATCATTATTTGTTTTTAATTTTCAAATCTATAATAATTTGATTTAGTATCAAATCATTTACTAAATTAATTAAAAATTAAAATTATGCTAGTCAGGGTGAAAAATATTTTTAAAAATGTTAAATTATTTATATAACTTTATTATATATTAAATTTTATATTATTTTTTGTGGTGTTTAGTTAAATTTTAACACTAACTTCTTAAAAATACACACAAAAAGGGTTATATACCGAATAGGATAATTTTAACCATGAATAAAATAATTAATAGATGTGGAATGCTTATGTTTTAAAATTTTAAAACTCTTGTTAGGAAGTTTAAGGATTTTTTTTTTGAATAATCTCGTTACAGGCTCAACTCATAAATGTGAGGATACTACACTTCAGAACACTTGAACCTAAATCCTCCTAAATTGACAACAATGCCGTTGCTAATCGAGCTATAACTCAATCAGCAAGGAGTTTGAGAATTAAATTGATAAAATTTATAAATGTGAAGGGTTAAATTTATTGAATCATTTAGAATAAAATCCAATTGATAGAATATGCAAGTATTGGGAACTAAATGTGTCATCATACCAGTAAAAAAAACTTTTTACTATAAATTTAATGGTGGATGACCAAAACAAAAACGAATTCAAATATTAATACCTAAATTAAGAATTTTTAAAATAGAGTGACCAAACAGAAATACGACCGTATGACAATTTTTATGATTTATCCAAATTTTAAACGCAAGGCCGTTCCCAAATAATTATCAGCAAGAATGTAGCTACTACAAAAACAATGAGGCCAAGCCCATTTATCTATCGGTGTGCAAAGTCAAGTCACCACCTATCCATTTTAGGTTTGTCTTTGCCAAAAAATGAGAGGAGTTTTATAACCCTTTCTCTTCTATAAAAACTCGTCATTTTAAGTGTGTAAATGTGTGCTTTGTGTCATGCTCTCTATTTTTTTTATAAGCAAATAGCTTCATAGTCTAAATAAATACAAAAATTCTTAGGGGGAAACTAGAAATTTTACTTACGATAAACCAGCATAAAATTAGAAAATTTTGGAGGATTTAAAGTTAAAAAAAGATTAAATTATATTATTAATCTTTTTGGAGAGAGGCCAAAAATGAATTTTTCCACTCAATTAAGAACTAAAGAACTTAAATAGAATAATTTAATGTTTGAGAGGGGCTTAAGGGAAATTTTCCCATTTTACCAAAGGGCCCAAGGCCATTCTCTGCTCGCTGGCTATGCCCCTAGTTTTCTAGCAACCTCAGCTTGTATGGTGGGTACAAAACGGTTTGGTGGTTGGTTGCAATTAATTAGTACATATAAATTGCTAAAAAAAAATCGTGAATGAGGGATTTGAAAAGTTATTCCTAAGTCTTGCAAGCATGTTTGCACATTGATTACCCTCTCAAATTCTGTGATTTATTTGATAGTGGTAGAAGTCATCAAGGAGAATCTTGCAATCATGTATGAGAAGAGTATCAAGCAACATGTATTAGTCATATTCCTATTAATAACTAAATAATGATAACAGTAGTATCAAGTTGAACTATAACGTTCTGAATATTTTTCACCTTGGCAAGCTTGAGGCCATCTCTTAGTGCTCAAACTCAACTTGGACACTTGGACACTTGTAGCATGTGGTATATCCTTGAAAGCACCCGCTACCCAATCCCTCTGGCCTTTGATGATCTTGAATGGTCATACCTGCACCAGCTCTCCCAAGGTTTGCCAGTGCTCAACCAGATATATTAAGTTTGTGCCATCCCAAGGGAAGTAGTTATCACTTCGTCAACTGACAAAGTGGATTAGAGATAGCGTGGAATTTTGTTATTAACATGGCCTTAGGAACAACGTAGTTGTGGACCACCTTTTCGTTAAAGACTTCGTTGTTGCATGCAAGCCAGAATTTTCAGAATATAAAAATGAACATGATTTCTTAATGACACCGGTGTATCATCTCTCTTTGTCGCTACAATGTTCCTTGTCCATGCCAAAGGTTAATGCATCGATATACGTGGTGCAATTATTGCCATCGTTAAAGATGAAATCATTCCTATTCTTCCATAAACTCCAGCATGTGACAACGAAAAAAAAATCCATTCACATCCCTCTGCTCCATGTAGCTTTCGCAAAATAATAGTCACGTATTGCATGAATATTTGTTCCAATATTGTTGCCACAGAGCATAGAACCAGCCTCATCCAACATCCCTCTTCTACAACGTTCTCCATGTGTTGGTGAACGTTTATTAAGCAATATGGAATTGCTTTACATGTTAAGGTTCATGAATCCTTTCAAATTTTATCCTTTGGAGCTGCTTATGAGTGTTAGCAATAGAAAAATGAGTCATTTGGTAACCATTTCCAAGACACTTTATCATCTACGGCTCTAACTGAAGATGGTAGCAACCCAGCAATTCGAAGCAACAAAATTTTGCGGAAGTTGACTTGCAAAACTAGTTAAATTCCAATATATCCATGACACTAACCTCCTCATTTACAGGATCCATGATGTTGGAGCGGGCCAATACTCGGGATCATCTCCCATTCCCTATGGACCGATATATCCCTTCAAGTACCTCTTTCCAAACACTAGAGAGAAACGAACACTTTGCCCGAGCTATATTATCTAAAGTTAATTAATTGACTATTTATAGTAGAATTTAATTAATGAATATTATTAGCACGTATTGAAATATTTATATTATTATTTCGGACAATATATATTTAATATGATCTTTTTCAAATTATAAATAAATATGATAAAATAAGGTACCTGCATGTAGGACAAAATTTGTTGACATGGGCGTGGACACTTTCAAATGACACATATGATAATTAAATAAAAATTAATTATATTTTATTAAATTATAAAACCTCAAATTTTCAATTAAAAACTTTATTCAAAATCTAAAATTAAAAAATAAAAAATCTATTCACTTTGTAAAATTATGTTATTTGTTAAAAAGATTTTTAAATACACCATTTTTAAAATTTTAAAAAATTGTTTGAAATTATAATTTTTGAATAATTACAAAATTTTTATTTATAAATTAAAAAGTTATCTAAAGTGAAATAGTTTATATTTAATATTTTAACTTCAACATTACAATAATTTATAATACTTACCAACAAGTACGTAGTTACATGCAATAGTAAAACACATTACACTCTCAATGGGATGACTCAAATTTAAATTTTAGATATGTCATTGTTAGGAGCAACCATGAACCCCGAACATGGACGTAAAACACACATGAAAAATATAAAAAATATTTAATTTCTATATTTTTCTAAAAAGTCAATATCAGTTCTATTTAAGAAATTAAAACCTTTACATTTATAAATATAATGATATAATTTTTGTTTATATTTTATTGGACTCTAGATTTTAAGCTCAATTCGTGGTGTTTTTATTCAAACTATAAATTCATATTTTTAAAATTTAATGTAAATTATGACTATTATATTTGTATTAGAGAATAGCTTTTACTTCTCTCATATTTTTTTTTCCAAGTATTTTCTTTCGTATTCAAATAAAATCTGCTTTTATTTATACCTTTTTATAATAAGCTTTTTAACTGGACTGGACATCATGATTTTTATTTTCTTTCAAAAATATTGTTTCATGTATATACATAGACATAATTTATGTTGTACACTATTAGCATCACTTTGTTTGGCTACAAATTATTTGATGCTTTTATTTTTATTTTATTTATCATTTACTTTTTCAGCATGTGATGGTTTCATTCAAGGGAAAGGATTAAGGCCAAGCAAAATGAGATAAGGATTCCAAACAAGGCACGAATGGAAAGGCAAAACAAGGTACATAAATAACAAAAACAACAAAGTAAAGGTTAACAAGAAGCCAAAAAAAAAAGAAGCTAAAGAAGGCATGGAGTCAATCCTTTTTAGTAGGTAAAGCCTTTTTAGTAGGTAAAGTTCAATGCATATATATTAATCACCATACAAGTCAGCAGCCATAGATAGTGTGTTAGATTGAGTGGGAAAGTAGAAGGATAGAAGAATAAATGAAAAACTGAAAAAAAAAATAAATTTTGAGGACGTTTGATAGGAAAGAAAACAAGAGAAAAAATAAAGAGAAATAATCATTTTTCTTTCTAATACTTTTAAGACAAATCATTTCAAATTGGAATATTAGAGAAGGGAATATGAGAGAGGGATTAATGGTCATTCAAAATTATGCATTAATTTTTTAAAGTATTAGTTTCTTTTCTTTCATTTTTTTTAATTTTACGAAGCAATAAATGGAAAAAAAATTAATTTTCTATCTTCCACTACAACCGTACCTATGAAAAGAAAAGATATATTTTTTTTATATTTCTACTCTTTTAATTTTTTTCTATTCTATTAAGTAAAACCTTAAAATCATGTCTGAGTTAATCTTAATCATCTCACAATATATTGAAAATGACATAATTTTTCTCCGAAAAAATTGTTACAACAATGAAAGTCCACAAACAAAAGAAGAAAGCTGATTAACACAACATTAAGCTCCAAAGAAAAAAAAACAACCTTCTCCTTTATCAAATCAACAGTAGATCATTACTAGATGTTTGGAGCCCATGCCCGTTCCATTGAGGAGGACGAGAGAGAGAGAGAGAGAGGGGGGGGGGGAGCAAGTGCATAGACGACACTAGAAGAAAAGGTAAATTTGAGAATTTTAATAATACAATTTATTAATGCATTTGTTTTTAGCAAAATGGGTGAATTTGATTACATTTTTAAATTTGCAATTATTTTGGATGATTTAACAATATTAAAATTTCAACATATTTTTTTCTATATCTCTATTAAAAACATTATCTAATATATTTATTTAATTTCATTTTAAAAATTACTGATGGCACTAAACAAAATATAAAGAATAAGATTAATCCCACAAGGATTAAATATAGAAAATTATGATTTTATTTAATCAAAAGGCGTCCATGACGTACGTCAATCTATAAAGAAAATCTATTTTGACTAAATATAAAAATAGAAACAATAAATAAATAAAAACAAAAATTGTAGTAAAATTAATAAAACGAATAGAAATGTTTTATGGTGATCTGTGTCCTCACCGCTAGAGGTGTGCATGGGCCGGGCTACTTGGCCCGGCCCGAAAGCTCGACCGAAAAATAGGAGGGTTCGGGTAAAAATATAGGCCTGAAATATGGGTTTGGGCAAAAAACCGAGGCCTGTTTAGAAAATGGGCCGGGCTCGGGTAAAATTTTTTTGGCCCGGGCCCGTCCCAGCCCGAATTATATAATAAATATATATTTTTTTATTTTTAATCATATTTATATTTTAATTTTAATTTTAATATAATCAATTTTTATTATATTTTTTAATTTGTGTATTGTTTTAAGAATTGTTTTAATATATTTTTTATTTGTTTCTTGTTTTAATATTTGTTTTTAATGTATTTGATTATTTAATATATTTTAAAATTTTTTATTTAATGAAATAAGTTAAAAAAAATTTAATATGGGTCGGGCCGGGCCGGGCTCGGGCTTAACAATTTTATTTCGGGCCAGGCTTGGGTAAATTTTTAGGCCCATATTTCGGGCCGAGCCGGGCCCAGCCCTAGAAAACGGGCCAAAATTTTTTAGTGGGCCCGGCCTGAACCCGACCCGGCCCGACCCATGTACACCTGTACTCACCGCCTCCTTCTTTCTGACTAATCTATATATAATAAAAATTATTATAAAATAGAACCAAAGTAAAAATAGTAATAATAATAAGTCCAAAAGAAGGGTTGGGATAAGTTAAGTTGGGGTTGAACCTAGTAATAATATTAATATATTTTAATTTCGTTCAACTTTAACCCGATTTAAAATATAAGTTTAAAATTTTGTTTAAATTTATTTATATTTATAAATGATTAATTTAAGATTATTTTGTGACTATCCGTATTATTTTTAAAATTTTAATAAATACATATTTATATTATTTTTAATTTAGTAATTAATAACTTTATATATTTTTTATATATTAAAATTATATATATAGTTGCCTTAACCATTTTTAATATTTATGACATAGTAGTAGTAGTATTATATATCAGTATAGATTTAACTTTTATGTGTTATAAATTACACAATATATAAAAATTACATAACATAAAATATTGCTTATAATAACCCAATTTTAGTCAGTGTCAAAAAATACAGTTTCGGAATCTAAATCTGTAAATTGAGTCAGTGAAATTATGAATAGAAGAATTTACATATTTAGTATGAAAAAAATATTAGCGAATGGTTAAGTAATTAAATCGAGAAAGTCATTAATTATAATTTAAGGACGAAATTGTAAAAATACAATTTCTATTAAATTTTAAATTAAAAAAATGCATGAGGATTTAATTAGCAATTATGCAAAGGACATAATGGTTATTTAACCATTTGTGTATCATGGATAGTGGAATATGTTGTCCATCCACACATTTTTAATTAAAGAAGGTAAATTATTAGATTTTAATTAAGTTGAAATTACATCACTAATCAAGGTATAAATAGCAAATGTGAGTGGAGAGATAAATCAGTCATATTTTCTCCCTTCTTGTGTCGTTCCTAACTATTGAAATAAAGAAATTGCTAAACCCTAGCCGAAATTGATTCAATATAAGTACGGTAACTATGTTCTTTCCATTATTTTTTTATGAATTCTTAATTATCCAAGATTAACATGTCTTGCCCATGTGTTGGAATTTTCAATTGTTGAAATTATTTCAAGTTGTCACTATGCAATTAAGGTTGAAAATGATGAATTGATGAATAATAAGTTTAGATAATGTTAAGATCGTGTTGGAAAGTATTGGAAATAGTTGGATTAAGTTAGGAATTAAGTTTAATTTTATAGTTAATTTATGACATTAGAGACTAAATTGAATAAATTGAAAGCTATTAGAAAATTATGTTATAAACCGAAAGTTTGGGGTTCCTTTCGAAAGAATGTGAAATTCAGATATAGAGACTAAAATGAATAAAATGCAAATTATTTTCAATTGTTGTGTTTACATGTGTTTGTCTGAAACTAATACTTACCATGTAGGCCCTTGAACTAGGAGTAGAAGTACTTTTTGTACGATAGATTAAAGAGCAAACTATTCATTTTTATTAAAAAAATCAATCTATTTCTATTGTTTAAAATTGGCTTCGCTGATAGAACAACCAGACAGTTACACGTGGCATGCTACATGTACTCATTTTGATGTATTGGCGGGGTGAAGTTAGTGGGTTGGTAGGGGCCTCGACTCTCCCCCCAAATAGAAAATTTCCCTTTTAGGCCTGCTTATAATTTATAAAATTTTAAATTAATAATGGTAAATTTGTACTTTGACCTCAAAAAATGATAAAATTTTGATTTAATCATTTAATAATTATAAAAATATAAGCTATTAAAATAGTAAAATTGTATTTTTACTGTTGTAAAAATATACAACTTAATTTCGACTCAAAAAAAATTTCTGGCTTCGATCCTTTGTACAAAGACCAATTTTAAGAGTAAAAATAAATGAAATTTTTAATAGAAAGATTAATTTACTTTTGGATCTAATATATAGAGACTATTTTATCCATTTGAAGATAAATTACAATCTGATTCTTGATATAAGGACCTCTATAATATTTTTACCCACAACAATATACTATAGAAATGAAGACTCATGCATGGTAATCCTGCATTATGAGAATCTAATGGCTAATTAATTCAATAAAATTAATTCGTGTATCATAAGAAAGAAACTGTGAATTAACTGTGTTTTCTATAAATATTCTCCTTCTTTTTTGTTTCAAAATAATAGTATATATTTATATTAAATACAATAATTGATGAAAATGCACTGAAAGTACATCCCATGAATTCCAGTCCAGTCTTTTCTGCTCCTGAGTTTCATCTATTAACTAACAAAAAACTGTTTGCCCCCCTTTAAAAGAAAAAAAAAAACAACCTAACAGAAAACTGTGCATCTCTTGGCACCACTTGGGAATTTGGATCCTGGGAAGAGGTTAAAATTTGAAGCAAGCGAAACCATGGCTGCATTTTACATCACATAATTAAAATCAGCGTCCCCAGTTCTCACACAATTATGCAAATGCCGACGACTTCCATTTCCAAGTACGGCCCACACTGCACCGTCAAGATAAAATCAGGCCAGTGTTTTTCCTAGTACCCTGTTACTTGATTTGATTAATGATCTTTACGCAAAAGGATAAAATAAAAAATAAAAATAACTCCGGTTGGCTTGGGATTTAATTATGTGTCACATGAGTGATGTTTTCAAGTGATAGCTCCTTGATTTGCGGGATTCTCCTGTTTTTCCGATGCCCATCTGCTTCCGCAGGATGTTAAATTCCAAGAAAACAGCCTTCCTTTCTTTAACTTGGCAGCATTTGCTTCATTTTAATTTAAGAAAAAGCTAATAATGTTTTACAAAGTTGCTATAATTGCTTTGAAAACTAATTAGTGTCTCTTTCAGCTTTGCCTTGGTCCACATCGAGAGGTCAGTTTTCTGCCACAATTTTTCCTTTCAGCTAACCCCTGAACTTGTCTGCAAAGTAAGTGAGTGGCCCCATTGCTTGCTAGTTTTTGGAGCTTTTCGCCATGCCTACCTTTTAGTTTAACTTTCTCCATCAGTATCATATTTACTCATCTATATCCATGGCTTGCTGCTGCATGTCTTCCTCATACAAGTCATTTCGTGATGGGAAATCTAAGTTGCTACTTGCTAGTTAAACGACGGTAAGTACACATATAATTATGAATTGTTCAGGTTTCTTGCCATGTAGGGCATTCATAAGATTGAGGCATCACATCTGTCCAAATTTCTAAGACCATTAATGGGTTTTTTCTAAATTTCTTATATTACCAAACTTCGACCTCCCTGCGCCTTCGATACATATGGATTTGAATTGATGATAGTTTGCTAATTGCTAGATATATATCTCAAGTGAAAGACAATAATTGTAGGGCCCAAAATGGACCTGCTGGCTTCTTGTTTATGATACCTTAATTAGCAAGTTAGAGTAACAATCATTTGTTGAATCAAATAGTAAAAAGTTTGATGTGACTTAAATATTTATGAGTTTGAATTTTATAGATGAAGTAAAAGGTACTAAGAGAACTTGCTCACTTTGTTTAGTTCTAAATTTAGCCATAGTCCAATTGTAACACCACCTATTTTCAGGGGAAAAAAAGCAAATTAGAGTGGAGGGGAGGGGCTTGGACCATTATGTGTGCATGAATATTGAATCATGGTGTGGTTAGGACCATTCTGTCAGTCCTTTTCGGGGAAGAAAACTAGCTTAATATTTTGTGTTCGGATTTGGGTTTAGGTCCATCTTATTTGCTTGCATTTGATCCTATTGGTTAGGATGAAAGAAATGGAGAGTGGGGAGAAAATGAAACATATAAATGATAGTCATATGCTAATCCCACTCTTCAAATTAAAGTGTAGAACAAAATTATAAGTCAGAACGCCTTTAGTATAGACATAGACGGCTTGCATTTAATTAATGTTAAAAAGATGTTAAGTAGATCATTAATAAATTATATCACTGACTATAAATTTATTTTTAACAATCATATAGGTAGTTGCAATTTGAATCAATAATTATACTCATTTTTATATTACAATATAATTTAAGTCAACTGTTAAGCATTACTAGCCCAAATTGGCACACTATTATATCCCTTTGCAAACCAATTAATAAGAGAACAGCCTTAGGAACTAAGCATAAGAGTCATATTGTAAAGAAACAAAAAAGCATAAGAGACAAAGGTATTAATCCCCTCATGAGGGCTCATCTCCATTACAAAGTTACTTTACATACTTAAATATTGGAGAGGGTCTTGAAGCATAAATTCTAATCCCTACTTAACTTACCTTTATTTTATAAAAACTTAGAGCATCTAAGTTTATCTCTAAGCCCAATCCATTATCAAATATGTATACACATATACCAAGAAAGAAAATAAGTACATATATTGTTCAATAAGAGAGTTTTATACAAAACAAATGTGGTAAAAAGATCAGTACAAGATAACTATATACTCAAGTAGAAGTCTGGTTGTTTTTAAATGTATTCAATTTTTTGCAATATTGGTATTGTTGAGGGACTTTTGACTTTTTTAGGAGAAATTTGTGATGTGTTATTCACCTAGAGTTAGTAAACTCCTCGATATGTCTAATATTATTTTCGATGGCGGGTTTTATCTCTCAACTTTGTAAATAGATTGGGCTCTTGGAGAAACGACTTGAAGAGATAACGAGTTCAACAGAGTGAGAGTAACTCGTAGGGTACTTGATAAAGTGAACCATTTGGCCTCTTTCACAAAAAAAGGCCAACTCAAGGAGTCTGTGTTTCATTTGTCAACAGTTGGCAGACCCTTCAATAGGTGGGTGTTGTCCTCAGTGGGAGTTTTCGTTGAGGGGAGGTTGACTTCGTCAAAAGAAGTTTGCAAAGTGTTATCCAACAGGAACCAATAAACCTCTCAACGAGTTGTTATTGTCCTCGGTGGGATTTTGTCTCCTAATTCTGCCGAGGGCACGAGAGCTTGATACCATGTTGGTGATGGGTTCACTGAGTGGAAGTGCCTCGCTAGGTGCTTGAATAGGAAGACCATGCATGTTGCTTATGGTTTGACTCCAACCATGCTCTACAACTAATAAGGCATTAGCGACTGAAAATACTACCACTTGAGCTAGAGTTGAGGGATTTCCAACTCCTCAAGAGAATTTTGAGAAGTGTTGTTCATCCAAAGTAAGTTGACCTTCAACACGTTTGATGTTGTCTCTGGTGGGGGGTTTTGTCCCCCATCTCTATCAAGAGCCTTAATACCTAAATAGGCGTCAAGGATGGGTTCACAAAGTAGGAGTGTGCCTTATCTACTAAGAAAATATCATATTTGTGCTTTTGTTAAGAGATTTTTAACTCCTTTGCAAAAAGTCTATAAAACGTCATCTGCTTAGAGTTAGTGGAGCCTTCAACATGTTTGATATTATTTTGATGGGGAGTTTTGTCTCTCAACTCCACACAAAGCCCTAAAGACTGTCTAAATATATAGTAAGTTCAATAGGGTGGAAGTGTCTCACCTACAAAGGAAATCTCTTTTGTTGAGAGATTTCCAAATCTGCTGAGAGAAGTCTATAACGTGTTGTTCATCCAAAGACAATAGAGCCCCATGTTTAATATTGTTTCTAATAGGAGCTTTATCTTGACTCTTTAGACACTCGAGTTTTTCATAGAATTTTCGTAAAGTTAAAAAACAAAAGGTCCGTTTGTTTACATATAAAATGTTTTATGGAAAATGTTTTCTGCATTGTCCTGTGTTTGTTTCACAGAAAATAGTTTGGTCAATCGAAAATGACTTACAGGTCAAGATAAAATAAGCCTTTTTTTCCTGTAAAATGACTTACCCTTTTGAAAAGCGTAAGTCATTTTCATAAAAAAATCATATAATTTTATTTTTATATAAAAATTAACTTAAATCAAGCTTAATATTATTATATTGATAATAATTTTTATTTTTATTTTTAAAAATATTTAAAATATTATATTTTTCAATATTATTAAACATAGATATTTAATTATTTATATTTAATCATATAATAAATTATTAATATAATAAATATAAATTATTATTTTAATAAACTATTTAATATTTCAATTTTATTTTAATAATAAATTTTAAAAATAATAAATTTAAATAATATGATTCACATATTATTGAAAATATTCAATATTAATATTTTAATAATAAATATTTATTACAATTATAAATATATTAATAATAAATGTTTTGTAGCATAAAGGTTAAAATATGTTATAAGTCTATATACACTTTAAAGATTTGTAATTTAGTTTTTGTACTTTTATTTTCAAGAATTTAGTCCCTTTACTTTTTCAATTTTGAAAATTAAGTCCAATTGTTGACATCGTTAATTTTATTGTCAATTTTGTTGATTTCACATTTTTAAATAAAAAATACTCACTCAGTAGTCATGTAATTAAAAAATGAAGTTGTAATGAATCTGAATTTAACATAATATTTTTAATATATGCAAAAACAATGTAAAATATAAAATTATAGATAAAAATAAATTTAATTAAACAATGAAAAAATAAGAAATTCTGAAATGTATGTTTGTTTAATTTAAAATAACTTTTATGAAGTATTTTTAAAAAATCTACCAAATAATAGAAAATATTTTATACAGATTCATTCAAACACTAAAAAATATTAGTTATTCTAAAAAAATAAATTATTTTCTAAAAATTATTTTTTAAAAATCATTTTCTGTAAAACAAATGAAACCAAAATCTCACAATAAATAATATCAAATATGTTTAGAAATTTATAGACTTCGAACAAATAATATTTCATATTATTTTTTAAAAAAAAGTTCAAAAACCACTCATTAAGTACATGTGATATATACCTATAAATCACTTGTACACTGGGATTTTGATTTGTTATCCTTGAAAGCTGAGCCTGATGATATTGATTTTGAAGTTGAGTGGGAATGAAAACCCATAAACCCTTCCAGATGATCCAAAGATATGCAGACAATCGCTTTCACCGATCCAAAGAGCAAGTAGCATCTGAATAAATTAATTTCCCTCATTTTCCTTGTATTTTATCGACTGTCCCCTTAAAAATAAAATAAAAATAAAAACTAATAATGACGTCAAATATGGACGTGAACAGTGAGTTCCAATTATGGTATTGTATTTGTGGGGGCTTCCCATTGCAGTGCAATCAATATTCTCCATTATCCAATCGAGGTCAGGTCCTCAACTGTCACCTTCACAAGCATTATTATATTTATATATATTGTCCGCTTTATAGCAGGTAGCTTTCTGCCCTTTCTCTACCAATCACATTAATTACTTTGCTAAACACATTATACTTTCTCAAATCTAATGATCTATAAATGAGAGAGCCAAAAAGATTTTTTCTTTTCAATAACCTAGTGAACTGTGCATTAATATCCCTTTATACTGTTAGTATATAGTACACTATAGCATATATGAAGATAACATTCAACTTATATCAATATCTTGATCAATACAGGATAATGAAAGTAGACTTATAAAAAGGTCATGAAAATGAAGCATGAGCAGGCAGGCTGGTACATATACTTTTGGGGAATCTTGGGATATTTGATTAATAAATTAACAAATAAAATAAAATTATGGCCGCAGACTGTTATTCTATGATGAGATGAGTCAAGAGTTATGGGCAAAGATTACAATATACTTTCAGGAAATTAAGTTGAAAGGGAATGTTAGATTGTTAATATATACTCGTATCGTATGTGCATATATGTAGCATCCATTGGTAGTAATTAACAAGAAGCTAAAGACTCTAAGACTAAGGGCTTTTTTGGATTCGACTGCACCTATGTTGTGTGTTTACAGCACTTTTACAATTCAATTTCATCGCAGTCAGTATTCGGATAACACCCCAGTTACTACATTGGTATAAAGTTTTCAACTCAGCATTTCTTCCAATTTTGCCCAGATATTTTCACTTCTTGTTTTCTTTTTACTGTGCAATTATACTGCCCTTATTTCAACAATTTTTTAGTAAATATATTTAGATAAATTTTATAATAAATTTTTAAATAATTTATTATAAAATAAATAAAGTAAATGATATGTATTGATAATTTTATTAAGTAAAGCTAAGATTTTTTAATACTACAACTATTGTAAACTATTCATAAAAAATACTATATCCTATTATGGTCCCCTTCATTTTCTAAAGTTTTAAGTTATTTACTTTTATTTTATTAATATAAATATAATCTAGTAAAATTTAATTATATTATATTAATATAAATATGGTTTTATTATATATGAATATATATTTTAGTTTAATGTCCATAATGGTCAATTTTTTATTTTTATCTCATCGTTACAGCTGCGTTTGAATTCAAACACACTCCATCATTATTTTTAATCTTATTATCATCGCTAATTTTAATCTCATCGAAAATAAACTCACCGTCCATCCAAAAATAGATGGTAGTGTGTATATATACATATATTTGTCACTACCTAATAGTATTAATGCAATTAAAGATATAAAGATATATTCATTAAAAACAAAAAAAAATATTTGTGAATATTCAATTAATATTTTAAGTGGATTTGGATAATATTTATATTTAAATTAAATGTTTTAATTATCATCTGAAATAAATTTCATTTAAGCATATTTGAACTTATATTTTCTTTGTTGTTGCATTGACAATAATGTCAACTGAACTAAAGCTCAATCAGTTATTTAATAATAATAATAACAATAATAATAATAAATTTAGCCCTTTATGCTTATATATTTTAAAATTTTGGCTCTTATATTCTTTTTTTAACTAAATTTGATCTTCAATTTTTTTAAAAAGAGTTGAATTTAACTATCAACATTTAAAAAAAGTCGAAAACTATTTTTTAAAAGGAAATACTGACTAAAACATTAAAATTTTAAATATAGCAGTGTGCATGACAATCCTATGTACTCCATGCTATTTTTTTTAGTTTTTGTGAACATTTTATATTTTATATTTTTGATTTTTTTTATTTTATAAATATTTTTATAACTTTTAAATTATTTATCAACATGTCATATAAGATAGTTAGTGTCGCATTAATATAAAGTACACATAGATTGGCATATAAGTTGTCGCAGCAACATTATTTAAAAATAATGTTGTAGTCCACATTTTCATTACAAAAAGTGATTTGATACATTTTTAAAAGTTGATGAGCCAACCGTGAGGTGTGGTGTGGTGGTTGTTGTCACACCTCAGGTCTAGCGGGTCTAAGATTAATGTGTATAGTAGTAAAATAATCTGTCTGGCGAAGTATAGTATGCCCAAGTGCTTATTTTGGTGTATACGTATGGACGTGTAGTAACCACCATATAGGTAGGTAAAGATTTTATTTCAGGATATTTTGCTATTCAAAAGAGAAGATTGTGTTAAGTGAAAATGGTAAGTATGGTATGAGTTATCGCCAAATGTATAATACACCTTATTTGTCTGAAGTACTGTGCTAGTTAGGTTGTAAAGTAACTTGGTTAAGAATCAATTGGATAGATTAGTATGATATTTGTAAATGTAAGGTACTTATTTATATTTCTCTCGGAAACTGTAAACCAATAAGAAAACAAATTCTGAAATGTGTAACACTTGTTAAGTTCCAATCAGTAGGATGGGTTATATTTATATGTGTGAGAAGGATTCTGAGAAATGTTCTTCTTCTTCTTCCTTGAAGAGTACTTTTTGATTCTTTTTCTTAAGTCTAATTGTATCTTTTTCTCGTTAAGCTGAAAGCTATGGTTCTTAGCTAATGAGTGGTTATTCCATCTCCGTGTAAGTATTACAGCTCTGCATGTCAGGTTCTGAATGAGAAAGTCAGTATGTGGAATTTGAATAGTAAGTTGTAAGTATAAGGTTTTGCATAGAGTTATCAGTGATTAAGATGATAGTAATTTGCATGTAAATGAGTTTTAATCGTGGTCCTAGGTTTTTAAGCAGTTGTTGCTACTAGTTCAAGAAGGATGTCTAAGTCTGGAGCTTAGAATTGTAATAGGTGAGTATCAGGTGAGTCTCTACCCTGACTTTTTTATGTAAGTTATTCAAGTAGAAGTACATATAGAAGATGATGATATGTATAAAGTTCTATTGAGAAGAATGTTGATTGGCAAGTTTAGGCAAAGTTAGAGATACAAAAAGTATGAGTCAGTCAAAAATGTGAATAAATCTGGGCAAGTAAATGCTGAGAAATGTCCCTTTGTGAAGCCTCTGCACTACAAGAAAATAGGCTTTTAGCGGTGCTTTTTTTAGCCTTTAGCGGCGCTTTTAAGCGTCACCAAAACTTTTAGCGGCGCTTTTTCTACAAATGCCGCTAATTTTGGCAGATTTGCAATATTTTTTTTCACCAATATCTAGCCCTTCCTGCATTAAAATCCAACCAAATACAATAAATATAGTATAAAATACAGCCAAAAACAGCAAATTTAGCATAAAAAATACAACCAAAAACATTAATTCTAAATGAAACTTCAAATTTAACTAAAGATATATGATATAATTAATAAATAAAGTATAATTTTAAATATTCTTACAATAATGTTAAACGTGACAAAGTTAAAAACATTCTTACAACGAGAAAACTAATGTCTAAGATGGCGGCTTTTGTAATTGCTGAAACATCTGCATCATCTGCTGAAGCTGTAGCTGGAGGTCATCGTACTTTTTGCTCTGTTCTGCTACCATCGCTCGTGCCTCTGCCTCTCTCGCTGCAGCCGCTGCCTCCCTCTCTGCTGCCTCTGCTCTAAGTTGTTGCTGGAGTTCTTCATATTTTCGTTGAACCTCGGCAATTTGCTCAACCGTGTTCGCTTGCATCTGAGCTATCTGGTCTCTTAACCTCTGAACTTCAGCTTGAGCTTGACTTCCGGAAGGCATGTATTGCTGGGAGCCGAATCCAAAATATTGGGTCGGGGTAACACCAGATCCTTGAAATCGAACCCGACCGTACCTTTCAGGACCCAAAACTTCAGTGATAATTCTGTTATCAATGTTCTCAAGATTAACAGAACTATCACTCGAAGCAATCGCTTCATATTCCTCCTTCTTCTCCTTTAGTTTCTCCTAAAAAATCAATTAAAGAGTTAGAAACGAAATATATAATAAAAAGAAATGCAACATAACTTAACATTTTTTAAAACTACTAATGATGAATTGAATTAAACAATTATAATTAAAGATTATAAATATTTAGAATAAATCAAATATTATTAAGTGAATATACCATAATTTCTCCAGCTTCGGATGTCATAGGAGATCCATCTTTCTTCCAATGCGTAATCTCAAAAAGCTGAAGGCGTCCAACTTTTTGTCCGGATTTGACTTCCTACAATATAGTAGTAAGAATATTATTTAATAATAGAAAGTTATTAATATTTGAAAGAATTAATAAATTCATAATACCTCGGCCTCAGCTACAGAAGCAAAACTTCTCGACCCTGCCGTGTGCGTGAATTTTTGTTTTTGCCTGCTGCTTGTTCCAACTCGCTCACGGTCCTACATAATAAAATTATTATTACGTATATAGTAAACACTATATATAAGAGTTTGGAAATACGCAATACCTCTCCTTTCTTTGAATTCCAAAATCTAACCGCATCTTCCCATTGATACCTCAGCATTCCTGGCGGAACATTTCTCAGTTTTTCCTCGAGGCTTATGTCTTTCTTAAAATATTGTTTCTTTAAAGTGCTTTTATTGTCTCTCCATCTTTTACCTAATGCCTTCTTGATATAATCATCAGAGACTTCTAAAGCAAATCTCTCCTAAAAAAACATAAGTTTAGAATGTAAATATAAATGAAACCTAAACCAAAGTATTATAAATTGCATTCACATTTTGTTACCTTAATATTAGCGAGAGCCTGGTTTTTGTTGCTATCAGGCATGTGATGCCATGATTCGTAGTTGATAGGCAACATATTTGCATTTCGTGCTAAAATGCCCAAATAGCCTGCTAAAAGTCGAGCTTCAGATCCAACAGGCTGACCATGAGTATTTCTACTTACTTTAACACGCTCGACAGGATCTAAGTCGTATAAATCTCTAAGCAGCGTATGTCCTCAAACTCTGCGCTTCCAACCACTTTCAGCTGAAAAATGATATACTATTATTATATTAAAATTGACAAATAATTCAATAATAAAAGTCAACACATGTAAAATGAACATAACATTACTTTGAAATTCTTTAGGCTCATCAAGTGTCTCTGGCACATTCGAAGATCCAACAACTGTCTGCTGTTCACTATTTCCTTCTTCCGAATTTGGAGTATTCTGGACAATACTTAAATCTCGTAATCTTCTTCTACGCATTTTTCCTGCAATACACATAAAATAGTTAAAGTTTTAGTAACAAAATACAACAATAGTAGTACTTATAAAATAGTTAAATTATATAACATGACAAAGATTAAAATTATAATATTACATATAATTAAAAAATCGTAAAATCTTACTACATCATTATTCGTAAATATCTTCATCCACATCATATCGAACCTATTGATGTTGTGTACTAGTACTAGGGATATTTTCATCTAAGTTTTGTTCTGAAAAAGGTAATGTTTCTGATCTTTCGACGATGTCATCTCTACTTCCATTACCCATGTCAAACAAGTCTCTAGGGGTGTTCTGGAGTACAACATACCAACCCTCATCAGTTGGATCTTTCGAATAAAAAACTTGTTTCACTTGAGAGGAAAATACATATGGCTCGTCCATCAATTGTTGTCCAGTGTGAATCAAACGAGAGAAATTCAATATTGTAAAACCAAATTGATCTTCTTTAATTCCTCGAGCAGTATTAACATCAGCCCAATCACACCGAAATAAGACAACTTTCCATCTGCCATAGTAATCCAACTCAATAATGTCGATAAGAAGTCCGTAATACTCCACATTACCCTCAATCGGATTACTGTCCCTAGCACTAGTATAACTTGTAATTGAAGAATTAACAACAACTCCACAATTTTGAGTTTTCCTCATTCTCTCACGATACTTTGTATGAAATCTGTATCCATTGATGAGGAAGGCACTATATCTTTTTATTACTCTGTTCGGACCTTGGGAAAGCCATTTAACTTCGTCATTGACGTCCTTTCCACTCCAAACCTATTGAATCGAAAGTAAATTGAATAATTAACTAAATTTCGCAATTATATGTAACTTATTAACTTTAGTTACATACCGTTTGACGTAACCATTCATGAAAAGATTCCGTGAATAACTTATTAATCTCTCGATGTTGCAATCTTCGAGAGCGTGCATGACATCTCAAAATTTGTCTGTACTCACTATGTTAAAAACAATTGTAATTGGTTAGAAGATAAACAAATCAAAACGACGAATATGTGAGGAAATTTAGAACTTACTTGCGTAACAATTCAACTAAATTGTGGTGAAAAAGTACATATCGATGTGCTTGTATCCACGATATATCATCTAATTCTGCAATTTCAACTTTGCCGATTGGTTTTCCATAACTTTGGAATAAATAAGTTTCGGCGAAGTTATGATCATTGAGCCCAACATTTCTATTTGGTCTATTCAATCGTGTTTCAACATCTTCTAAATATCTAGAACAGAATGTCATGCACTCATCTGCCAAGTAGCCTTCAGCAATTGATCCTTCTGGATAACGCTTATTGCGACAATAAGATTTCAATTTGCTTAGGAACCTAAACACGATATACAATATTTATCAAAAGTTAAATAAATACTTGACAAATAAATTAGCACCTTTCTATAGGATACATATATCGATAAAAAATCGGTCCACCAAGTATTGCTTCGTGAGGGGGATGGATTACCAAGTGCACCATAATAATGAAGAAGGAAGGTGGAAAGATCTTCTCCAAATTGCATAAAGTCAAAGCAGCTCGATCTTGTACTTTCTTAAGTTCTTCAGCATCCAAAACTTTGCCACAAATAGCTTTCATTATATTGGATAATTCAATTATACAGGACGTCACATTTTTTGACATGCAGCACTTTAAAGCAACTGGGAGTAAATTTTGCATCAAGATGTGGTAATCATGTGATTTTAATGAATATAATCTTCGATCTTTAAGACTCACACATCGAGATATATTTGACGCATACGCATCTGGGACCTTTATATCCTTCAACACCATACAAAACACCTCTTTCTCTTCCTTTGACATTGAAAAAATAGAAGGCGGCAACCAATATTTCCCATTCGGAAGTACTTGAGGATGAAGATCACGCCGAATTCTCATGTCAACTAAATCAAGTCGACTCTGAAGATTGTCTTTTGATTTTCCATTGACATTCAAAATTGTCCCAATTATGTTCTCGTAGACATTCTTCTCAATATGCATGACATCAAGATTGTGGCGTAAAATGTTATGCTCCCAATAAGGCAACTAAAAAAAATGCTTCTTTTTTTCCACAAGTCTGCCTCATTAGGATCATCCTCTTCGTCAGATTCATCATTAGATTCATCCCTCGATCTTCTCTTTGATTGCGTGTTAGGTGGTTGATTCATCTTCCCGTAACTAAAGTTGATATCTTTTAACATAAACAAGATTTCAGATCCAACGGTCTGCTCAGGAGCTCCTCTGTACTCTTCAGTACCGTCAAATAGAGTCATCTGAAATCTAAATTTATGATTTTCATCTAACCACCGACGATGGCCCATGTAAGAGAACTTCTTCCCATTATACAACCACTTCGAACAAGTTTGCGCAGCACAACAAGGACAGGCATAACGTCCTTTAGTACTCCAACCCGATAAATTAGCATAAGCCGGGAAATCATTAATTGTCCATAATAAAGCTGCACGTAAATAAAAGTTCTCCTTTCTGAATACATCATATGTCTCAACACCCGACCATAATTGTTTTAACTCTTCAATAAGTGGCTGCAAATAGATGTCAACATCATTTCCGGGACCTTTCTCTCCAGGAATAATCATTGATAAAATAAACGAAGATTGCTTCATGCAAATCCATGGAGGCAAATTGTAAGAAACAAGCACCACAGGCGAAGTACTGTACGAAGTACCCATGATTTTAAATGGATTAAAGCCGTCAGCTACTAGCCCAAGCCTCACATTTCGAGGAACGCTTGCAAAGCTTGGAAATTTCATGTCAAATGATTTCCAAGCTAAAGAATCCGCAGGATGTCTTAATAATCCATCATCGGTCCGTTGATCATTATGCCACCTCATAGATTCGGCCGTCTTTGACGACATGAAAAGCCTTTGAAGTCTTGGTATTAGGGGAAAGTATCGCAAAACCTTGACTGGCTTCTTTCTTAACTGTGCCCCATATTCATCCGCATTCACATCTTCTGTATTCCTATTCATCCAACGAGACTTGCCGCAAACATTACAACACTGTTGGTTCTTCTGATCACGCTAGTACAACATGCAGTCATTTGAGAAACTATGAATTTTATCGTACCCAAGGCCCAAATATTTTATTAGTCTCTTCATATCTTGACAAGATTGGGGGATTTTTGGAAATGGAAACATCTCTTTCAGAAACTCTAGCAGCATTGTAAAAGAGTTTCCAGTCCACCCCCCAAACATTTTAAGTGAAATAGACGAATGCAGAAGGACAATTTCGAATATTTTGATCCCTCATAAAGTTCTTCGTTCATTTCATTAAGTAAATTGTAGAACTTCGCCGCTTCTTTATTTGGCTCCTCATAAGGTGCACTTGTTCCCGTTTCGCCAAAAACATTCCCACCAATATTACAGTCATTGGATGCAATAAAGTCAGGTGGAAACGATTGCTCACTATGACTGTGCATATTAAATGCATCCCGCAACATACCTTCCATGTCATCTTGTCTAACATTCTGATGGTAAGCAGTACCAGGATAAGTCAGATTAATCGTTGAAGAAGTTCCACTAGATGTACACTCTCCATGAAAAATCCATTTTTTATACCCCCGAATAAAGCCATCAACAATTAGATGTTCATAGACAACTTCACGAAAATGCCAATTGATATTGCCACACTTCTTACACAGGCAAATAATCATTTTCTCTTGGCTTGCATTTTGAAATGCAAAATTTAGAAAAGTTTGTACTCCATTTCGATAGGCATTGCTTACCCTTGAAAAATTCATCCAACTCCAATCCATTTTGTAGTTCTTGAATTCTAAAGTTAACAATCAATTACGGTTATTAAAATAGATAATACATATCAAGTATCAAGTATCTAATGGATGTAAACTACTTCAGGTAAGTTGCGGGATTTTCAAGTGCATATTTATGTATTACGTAAGTTAAGTAAGTTTTGTATGTTATGCAAGTTATGATATGATATAAATTTATATAAGGTATGTATTATGTAAGTTTTGTAAGTTATTGTATGATATATATTATTTATGTATTATGTAAGTCTTGTAAGTTATTATATGATATATATTTATGTATTATGTAAGTTTTGTAAGTTATATAAGTTATTATATGATATATATTTATGTATTATGTAAGTTTTGCAAGTTATTATATGATATATATTTATGTATTATGTTAGTTTTGTAAATTATTATATGATATATATTTAACATTAAGATAAATATTATTTCCCTTTAAAAAACTATTCTAATTAAATAATATTTAAATAAATTAATTCAAATTATTTGTGATAATTTTTAATTGAATATAAAAAACAAATTAAATATTATTATTTAATATAAATAAACTAAAACAGTAGACATATATGAAAGTGTAAGAAGGAATGAAATGTGTTGCAATTTGGCAATGGTTTGAGGGATGGGAGAAAAGAAATAGCATTTTATAATTCAAAATATAAATAAATTATATTTAGAGTGGAATAACTTAGGAGGTATTCAATTTTCTTTGTTTCTTTAATTTAAATTAGTTTTTCATAAAATAGTTTGATTTGTAATAGATAACAAAAGAAACAGCATTTTATTATTCAAGGTAAAATAATATTATTTAATTAATTTGTAATAGATAACACAAGAAAGAGTTAATTTGATGGGAAAAAAATGCTATCAAATTGATTACTGAAGCATTAATTAACAAAGGCATATATTAAATGATTTCATTTTTGGGGTCTTAGAAAATTGTTTCTTTTTACCAGTTAATACGTATTTTGAAAGATATAGGCAAAATTTCTACTATTTAATCGAAAATATTCTTTATTTAATATTTGTTATATTCAATACTCATTTAATATTAAAATTACTTGTTTTATATTTAAATTATTATTAACACAACCAATCGATTAAAGCTCACCAATTTAATGTCTGGTCCAATTACTAAAACATTACAATATAACTAATCCGCTTTTAAACCTTTTATTAATTTCTATTAAAGTTATCAATATAATTGTATTTAGTTTATATTTCTATCATAACGACCTAAAATATTATATTTTTTTTACCATCAAAATATTATCTATATTAATATGAATTGAAAGATTGAAAGTTGATTTACAGAAAATAAATATTTAAAACAGTTGTCGTAATTCCAACTTTTACATGCATTATATAAAAGAATGAAATATAAAAGATCTATCGATGTAAAAGAAATATTTTCATAATTATTTATTTAGCTAAATAAATATAAAAACAAAAACAAAAAATCAAATTCTGCATAAAATGCTCTGTAATTTAAAGCCCATAGAAGCAAAACTCGGTTATGAAAATGATCAAGGGTAGAGAAGCAAATATATGAGAAGTCCAAAGTCGGATCGATTGAAACAGATAGAACAACGGAAGAAAGAAATATATATAAATATATATAAATCGTAATCAATATAATAAAGAAAAAATAATAACCTGAGATCGTGCTCTCTGAAGTTCTTGTTCAAGTTGAGTTATCTTTATTCTACTCGACTATAGCTGTTGAACATATGCCTGTTACAGAATCACATACCAGAGGTAACTGTTAGACAAACATTTGACAAAGTAAGCACCACAACAAGAAAAACAACTTTGTTAGATTGATAAATAAGAGAATTAAAAATTATAAATAACCAAAACATATTCATAAATTTGGATTTTACAAACTGAACAAAACTCAAAAATAAAAAAATGTCAACCATAATAAAATCTTAAAGAAATCTACACATTAAACTACATCTAGTGATATCAAAATCAACCTTACCCATATTCCATGTTAAATTCTGTTTACTGAAAACCAAAAATATGTATTGGAGAGCAGTATATTCTTCTTATCACACAAGTCACTAGCAGAATATCCCTTCGGACCTTTCTTTCTGGAATCATTAAAGAATAGGATCTAAGAACTACCTTTTTTACTTTTATATAATGGAACTTTCATGTTAAGGTTCAACTCTCAAAAAATGTATTCACTATAAAACTTAAAAGTCATGGAGGAAAACCAACATAAACCAATCCCCTAAGTGTTATAACTAGCTGGTTTAACTTGATCGGGATTGATTCTTCCTCTCAAAGTTGTTATGGAACAGGCACTCTATCATGCCATACTCCACCCCATTATTTCTCCAAAAGAATGCAACTAAAGTAATCCTAGTAAATACATTTCAAACATAAAGTGGGTAGTTTCAGGTTATTTATCTTACTGGACCAGGTACTGCATGCCTAAAATAAGACTACTAAAATATTTTACAATAGTACAAAGTAGCCAAAAAGCTATAGCATCGAACATAATTTATCAACATGCATACGAATATGTTAAAATTATATCTATTTAAATAGAACGGTTAATTCCCAATATTAATTCCACCAATTATTACCAAAGGATAATTTCATGTCTCGAACTACAAACAACAAAAAATTGAAGCTTACCGTCGTCCAACGGTAATGGAGTTCTGTCTGGGTATTTTACCCTAACTCTTGCTCTGCAAAACTTTTCTCTGTAAAATGCCAATCAAACCACAAATTAATAGAACCCAATCAAACAATTATACGCAAATGCAAATTAATAGAACCCAATAAAACCACACAATAAATCGAAGCTTACTATCATCCAAAAGTAATGGATTTTTTTTTGGTTTTTTACCCTAACTCTTGCAGCCTCTGCGAGACTTTTCTCTGTAAAAAGACAAAAACAAATTAACAAAGGCAACCAAAAAATAGCTAAATCAACAACAAAAACTAATACTAATACAAAATATCGGTAAATACTTAACTTCAACTATTTTCTTCAACCCGAAACCCAACTTCTGAAACCCTTGCCCTTTCTTAATTCGATTTTCTATAGATGGGATTATGGGGTATTGACTGGAAGGTTGGTGGAAGGGGCGAATCTTATGGATTTCAAATCGGGGAAAAATCGTTAGGGATTTGGGATGTTGAATTCGGGAATGGGTGATAAAACTGGGGAAAAATGGGGAAATGATAGATGAGATTACAGGGAATTGACTGGAAGGCGGGTGGAAGGGGTGAATCTTCGGGATTTCAAATCGGGGAAAATTAGTTAGGGATTTAAGGATTTAGGATGAGGAAGAAGGGAGAAATAGAACTGGGGAAAAATAGGGGAAACGCTGTAGCCTAAATGACGGAAAAGTAAAGAGGGATAAAAGTAATGTGTTAAACGACGAAGTTTTGAACAAAATAATTTAACATTAGCGGCGTTTATAACCTAGTGCCGCTAAAAACCACCTATTGTGGCGTTTAGCCTCAAAACGCCACTAATAATATAATAAAATGACGCCGTTTTTGTTTTAACCGAAATCACCTTTAGCGGCGTTTATACCTTAGCGCCGCTAAAACGCACCTATTGTGGCGTTTAGCCCCAAAATGCCACTAATATATAACAAAACGAAGTCGTTTTTGTTTTAACCAAAATCACCTTTAGCGGCGTTTATAGCCTAGCGCCGCTAAAAACGCACCTATTACGGCGTTTTGCGCAAAACGCCACTAACAAATCCAATAAAACGGCTCCGTTTTGTTTAATACATAATGATATTTTGCGGCGTTTTTATAAAAAACGCCACTATATCAAACCTTTTGTGGCGTTTTCTAAATAAACGTCGCTAATGCCTTTTAAAATTAATACTATTTAATATATAAATTAAAAACAATATAAATTAAAAAACAATCACTTATATACCCAGAAAAATTTAAAATTATTTTAAATAATAGTATTTTAATTTTTTTTATTTAAATAAATAAATTTTTAAAATTTAACTAATATTTCAAAGAATTACATAAAATTTGAAAATTTGAAAACTTGAAAATTTTTTAAAATTTTAATTCTTTAAAATTTGAAATTATTTAATATATAGATTAAAAAATAATCAGTTGTATACCCAAATAAACTTTAAAATTATTTTAAATAGTAGTATTTTAATTTTTTAACATATATTTTTCACACTAATTACCCTAAACCCCTAACCCATGTCCCTTAACCCTAAAACCCTTAACACCTAAATCTTAAACCCTAAACCCCAAACCCTAAGCCATAAAACATAAACCTTAAACTTCTACCCATTAATCTCTTATCCTTACCCCTTTATCATCTAAACTTTAAACGATTAAAGTTTAGCATATATTTTTATAATTTTGAAATGATTAAATAAAAAATTTTCCACTATTCAAAGGGATGAAGTTCAATTTTACCTTTAAATTTTTTCAAAATTTCAAAAAACCGAAATGGAAAATTTTTCATTTTTAGAGGAGCAGATACCCTTTCAACCCCCTACTTATGCCCCTAAATATATATTAATTATAAGGTTTAGGATTTAATTAGTGAATATGATTCACTTGAGATTAACATACTATATACCCATGGCCATTAAACCTTAAACCATAAAACCCTAGACCATAGACCTTAAACCCTAAACCCAAAAATAAATGTAATCAATATTAAGTATTGTTTCCATAGTTTATTATGAACATAAACTGGTTTAGGATTTTAGGGGTAATAGTTTAGTGTTTATGGGTTTACTGTTTTAGGGGTTATAGATTAGTGTTTATGATTTTTTGAGGGGTTAGGACTTTAGGGGTTATGTGAGACTTTTAGTGGCGTTTTGACCACAAACGCCACTATTGATCCTGTTTTTAGCGGCGTTTTATCAAAAGCGCCGCTAATGCTCTGATTTTTAGCGGCGTTTTACCAAAAGTCCCGCTAATGCTCCGTTTTTAGCAGCGTTTTACCAAAAGCGCCGCTAATGCTCTATTTTTTAGCGGCGTTTTACCAAAAGCGCCGCTAATGCTCTATTTTTAGCGGCATTTTGGATAAAACGCCGCTATTGCTCTGTGTTTTACAATTTCTGCGGCGTTTTTTGATAAAACGCCGCTAAAAACGCCGCTAAAGCCCTATTTTCTTGTAGTGCTGGTAGGGCAATTATATTGCTAACTAGATTAACAAATCACGATATGAAATCAAGTGTAAGACCATGAGGTTAAGACCCATGGTGTCATATAATATAAGAACACTCATGGTGTAGCCTCCAATAAGTTGAAGATTGGATTGGCAAATCACAATACATGAATGTGTATAAGTCCATGTGGCTGAAGCCCAATGTAAGATTTGTCTTTATGTATGTTCATGGTGTAGGATTCGATAATGTGTAAATCGAATTGACAGATCACGATGCATGAAATTATGTATAAGTCCATGAGGGAGAAACCTATGACACCTTCTGTGAGAGTCTATCGGGACAATAAGTACGTGAATCTGTATGATGCCTTTATGGCGTATTCTATTTGGCCCCTGTGGCAAACTTTGCAAAGTCTATTTGGTAAAGTATGCTTATCCGCCCTTATGATAAGGTCTAGGTAAATTTTGATTGTTCTGTGATAGATATTTCAATGATAAGGTGAATTTGGTTGAATTAGATAAAGGAAGTTTTGAAAAGAAATGTGTATTTGTATGTTGGAAAGGGTATTCGCCATGGTAATTTGTTAGTTTTGAAAATGGGTGTATTCATGGATATGAAAGATATAAGAAATTGTCAATTCAAGTTTGTTTGCATTTTAGTGCTGAAAATATGAGTATATGATTTCCGTCATATTTGAACAATGCCATGTCTTCTTCTGAAATCTCATATTCGAGACATCGTTATTTTAAGTATCCTAGATTCTGTAACAAAGTTTTATGTGAAGTTCATTTGAATGATCTGTATAGTTCATTATCAGTACGAGTTTATGGACTATTGTACAAGAATATGATTTGATTAGTGGACAGATGATATTCAGTTCTGTGAAAGTATCTGCTAAACGTGTATATATTCGTTAGGGATTAATATCTATGAACAACTATTTTGGAATAAGTTTATATGTGAGGAGAGGGTCTATGTGAAGTGGGCTCCAAAGGTATATTCTTTGAAAAAGTACTTTTGTGGTTAAGTGAAAGAAAAGATTAATGAAATGTATGGAAAGATCCTAAGTTGGTTAGTTAAGAGAGAATTGGTAAGCTAATAGTATGGTAGTTGGCGAGAGTAAGCCAAAAGTGTAATAGTATCCGCTTGATACAGAAATAAGTGGTTCAAAAGGATAGATGACGCATAAATATTCTACGAATATTATAAAGTATCCATCAAGATATTTTTGTAATAAAGCTCACTAAGTTCTCTTGAACTTACAATGTCTGTTATTGTTTCAGATATTGTGGTAAGAGAAAACACGAGGAGGGACGAGCCCAAGAGTGCGCCAAGGTAGCGATGAAATGGGTTATTATGCATACAGTGGATAAGTGACGTAGATTAGGGTTACGCCTTAAGAGTCTGTCTTTAACAAACTTTTATACTGTAATGAGTTGTAACAAGTTTGGTGTAAAAAATTATATTTAATACTTTCCTTTGCTCTGAAATATTAAGTCTCTTAGTTAAATTAATAAGAAAAATGTTTTAAGTAAAGATTGTTTGTCAACTGTTCGATATTTTGTTAAGTATCATGAGTAGTAACACTTAAGATCCAGACTCGATGAATCAAGTCGGGTGGAAGGCGTTACAATTGTTCATCTTATTCCTTAACTATGAAGTTGGAGGTTTAATCTCATCCATTGAAATAGAACACATTTAATGACAAACCAATTACTTTTTTGAATAGCACCTATGGAGAGATGATTAATCAATACCTCTAATAGACACCTTGGTTTCAACCAAAAACAAAAGTTGATGAACCAAATTTAAGTAAAAAATAGTAAGTGCTAAAGTTTATTAATCTTTACCAACTTACCCTCAATAGACGTTAAAACATATAAACATAAATGGAATGATTTTGAAAAACTTAATTAGATATTAATGATCTGAGGTGAAGATATGATAAAATTCAGGTTAAAGAAGTTTTTATATTAAAATGAAGGAAGAAAAAAAAAAAAGAACCAAGAGAAGTCTCAACACCAGCCGATTTATCCAGAGCTAGCTTTCCAATCAACTTACTTATTTCCCTTACTTTAGTTACTATACCGTTATAATGTATGTGTGTGTGTTTCGTTCTTCACACATTCCTTGATTTCCCTGATGGCTCCATTGTCAAAACTCCCATTTTCCTTTGTTAAAGTAGGCTTTCAATTTGAATGGCCTTTCATTTTCATGTTTATATTATGGTTTCCACGCGTCCATTTTTGCTTCTTATACCGACACCAGAAAATGCCATTCCTTGTTTCCCCTCCCTTAGCTTCTTCCTTGAGCATTCAACATCAGTTCCACGTGTCAATCTCATGTTAATACTGGAAACTTCTGGAGGGTGATGTGAGGTGTTTTAGGAGAACCACTTGAATTCCCTATCACTGTACCAGTGGTACGGGCCGCCCAGGAAAGGAGCTGAGTTCAACCCTTTCATATCTGTATCTACCAATGGACTATGTCATTAACAGAAAATGAAAGCTTGACGACGATCCATGTCCTTGTCTAACAATTCAATAATGACTTCTTACCGCCACCACTTTAACTATTTGCTCTTCCACTCCCATCCGCTACCTTGAAAATTATACAAACGATTTCATTATTTGCTTTCTTTTAACGTCCAACTTATATTGTTTTCGTGAGAAAATTTCATTAAATATTTGAAGAGAGTGATTGATTTTACATGAATGATTGGAATTAAATCCATAGCTCTTTAGCAAATAGAAAGACAAAAACCCCTAAAGAAAACAAAGAACTAACGTGTTGGGTCCAACCCTCAACACTTCCTTTTTCCTTTATCTTTAGTATTATACCCACCGTAACAGAAGCGTATTTCGATCATAATCGAAGGGATGGATTTTCTTATGATTATGATTTGAGTTCTTATAACTATATCTGAGGCAGACTAGTAATATAAAATGATTTTCTGGCTATAAACATGAAGATGAAATCTCAAAAATTTGATAATATGTGAAGAATTTTAAAAAACATTATTCTAGGATTAAGCATAATATCATTTAATAGATGGAAAAAAATTTCAACACCACCACATGTGGATTAAAATTGTTTCCCCACCAAGAAAGAAGATAAGTCTACGTAGCTACTTGTTTTTATTACAAGTTATACGAACAATAATTTATATCAAAATGATTATAGGAAAAGCGGAAGAAGCATTCAACTAAATTTTAGATACCGATCTCCAGCCATTGCAAAAGTTATTATTACGCCAACTTTTTGCTACTTCTTCTTTTCTATCTAGTAAATAATTATACAATGCATTTATCAAACAATAATTGTTTATAAATAGCCGAGGGTTTAATTTTTATCCTGAATATAGAGCAACTTTAAAATTTGTGGTCAGCATCTATCTCTTAATGAATCTACAGAATGTAAAATGATTAGTTACTAGACTTGTTCCAATAGATATATTGAATAAAAAATTACTCATAACAATTGTCAAACCACTCATACTAAATCTAAAAATTAGGGATATAGTTTGTGAAATTATTTAAAAATGAAACAAACAGACCACATTTGAAGTTAAAAATTATAACATATTTTCTTATGTTTTTGTAAAATTACTATTTGGTAACAAAAATCCTAGGAAAAATATTATTTAATATGATTTTTTTTTAATTCGTAGTAGTTTCAAATATATAATTCACTTCAACATAGATTAATGAGAAGTAAAAAAGGAAATACAATTAAACTGGAGTTAAAAAAGATGACTTAAAAGTTTAGATATGGATATTGTTAATGATTTCACTTTTTAATCTTTCCTTAGTGTAATAAGAATACTTTCCCTTCTAGCTAAATTAACAATACTCTTACATCTAAGTATGCTAGTATGTACTTTGTTTATCAAAATATTGCATTAACTTTTAAGTAATCTCCACTATGTTTACTATCTTTGTAATTTTTGTCTCATTACTATATGTTCATGAAAGTGAAAAAATATTATCTATTTTCAATTATTTAATAGTGTCACATTCATAATTTTATTTTAAATTTCAAAATTTTATTTATATTTAATTTTTTTAAGATAAAGTTATTGAAATTCAAGATGAAAAATATTAATGTGATATTAAATTATTAAAAATTGGATACAGTGACCTTACTGTTTCATAGAATTTTTTTTCGTTCATGTAATGTCTATCACTCTTATTGTTGATTACCTACAGCACATTCATTTCTATTTTTTTTATACAATCACTTCAATTATCATATTTTTTTATTGTTAATTACTTAACACTTTCATCATAATCACTTGTCACTACACTTCTTTTTAGAATTTAATTGACTTTTTTCTTTTAAAAAAAATTATTTTGCTATCTGATTCAAACATTAAAATAAAACGAAACTCGAAAGAGTGCATTGCAGAAATTCCCCAAAGTGAAAAAAATAGAATAGGGGCTAAAGCAGAAGTACACTACAGGAAAACAGACTTTTAGCGACGCTTTTTTTAGCCTTTAGCGGCGCTTTTAGGCGCCACTAAAACTTTTAGCGGCGCTTCCTAAAACGCCGCAAAAAACGCTGCTATATGTAACGCCACAATTTTTTGTGGCGTTTATTGGAAAAAAACGCCGCTAAAGGTCAAGGCTTTTAGTGGCGTTTGTGGGAAAAGCACCGCTAAACGTCAAGGCTTTTAGCGGCGTTTGTGGGAAAAGCGCCGCTAAACGTCAAGGCTTTTAGCGGCGTTTGTGGTAAAAGCGCCGCTAAAGGTCAAGGCTTTTAGCGTCGTTTGTGGGTAAAGCGCCGCTAAACGTCAAGGCTTTTAGCGGCGCTTTTTTTACAAACGCCGCTAAATTTGGCAGATTTGTAGTAATTTTTTTCACCAACATCCAGCCCTTCCTGCATTAAAATCCAACCAAATACAACAAATATAATATAAAATGCAGCCAAAAACAGCAAATTTAACATAAAAAATACAACAAAAAATATTAATTCTAAATGATACTTCAAATTTAACTAAAGATATATGATATAATTAACAATAAAGTATAATTTAAAATATTTTTACAATAATGTTAAACGTGACAAAACTTAAAAACATTCTTACAATAAGAAAACTAATGTCTAAGACGGCAGCTTTTGCGATTGTTGAAACATATGCATCACCTGCTGAAGCTGTAGTTGGAGGTCATCGTACTTTTTGCTCTGTTCTGCTACCATCGCTCGTGCCTCTGCCTCTCTCGCTACAGCCGCTGCCTCCCTCTCTGCTGCCTCTGCTCTAAGTTGTTGCTGGAGTTCTTCATATTTTCGTTGAACCTCGGCAATTTGCTCAACCGTGTTCGCTTGCATCTGAGCTATTTGGTCTCTTAACCTCTGAACTTCAGCTTGAGCTTGACGGAAGGCATGTATTGCTGGGAGCCGGATCCAAAATATTGGGTCGGGGTAACACCAGATCCTTGAAATCGAACCCGACCGTACCTTTCAGGACCCAAAACTTCAATGATAATTCTGTTATCAATGTTCTCAAGATTAACAGAACTACCACTCGAAGCAATCGCTTCATATTCCGCCTTATTCTCCTTTAGTTTCTCCTAAAAAATCAATTAAAGAGTTAGAAACGAAATATATAATAAAAGAAATGCAACATAACTTAACATTTTTTAAAACTACTAATGATGAATTGAATTAAACAATTATAATTAAAGATTATAAATATTTAGAATAAATCAAATATTATTAAGTGAATATACCATAATTTCTCCAGCTTCGGATGTCATAGGAGATCCATCTTTCTTCCAATGCGTAATCTCAAAAAGCTGAAGGCGTCCAACTTTTTGTCCAGATTTGACTTCCTACAATATAGTAGTAAGAATATTATTTAATAATAGAAAGTTATTAATATTTGAAAGAATTAATAAATTCATAATACCTCGGCCTCAGCTACAGAAGCAAAACTTCTCGAGCCTGCCGTGTGCGTGAATTTTTGTTTTTGCCTGCTGCTTGTTCCAACTCGCTCACGGTCCTACATAATAAAATTATTATTACGTATATAGTAAACACTATATATAAGAGTTTGGAAATACGCAATACCTCTCCTTTCTTTGAATTCCAAAATCTAACCGCATCTTCCCATTGATACCTCAGCATTCCTGGCGGAACATTTCTCAGTTTTTCCTCGAGGCTTATGTCTTTCTTAAAATATTGTTTCTTTAAAGTGTTTTTATTGTCTCTCCATCTTTTACCTAATGCCTTCTTGATATAATCATCGGAGACTTCTAAAGCAAATCTCTCCTAAAAAAACATAAGTTTAAAATGTAAATATAAATGAAACTTAAACCAGAGTATTATAAATTGCATTCACATTTTGTTACCTTAATATTAGCGAGAGCCTGGTTTTTGTTGCTATCAGGCATGTGATGCCATGATTCGTAGTTGATGGGCAACATATTTGCATTTTGTGCTAAAATGCCCAAATAGCCTGCTAAAAGTCGAGCTTCAGATCCAACAGGCTGACCATGAGTACTTCTACTTACTTTAACACGCTCGACAGGATCTAAGTCGTATAAATCTCTAAGTAGCGTACGTCCTCGAACTCTGCGCGTCCCACCACTTTCAGCTGAAAAATGATATACTATTATTATAGTAAAATTGACAAATAATTCAATAATAAAAGTCAACACATGTAAAATGAACATAATATTACTTTGAAATTCTTCAGGCTCATCAAGTGTCTCTGGCACATTCGAAGATCCAACAACTGTCTGCTGTTCACTATTTCTTTCTTCCGAATTTGGAGTATTCTGGACAATACTTAAATCTCGTACTCTTCTTCTACGCATTTTTCCTGCAATACACATAAAATAATTAAAGTTTTAGTAACAAATTACAACAATAGTAGTACATATAAAATAGTTAAATTATATAACATGACAAAGATTAAAATTATAATATTACATATAATTAAAAAATTGTAAAATCTTACTACATCATTATTCGTAAATATCTTCATCCACATCATGTCGAACCCATTGATGTTGTGTATTAGTACTAGGGATATTTTCATCTAAGTTTTGTTCTGGAAAAGGTAATGTTTCTGATCTTTCGACGATGTCATCTCTACTTCCATTACCCATGTCAAACAAGTCTCTAGGGGTGTTCCGGAGTACAACATACCAACCCTCATCAGTTGGATCTTTCGAATAAAAAACTTGTTTCACTTGAGAGGAAAATACATATGGCTCGTCCATCAATTGTTGTCCAGTGTGAATCAAGCGAGAGAAATTCACCATTGTAAAACCAAATTGATCTTTTTTAATTCCTCGAGCAGTATTAACATCTGCCCAATCACACCAAAATAAGATAACTTTCCATCTGCCATAGTAATCCAACTCAATAATGTCGGTAAGAAGTCCGTAATACTCCACATTACCCTCAACCGGATTACTATCCCTAGCACTAGCATAACTTGTAATTGAAGAATTAACAACAAGTCCACAATTTTGAGTTCTCCTCATTCTCTCGCGATACTTTGTATGAAATCTGTATCCATTGATGAGGAAGGCACTATATCTTTTTATTACTCTGTTCGGACCTTGGGAAAGCCATTTAACTTCGTCATTGACGTCCTTCCCACTCCAAACCTATTGAATCGAAAGTAAATTAAATAATTAAAAATGTATTATGTAAAAACATTCTTATTTGATTAACTAAATTTAGCGATTATATGTAACTTATTAACTTTAGTTACATACCGTTTGACTTAACCATTCATGAAAAGATTCTGTGAATAACTTATTAATCTCTCGATGTTGTAATCTTCGAGAGCGTGCACAAGATCTCAAAATTTGTTTGTACTCACTATATTAAAAACAAGTTTAATTGGTTAGAAGATAAACAAATCAAAACGACGAATATGTAAGATAATTTTATAACTTACTTGCGCAACGGTTCAATTGAATCGTGGTTAAAAAGTACATATCGATGTGCCTGTATCCACGAATATCATCTAATTTTACAATTTCAACTTTGCCGATTGGTTCTCCATAACTTTGAAATAAATAAGTTTCGGCCAAGTCATTATCATTGAGCCCAGCATTTCTACTTGGTCTATTCAATCGTGTTTCAGCATCTTCTAAATATCTAGAACAGAAGGTCATGCACTCTTCTGCCAAGTAGCCTTCAGCAATTGATCCTTCTGGATAACGCTTATTGCGACAATATGACTTCAATTTGCTTAGGAACCTAAACACGATATACAATATTTATCAAAAGCTGTGACTAAATGTATAGAGGTGAATGAATGAATACTTGAGAAATAAATTAGCACCTTTCTATAGAATACATCCATCGATAAAAAATCAGTCCACCAAGGATTGCTTCGTGAGGGAGATGGATTACCAAGTGCACCATAATAGTGAAGAAGGAAGGTGGAAAGATCTTCTCTAAATTGCATAAAGTCAAAGCCGCTCGATCCTGTACTTTCTCAAGTTCTTCGACATTCAAAATTTTGCCACAGATAGCTTTCATTATATTGGATAGTTCAATTATATAGGACTTTACATTTTTTGACATACAGCACCGTAAAGCAATTGGGAGTAAATCTTGCATCAATATGTGGTAATCATGTGATTTTAATGAATATAATCTTCTATCTTTGAAACTCACACATCGAGATATATTTGACGCATACGCATCTGGGACCTTTATATCCTTCAACACCATGCAGAAAACTTATTTCTCTTTCTTTGACATTGAAAAAATAGAAGGCGGCAACCGATATTTCCCATTCGGAAGTACTTGAGGATGAAGATCACGCCGGATTCTCATGTCAACTAAATCAAGTCGGCTCTGAAGATTGTCTTTTGATTTTCCATCGACATTTAAAATTGTCCCAATTATGTTCTCACAGACATTCTTCTCAATATGCATGACATCAAGATTGTGGCGTAAAATGTTGTGCTCCCAATAAGGCAACTAAAAAAAAATACTCATTTTCTTCCACAACTCCGCCTCATTAGGATCATCCTCTTCGTCAGATTCATCATCAGATTCATCCCTCGATCTTCTCCTTGTTTGGGTGATAGGTTGTTGATTCATCTTCACGTAACTAAAGTTGATATCTTTTAACATAAACAAGATTTCAGATCCAACGGTCTGCTCAGGAGCTCCTCTGTACTCTTCAGTACCGTCAAATAGAGTCATCTGAAATCTAAATTTATGATTTTCATCTAACCACCGACGATGGCCCATGTAAGAGAACTTCTTCCCATTATACAACCACTTCGAACAAGTTTGCGCAGCACAACAATGACAGGCATAACGTCCTTTAGTACTCCAACCCGATAAATTAGCATAAGCCGGGAAATCATTAATTGTCCACAATAAAGCTGCACGTAAATAAAAGTTCTCCTTTCTGAATACATCATATGTCTCAACACCCGACCATAATTGTTTTAACTCTTCAATAAGTGGCTGCAAATAGATGTCAATATCATTTCCGGGACCTTTCTCTCCAGGGATAATCATTGATAAAATAAATGAAGATTGCTTCATGCAAATCCATGGAGGCAAATTGTAAGGAACAAGCACTACAGGCCAAGTACTGTACGAAGTACTCATGATTTTAAATGGATTAAAGCCATCAGCTGCTAGCCCAAGCCTCACATTCCGAGGATCGCTTGCAAAGCTTGGAAATTTACTGTAAAATGATTTCCAAGCTAAAGAATCCGCAGGATGTCTTAATAATCCATCATCGGTCCGTTGATCATTATGCCACGTCATAGATTCGGCTGTCTTTGAGGACATGAAAAGCCTTTGAAGTCTTGGTATCAGGGGAAAATATCGCAAGACCTTGACTGGCTTCTTTCTTAACTGTGCCCCACCTTCATCCGTATTCACATCTTCTGTATTACTATTCATCCAACGAGACTTACCGCAAACATGACAACATTGTTGGTTTTTTTGATCACCCCAGTACAACATGCAGTTATTTGGGCAATTATGAATTTTATCGTACCCAAGGCCCAAATCTTTTATTAGTCTCTTCATGTCTTGACAAGACTGGGGAATTTTTGCAAACGAAAACATCTCTCTTAGAAACTCTAGCAGCATTGTAAAAGAGTTTCCGGTCCACCCTCCCAAACATTTTAAATGAAATAGACGAATGCAGAAGGACAATTTCGAATATTTTGATCCCTCGTAAAGTTCTTCATTCATTTCATTAAGTAAATTGTAGAACTTAGTCGCTTCTTCATTTGGCTCCTCATTAGGTGCACTTGTTCCCGTTTCGCAAAAACATTTCCACCAATATTACAATCCTCAGATATAATAAAGTCAGGTGGAAACGATTGCTCACCATGACTACGCATATTAAATGCATCCCGCAACATATCTTCCATGTCATCTTGTCTAACATACTGATGGTAATCAGTATCAGGATAAGTCAGATTAATCGTTGAAGAAGTTCCACTAGATGTACACTCTCCATGGAAAATCCATTTTTTATACCCCCGAATAAAGCCATCAACAATTAGATGTTCGTAGACAACTTCACGAAAATGCCAGTAGATGTTGCCACACTTCTTACACGGGCAAAGAATCATATTCTCTTGGCTTGCATTTTGAAATGCAAAATTTAGAAAAGTTTGTACTCCATTTTGATAGGCATTGCTTACCCTTGACAATTTCATCCAACTCCTATACATTTTGTAGTTCTTGAAATCTAAAGTTGACAACATATTACAGTTACTTAAATGTTCTCAATTGATTTAAATCATATCATTATACTAAATATCAAGCCTCTAATGGGTATAAACTAATTTAGGCAAGTTGCAGGATTTTCGACTATAGATTTATGTATTATGTAAGTTAAGTAAATTTCGTAAACTAGTTATGTATGATATGATATATATTTAAGTATTATGTAATTTATGTAATTTATGATATGATATATATTTATGTAAATTATATATTTATCTAAGTTATATAAGTTATGTAAGTTATGTAAATTATGATATAAAATAAATTTAAGTATTATGTAAGTTATATAAGTTATGTATGTTATATAAGTTATGTAAGTTATATATTTATCTAAGTTATGTAAATTATGATATCAAATAAATTTATGTATTATGTAAGTTTTTTATTTCACGATGTGGAAAATCACATGGATAATACATATCAAATATCAAGTATCTACAGGTAAGTAGCGGGATTAAATAATATTTAATTAAATAATATTTATAAAAATGATTTTAATTAAATAATATACATGTCGTTCGTTTTTATTTGACAAATCACATGTGCAGTTAAAATAGTCCATACTTAATTTAATTTATGTTTTACAAGTCATCTTTTCTTAAGTACATATTAAAGCACTGTGTGGACATCCGTATTTAGCTTAAAAGCTATGATTTAGTTTGAATAAAAAGTTTAACTTAAATGGTAAAACGGATGATAATATTTGTAATAAAACGGAGAATAATATTTGTGATAAAACGGACGAGAATATTTCAATAATAATTTAAATTTAAGTTAAAAACTATATAAAATATTTTATTAAATATTTGTATATTAGATGGGACATATTAAATTGAAACATTTGAATTTTTTAAGATTCATCATACGTGGCGTTGTTACACCTAGGGAGGATCCATTATATCTTGCAGCTCGATATAAGGCAACCCGTCAGGTTTCCAGCCTATATACTTTGAATCTTTAAAATATTTAAAATAAGGTTGGAGAGAAGATCAGCTATTGTTGTAATTTTGATAAAAAGTAGTTATAACTTTTGTAGAAATTTAAAAATATTAAATATTAAAATAAAACATTATTAATATAAAAAAATAGTAATTTGAATATAATAATATCAAAAAAGAATCGTAGTTTAATTTTTATAAGTAAATTGGAAATAAATTAAGGTTATATAAATATTCAATAGTAAATGAGCTCGATAGAACTTTTTTCAAGTCTTTTTGAATTTTTTAAGATTCATCATACGTGGCGCTGTTACACCTAGGGAGGATCCATTATATCTTGCAGCTCGATATAAGGCAACCCGTCAGGTTTCCAGCCTATATACTTTGAATCTTTAAAATATTTAAAATAAAGTTGGAGAGAAAGTCAGCTATTGTTGTAATTTTAATGGACAAGCAAGCTACACGGTAATAAAATTAATTCATACCTATTCATACTTAAGTTGAATCATATAATAATTAAGTTGAACCAAATATTTAAAATTAATTTGGAAACAAAATAGTTCTACTCCAAACAGAACTAGCAATTAAATCTTTACAAAATCGCAACCCCAAAATATTAATTTTTCCAAAATCATCATGATAAAACTATTATTGATTAGAATTTTGAAATAAAGCCTACCTTAATAAAACGTACCTGGTCTACTCCACTCTCACCAGCAAACAGAGGCTGGAGTCAAAAAGTAATATTTGTTAAGTAATTTAAAGTGAAAATGCATAGAAATAAGGAAAAATTTTAGCAACGAAACTTGTACGTACCTAGAACAAATGCCAATGGCTGTGGTGTATTTAGTTGCACCAAATATTAATTCAGGTGCTCGATAGTACCTAGAACAGATGTAAGATTATAAGAGTAGCACCAAATATATTTCAGTTTAAGGAAATATAGAAACTTTACCTATATCAGTTTTGCAAGTGCCCACTTGTACCAGGATCAAAGACACTGCCAATGAAGCTATACACCTTAGCAAAATATGGCAAAACTGCACAGTAAACACAGAAGTTGGATAGAAACATGAAAACAGACCAAAAGAACATCTAAAAAACAAAAATGGAATCACCATTAGTATGTAAACATGAAAATGCACAGCTTTAAACAAACCAACTTTGCATGTGCAGAATCATACTCCACAAAACTCATAAACATTACCTTCTCCTAACCAGAATACCAACTTTATGTTTACAGAGGCCTTGATCAAAACTAACATAACTGTTGATTTATAACTTATCTAATAAGAATCACAGAATATGCAGAAAGTACCTGAGCATTTAATTTCAAGAGAACCATGTATTCGAAGGAAAAGAGCCAGAAAATGATCAATGTATGCAAAACCTGGTCTATATTTCAAAACTGGAGTAAAGATTTCATCTAGTACCAAATACATACATATATAGAGACACAAACACACAGGCATACATCTTCCATTACCTAAATCTGTTTCTTGTAAATAAAAGATAAGTACCTAGAACAGATGTAAGATTATAAGAGTAGCACCAAATATATTTCAGTTTACCTCCCAATCCGCTATTTACCTGAGAAGATTACATATATGAATGAGATTCAAGTAGTTGACAGATTTTCGTTTAGGTGATCGAGATGCAAGGACCTGTGTGGATGATATAACAATGAAGTCTTTAATCACCTTAATACAACTCTGTCACAGATAAAAGATGCATCTTCATGTTTAGTACCCTTCTTCATGTTACCGAATTTGCTGTCAGGGTTATCATAGATATTAGAATCAAATAACAACAAAGAAAAATTTGGAAACCACTTTCCATAAACGGAATTATGTAAAACAAAAGCCAACAACCGTAATCAAAAGCTCTATTATAAAGCTTAATGCTAAAATGATTGAGATAATTCTATTTTTATTGAAGCCAATATCCTTTGTTCTTGATACCTGGTGGGTCTATGGTGATAAAATTAACTTCCTTGTTACTTTTAGCCTTTATTTTTTATTGGAATTCAACAGATACAATGATCTTCTTCACAGCAAACTAAAAAATGAATGTAACTGAGTATGCCACATCAAACAACATCTTAGACAATTAGCTTCCCCCAGAAACCTTCTGTAGTAAACCTAATGATGTACGGAAGTTATGAAAGACTCAGAACAGATACTGCATTGCACTCTAAACTTCACAGATAATCCAAAAAGACATTACCTATTCCAAATTCATAAAACTTCTTCACCTTTATAAATGATTAGAAAAAAAAAGCTGGAAATCAGTCTCATCAGCACATTGAGGAATATAAGAAAGTTTACCTGAATGGACTCTAACACACGAGGAACCGCACAGAAGATATTGACTTTAGCTCCCCAATATCATCAGCCAATAGTTTCACATCCTGAATATGCAACAAATAAGCAAGTGATAATTTGAGTAAGAGCTTATTACCTAAAGAAAGAGGGGTTTTCTGTTTTAGGGATTTAGGGAAGGAAGAGACGAAATGGGGGAAAATTACTTAGCAAAAATCGAAACTGATTTCGGGTAAAGGGCTTAAACCACAGGAGAGAAAAAACGACGCCGTTTCAAATAAGGAAATCTTGTGGCGTTTTCAGAAACGCGCCGCTAATGAGCCCTTTTACGGCGTTTTCAGTAAAGCGCCACTAACGCCCTTTTATCTACACTACAAAACGACGCCGTTCTAATACGAGTTGTGGCGTTTATATTAGAAACGCCGCTAAAGCCGCTACTATTCATAGGAAACGATGCCGTTTTACTCTAATGTATATTGAAGTTTTATGGCGTTTTTTAAAAAAACGCCGCTATTTCCTATCTTTTGCGGCGTTTTATGTATAAACGCCGCTAATACGTGAATATTTTATAAAAATTGATCAAAATTTAAAACTATATATATTTAGAATTTCTTTTAAATTATATCTAAATAATGTTACTGTGATGTACAAAATATATATTTCAATATTTCAATATATTAGGTTTAGTACAAATTCGCAAGAATATCATAAAATTCTAAATATTGGTTCAGTCTTCAATAATAATATACCTTAAACTTTAAACCTCAAACTATAAACTTACACTCTAATTAAACCCTAACTATAGTTAAAATTTTATTTTTGATTTAATACACATTTTAAAATACATATTATGTATGCATATAAATTAATTAAATAAAAACATGATGCTATTTATTATATCAAAATTAATTAAATATTTTACAAGATCTAGATCAAATTACAGTTCATGTACACAATTGCACACTAAACCACTTTTCATATATATATTTATATATTTTTAAAATAATAATTTATATATATTTATCTTATATACATTTATCTTATACATTAAAATCCAAAATTATACTCTAAATTTAAAACCCTAAACTTCAGACTCTAAACCTTAAACCTTGGACCACAAACACAAAACCCCTAACCCCAAACGTTAAACCCCGAAACCATTCGGTAACCCTTAAACCAACCATAACTCCTAGACCATAAAGCCCAAACTATAAAGTGTACTTTAAAAACTGTTAACCCTAAACCATAATATTCGTAGACATATTTTTTGGAATTCGTGTGGCCAATGTTAGTGTAGTACAAATTAAAACACACATGTATATATGTTTATATTCTTATATTAAATAATATGAGTATATACAAAATAGCTTGAATCTTAGTAAAATCCAAATGTTCTTCAGTTAATTTCTAGCTAGCTAATAGTATCATTTCCTTAAACCCTTAACCTAAACTTACACCCTAAATATATATTATAATCTTAATATATATTAGAAGTTTAATATATATATAACAAGGGACAAAAGTAATTCAAATAGAATCTTAATGCTTACCAAAACTCTAAAATAAATTAATTTTTTATCATTAATCATAACCTCTAATCCCTAATAGCATAACCCCTAAAACATATATATGTACCTATTATTTAAAATAATAATTTATATTTATCTTATTTAGATTTATATTATAAAAAATTCAAGATACACAAGTTAAGTAGTTTACCATATTTACCTCTAAATTCCAAACCCCAAATCTCAAATCCTAAATCTAGGCCCTAAACACTAAACCATAACCCATAAACTAAATTACTTTTTTGCGGCGTTTTTCCAAAAGCGCCGCTAAAACATCGGCCTATAGCGGCGTTTTTACAAAAGCGCCGCTAAAACCTCTACCTATAGCAGCGTTTTTCTAGAAGCGCCGCTAAAACCTCGACCTATAGCGGCGTTTTTACAAAGTCGCCGCTAAAACCTCTACCTATAGCAGCGTTTTTCCAAAAGCGCCGCTATTCTTCAGTTTTTAGCGGCGTTTGGGCCAAAAACGCCGCTATTGCTCAGTTTTTAGCGGCGTTTTGATAAAAAATGCCGCTATTGCTCTGTTTTTTGTGGCGTTTTATTGAAAACGCCGCTTTTTTATTCAAACGCCACTAAAAATGCCGCTAAAGTCCTATTTTCCTGTAGTGGTGATAACAAATCAAATTCCACCATGAGGGCCTGCTAGTAGCTCAATAGAATTAACACCTTCGCAAAAGGCATGGAACCAATACAAGGACCTCATCTTGCAAAGAAACACAATATCATTCGGATACCAAAATTTTTCCTTGAAAAGAGTTCCGTTTTGGGCAAGCCATATCGTCCACAAAATGGCCTCGCAAAATGTTAACTAACGCCTTTTAACCTGCTTATAAAATGGTAATATGGAGCACTAGAAAATGAGGTCAGAAATTGATTCTGGCATTACCCAGGACAAATTCAACCAATTGAAAATCTCACCCCCAAAACATCCAAGAACACCAACAAACAATTAAGATGTGATCACAATCCTCATCGAACATGCCACACCATAGACATAGTAAATTATCCCATTAAGCTTGCCTTTTGGAACACAAAAAGTATTTTGATGGAATAGGGTTAAGTAAAAACAAGCCAATTAAAATTTTGAACATCAGGAGGAACTTGGAAGGTCAAAAGCAATAGAATCAAAACTGTTGATGGCAAGAAAACAATAATTTCGATATTTTCACTAAAAAATTGCCATGAGAGTCCGTCTCCCACACAAGTCTATCAGTGCAGGCATCATTCAGCACCACATTGTCAGAAGGAAAATCAGTCTCACGGGAAGCAAACAATATGAAAATCTTAGAAGTACAATTTGGGGTGAAAAATGAGCAAAATGCGGAGAATAGAACAAGACTACTAAATTCATCCATCAATTCCAAGGAGGAAGATGTAAACTTATATATTCAAGAATCTCTAAACTTTTTTTTATAATTCTTTAAATTGAATCAAATCAAAACAAAATTTTAGGATAAACTATTAAATTTCATTCATCATAAGCGATCAATTTTAAATTCAATTTATTAGGCAAGTAGTTGTTAAAAAAGTAATATTGGATTTCTTTTTCAAATATTTTCTTAAAAGCATAATCGATACCTTTTAAATTCAAACATGATCAAGCTAAAATAAATATTAAAATCATTATGATTGGAAAGATTTTATTTGAATACACTCCTTATCTAAATAAGATTAAACATAAACAATAAAATAAATTTACCTAAATAAGATTAAACATAGACAGTAAAACAAATTAAAGCGGTTAATATACTATTCCCAGTGACAAAAATGGATGAGATGATTTCCTTTTATCATAAACTCACACACGCAAAAAAAACTAAAGACGTCTACGCTCCACCGCTCTATTCTTCTCCATCAGTTCCTCTCTTTTATGGTCTTAGGAGACAAGGACGAGTAACCTGATTGCCTAATCTCTGACTTATGTCTCCTCCTTTTACTTTATTTCTTTGTCTGCATGGCATTGCAATAGCGATAGGGGTAAATTATTTTCATCTCATCACTTCCCACTCTCTTTTATGATTCTACCTTTCACTTTTTGTAAATTTGACAGGGTCAGGCATATATGTGTATATGTATTTCTGTATGTATGTGTTACCTATCCTATCTTATCTATCTATATATATTATAGTGTGTGTTTCATCATTCCAGTTGCCAAAGTACAATCAAATCCTCACTTTATATTATTTACTTTTCCAATCTCACAGCCATGACAGACCCTTACTCCAATCTCTTCCCCGGAGGAGGCTTCAACTTCGTACCTCTAAATCCCCACTACGCTACTCGTTTCAGTACTACAGCACCTGCTCCTCCTCCTCCTCATCCAACCCATTCTTCCCAACCTCACACCAACAACAACATAATCTTCAACACATATTCCAATATCGAAGCTCAAACGCCTCATCCTTGGCCAGCTCCACCCCAACAAGCACTTCCTCTAATCAATTATCTAAGTCCTACAAGGCAAGAAGAGAATGAACCCTCGAGCAGTTCCATGGAAGGTGATAAGGGTATGAACAAAGAGGCTGCAACAGCTGCTGATGATGATGAGGAGGCTGAAACTGTAACCCTACACATAGGTCTTCCTAGCCCTATTTCCGATCTGGGGTTTGGGGGGCTCTCCCCATCTGCACATGTGACAGACAGATTAGGAGGGAATGGGAGTGCAGTTCCTGGGTATCCTTTAACCAAGGGACAGTATTGGATCCCTACCCCTACTCAGATTCTCGTTGGTCCTACACAGTTTTCATGTCATGTCTGCTGCAAAACCTTTAACAGATACAATAACCTGCAGGTATGCCTCATTGCATGAGACATGATCCGCTAAAATTTCCTTTTTTCCTCTTCACTCATACATCCTTCTTTCATCTCCATTGATTAGTCTTTTCTTTCATCTGATCTGAGACTCTAAACTGGGCTTTTATTTTTATTTTAGTTATGTTTGAACCTCGATAAGTCATTAAGGTACCAGGAGAGAATGAAGTCTGTAGGTTTAAGTCATTAAGGTACTGAAAATGTTGCTGTTGCTTGTTAGGACTTTGAAGAGTGTGCTAAAGTTAAACCCCAGTCCCCAGGTGAATTGCAAATATAGGCTAATGCAAGACTGATGAGAGGGTTTCAGACTTTCAGCTGGTCTTTACTTTGAAATGCCCTAGTCATCTTTGTCATTTCATTTCTCCAGTCTGCAAAAGAAAACACCCTAGATTTGCATCCCAAACAGACAAACATATTAATCTGACACTCCAATTTTGAAATTAGAGACCTCTAATAGTTTGTTCTTGCAAATAGCAACGGCTAATCATGTTAATTTACCAAAAATAACTTCACAATTAACCACACTTAACCCCCCTTTTTTTCTCCATCCAAATTTTTATGTTTGGAGTTCATTTTCCTACTTCTTTCATCTCTTTCTCTCTCTTCATTTTCCTACTTCTTTCATCTCTTTCTCTCTCTCTCTCTCTATATATATATGTGTCTTAATTCTCGATTGTTTAAGCAGATTCATATCTAATGGATACATACTCATCTTTAAGGGGTTTTCATATCTAATAAGATAAATGTATAGTTATTATTTAGGTTAAATGAATGAAATACGAATGTTTTGATTAGATTTTTTTTTGGTAAATTTTGATTAGTTTTTTTAATCATACTAAAAGACAAGTGACAGTGTTTTACCCTTAATTTTTAATGGACCAGATTAGGGGTTCTTGCAGTTTTTCTTTAGTTTGAAATTTAATTTCTCTTAGTTTGTAAATTTCAAGGAGCTCTTGAATGAGATAATGAACACCAACTACTCATAGTGCATTAAGCGTGTATGTACTTCTTTGCTAGAAATATACTGTTACCAGGTTCTTCCCCCGCCTGGATTTGACGTCTGTGAATCCCATCACGGTGGGTTTTTTGCTTCATATATAAACGTATTAATTGTACAGATGCATATGTGGGGGCATGGGTCACAGTACAGAAAAGGACCAGACTCCCTAAGAGGAAGCCAACCAACAGCCATGCTAAGGCTCCCATGTTATTGCTGTGCACCGGGTTGCAAGCACAACATCGAGCACCCAAGAGCAAGGCCTCTCAAAGATTTCAGAACTCTCCAAACTCATTACAAAAGGAAACATGGTGTTAAGCCCTTCACCTGTAGGAAATGTGACAAGGCATTTGCAGTGAAAGGAGACTGGAGAACCCATGAGAAGAACTGTGGGAAGATTTGGTATTGCATTTGTGGGTCTGATTTCAAGCACAAGAGGTCTTTGAAAGACCATATCAAAGCCTTTGGCCCCGGTCATGCTGCTGTTGGCATTGATTGTTTAGATGAAGATGAAGAACCCGGGTCGGAATTTGAGCTTGAATATGAGTCGCCAATCTAGCCCTTCCTTACTTTGGTACTTAAAACTTTTTTTTAGATCAAACTGTTTTCGCTTCCATTTTCTTAGCACCCTGTTTTTCAAATATTGAAACATTACGAGCCATGACAATGGCGAGCTGTTTGTGTATATACGCATACATTTTTTAAAATGTATTTTTCTTTTTATCTATGTATTTATATTATTGCTGAAGCAAGTGTTTGTTTATGTTGTTTGGTTTAACTTAGCAATTGCAAGTAACACAGATGTTGTTTATCATTTTCTAAACCAATGATAAGATTTGTGTAGTGTGTATTTTAATTTTCGATGTTATAGAACGAAATAATGTTGGAAAATTGGTTTTATAAACTTTGTCGGCATTGTTTTTTTTTTTTTTTGATAAACTTTAAATGTGTGATTTGCTTATTTTAGGGATAAATTATTATTTAATTTTATATTTAAATTGTAAAATTTAATATAAAAATTAATATAAATATTATTGTCAAATAAAAATATAAAAATATTGAATTAATGTTTCGAGTTAAATTAAATGAATTATTTTAAAGAATATAATCTCCATATATGAATTAATGAATCCATTCATGAATTTTAAAACACTACTGTTGGAGTATTTTAATAAACGAAAACATCTTATCTCCTTTACCTAACGTAAAAAAGAGTTTTCAGAATATTTATTTATGGAAGTTTCTTAACGAAAACTTTTTAAATGGGACATTTTACTTTCATAATTTTGTTTACTTTTAAAGTTTATTTAAGATTAATGAACTTATAATTACATTTTAAATCTTTAAGTTATATTTAATAAATGTTTAGTTTGTTGATTTCATTCCTTTCCTACTATTTTCAAAAGCTAAAAAGAGTTTTACTAATTTTTTAAGGAAAAACATTTATTAATAATAATAAATATATAAAGAGAGCAAAAACATTTAAATAGTAAATACCCAAATCAATAGACTTACCTTATATACTTGGTCGTAGGTCTCAATCTCCTCCAACTTGCACATTTAAAGTATTATTGAACGATAGAATAGAGCAAAGAAATTTAGGCACTTGCCCCCAGTTCAACGTAGCTCACATGTAATAAAGCTGTTAGAATTAAATGACTTGAAACTTTATTTAAATAAAATACAGCGGTAAAATAAAATAAAAGTAAATTCCATATAGAACTACACTTCTTTTATTTTATTTTAGAATAAGGTTTTTTAACCTTATTAAACTCCATCTATTTTATATTGATTAAAATAAGGTGTTTCAATATTACTAGAATATGACTTTACAAGCCTATAAATAGACATAGTCTATTCCTCTTGTAATTATTTGAATTCGACATAGTGAATTTTTTTCTCCTTTGCCTGTGATTTTTTCCCAAAAGGGTTTTCACGTAAAAATCTGTCTTTTTTTATTTTTATTTTATTTTATTTTCACAAATTGGTATCAGAGCTTCCGGGTTATTCATCTCGATCACGATAATGACGTCTTTGAAGTATGAAATTCCTCTGTTGGATCGCAACACCAGATTTAAGTTGTGGCAGATTAAGATGCAAGTAGTTCTTGCGTAGATGGATCTGGAGGATGCCCTGTTAAGGATAGATAAGATGCCTTCAACATTAACAGATGAAGAGAAGAAGCGTAAGGACAGAAAGACGTTAACATAATTACATCTGCATTTATCCAACGAAATTTTGCAGGAAGGGATGAAAGAGAAGACCGCCGCTGCATTATGGAAGAGGCTAAAACAAATATGTATGTTAAAAACTCTAACAAGCAAGTTGCATATGAAGCAGCGTCTTTATGCTCATCGTTTGGAGGAATGTGCGTCTGTACATGAACACTTAACAGCGTTTAAAAAAATTCTTTCAAATTTGGAGGCCATGGAGGCTCAGTATGATAAGGAAGATCTAGGGTTGATTCTACTTTGTTCGTTGCCCCCGTCTTATTCAACCTTTAGAGACACGATTTTATATAGCTACGAGGCTCGCACAGTTGATGAGGTTTATGATTCTTTGACCTCGTATTATAAGATGAAGTATCTTGTGATTAAACCCGACTATCAGGGAGAGGGTCTCATTATTCGTGGGAGACAAGATCGGAATGCTGATGATGATCGTGGAATGATACAGGAACGGAATCCTCGCGGTTAATCTAAAGGTAAATCAAATTCTTCAAACAAAGGTAAAACTTGTAACTTCTGTAAGAAGAAAGGGCACATTAAATCTGAGTGTTATAAGCTACAGAACAAGATTAAAAGGGAGGCTGCGAATCAAAATGGAAAACAACCAGAAAATTTCGGTAAAGCTGATGTTGTAGAAGATTACAGCGATGGTGAACTTCTAGTCGCTTCAGTCAACAATTCTAAAGTGAGCGAGGAGTGGATACTTGATTTAGGCTGCACCTTCCACATGAGTCCTAATCAGGATTGGTTTACAACTTACGAAACAGTGTTTGAAGGTGTTGTTTTGATGGGAAATAATGTTTCGTGTAAAATCGCAAGTGTTGGAACAATTAAAGTTAAGATGTTTGATAGAGTTGTCAAAACACTTAGTGACCTACGACATGTTCCAGAATTAAAAAGAAATGTAATTTCGTTGAGTACTCTTGATTCAAAAGGGTACAGATACACAACTAAAAGTGGGGTTTTAAAGATTTCTAAAGGTTCCCTTGTTGTGATGAAAGGGCAGAGAAAGATTGCCAAGTTATATGTTTTGCAAGGTTCTATTATTACTGGTGATGCAGCTGTCGCTTTCTCTTCCTTGTCAGATGATGATATTACTAAACTTTGGCATATGCGCCTAGGGCATATGAGTGAGAATGGCATGACAGAATTGAGCAAAAGATGACTTTTTGATGGGCAAGGAATTTGCAAACTAAATTTCTATGAGCACTGTATTTTTGGGAAGCAAAAGAGAGTTCGATTCACCAGAGGAATCCATAACATGAAGGGAATGTTGGAGTATATTCATTCTGATCTGTAGGGGCCATCTAGAGTTCCTTCGAGAGGTGAAGCTAATTATATGCTAACCTTTATTAATAATTTTTTCAGAAAAGTTTGGGTGTTCTTCTTGAAGCAGAAAAGTGATGTGTTTTCTGCATTTAAGTCTTGAAAAATTATGATTGAAAAACAGAAGGGAAAACAAATAAAATACCTCCGCACAGACAATAACTTAGAGTTCTGTTTTGATAAGTTTAATAGATTGTGCAAGTCAGAAGGGATCGTGAAACACTTGACAGTTCGCCATACTCTACAGCAAAATGGCGTTGCAGAACGAATGAACAGAACGATCATAGAGAATGTTCGATGCATGTTGTCAAATGCCAACTTACCAAAGTCGTTTTGGGCCGAAACAGCCTCTACTACATGTTTTTTGATCAACCGATTCCCATTCATTGCCATTGAGAAAAAGACTCTACAAGAGGTATGGTCTGGTAATCCTGCTAATTATTCTGATTTAAAGATCTTTGGGTGTCTTGCGTATGCTCACGTTGATAATGGAAAATTAAAACCGAGATTCATTAAATGTGTTTTTCTTGGTTATAAAGCTGGTGTAAAATGGTATAAGTTATGGTGTTCTGAAAATAGAAAAGTTGTGATTAGCAGAGATGTTTTTGATAAAACTGCTATGCTAAACACTACAGCAAAACTGACTTTTAGCGGCCTTTTTTTAGGCCTTTAGCGGCGCTTTTAAGTGCCACTAAAACTATTTGCGACGTTTTTCCAAGCACCGCTAAAAACGCCGCTATTGCCGACGCCGCTAAAGTTTGCCGCGTTTATTTGAAAAAACGCAGCTAAAGGTCATGAAATTCAAAAAAAATTATAAAATATTATAAAAGTCGTGAAAAATATAAAAAATTTTAAATTCATTATCAAAATATTGAATGATATAAATATAAAAATTTTCTATTAAAATTTTTAACTTTAAAACTAAATACAAAATTAATGAATTTAAATTTAGAATTTAAAATAATAAATTAATAACACAATTAAAATCCAAAAGTTAAAACTCAAGTTATCTTAAATATTAAAATAAAAATAAAATTAGAATCAAAACTAAAATAAATAATAAAAACTAGATTAAATATAAAAATATCAATAAAATAAGACATTATAATGAAGTTACTTAAATGAAATAAGGAAATGCATTAGATTTGGCGACCTTTTCTCTCCACCCTTTCTGACGAGCTCTTATTTCCCACATTGCTGTTAATTTCATTTGAGCCGACAGTGTTTCTTCAGTTTTCTCCCTTACTTCTTCACACGTCTCCATACCCGAATTGCATTTGTCCGCTTCCTTTTGATATTGTGATGCTCACTTCTTAGCCTCAAGTAAAAAAAAAACATTTATGTAAAAAATTATAACAATTAAGCATTAGTGACATACAATTAACGATTAAAATAAAATAAAACATATATGTAACAAATAAATTGTTGGTCAGAAAAAGTTGTAAAAAATGAAAAAAGGCATTTGCAATCAATCTTAAAATTAGAGGTGATCTAAAAGGCATAGAAAATCAAATGTAAAATTTCTTTGTATTAAGTTACTTTGTCCCATTTTCCAATAAATACATCCATCCATGACAAAGAAACAGGAAACTGACCTGTAAAGGAAGCATTGCTCAGTCATGAATTAATTAAAGATAGAACCATAAAATTAGCTTAATTCTGCTGGGCAAAATTGCCAAAGATCAGATAATTAACATTTCCAAATACCCAATTGCCATCTTTAATAAAAATGGAAACTTGGAACTTTGCAGGGCAAGTAGCATAGAGAATGCTAATACAAAGCAACAAACATAATAGAAAGAAAGGCTAACAACAGCTTGCCATGCATGTAAGCATTCATAAAACAGGCATGAGTTTTAACTTTCAATAAATAGCTGCATAACTACCAAGCAAAACCCCATAGCCAAGGAAATGCATAAAAAAACATGACATCTAGGACAAGTGGCTTTGGCGCAAAAAAAGAAAAAAAGAAAATGCAAAACAAAGGAACTAATAGCATAACAAGGGACAAAGAATTGATTGACACTACTATCATCTAAAAATTCAAAATGAAAGACATAAATGTAGAAGTTCGACATTAAAGGACATAAATGCCAATGTTAAAGAAACTGGACCACAGGTTAAACCAGTTGGTTTGATTGTTTCTTATTTTATTTTTTATGTTTAAACATTAATTTAATGTTCCTGTCTATGTGCTAAACATGCATTTGCATTTTGCCTACCTTCTTTTGACAGCTTTAACCATCTTATTCATCTGCATTTTATTTCGAAAAAGAAAATGATTGATTAAAAAGTGTTGAATATAGCATCTGGGCCTGCATAATATTCTTACACGAAACAATGGGAGAATTATGTGATCCAAAATTCACTACAATCTATCAGATATATAAAGACTGTTCTTCTGCATATGGTTTCATTCTGTAGAAATTTTATATTGCTTTTCCCTACTACTATTCTCCTTTGCCAACGTTACCCAATAAATGATCATTTCTTTTTGTCTTTTTTTAATTTTATAAAATATTAAGTTAATTTGCATTTGACTTCCTCTAGAATTTAAAATTCACTTCTAGTCTCTTCAAAATTAGAAAGTTTATAGTTTAATCCCCAGGGAAATTGTAAAATTTTCTTTTAATATGGTGATAATAAAATTAGTAATGATTCAAATCCAACCTTTCAGAAAAGAATTCAGACTTCACTTGGAGTGAGTGAAAACTTTTTCAATTTCTAGTTCTCCCTCTTTGAAAGTAAAAGCCCAATTCTTTTAGAACCAAATAAAAAAAAAGGAAGATTGATGGAGCTAACTTAAAAGATTAAATTGGGTGAGGAAAATCAATGGCTAAGGCAATATTAATGTCCTATGACTTGTAGAATGAAAAGCAACGAGGTAAAATAAAAAGTTAATCGGAATAAAAACAATAACTTTTTATTGAGGCAAAGCCTATCTCAACCAACAAATATAATTAATGGCATTTACCTTAATGGCATGGTCTTTAATTTAAGAAAAAGGGAAAAAAAATAATTGGTTTTTTACCTGTTCAATAAATAATGGCATGGTCTGTTTCATATTTTGTATATACTATATGGTATTACAGTGTTCTAGCCTTTAAAACCCTCCACTATATAAACATAATAAGGACAAAAAAGAAAACGCAAGAAAAAGATAAAAACCTTTTGTAATGTAATTCCAGCAGCTTCTCTTCTCTTTCCCGTTGCTTTTTCAGCTCAACCTCTGCCTTCATTTTTGCTACTGCTTCAGCAGCTAATATTTGAGCTTCAATCTTTGCCTTTTCTGTGAAGGTTCAATCATCATCTATAAGATCTCAGGGCACACTATTGCCTCACAAATACTTAACCAACTTAAAACTACTACTACTAATAGAAACTGGTCCCTGTATGCACCAGAAGGACTAATATTCCTAATCACTCAAAACATATCTCCAATTACCATTAAATATAGATATATATCAAGCCAACCAAACAAATCATTTCATTTCTCTCATTCAAAGATAACCTAAATATACTAGCACATCAAACATGAAAGAAAGCGAAACTGTGGAATTTGGTTTCAAATTTATTATCACATAGGAAGGCACATATTGCATCATCCTGATAAGATTGGAATGGCAGACACAAGCAAGAAAACAAGCTAAGTTTTTTAACAGTTCAGAGATTAAAGTAGTTCAAATTCTATAATGGCAAGTAAAAAGAATTTAAGTGAACAAGTTATTTGATAGAGAGCTTCACTTCATCTTTTTAATTCTATTTGATGAGAGAATTAGAAGACCTTTTCGTGTTAGCAGCCAAAATAAAACTTTACATGATCCAGTAGTGCCTTCTTCTGAGCTTTCAGAATATATAAAAACACGGTTTATCATATTTCATGAATTAATGTTATCAAATTTCATTCCTGTGGAAACCATGTATATAAATAAAACAAAATAAGAATAAATTGTAATAGATTAATACATGTGATTAAAAGTATTAATTGATTAATTTGCTTCTAAAATCTTACATTTCATCTTAATTCCTGAATGCTCCTTTACTTTTTATATAAAAAGAATTGTTGCAAAAATTCCATGAATACACAACATTTTTACTAAATTAAGCATGCATAAATAAAATCAACGCCAGAACATAATTAAATCCATGTCTTTTTTTAGCATGCGTACATACACATAAGCATATTTGCATATCACATCATGTAATACACATGTCTTAAAACATTCTCATTCGATCACCTAAAGTAAGTAAATAATGAAACCTTGTTTTCATCACTCACTAGTATCAATTTGATCTTTCTATTTCCTAGCTTTAGCTAATATACCTTGGTTAACAGAAAGTAGAGTGAACTTACGTGTTATCCGAGATGCAACCGATATGATAAGCTTCAGGGGCATTAGAACCTTGATCTAATGTTGAGGAAATAGATTGAGTCGATGATTGTTTTGAAACAGAAAGAGTTCGATAAGGACGATGTACAGGAGGTAAGATTAAAGCTGATTGCCTGTCCATTGCCAATAGCCGTTCGCATTTGTTGTACCAAAAGGTTCATCGTTTTATTACCAGAGAAGAATACAAGCTAAGGAGAATTATTAGAGAATGAGAAAAAAAATGAAAGAGAAAGCAAACCATACTTGCAGACTTTGGTGAATAAAATTTGGTAGCTGCATATCCAGTGCTACAAAAGGAAATGCATACTTACATTATTAGCACGAAATAGCTGCAAAAAATTGAATAAGTGTTCACATCACGACTAGAATTTTAGCCCTCTCGAGATGGCTGCACATTACAAGGGAAAATTGACACAACAATATAAAAACAATACAAAAAAGACAGAGCAATTGATGTTCACAAATAACCTGGTAGCACCATATATTATAGACTTGCATAGCTTCATTGCATACTCAACCAGTGTAAAAAGATTGTCAACACAAACAATTATCTTATCACCACGCTCAAACAAACAAACAAATAAAAATATAACATGTAACACGTTGCACTCACCTCTTCTAATAGTCGCTCCTTTTCTTCCAACTCTTCAGCAGTTAACGGGTCTCTCCTTTCTAAATACACAAGACTTAGTAAAACAGGCCTAAAGAAGATTGTGTATCATAAAGAAACAGATTATATGGCAAAAGTAAAATACCTTCAGGTTCATCCACACCAATAGTGTCCTTTACCTGATTCTTCTAATGTGTTTGCTGATTTTAATTGAAAAAAAAAATCCAGTCAAAAGATAACTCCTTCTTCTACATTCTTCTACGTTTAAATTTAAACTCGCAGCATCTCTGAAAAGATCTTTCAAGGTTTTCACATAGAATTCCAACATGGTGAATACCAACAACTCCATAATTTGCATCAATGACAATACTTAAATGTAATTCCATCCAAAATTGAAGAAGCATCAGATGTAGGAGAAAGCAACAAATATAATATACACTTTATTTTGCTTGTAAAGTCCACCGTAATGTGGCAAACTATGAACTACGGCACCAAGGCAACTGCATTTTGGATTCAATTCTCATCAAAATAACCTACAGAGAGAGATTTTGCATTTATCTTTTGTTATAAACAAATTAGGAATGAAATACAGATGGCATGTTAATTTCCTTTGATTATTTTAAATAAAAAAAATTCAAAGATGCTTCAAAAGCCAGATGAACTATAACAGGGTTAGAACTGATGCCAGTTTCATTCTCCATATTTCAGCTCTGAATAGCTTAAGAGAAACCATGGCTTCCAAGATTGTTTTCCCTGAAATCAGATATCTAATGAGATAGCAAGCAGTTACCTATCTTGTCACTGATTCTAGCCGATTCTTTGTCAAGTACATTTCCTTCAACTGAACCAGCAGCTTTGGGCTTGAAACTTAACCTTTGACATCTTCCATTTCCAGGAAAAGTATGACAAATTTTGGAGGGTGTATTTGCAGATACGACACTTGAACGATTCAACTGCAAACCAAAAGAAAAAGAAAAAGAAATTGAAGAACAACGGTATTAATAAGAAAACTATCGAACTCAAGCATTGTCTCAATCTGTGTAATCAAAGAGTCTACTCTAGAATTCGAATTGCAGCTCTCCTAACCCTAAGACCATGGAAAACAGAATTAACCATGGAAAACGTAGAGGATAAAAAATAAAGTATCATTTGCACTCTGAATTTGACAAATTTTTTATTTCAGTTTTTGAAGTAAATAGTTGAGCCAATCACAAATTATATGCACGACATAGAATCCAAATTTAAAGGATCGAATTATGAAATTTGTCTTTTTTAGAAAAATCATGTAGAGAAAAATAAGGATCAAATTCAAGGAATAAATAAAACAGCCGCCTATGAACATCCAAGAAACTTCATTGTACAAACAATAAAAAGTCAAATTCAGAAATTGTAGTTAAACAAGAGAAACGGCAGCAGGTTCTAAGAAACAAAGCAGAGAAATGGAGAACCAGACTTCAGATTGGGACCTGAAGAACCAGAAATCTGGGTTTTCAAGCAAGGAAGTTTTATCTGGTGGTGAGAGATTATGCAGAAAAGAAGTGGAGATTTTGATGGGGAACCTGGGGATTTTTTGCAGCCAAGAAAGTGAAGAATAGTTGAATGAATCATACGATTGTGAGGAGATTTCAAGGTTGTTTGAACAAGAGCCAAGCTTGGAAAAAGTGAAGCAAGCTTTTGATGTTTTTGATGTGAATAAAGAAAAGAAAGCATACCTTTTCACTTCTCTTCATTTTCTTTATCTATCACCTCCTCTTCCTCCGGTTTCTCGTCATCTAGGGTTTCATCGGTAAACTGATCCGTCTCTTTGATGACCCTTACTTCAAGCACCAACCCAAGACTCTGCTCTTACTACCACCAAAAGGGGGTCAACCGAAGCTAGGTTGAAGTAGAAGATCTTTCTTTTACGGCCGGCTTCTTCCGGCAATTAGTGGAGGAAGCAGTCAGGACAAGCTCCAAGCTACGGACTTCTGGCAATTAGTGTAGGTGTATTGACTTGGTGCTGCTGGAAATGGGAAATTTGGGGGCAAATTTTGAGAGTTATTTGGGGGATTTAGGGACTAACGAGCGGGTAATCAAAAATTGGTGATTTTTTTTGCGGCGTTTTCACTAAAAACGCCATTATAACTTAATTTTTTAACTGTTGATTAATTTTAAATTTTTTTATTTTTCTCTTTTGAATTTTTTTTAATTTTGAATATTGAACTTTTTAATTGAAATATGGACTAAAATATTAAATTTTAAATTTTTAAGTTTTTATTTTTAATTTTTTTATTTTTAAATTTTAAATTTTAAATTTTTAAATTTTTAAATTTTTATTTTTTGAGTTTATTTTTTATTTCAGTTTAATGTGTAATTGTAGACGTGAAATTCTAATTGTGATTTAAATGTATAGTTGAAACTTTAATTTTGATTTAATCATACACATTTAAAAAAAATAAATACATCAATATATTTTTATATTGAATAAATATAAATATTTATGTATCCATGCAATATATGAATATAAAATGATGTTATATCAATAGTTGTGTAAAAGAAAATAAAAAAACGTGGAGACACAAATATATATTTTAAAAAGAAAATGAGTTACAATTAAAAAACGTGGAGACACAAATGAGTGCAGAGAATTTTCGTTCGTATAAATAAATATATATTTTAATTAATCAGTATAGATAAATATTAAAATAGTATAAACAAAAAACTATTAATAAAATTTAAAGGTAAATTTATCATTTAAAACATTTTCCACAAAATATCCCTTCAATCCATTAAACAATATAACACCTTATTAATATATAAAAAATATTTTTTATCAAAATCAAGATATCTATTATTGATAACAATAATTAATTATAGGGTTTAGGATTTAATTATTGAATATGATTCACTTGAGATTAACATACTATATACCCATGGCCATTAAACCTTAAATCATAAAACCCTAAACTATAGACCTTAAACCTTAAATATTAAACCGTAAACCAAAAAATAAATTTAATCAATATTAAGTATTGTTTCCATAATTTATTATGAACATAAGCTTTTACATTAATATATATGTTATACATATCAACATCCATGTGATGTTTTTTGGAGTTTAGGGTTTTAGAAGTTATAGTTTAGTGTTTAGGGTTTTTAAGGTTTATGGGTTTAGTATTTTAGGGGTTATAGATTAGTGTTCATGATTTTTTTGGGGTTTAGGGGTTTTAGGGGTTATATTACTTTTAGTGGCGTTTTACCAAAAGCGCCGCTATTGCTCCACTAAATAAAGCGCCGCTATTACTCTGTTTTTAGCGGCGTGTTAACAAAAAACGCCGCTATTGCTCTGTTTTTAGTAGCGTGTTAATAAAAACGCCGCTATTGCTCTGTGTTTTACAATTTTTGCAGCGTTTTTTGATAAAACGCCACTAAAAACGCCGCTAAAACCCTATTTTCCTGTAGTGTACCTAACTTATCTCTTAAAGACTCTTCCAATAAAGAAAATCAAAAGCAGGTAGAGCATCAGATTAATACAGAGTCGACTCCTCAAGCCAGTACAAAAATTAAGAATAGAGTTGCTTCTTCACCACAATACCCTATCGCTAAAAATAGAACTAGAAGAAAAATTAAACTTCCAAAGAAGTATGCCGAGGCTGATCTAGTTGCTTATGCTTTAAATGTGGCTGAAGATATAGATGCGAATCAAGAGCCATCTAATTATTCTGTGGCAGTTAGCTGTAAAGACTCAAAAAAGTGGATGTTTGCTATGCAAGAGGAGATGGAATCACTCCACAAAAATAGAACATTGGTTCTTGTGAAACTTTCTAAAGGTAAAAAGATTGTTCGTTGTAAATGGGTGTTTAAAAAGAAAGAAAGGACTCCAGGAGTTGAAGAACCTAGATATAAAGCAAGACTTGTTGCAAAGGGTTACAGTCAAATTCCAGTAATTGACTTCACAGATGTGTTCTCCCTAGTTGTTAAGCATAGTTCAATTTGAGCTTTGCTTGGTATTTTGGCCATGCATGATTTGGAGCTTGAGCAGTTAGATGTAAAATTTTATTTTTGCGTGGAGAACTTGAGGAAGATATTTACATGCAACAACCAAAGGGTTTTATAGTCTCAGAAAAAGAGGACTATGTTTGCTTGTTGAAGAAGTCCCTTTACGGTTTGAAACAGTCATCAAGATAGTGGTACAAGAAGTTTTATTTCTTTATGACTTCTCATGATTTCAAAAGAAGTAGTTTTGATAGTTGTGCTTACTTTAAGAAAAATAGTGATGGTTCTTTTGTGTATCTACTTCTTTATGTTGATGACATGTTGATAGCAGCAAAAGATAAATGAGAGATAAGAAAGGTCAAAGCCCAACTCAGTGAAGAATTTGAGATGAAAGATTTAGGACCAGTAAAGAAGATACTTGGTATGGAGATTTTCAGAATAGAAAGCAAGTAAATTGTACCTAAGTCAGAAGGGGTACATTGAGAAAGTTCTTTGCAGGTTCAATATGCAGAGTGCTAAGCCTGTTAGTACTCCTTTAGCAGCCCATTTTAGACATTCATCGGCTTTGTCTCCACAATCAAATAATAAGATTGAGTACATGTCACATGTTTCATACTCTAGTGCAGTGGGATCTCTCACGTCCATATTTATCATATGCAGTCAATGCAGTTAGCAGATACATGGCGAATCCCGGTAAAGAACACTAGAAAATAGTTCAGTGGATTTTAAGATACTTATGAGGTACTACTGATCTTTGCTTACAGTTTGGAAGAACTAGAGATGGAGTCATTGGGTATGTTGATGCTGATTTTGCTGGAGTCCTTGATAGAAGAAGATCTCTCACAGGTTATGTCTTTACAATTGGAGGTTGTGCAATCAGTTGGAAAGCCACTTTGCAAACTATAGTCGCTTTGTCTACCACTGAAGCTGAATACATGGCAATTACTGAGGCTTGTAAAGAAGCTATCTGGTTGAAGGGACGCTTTAGTGAACTCAATGAAGACCTTCAAATCAGTATAGTATTTTGTGACAGTCAGAGTGCAATCTTTCTTACAAAAGATCAAATGTTTCATGAAAGAACAAAACACATTGATGTTCAGTATTATTTGTTCGTGATATTATTGCTCGTGGTGATATTGTTGTAAGCAAAATTATTACTCATGAAAATCCTGCAGATATAATGATTAAGTCACTTCCTATAACCAAGTTTGAGCAACTTGGTTGGTGTTCATTGTTGAAGTTAAACCCTTAAGGGGTTTTATGGAAGAGGTGGAGAACTTATTCGTTGAGAGTTCGCGATGAAGAACTTGTTCATTGAGATTCATGTCAAGATGGAGATTTTTAGAATTAAATAACCCGAATCCTTATTTAAATAAAATGCAGTGGTAAAATAAAATAAAAGTAAAATCCATATAGAACTACACTTCTTTTATTTTATTTTAAAATAAGGTTTTTTAAACCTTATTAAACTCTATTTATTTTATATTGATTAGAATAATGTGTTTCAATCTTACTAGAATATGACTTTACAAGCCTATAAATAGACATAGTCTATTCCTCTTGTAATTATTCGAATTCGACATAGTGAATTTTCTTCTCCACGTAAAAATCTGTGTGTTCTTTATTTTATTTTATTTTATTTTATTTTATTTTATTTTCACACTGTAGATTGAGTTACCTTATTGGCTCATCTAGTGCGGGTCCATAGGAAGAACGAAGATTCATAAAAAAAGATTGAAGATATTGACAACCCTGAACAACCAAACCAAACTTGGAAAAATCAACATTGCTACTCAACAAAGCTTGTTATACTCAAAAATAATTTGTTTAAAAAAAACATTATCAAAGTAACGAGAATGCAACCAAGATAGTGCCTCCCGAATTGCAATAGTTTTAGCCATAAGCAACAACATACTTGGACAAAAATGACTTGAAATAGATGTTCATTATAATAAGACGTACTTTCAGGATTCTGTGTTCATTAGGCGTAGAATTTTATATCAAATATTCTTTTTTATGTTTATAAATATAGATTTCGAAAAAGCTACTTCTCTCTCTGTTCTACTATTTCTTATTCCTTTTTTTTATAACATATAATCAACACAATTCTCAAATTTTTTCTTCAAAATCTCAAGTTGAAACCCATTTTTTGCTCGATTTTTTTATTCAAAATCTCATTATTTGCGAAGAATAAGAAAATGATAACCAAAAGAAAAAAGAATTAAAAGAAAGGTTTCAAACTTGCACCTCAAACCCTTTAAAATTTTTCCTTACCAGTTCGCCTAATATGAAAACTTGAATATTTATGCCAAGAAAAATTTATAGAAGTAATGTGGACCTGGATTCAAGAAGATTAAAACAAAATATTAATGGAAGGATTTAAACCTACGCCGTAAGGATCCTTTTTCTCAACCGTTCAAAATACTTATATTGCTATTATTGGATCTAGCATCCTAACTACATATTCGTTTTGTATATTTTTATTTTTCGAACAAATTGGTTTAACTATATCCATATATTACATTAATACATTTGTATATTGTCCTCAATGGTTTTGCATGCAAAGCAAAATGGAAGCAAATATTGACTTAATGATTATCTAACGTTTAACTAATACTAAGCGATATTATGTGGTCGAATCGTAATACAGAAAGACAATTTGTATTAGTAGATGAACCAAAACATGTCCTTAATATGATCGAAAATAAGCAAACCAATTGAAAAACTAATATAACGTCTATCAAGTCTAATTAGGGAGACATTTTGTCTTAAGCATCGGAGCGGTTGATTCCCAAAAGATAGAAAAATATATGTGATTGACTGAACTGACTATAACCTCCCTAACTCGGCCCAAAAGTTATGGTCGGATTTTGAAGGCCATATTGGCCACCGAAATGGTCTAGTAAATAAATTATCCATTTTTTAGAAATTTTATTCTTAAAAATAATTTTTCTTATATTTTTAAGAAAATCGGTCGTGGGCTTCTTTTTATTTTATAAAAATATTAGTTTTTGTCAAGTTTAATTAAAGTTCAATTAAAAATTGGCTTATTAATTTTACAAACATACTTGATTATTAATTCATTATTTGGAGTTTCGAAAACCAATTTTACAACAGAAAAACCTGACGTGTTTCATTTTTTAGTAAATCCATAGTTTATAATTTAAACGTGACCAATCATTAAATTGGTCCAGTTGTTTAACATCCATGCATGAAAATACCAAAAATATCCCAAAATCAAATGCCATGCCATAATTCGTACAATAAATTATTACAAATCAAATAAATAGAAATATAAAATTAAAATACTTTATTTAGCAAAACCGAGACGAGACCTCCAAATTGCAAAATCCGAGCCCTAACCTTATGGATTACCTGAAAAATGTTAAACTAATGGGATGAGTTTTACAACGCATTGTAAGTTTCAATCAAAAGTAAACAGTGTATCAAGACCATAAAATCATGCTTACACACTGAGTCAATAGCAATAACAGTCACCAATAACTATATTTACAGAGATTACAGAATGATGAAATTTCCGAATTTAAATACATGATCATGAATGACAATACAATTCCTACCCATCCATCCACTACACACCATATCAGAAGGAATCGTAGCTCATTGTGGTTTAACCACCGGTAACAGTAGATAATTGCAGTTATACTGGTAGTCAAATTTTGTGGATAAACCACCAGAATAATGTTGCGAATAAACCGCCAGATCTCTGAACTAAACTTCTAAAAAATTACAGATTTACCGCCAGAACTCCACAGATCTCCTCTATCTCTAATCAACCCAATCTCGACACAATGCATAATGTCATTTCTATCATAATAGTAGAACCAAATATGGTGCATTATCGGAGTAAGTTATACATGCAATTAATAAATCAGAACAGTGGCATGCTTTTCAATTATGCTAATAGAAGATACAAAAAATAACAACATGCTTATCATGCAACAATGAGGTAGAACAGTGGGCATGCATTCATACATTCATTAAAACATGTGATATCATTATAACGACAAACATTAACAACTTATGCATGTCCGAACATAGCCAACAATCCAATAGACAATTCAACCAACTTAGTAAAATACATGCAAACATATTCATTCAACTATAGTTACTTGAGCATAATTGGCCAACCATTGACACAACCACACACTCGGCATGCAAGTAAACACATCCCACACTTTACAATTGGCTAGTTAAGTAACCACCTTCACATTCGGCCAAGCATCAAAATATGCTCTTACGCATTTGAACCCTATTGAACCAATTAATATATTTGACCATAAGCTAATTAATAAATTAAGCATTCAGCCATAAGTAAAAAGGTGCGTTAAAGACAAACATACACCATTCACATTAGATTAAATCCCGCTCCTCGTTTTGCTAACCGAAAGCACTAACGATTTATTGGAGCACTTCTACTACTCGGATTCTCCTCGGTTCCTTCCCGGGCTAAAATTCAAACATGATAAACATACAATAGAGTGATTAAAAACAACCAAAGAAGCCCTTTTGGCATTCAACCAATAAGGACTAAAAGAAGATAAGCGAAATCCAATTTTAATGCATCAACTTACTCTACTAGAGATTAGAAACAATGTGTAACACCCCTAACCCATCATCGTCATCGAATTAGGGTTATAGAGCATTATTGTACAAAATAAAACCTTTAACTTCAAAATCCTTTAACTTCAAAATAGATCAATAATACAATTTAAATTTAATTTTCAATAACTCAATACAATCATAGAAAACATACACTTTTGGGCTTTAAATCGAGCCTTCATGGCCCTAAAGACAATTTGGAAACAATTGGGGATCAATTTGAACCAAAACAAAAAATTTTAAAAAAACATTAAAAAATTGGGAAATGGGAGTCACACGGCCGTGTCGCAAGACTATGTGACATAGCCCAGACCGTGTGAACACTTAAAGTAGGGAAACAAGGCCGTGTCACAGGTCATGTTCCAAACCGTGTGTGTATCCGATGTTAGGTCACACAACTGTGTCGCGGGTCGTGTGCTAGACCATGTAACAAACTGTTTAGAGACACACGGTTGTGTCATAGACCGTGTGAAATCTCCACCTAAAATTTTAATGACACACGACCGTGTGTGGCATGAGACCATGTAACAGCCCGTGTCCCAGGCCGTGTGTCCAAATTTAGCCCCTAAAACAAGCCATTTGAATACTTAACCTTGCACAACAAGGTACACCATTTACACATACATTAAATTGACCATAACACTCTTTAAACACACTTAAAACATACCAAATCAATCAACCTATAAATTCTAATCAATATGCCATTCAAAGGCACCTCAATTCATACAAACTCAACATCACATTATAACCTAAACAGACATCGTCACAACTATAACCTTTCATCTATTTCAACTACATACAAACATACCTAATGTCATATATTTACATTTCACTCAAAAGTGACCAAAATACACATACTTACTAAGCATTACAAGTCCAAACAAACATATACCCAAAAGACATAACCATACCAAGTTGGCCAAACAACACCTGTTACATTTAAGCCAAATACATGCTATTTATAACCATAGCCAAGATAACCAAAAACTACCAAACTGATTGCTAGATAGTGTGATAGGATTCCGGTAAGATTCCAACCGATCAAGCTTCCAATGATCTACAAAACAGAGGAAAAACAACTACGTAAGCAGTAATTAGTGCTTAGTAAGCTTGTATAAGATAAAATCAAATTTACCGAACCCTAAACGTTAAATCATTCAACCATGTTCATCAATTCATAGAAGTATCTTACTTTCCTATTCATAACAACCCACATAGTTAGTAGATAACTTAAAATCATAACATCTATGAAACATGGTTTATTACATGAAATGAATTACATTGTAAAACCCTAAAAATTTTTACAGTAAGATATTATCCTTGATATAGTAAAATAAGGAAATAAAGTGACAAAAAGGGAAATTTTGAGTTATGTCAATATTGAGAAGTATATTAAGATATATTAATTCAAGAAAGGACTAAATTGTAAAAGTGAGAAAAGTTTTGTTGTACAAGAGTAAATATTCATAATTTGAGGGGTTAAAGTATAAATATGAAAAAGTTAAAGGACCAATAGTGTAAATAATTTAAGAGTGGAATGATCTAGAAACTAAGGAAAATGGATGAATTAGGACCAAATTGAATAGATGAAGAACTATGAGGGACTAAATTGCAATTTTACCAAATTAAATGATGACTCAAGGATGGAATTTTAAAAGATAATGAAGGGCAAAATGGTCAATTGGAAGAGAGAGAAATCTAGAAATTAATAATGATGCTAGAGATATTTTGATATTTTATAATTATTTAATTAGATAAATATTATTTTATTAATACTTTAATAAGATATTTTATTATTATTTTATTAGTATATAAAGAAAGAAATATGAGAAATTCTCATCCATATTTTCTCATGCACTAACGTGAGAGAAAGAGAGGAAGACAGAAAGTTTTGCTTTCTTTAAAATTTGGTCCTTTTACCAAAAATTCACCATTTTCACCCAAAAATCAAATGAATTTCCATAGCTACCAAGAGACAAAAATGTTAAGGAGAGCATGAGGAGTTAGAATATCAAGTTGAATTCAAGAAATAGAAGCTGGAGGAGAGAGAAAATCAAGTTAAAGATTAGTATCAATAGAACAAGGTAAGTATATCAAGATTTCAATATGTTTTTAAGTTTGTTATTATTGACAAAGCATGGAAATAATGTTATAGTAGAGTTTTCTTACATAAGGTCCTATGTTTTTGATATGTTAGTGAAGAGAAAATAAGAGAAAGTGATGAGAAATGGTGTAGAAAAAGAAAATAAGGGTGTTATAACATGGTAATTAATAGCTTGCACAAAAACAGTTTGGACAGCAGCAGTAGACTAACTTTGAAAAATCACCACAAATTGTATAAATCGAATTAGAAGATGAAAAACAATATGGAATTAAAGCTTATTGAGTATAGTTTCTCCTATAATAAATAGTGTAAGCAATGGATTTGTAAATTTTGAGATATAATGAATTTTGTGAGACAAGGTCAGAATGAATTCGGGTTCCCCTATTCTGACTTTGAAAAATCATAAAAAATTGAATAAAAATAATTAGGGGCTCAAATTTATATTTATAAAATCCTGAATGAATCTATTTTTAATAAAAACAAACAATAACATCATTTGAATCCTGTATGAGGAGATAATTAATTTTTGGTGAAGAGGGGTCAGAACTTTCAGACAGCAGAACAGGGGTAACTTTAAAGAATAAGCTGTACTTATTGGATAAACCAAAAATTCTGAAATTTTTATGATAAGAATATATATGAGTCTAGATTCAGGGAAAATTATTGGATATTAATTTGAAGTTCTATAGATCCAGATATAAATAATTTAGTGACTATGATGCAAATAGACAGCTTTAATATTCATAAAAGTAAATAATAAAAATTATGGATAATGTTACTTACAAGTGTGTTATCTACATTAAGGATGTGGAATGGAGAGGAGGAGGAGGAAAAATATGTATGAATATTCATCTAGCATGGCTAATTTGCCTATTTTAGGCTCAGGGACTAAATTGAATAAAAGTAAAACTTTATGGGCAATTTTGTAAACATGTCAGAAATGACCAAATTGCATGAAATGGATTATTTTATTATTTAAATTACAAAATTGAATGAAATTATTAATTTAGTTCAAGATTGGGGGAAAACATGTTTTAGGGATTAAATTGAAAAGTGTTGAAATTATGAAAAATTCTGATATTTTATAGAATTCATGGATTGTTATCAATATATATGAGAATAATAGCTAGAAATAAGGATTAAATTGCAAGAATTTTATTTTCCTGACCCTAAGGATGAAATCGTCATTAATTAAAAGTTTACGGGAAAAATGGTAATTTGCCTAGAGCATTAATTAAATGCATTAGAATATGAAATGAATGAAAATGATGATCAAATTTATTTATAAAGATCCGGACGACTCAAATATGAGACTTGATCGTGGAAAAGAAAAGATATCAGATTAATGAAATTATAAACACAAACAAGTAATGAGGTAAGTTCGTGTAACTTGAATTATTTTCTTAAATGCTTGAGATTGTATGTTATTTATGTGAATATGATTTGAATGTTCATTGTATGAAAATTTATGAAACATTGATAAATTTGATAAAAGGAGAAGAAATCCCGGTTGAATGAAAGGAAAATTCGATAGATCTGTGAAAAAAATTGACGATAAAAAGGATCTAGCTCGGACGGGTGATCCTATCCTGATATAGCCCTCCCGAAGAATATGTGTAAAACGGATTTAGCCCGGACGGGTAATCTGAATTAGGGTCTGAATTTAGCCTGGACTGGTAATTCAGATCCAAGCTCATTAGAGTAATTGTCGTTGTAGGGGATTTAGCCTGGACTAGTAATCCCGACAATACTCTATGAGTTTATATTACAGGGGATTTAGCTTGGACTGGTAATCCCACTGTAAGGATGAGGTTCGCAGGAGTGTGCTCTCTGATATGAAATGTGTAAGACCATGGTTGAAAGATACCATGGCAACCTGATATGAAATGTGTAAGACCATGGTTGAAAGATACCATGACAACCTGATATGAAATGTGTAAGACCATGGTTGAAAGATACATGGCAACCTGATATGAGATGTGTAAGACCATGGTTGAAAGATACCATGGCAACGTGACATGAAAAGAATAAGACCATGGTTGAAAGATACCATGGCAACATGACAGAAAATGAGTAAGACCATAGTTGAGAGACACTATGGCATCACGTTAAAGATAAATAAGACCGTGGATGGGAGACGCTATAACATCTGTTGAACAATTGATATTCAGGTAAAATGTATTAGATGGCGAATGGTTATATGAAATGGTTGTGTGAAATGTTTACAAGAACTGGTCATATGGAAATATATGTACAAAAGCGTTGTATGAAATAATTATGAAAATGGATAAACGAAATAAGTATAAGTACATGGAATATAATTTATATTAAGTTTGATATAAGCTATTACCAGAATAAATATACATAAAATATATGGAAATGATGAAGCATAAAATATTGATATAATGAAATGAATGATATATGCTTGTGAAGAAACGGTAAGAGCATGATATGTTTCATGACATATACATATATGATTATCTTTGATATGTTGATACAAGGAAATTATGTAATTAAGACTATTATTAAACTCAAGTGCGACATGTCGAGAAAATAGATATATCAATGTTGAATTTATATGAGATATGTGCAAGTATACTAACAATGTTGTTGTTTGATGCTTATACAAGCGCCAAACTGTTGATTGAATGGTAATATATTTATTTTATATGATGCATTGAATCGATAAGTATTTTAATTTTTTTTAGTGATCTGCAAATGGTAGTAATGCTCCGAAACCCTGTTCTGGCAGCGGATACGGGTTAGGGGTGTTACATTTAGTGGCATCAGAGCTACGGTTTAGTCGGTTCTCGGACTAAACGTAGTATATGTGAAGTCTAAAAACACATGTCATTATAATATGTGATAGTATGATATCTCCCGACTTTGATGAGATTTGTTTTACTTATAAAATGAGATGCTTTCTAACCCAAGATAATTCTGATAATGCTAAAAACGATACTCAGGTATATGAGTACATAGTTGATTAGAATGAATCGGAATTCATAAAGGTATGAATAAATACATGTCGATGATGAATGTTATGTGTATTATTAAAAGTAAATTATATTGCTACACGAAATATTGTGCTGATGACTAAATTACAAAATATATAAAAGTGGTATATGAAGTACATGATAAGGATTATTAGTAAATTATGGATGAATAGTGAATTTTGAAAAATATTACATGTATTAAAGGTAGAGAAGACATAAATAAACGGATTATTGGTACAAGGATTAAATTGTAAAGCATGTAAAAGCATTATGCGAAAGGTGTAAAAGTGATATGCGTGCATGAAATAATTTGCCCAAGTAGACAAGATTAGAACTACTAGTAAACTAAGGGACCTCAGCATGCTCTCTGATTACTAGCACGTTAGTGCTCTCTGATTATTAGCACATTCAGCACATTCAGCACATTCGTACTCTCTGTATAGTACTTCAGTGTTCTCTGTTTAATAGTGCATAATAACGCACCTCTGTATAAGTCCCGTATATCCGAAGTGTTCTATCTAGTCTACTGGGCCTCTGCTAAGTAAAAAGTAAACAATTTTCGTTATGAGGAAAAGGATTATCTCTGAGTAAAAATGTTAATTATGATGAAGCAGAACTCGTAAAAGTACAGATAAATGTTTTATAGTACTTGAGAATGATAAATGATATATGAGTAAATACATGACAATTAAATTATGAGGCTTTATGATCTATACCCCTTTACTAATACAGTTATATGCAATGAAAGTCATGAGATTTATATTGATTAAGTTCAGAAGCGGAAAATGAAAAGCTCAATGGTTGAACAATTGATAATGCAGTCGGAACTGAGAATGAGTTAATAAGTAAAGATGGGTTCTGAATACAGATATCAGATTTTTCTTAAACTAGTTGAGATATACAATATCACTGTTAAAGAAAGAAGTTATTTATGGGAAAATTGATTTATTTAAATATGATATTTACAGAATAGTTAACTGAAAATTTCTTCCTAATTAGTTTTTTTTTAGTGAAGTAAATAATGTGAAATTATTGATAACTATACTAGTCAATAGATTGGTGAATAAATTGCAAAAATATTTGAATATAGCCGTTATAACTGGGTATATTATAGTAAATTTTTTTTTTGGGATTTTATATGGGTATCTTATATATATACTGATATTTTCAGAGGCATATGGAACTGTTCATGTTTGGATGCTATAATCAATATATGGAAAGGTTGGATAAATATGCTAATAGACAGAAATTATCGCAAGTCTGATTAATTCACAAGTGGTACTATTATCGCAAGTCTGATTAATTCACAAGTGGTACTACTCTATCTTTCTTTGGTTTTCCAAGCCAATATATGTGATAGAACACTTGATAATAAGATTCATATGACATTATTTTCTATTTCTGTTAGTAGAAGCTCTGAAAGGCAAATGTGACATATTATATTGAAAATAAATTGTGAAATGAAAGGAAAGAGAATGGATATAAATGATAAATTGGGTAAATATGTACAGAAAGAAACTATAGAACTACAGAAATAATGAAATTCATGATCAAAAGAGAACAACGAAATTTCGAGGACGAAATTTATTTAAGGGGGAAAGAAATGTAATACCCTGAAAATTTTTACAGTAAGATATTATCCTTGATATAGTAAAATAAGGAAATAAAGTGACAAAAAGGGAAATTTTGAGTTATGTCAATATTGAGAAGTATATTATGATATATTAATTCAAGAAAGGACTAAATTGTAAAAGTGAAAAAAGTTTTGTTGCACAAGAGTAAATATTCATAATTTGAAGGGTTAAAGTGTAAATATGAAAAAGTTAAAGGACCAATAGTGTAAATAATTTAAGAGTGGAATGATCTAGAAACTAAGGAAAATGGATGAATTAGGACCAAATTGAATAGATGAAGAACTATGAGGGACTAAATTGCAATTTTACCAAATTAAATGATGACTCAAGGATGGAATTTTAAAAGATAATGAAGGGCAAAATGGTCAATTGGAAGAGAGAGAAATCTAGAAAGTAATAATGATGCTAGAGATATTTTGATATTTTATAATTATTTAATTAGATAAATATTATTTATTAATAGTTTAATAAGATATTTTATTATTATTTTATTAGTATATAAAGAAAGAAAGATGAGAAATTCTCATCCATATTTTCCCATGCACTAACGTGAGAGAAAGAGAGGAAGAAAGAAAGTTTTGCTTTCTTTACAATTTGGTCCTTTTACCAAAAATTTACCATTTTCACCCAAAAATCAAATGAATTTCCATAGCTACCAAGAGACAAAAATGTTAAGGAGAGCATGGGGAGTTAGAATATCAAGTTGGATTCAAGAAATAGAAGCTGGAGGAGAGAGAAAATCAAGTTAAAGATTAGTATCAATAGAACAGGTAAGTATATTAAGATTTCAATATGTTTTTAAGTTTGTTATTATTGACAAAGCATGGAAATAATGTTATAGTAGAGTTTTCTTACATAAGGTCCTATGTTTTTGATATGTTAGTGAAGAGAAAATAAGATAAAGTGATGAGAAATGGTGTAGAAAAAGAAAATAAGGGTGTTATAACATGGTAATTAATAGTTTGCACAAAAACAGTTTGGACAGCAGCAGTAGACTAACTTTGAAAAATCACCATAAATTGTAGAAATCGAATTAGAAGATGAAAAAAATATGGAATTAAAGATTATTGAGTATAGTTTCTCATAGAATAAATATTGTAAGCAATGGATTTCTAAATATTTAGATATAATGAATTTTCTGAGACAATGTCGGAATGAATTCGGGTTCCCCTTTTCTGACTTTGAAAAATCATAAAAAATTGAATAAAAATAATTAGGGGCTCAAATTTATATTTATAAAATCCTTAATGAGTATATTTTTAATATAAACAAACAATAACATTATTTGAATCCTGTATGAGGAGATAATTAATTTTTGGTGAAGAGGGGTCAGAACTTTTAGACAGCAGAACAGGGGTAAATTTAAAGAATAAACTGTACTTATTGGCTAAACTAAAAATTCTGAAATTTTTATGGTAAGAATATATATGAGTCTAGATTCAGGAAAAATTATCGGATATTAATTTTGAGTTCTATAGATCTAGATATAAATAATTTAGTGACTATGATGTAGATAGACAACTTGAATATTCATAAAAGTAAATAATAAAAATTATGGATAATCTTACTTACAAGTGTGTTATCTACATTAAGGATGTGGAATGGAGAGGAGGAGGAGGAAAAATATGTATGAATATTTATCTAGCATGACTAATTTGCCTATTTTAGGCTCAGGGACTAAATTGAATAAAATTAAAACTTTATGGGAAATTTTGTAAACATGTCAAAAATGACCAAATTGCATGAAATGAATTATTTTATTATTTAAATTACAAAATTGAATGAAATTATTAATTTAGTTCAAGATCGGGAGAAAACATGTTTTAGGGATTAAATTGAAAAGTGTTGAAATTATGAAAAATTCTGATATTTTATAGAATTCATGGATTGCTATCAATATATATGAGAATAATAGTTAGAAATAAGGATTAAATTGCAAGAATTTTATTTTCCTGACGCTAAGGATGAAATCGTCATTAATTAAAAGTTTAGGGGCAAAATGGTAATTTTGCCTAGAGCATTAATTAAATGCATTAGAATATGAAATGAATGAAAATGATGATCAAATTTATTTATAAAGATCCGGACGACTCAAATATGAGACTTGATCGTGGAAAAGAAAAGATATCAGATTAATGAAATTATAAACACAAACAAGCAATGAGGTAAGTTCGTGTAACTTGAATTATTTTCTTAAATGCTTGAGATTGTATGTTATTTATGTGAATATGATTTGAATGCTCATTGTATGAAAATTTATGAAACATTGATAAATTTGATAAAAGGAGAAGAAATCCCGGTTGAATGAAAGGAAAATTCGATAGATCTGTGAAAAAATTGACGATAAAAAGGATCTAGCCCGGACGGGTGATCCTATCCTGATATAGCCCTCCCGAAGAATATGTGTAAAATGGATTTAGTCCGGACGGGTAATCTGAATTAGGGTCTGAATTTAGCCTGGACTGGTAATTCAGATCCAAGCTCATTAGAGTAATTGTCGTTGTAGGGGATTTAGCTTGGACTAGTAATCCCGACAATACTCTATGAGTTTATATTACAGGGGATTTAGCCTGGACTGGTAATCCCACTGTAAGGATGAGGTTCGCGGGAGTGTGCTCTCTGATATGAAATGTGTAAGACCATGGTTGAAAGATACCATGGCAACCTGATATGAAATGTGTAAGACCATGGTTGAAAGATACCATGACAACCTGATATGAAATGTGTAAGACCATGGTTGAAAGATACCATGGCAACCTGTGTGTAAGACCATGGTTGAAAGATACCATGACAACCTGATATGAAATGTGTAAGACCATGGTTGAAAGATACATGGCAACCTGATATGAGATGTGTAAGACCATGGTTGAAAGATACCATGGCAACGTGACATGAAAAGAATAAGACCATGGTTGAAAGATACCATGGCAACATGACAGAAAATGAGTAAGACCATAGTTGAGAGACACTATGGCATCACGTTAAAGATAAATAAGACCGTGGATGGGAGACGCTATAACATCTGTTGAACAATTGATATTCAGGTAAAATGTATTAGATGACGAATGGTTATATGAAATGGTTGTGTGAAATGTTTACAAGAACTGGTCATATGGAAATATATGTACAAAAGCGTTGTATGAAATAATTATGAAAATGGATAAACGAAATAAGTATAAGTACATGGAATATAATTTATGTTAAGTTTGATATAAGCTATTACCAGAATAAATATACATAAAATATATGGAAATGATGAAGCATAAAATATTGATATAATGAAATGAATGATATATGCTTGTGAAGAAACGGTAAGAGCATGATATGTTTCATGACATATACATATATGATTATCTTTGATATGTTGATACAAGGAAATTATGTAATTAAGACTATTATTAAACTCAAGTGCGACATGTCGAGAAAATAGATATATCAATGTTGAATTTATATGAGATATGTGCAAGTATACTAACAATGTTGTTGTTTGATGCTTATACAAGCGCCAAACTGTTGATTGAATGGTAATATATTTATTTTATATGATGCATTGAATCGATAAGTATTTTAATTTTTTTTAGTGATCTGCAAATGGTAGTAATGCTCCGAAACCCTGTTCTGGCAGCGGATACGGGTTAGGGGTGTTACATACATTCATTCACCTTTCTTCACATGTTTGATTAATGGCCTTTTCTATTCATTTGCACATATTAGCTTTCCATTTCGTATAGTCATTAATATCAATAATTTCATATATAAGCCTTTTCATTTTACTTTACTTACCTGTTGATCCATACAAAATAACATCGGATACTCGGGAATGCTTACACAAAGTGTGCATTTTTATGTAACCATAACCTTTCTAATAGTGCTCACATGAGTTGTAAAAGGGGCCTGCTCACACGAGCTGTGGGTCGGGATGTTAGCTACACGATGCTCCTCACACGAGCTATGGAAAATCCACAACAAATGTAAGACCTTAGCCATCGGTAGTACATCTAAGACCAGCACCCGAAACCATATAATCCTTAGTGACATGTCATTTATATCTTAAGAATTCTTAGGTTCACCTACACTTTTATTTTAGAATCTGTTAAAGACTTCATCTATTATGTTTCTTGTACTTCATTCTACTATTGAATGTTCATCTACACTTTTCTTTTAAAATTTATAGATTAAAGATCCAAACTTTCATCTTTTTCTTAAGCTTTATGTTAATGGTTGTCATTTCCTTTTCTTGCATGTTTGTTAGCTTAGTTTTTGGCATGGATAACTAAATGAGGGACTAAGTTGCAAATAAATTAGACTAAATTGAATAAACCTAAAAAATTAGGATTTACGCCCCTAAAAGAACATTTAGGCAAGTGAGACCGATAGGTAACCTTGTTGAGCATCAATTCGTTATTCCCAGGTTAGCCGGTAAAGTTGAAAGATAAATCGAATTAATTTGTCTAATTTGGTAAAGTTTAGGCCTAGAGGTAAAATGGAACCATTTTAAGAGTTTAAGAAATTTAGATCCATAATTTGAATATTAATGAACCACATCAAAATCAATCAACCACTGTTTGTTATTCATTGGTTTAATTTAGCAACTTTACATATTTTCCAGTTGAAGTACTTGTGTTAATTAGTTGATAAATTAGTGTAATTACTCCTGATTTCATTGCTTGTTGTACTATATTGTTTAGCAATTAGTTAGTTAGACTTTTTATTTTCCATGCTTGTAGCTATAATTTGCTAAATCACCGACTATCTTGGGTTTGATCCTAAGAAAAATCTCCGTACCCAATTGTCCAATTATATTACAACAGACTTGCAGACACCGCACGATAGTATAGTTTCCAATCTTTTGTTATTTTTAATGTTTATTTCTCTCTCGTTGTTCGCAAGGGCAGCGAGGGAGGTGGTCACAACCCTAGTTAAATAAACTAGGGTTTGTCATCCTAAGCATTAAACATGAGGAACTTTCAGGTCTCTCTCGTATCGGGTACAATTACAAGTACTTCCTCGACTTTTAATTCACTGCTTTATAATTCAATCCTCGATACTTATTTTTCTATTTCCGAAAGTAAAAATCTTAAATTAATTTCAATTAATTAATTAATTTCCACTAATTAATTAATTTCCACATTAAATAATTTTCTCAACTCAATTCTAATTGCGTTAAAATCATGACAATTTTACCGTAAAAGAATCTATGAGAAAAATATATTTAATATTTCTAAATTTAATGGATTCACCATTACCAATAAATTTATTTTCATTTTTTAACTTGAATTATTTAATCACTTAATTAAATAATAATTCAAAAAACCATAAATTTATTTTCCAGGATTTTTCCATTTAGAGAAAACCGCATTCATTTCCAAATATTTCTCATTTCTTTAATTTTAACATTTCTATACATTTTTGTTCATTTGATTCAGCATGTAATTCATTTTTGGTTTCAACAAATTAGCGGAGTGACCAATTGGACATATGCACTTAGGGCCTAAATGATTTATAATTAAGTTCCAGCTTTTAGCCTATTAGTTATAAACACATTTAGTCATGAAGTCATTCCACTACAGTGTTGTGATTGAGCTCTCCCTAATGACATACCATTACGAAAGCAACTCGATCAGTGCTCGTTTAAGAACCTTTTCATAAGTGTCTTACCATCATAGGATATCATTAATGTCTTTGGGATAAATTTGTTCTCCCAATATGATCTTATTTTATCTCATGGTAACCATTACATCTTCCTTCATGAAAAGTCAATTACTATCAAATAATAATCAAGTCACTCATCACAAAGACAAGCAACCCATGACCATGCGTACTTTTCATCTACCATGTAATGCCAATAAGAGAATATCATTTACCCAAATCTCCTGCTATAAATTCCACTATTGTGAATGAGACTACATAATGCAGAATCTTTATTTACTTCTTTCTAATCTCGAAGGGAATGGGATTTTTGTACCGATAGAATCTTTAGTTACTTCCTTATTTGTCTCAGCTGCTGTTGTGATTACCTCTTCTGACTCTGGCTCATTTTTTGCTTTTAGGGATACCTCTTGATGATCGTCATTATTCTCCACTATTGCTTTTGGAGCACTAGTTTATGGGCTACTTAGTACTTTGCCCGATCAGAATGCAATTTCTTTCACATGCTCCTTACCTTCTTTCCGGGGATTATCTTCCGTGTTGCTGGGAATACCTGTGCCAATTTTTCTCTTGATGTCGCCAATCATGCTCATTAATTGGCTCATTTGATCCTCGAGTTTATTCAATGTTCTTGTTGAATTGGTGTACACAGACTGCAACTGTTTGACATCAATTCTCATTGATTGCATTTCTCCCTCAATTTTCTCCAACTGTTGACCACATGCAATACGATCATTTGGGTTGAACCTGGCCTGGGGTTTTTGCAAATAAGGAGGTTCGCAGTTAGTGCTTTTAACTTAATTTAAATTATTTCGTGCTGATTTATTCACCCAATCTCAAACTTTGGTGATCTCTCTAGCTAGGATTATATGTATTTGAATAAGGGTTTCCACCTTTGTTCCCAATGTGATTTACGTCCTCAGCCGGATTATTGATATAGTGAAAGAGCGGTGTAGAAGCTGATTCGATACCGTTGAGTCTATCCACTAACTATTGATACTAATCATCCTTTTGGATAGCTTTTACTGTAGCGGGTTTCTAACCATATGTGAATCATTGAATTGGCCACTAGCAAGATTTTAGTGACATATTCTCGATGATCTCGTACTCATCCTCGTATGTTTTTTCCATAAGGGCTCTTCTTACTGCTCTGTCTAATCTAGATCGTGCATTTACATCCAGCCCATTTTAAAACACCTGCAGTCGCATCCACTCAGGAAATCCGTGGTGAGAGCATTATTGAATCAACATTTTGAATCGTTCCCATGCCTCATAGAAACTTTCTCCCCCCATTTGTCTAAAAACAACAATTTCTCTTCTTAGTTGTACTGTTTTACTAATTGGGAAAAATCTCTATAAGAACTTTCCAGCGAGTTTATCCCCTGTCGTAATACACACTGGTGTCTGTGAGTCTAATCAAGAAAAAGCATTATCAACCAAGGAGAATGGGAACAACCAAAGATTACTAACATCATTAGTGATCCCGTTATACTTAAAAGCATCACAGAGTTAAATGAACCATATTAGATGTTAATTAGGGTCCTCTGTCATACTGCCCTTAAACTACAGATTGTTCTAGATCATTTGAATCATAGTTGGTTTTATCTCAAAATTATTAACTGTAATTGTCGGTCTTGCTATACTTTCTTTAACCATGTCCAAACTTGGTAGGCATAATCCCTTAAAGTTCTTTCATTTCGAGCCATATGAATGTTTGTAGAAAGTTGTGGTGCTGGTGGATTTCCTAGGGCGTTGTTGTCAGCATTGTTAAACAGTGGATTTTCACGTGGTCAAGGGCAAAGCCAGGAAATTTCAAGAGGGGGTTGAGATAATGAAAAATAATAAATTTAAAAAAATTATTTAATAAATTATTTAATAAATAAAAATAAACTAGAAAGAAATCTAAAAATTTATTTGAATTGCACTTTTTAATCCTTGACCTCACTAAAATCATCAATTATTTCTTTAATATCAAAATTTTATGCAATTTCTTTCTTAATGTACACAACCAAAGAACTTCATAAAAAATCATCTTCCATCTTGCTACGAAGTCGAGTCTTCACAATCTTCATAGCAGAAAAAGCAAGTTCTGAATATGTTGTTGAAACTGGAAGAGTCAATATAAGACGAATCAATCTATCAATGAGTGGGTACATGATTGATTTCCACTCTTAACTAAAATGATGCAAAGTTCAAAAAATGTTGATATTTTTCTCAAATTAGGATGCTTACATACATCAAGTTCATAATGCTTCAACTGATATGGGAGACGTTCTTTCTCTTGTTGAGAAAAATCTTCTTGATAGAACTTGTTTACAAGAATGCAAATTTTATTAATATCAAATAACTTGAAAAACTCCTTGGGATCTAACGTCGTAGTAAGAATAAGAAGCTCGACAACATTTTCATTAAACCTGCTCTTCAATTCTTGCAACTAAGTTTCTATTGTAGCAAAAAATATATCGACTCGATAAAAATGCTTCACTGTAACATCTTCCTTCTTGTTGTGACTACGACCCACAATATATTGAGCTTTCATATATGGAAAATCCAACTCCCAAGTTTCACAAAAAGATATCACATTTTTCAACAATTCATTCCATCCATTATCTCTCAACTTTTGAATTAAATCTTTTGTTGTCAAAACCAAACTCATGGCATTTAATATATCTTGAGAACGACGTTGCAAAGCTTGAAAAAGGTTATCATTAATCCCTAAAACTTCCTTCATCATATGCAAAATAAAAATAAACTCAAAAGATCTCAATCTATTATATGTGTTATAAGCATCTCCTTGTTGAGAATAGTTAGAAACGATATTTTTTAGATTTTTAAGAACCGTGCTAGTAGCATTATACATCTTTAGTAAACTAGTAACTAAATGTAAATGGGAACTCCATTGAGTCTCATTAGGACGTTGTAAAGTGTCAATCTAATTTATTCATGTTCCTGTTGCTAACTCATTGATGGATACCAAACGAGTTATGTCAGCTTCTTAGGCTTTTTGTAATTCAATATGTCGTTTGGAAGAAGCCGAAGCAATATTAACAATACTAGACAACTCTTTAAAGAATTGATGCACTTCAACCACTTCTCTAGTTGCTGCAACCAATGCTAATTGAAGACAATGAGCAAAACAGTGAAGAGAATAAGCATATCAACAATCATTCAAAATCAAAACTTGTAAGCCATTAAATTCCCCACGCATATTGCTTGCTCCACCATAGCCTTGACCTCCGATATTTTGTATGTCAAAACTATGTTGCAAAAGAACATTAAAAGCCACATTCTTAAGTCAATGATGTAATATCTTTAACATGGACTATATTAAAAAACCGTTCTTTTACCTGTCCTTGTTTATCAATAAATCTCAAAATAATTTTCATTTTCTCTTTTTTTACTCGTCTCTCGCTTCATCCACAATAATGTTGAACTTTCTACTCTCGCTTCATCCACAATAATGTTGAACTTTCTATCGCCAATTTCTTCACGAATTACATTTCGAACTCTACTGGCATAAATTTGCAAAATCTCTTTTTGTATTGTTGAAGAAGTATAACTAGCATTTTGTGAAGCACTTTTCAAAACATCTTCAAATTTCTCATTATATATGCTAATAGTGATAACAATTCAAGAAAGTTCCCACAATTTTTTGATCCCTAACTTTCATCATAACCTCTAAAAGCACACCCTTGAAATGACAACCACTAAACAACATCTATACTAGTTTTCAAATGTAGACGATTAGCTACAATTTGTTGTGTTGTTTATCTATCAAGTGATACTTCAATATGTTGAGCTTGATTCATTAAATCTGCATAAGCTCGTTGTGCATTGTTATGCAATAAATTCTGATCTTTCCCATATGTGTCAAAAAAGCACAATTGCATCCATCGTGTATCTTTTTCCAATTATTAAAACCACTATGAGTAAATGCAGTTGACCCAAAACGACTACTTGGATTGCTATTAAAAAGAAAACAAAGAAAACAAAATACTGCATCTTTATAATTTAAATATTCTAACTAGGAAAATTTTTTAAACCATGATGGTTGAAAATAACGATGATGCTTTTTTGAATTGGAAACGGGATATTCTAAAAGAATAGGTTGATATGGTCCAGCCTTAATATAAGCTCTTCAAATTTCATCACGCATATTAACTGGATACTCATATATTTGCTTACATAACCCGGGTTCACATTCTAAGTTAAACAAATCAAGTGCCTCATCTTCAACTGTAGGAATGTTAGAAGGACAAGCATTAGAGTTTAAAGGAGCAAACGATGAAGGTGGTACCTCAATTTGTGACGCTTCTGAAGGTGATTGTGTTGTCTCTATAACTTTCTTTTAAAAAAATGAATCAATTGTTTTCGACTTCATAACTACAATATCTTAAAAGATAAAAAAATCTATAAAAAAATTAAACTATAAACTTTAAAACACAATAAAAAGAATTGTAAAATTGTAAAAATATGAAAAAAGAAACTTAGAAGATGAACTCGATGTCGCGTTTGAAGGACAAACGTTGATAACAACAGTTGTTAATAGAAATAGGAAAAGATACTTCTTTTTCACTATTTAACAAATTGAATTTTAACCTACATTCACATTTAATGTTATATTAAAAAGTGAACAACTATCATCTAAAAATAGAAAGTTGGAAATATATCAATATTACATTTAATATTATATTAATGTTGATTAAAATATTATATTATATAAATATTTAAATTTAAAAAGTTAAAATATATTACATGGAAAAAAAAGATTTTTTTTTAATGTTCAAAGTTGGAAAGAGGGGCCAAACAACAATTTAATGGGGGCCAAAGTTTCTAAATATTAAGAGGCTAAATAATAAATATTTTTTTATAATTTTAGGGGGGTCGGGGCCACAGCCAGCCCCCTGATTCACCACTGCACTTGGTACATTACCCGTAGCTAGTGGTGGTGGATCTTGCATCTGCTATTGCTGTCGGCGATTTCTTTGGATTATTCTCTCTAGATTTGTTGTTGCTACAATAGATGTGCCCCTACTGCGAGTCATATACTAAACCCAGAAATAAAATATTAGTAACAATAAATGAAATAAAACAAAATCGTATTTATAACTTAAAAATTTCTAATTATTCTAATTAAGTTCGAAAATTAAAATTAACCTAATGATGTTGCCTCTTCGACAACGACACCAACAACTTGACCGCTTCCGGACGTACTAACGTCTAGAGTATGAATACTACAAAAAAATATAGAATTACGATGTGATATCCACAAGTAAATGAGTCTAGTTGTAATATAGTTTTACAACGGAGTAGGTGAGTACTCCAAGGATCGTACCCAAGAGAGGCAACCACTAGATCAATTCTAACCTAAACACTAAAAGATCTAATTGGTAATTTAGATTCAATTATAGTACGAAGAATATAAAATAAAGGATTTTTAGAGTTTTTATAATGATAAAAATAAATTAACATAAAAAGATAAAATTCAAGAGATTAAAAAGGAAGAATAAATCAAATTTGATTATGGGTGATTAGCTCACTACAGTAATTCCATCAACTGTCACTTCGGGTTCCTCGTCCGTCAACTCGTCTCTACCCTAGCAAGATCTTTCGATACTCCACTAACATAACAAGTCAGCAAGAACTACCTATCTTCTGGCCTTACAGTCTAGACTGATTTGGGGTTAAGGTGTTCACAAATGGACAATTCCAATTTTGGGTTAATTCCCACCTTGATGACTTCCTGGGATTGTCAAACCTAGGGTTTTTCACGTTCTCCCCTTCCCAAATAGCTGATCCATTGAATAACATTACAAAACAATTAACAGATCATAACTCCACTCACTACTCCCCTATAGAAAGATTAGTTCCTCATGACGTTCATAAACAATATATAATCGATTTAAAGAGAAAGTATGCTAATTAAATCAAGCAGATAGAGTAAATGAAAGAGCCTGATTGTATTGATATTAAGCGTAAATCCACAGAGTTGAATGATTCCATAATTCAGCTCTCTTAAAAGAAAACAACAAACAAATAAACTAAACTATTGAAACCTAAGAAAGAAAACAAAACTAAATACTAAGGAAGAAACTAGTTTAATTCAAATGTGTCTTTACCATGTGCCAAATGAGCCTATTTATAGTCTTCAGGTGGTCGTCGTCTTTAACCCTATATTAGCTGATGTTCTTAAGCTTTAAGTTTGATTGTACAGACCAAAACACCCTTGCTTTGTGTCTAATTTTCATCCCAGAGTCGAAGTCACGACACATCAGGACTTGTTCGCGACACCTTCAATCTGTGTCTCGACATCAAAGGTAGACTTGAGTTTGCTTCATTTTGTTCCCTATGTTGCGGCATCAGTCCTTCTATGTTGTGACATAATGTCCAGTATCGTCCTAAAATGTCTTATGAGGGTCTCCTGCACACTCACAAAGTACGTTAGCTCTCTCTTGGGCCTCATTCAGCCCTTAGGGTCAATAAAAGACTCAATTTGCACATTTTATTAAATGTAAGCAAAACTAAAGAAACTTAACTAAAATGTAATGAAAATGCTTGTATTCAAGCTCCTTAAGTGTGAAAACTAGTTCAATCCGCTACACTGAATTACGACAAATCAAACTCCCTCACACTTAAGTCATTGTTTGTCCTCAAGCAACATAAACAAAGATGGCAAATGAACATGACAACCCTTGAGCAAATATAATACAAGTATTGACTTCGGAGCATATGACTTAGGCATTTCAAGCTTACTAACAACTTCAACATGATGAATAGTTGACTTACCACCTTTGACTTCAAGCATCTATGTTCAGTATGTTACAAAATATACAAGTATTAAAGGGTCTCACCTATAGAAATCCATCAACAAATCATACAAGTACTTTGATTATCCGAGTAGAATACAAATAGTAGTTGATGCGCATAATTAGTATGATGTCCATTCATGTATAAGGATATTTAGGTCACATAGGAATTTTTTGGCTTGTAATGTTTTGAAGCTTAGGACATGTATGAAATTCTAAGACAGTAAGCATCAAAAGGGTTACACACAAAAAAATAGTTTGGCACATCGTATTGATCTATATTCTTCCCCCTTAGTGACCCTTACCCGTTCACTGTCTTATTTCTCCTTCTCTCACTTTCTTTTTCTCTTTATATAGGAAAACATAACATGACATAGTAACTACGGCTAGCCTACAAGTTTCGGTGCACTAATGAACGAGTTTTTTCTATTGTTGTGACTTTTTCACAGTTCTTTTTCAATTTTTCTCACTCAAGAATTTTTTTAGCTTTTCATGTACTTTTTCTACTCGTATGGATTTTCTTTTTGGATTTCTCTTCTTGTTTTGCACTTTCAGGCTAACCAATAATTCTCATATCATACTAGTCTTTCCTTTTTTCACATATTTTTACAAACTCCATCATGATTATCTATTTAATGCTCAATACGTATAGTCAAATGTTTATAATCATACAGTGCAAGACCAATGAACAAAGGCAAATAGAAATTGACATTTTCAGGCTCAAGGCTTGTAATGTGGTTTATCAAAAAGTGTCACGGGCTCAAAAATTGGTACTAAAGGTGAATTTATAATTAGGATAGCTTTTTAACTCTGGATGTGTTCCAAACAATGCCTTAGGTCATCCCTAAATCTCTCAACATGCACAAATTTAATCAACCAAACAAATACAAATTCAAGTATTTATTATTCGTACTAGCATGCTCGTTTCCTTGTATTTTCTATATCACTTGGTATAGTTGATTGCTTAATACCTATTTATAGTGTAACATATAGAACTTAGTAGCCTAACAATCAAAAGTTTAAAATCACCTATCATCATGCCAAATTTATTCATAAACACAAGCAACCTATGTACATGTTCCTAACGAATCACTTGTATTTCTACAAGTTCAAGCACATAAAAGATAAGAAAAATCTTAGAAAATGTAAAAACTTGAAGCAAATTTTCTATGCTATCCCATATATGCATACTTTAGTTGACACATTTTCCTCAATGTGTAGCCCATAAATAGATAATGAAGGAATTAACCCGATTGATCATAGTCATTCCAATTGCTAATGGTAGGTGCTTCCTCCTTTGATCGTGTTAGCTCGAATTGTTTGTGTCTCATTTGTGTTGGGTTCTTACATAGAAAACTTAACAAAGTGCAACAAAACAAAAAATCTATTTATTATTCCTACTCCTACAAAGTCTAAATTAAAATCAATAATTAATACAAGTCTTTATAAAAATAAAATAGTTCAATTGTCCTTCTCATCCATCTCCTTACTCTTATCATTCTCCTCGTTTTCTCCTCCATCATCGCTTTCATGCAGTTCTTCTTGCTCTGCTTTGTCGGCCCAAACATGTCAGGTGTGTAATTGAGGACCCAGATGTTATTTTGCCTTGCAAATTCTACGAATATTGGTCCCAACTCTTGCATCCACTGTATCATCCAATCAAGTTTTGGATGACTACTTTCACGAATATCTTGTTAAGCTCGTATCAACCTTTGTGTTGGAGTCAGTGTAGCCATCACTTCCTATTGTCACTTGTTTCAATCCTTTATTTGTTTGGCTTGCAATTTTGTGTACTGTTGGAACAAGATGTCGCCATAAATACTTTTGGACGATTTTAGCGACTGCTCAGTGAATGTCATAGGTACACTCGCCTTTTTGCATAATGATGTCATTAAGTGGGGAAAGAAGACTCCCACCTTCTGGCTACCAATGCATCTTCTCATATTCTGATGAATCTATTTACCGATACATACCTACTTTTTTTGCAAAATAGCATAGAATAACACTACTCTAAAAGTTTAACGTTAGAAACATTTAAAGCAGGCACGATTTTTGTGCATACAAATTGGATCCATATTTTAGCATTAGGAAACATGATCGCTTGATGAAAGGATACTAGGATATTGGCACCTGCGCGATATTTCCATTCACCCCTTCTTTTAGTCAAGAAGTTTATAATACTATCCATATCTATATCTCGAAAGTATTCTAGATCAATTTCATCAACGAAATCATTCTCATAATATGGAGCATTATAAAAATTACAAATGATTCGAGGGGTTACTCGCACTTCCTTCCCTCGCACAAGTACCATATCCCACATACGGCCTTCAGTATTTCTTGACTCATGGTCCCATAAAGACGCATAAAACTCTTGAACAATAGGAACTACGGTATTTTCTTTTGAAATTGTCCAAAAATATTCTCACCTATGATATCTAACTAAAGGTCATATTTCCTTACATAAAACCTTTAATGAATCAAATCCCCTCTCTTGGATAAAAGGTTTTTCCTTGAAGTTTCGTAAAATATTTCCCAATATCCTGGTTTGCAAAATTAGAAGGGTTTGGATCCATCGATGGTTCGGATTCATTGGTTCTTCTAACTTTTCTAAAAGGCGTGATATTTCAATCATAATACAATACTAAGCAAACAGTAAAAAAAATTGAATTTAGAAACTCTTAACCTTAATATATAACTGAAGCTCATTTGAGTTTCTTGCTTTTCCGCGGTGTTCCAGTTACTTGTTGCCTCAAATATGGTCGAAGAGTTTGCAAAGAATAACTAGAATGTTTAAGAAATTACGGGTTTAGAGTTTAAGAGGTTTTGATAGATTTGAGAAAGTTTGGGGGATTAAGGGTTAAGAGGTGTTTTAATTAGAAATAAGTATGATTTTAAGTTCAAAATAGAGTTTTAAAGGGTTAAAAATCGGGTTGAATGAATATTATTCCGTCAGGTTGTGCAATTGAGTCAAGTCGAGCTTGGAGAAAATTACAGCGATGCTGCGACAAAGGGGTTTCGTGTCACAACATCCCTGGAAAACTGCCTATGTCGCGATATTGGGGTTCGATATCGCGACTCACCCTGCAGCTTAAAGGTCTGAAGGAAACTACCTACTATGCCGCGACTCACTGGGCGATGTCACGACACTGACTCTATTTTGGCTCAAAACCTCTAACTTCAAGGATGTTTCAGTTTAGAGATGAACCTACATCAAATAAAAGTTAAAATATAAACTACGTGATTAGTTACATATACAATAATTTGCAAAAGTTAAGAAGCAATTCAACTAAATTTTAAGTTTTACTACCAAATTCATTCGACAGTGTCACCAATTCACTGATAGAGGATTTCATTGTTTAATCAGTATTAGTCCATCTTCCATCTTGTCGTTCCACCTACTTCCATTTTTCTCTTTCCTTAAACTTTGTTTATTCTTTCTGCATGCATAAAAGGAAGTGTGTCCCTTGACTCGGGGACATTAGAAATAAATAATAATTATTTACATTGTTCCCCTAACTTCATATTATCTTCATCACTTGATTGGTGGCCACATTTAAAAGTTTCAGTCTCACCATTAATTTTCATAATTAATTCATTCTTTTCTAAATCAATGGTGGATCTCAATGTGGATAAAAAGGGTCTTTCTAATAAGATCGGTATATCATGATCTTCTTCAAAATCAAGTACCATAAAATTTGTGGGGATAATAAAACATCGTACTTTAACTAACACATCTTCCAATAATCTTTTGGATGTACCAAAGACCTGTCAGCCAATAGTGATGTTATTTGAATAGTTTTTAGATCCCCTAACCCAAGTTTTCAAAAATTCATAAAGGCATTAAATTAATACTAGCTCCTAGATCGCATAGAGCTCTATTAAAGTGAATACTTCCGATCTCTATGGGAATAGTATAACTCCCCAAGTAATTCAATTTTTGAGGTACCTATCTTGAAATAATCACACTACAAGAAGCATTTAAAGTAACTTGTTCTCCTACATTAATTTTCTTACGCTAACCCTCTTCTCCTTTAAAAATTTTGGCGTGTTTTGGAACTTTTTCAATAACTCAATTAAAGGTAGGTTAACATTCAATGTTTTAAACAGGTTTAGGAAACTTACAAATTCATCCTCATCCCCCCCATTGCTTTTCTTCTAGTCTCAAATAGAATGGGATTTTTGTACCGGCAGAATTTTTAGTTACTTCTTTCTCTATCTCAGCTACCGGTGTGGTTACCTCCTCTAACTCTAGCTCATTTTCTGCTTCTAGGGATACCTCTTGATGATCGTCATTATTCTCTACAATGTTTTTTGAAGTAATGGTTTTTGGGCTACTCGCTACTTTGCCCGACATGAGTACAATTTCTTTCACATGCACCTTAACTTTTCTCCGAGGATTATCTTCCGTGTTGCTGGGAATACCTGTGTCAATTTGTCTCTTAATGTCACCCATCATGCTCACCAATTGGCTCATTTGATCTTCGAGTTTAGTCAATGTTTTTGTTGAATTGGTGCATACAGACTACACCTGTTTGACATCAATTCTCATGATTGAGTTTCTTCCTCAATTTTGTCCAACTACAATATGGTCATTTGCGTTGACCCTGTCCTGGGGTTTTTACAAATAAGGAGGTTTATAGTTAGTGTTTTTAACTTGATTTAAATTATTATATGTTCCTTGATTCCCCATCCCATATTAGATTTTCGTGATCTCTCCAGCAGAGATTATATGTATTCGAATAAGGGTTTCCACCTCTGTTCCCGACATGATTTACATCCTTAACTAAATTGTTGATATAGTAGAAGAGCAGATTGTCTCCCCTATACATAGACGGTGTAGAAGTTGATTCGATATATTTAAGTCTAGCCTATAACGACCCCAAATTCTCAAGTCAACATTCAAGCGTTGACCTAGGTTGGTGATGGATAAATTTATTTTAGGATTGGGTTTTGTTGGATATAATTTGGGTGGATTTTGGACCTTTTTTATAGGAAATGAAGGATGTTTGGAAACTTGTGTGAAGTAGAGGGAATATGGATGGCTAATATGGTAATTTTACTATTTTTGAATAAAAGTCTTCTCCCAATTAGTGGGAAAAGATGGTTTGGCAAATTGAGGTATGGGATAAAGTGGATTTGTCCCCTTTTTTCCCTATGTTATAATCACACTATTTTTTTCTTTTCAATTTTTTTTTTCTTTCTATCTATTTCTCTTAGCAAACCGTGTAGGAAGAGAGGGATTTGAGTGAGTTCTCACCATTTTTCATCCTCCAAAATCTCAAAGAATGTAAGGGCCTTGATCTAGCTTTTTTTTTAAAGTTCCATGGAAAAAAAATATCTATGTTCATCAAGGATAAAGGTGGAGGTGTTTGGGTGTTTGGGAGGGTTTGAGTTTGAAGAAGTCTTTAACCATCTTCTCATATATTATTTTTTTAAAGCATGTATTTTTTCATCCTATTAAAACTTTTTTTTAGGGGGGGTGGGGGAATCTTATGTGTTACATGGTTATTAGTTAAAAAGGGTGGTGAATCTTTTAAAGGTAAGGGCAAAGGCAAAGTGGTGGAAAGTTAGGCAAGAAACTTTGTTGGTGTTTTTCCATCAAGGTGGTATCCTCTAACTCTCCTATGCTTCTTGATAAGTCATAAATATGATGCTCATGTGATAATGCATGCATGTTATATGTCTTTGGGTGAAAATCATGTTTGGATGATTTAAAATAAAGCTAAAAAACTTAGTTGTGAAATCTGCCAGAAACAAATTATTACATGAACAGTAAGTTTAAAAATTCACCATAAATTCTGTAAAAATAATCAAGAAGTGACCTATACATCATTGTAACCGTGAGTCAACCTAGTTTCGTTTAGAACAAATAGAGATCAATTTCAATTTGTATTTGAAAAGATATAAATTTTTTAGTATTAAAAGGTCATAAAAATCTGGCAGTAGAATTTTTATAAAACAGATTTAGCAGTGACTTTGAAAAATCACCAAAAATTTCATAATAGAAAATAGAGAGTGAGCCTTATATCTCTATAATCGTGCAGAAGTCTAGTTTCGTTTAAAACAATATTGCTCATTTAGAATTATATATTAAGAGTTATTAATTTTTAAATGTGGAAAGGTCGAAATGTCAAGGTAGCAGACTGTCACATCTCATTAGTTAATATTTTAGCTGGAAGGATAAGCAAGTTGAAATGAGTATGAGACTCAAATGTGATGGTTGTATTTTTGTGATTATATTTTTGATGCTTTGTTCACGCTCAGCCTTCGGGCTCTAACCTAACTAGCGGCCATGAGTGGCACTCCAGAAAACCTTACGGACACCTGGGATTATTTGACTAACGGCCTTGAATGGCACGGGACCATCCAGATACTCGATTATTTGAGTAGTTTGTGCGCTCTAACAAGTTTGACAAGTTTGATATGCAAGTGATTTGGTTATGTAGATTTAGTGACTCATGATTTAATTATTCGATACTCATGTCATGTTTCTATGTGTACATTTGATTTGCATGCTTATATTTATAAATTGCTTGAAGTATGGTAGATTTTTGGTGTACCACTGAGCCTACAAAGCTCAGCCTTCAAATTGTCTTAATGTTCATATTTGTAGACTTTTGTTCGTGTCCGAGGAACATCATCGACGAGAGATTCCTAGCATCACGTATTCAGAGTACAGTACATTATCTTTTAGTGGGCATTGTATTCCTAAGGCCTTACTTGTATTTTTTTTGTAGGTTTGTAACTCATTTATCATTTTTTTTATTTTGACTATTTTGATATATGATGATATTGGAGCTCCACATATTTTGTATAACTATTTTTATTACTATTTTCAGTATAACTATGTATGGTCTCTTATATAAAATGTATTTCAATATTTTAAATTATTTGAAAATTTTGCTAGGTTGTTCCGATGACCTGATGTAGCATCTTAGTATTCGAATACTCTGTATTCGGGATTAGGGTGTTACATATCCACTAATTGTTGATATTTATCATCCTCTTGGATAGCTTTTACTGTAGCGGGTTTCTGACTATATGTGAAGCATTCAATTGGCAATTGGCAAGAGTTTAGTGTCATATTCTTGATGATCTCGTACACATCCTCATACATTCTGTTTATAAGGGCTCCTCCTGCTGCTCCGTCTAATCCAGATCGTGCATTTGCATCTAGCCCATTATAAAACACCTATAATCGCATCCACTCAGGAAATCCATGGTGCAGGAATTTTTGAATCAACATTTTGAATCATTCTCATGCCTCATAGAAACTTTCTCCCTCCATTTGTCTAAAAACAACAATTTCTCTTATTAGTTGTACTACTTTGCTAATTGGGAAAAACTTCTATAAGAACTTTCCAGCGAGTTCATCTCATGTCTTGATAGACCCTGGTACCTGCGAGTCTAACCAAGAAAAAGCATTATCAGCCAAGGAGAAGGTTAAAAATCGAAAATAAATAGCGTCATCAATGACCCCATTATACTTAAAAGTATCACAGAGTTGAAGGAATCGTTTTAAATGTTGATTAGGGTCTTCTATCATAGTGCCCCTAAACTATTGATTGTTCTAGATCATTTGAATCATAGTCGGTTTTATCTTGAAATTATTAATTGTAATTGTCGGCATTGCTATATTTTTTTGAACTATGTCTAGACTTGGTAAGGCATAATCCCTTAAAGTTCTTTTGTTTCGAGCCATATGAATGTTTATAGGAAGTTGAGGTGCTGGTAGGTTTCCTAAGGCATTATTGTCAATGTCATTAAGCAGTGGATTTTCACGTTGTACGTTACCCACAGCTAGTGGTGGTAAATCTTGCATCTGCTATTGCTGCCGGTGATTTCTTTAGATTATTCTCTTTGGATCTGTGACTACTATAATAGGTGTGCCCCTACTACGAGTCATACACTAAACCCAGAAATAAAATATTAGTAACAATAAATGAAATAAAACAAAATTATATCTATAACTTACAAATTTTCTAATTATTCTAATTAAGTGAGAAAATTAAATTAACCTAGTAACGTTGCCTCATCGATAACAGCACCAACAAATTGACTGCCTCCGGACGTACTAACGTCCAAAGTGTGAATACTGAAAAAAAATATAGAATTATGCGGCAGTTTCTACAAGTATACGAATCTAGTTGTAATATAGTTTTATAATGAATTGGATTAGTACTCTGAGAATCATACCCAATGGAGGCGACTGCTAGATCAATTCTAACTTAAACACTAAAAGATCTAATTAGTACTTTAGATTCAATTATAGTACGAAGAATATAAAATAAAAGATTTTAGGGATTTTTATAATGATAAAAATAAAACAACATAAAAAGATAAAATTCATGAGATTAAAAAGGAAGAATAAATCAAATCTGATTATGGGTGATTAGCTCATTTCAATAATTTCCATCAACTGTCACTTCGGGTTCCTCATCAATCAAATAGCCGTTACCCTAGCAGAATCTTTCGATCTTCCACTAATATAACGACTTAGCAAAAACTACTTATCTTCTAATCTCACAGTCTAGACTGATTTAGGGTTAAGGTGTTCACGGATGGAGAATACCAATTTTGGGTTAATTCCCACCTTGATGACTTCCCGAGGTTGTTAAACCTAGGGTTTGTTTCACATTCTCCCTTTCCTAAATAGTCGATCTGTTAAGTAACCCTACAAACAGTTAATAGATCACACATCCACTCGTTAATCCACCATAGAAGAATTAGTTCCTTATGGCATTCATAAACAATATATATTTAATATAAAGAGAAAGCATGCTAATTAAATCGAGAAGATAGAGTAAATGAAAGAGTCTGATTGTATGGATATTTAGCGTAAATCCACAAAGTTGAATGATTCCACAATTCAGATCTCTTGAAAGAAAATAACGAACAAATAAACTAAATTATAAAAACCTAAGAAAGAAAATGAAACTAAATATAAAGGAAGAAACTAGATTAATTCAAAGGTGTCTTTAACATGTGCCAAAAAAGCCTATTTATAGCCTTTAGGTGGTCGTCATCTTTAACCCTAGGTTAGCTGAAGTTCTCGAGCTTTAAGTTTGATTGTGCGGACCAAAATGCCCTTGTTTTGTGTTTAATTTCTGTCCCAGAGTCGATGTCACTACACATTAAGACTTGTGTCATGACATAGCATCCAGTATGCTCTTCTGTAGCCATCTTCAGGGGTATGTCGCAACACCCTTAGTCTGCGCCGCGACATCGAAGGCAGACTTAAGTTTTCTTCATTTTGTTCTCTATGTTGCAACATCAATCCTCCCTTGATGCAACATAGCATTTAGTATCGTCCTAAAATGCCTTCTAATTGTCTCCTGCACACTCACAAAGTACGTTAGCTCTCCCTTGGGCCTCATTCGACCCTTAGGATCAATAAAAGACTCAATTTGCACATTTTATTGAGTGTAAGTAAAACTAAAGAAATTTAACTAAAATGTAATGAAAATGTTTATATTCAGGCTCTTTAAGTGTGAAAACTAGCTCAATCTGCTACACTGAATTATGACATATCAAAAGGCTAGACACATTAGGTTCTATTGCTATAAGTTAATGAAAGATCAAAGGATGAGAAAAACAATGCATGTCTAAGCTAATTTTGCAACATTGAAAAGAACATCACTTAGACAACATGTTTGCAACAAGACGAACTTGAATGATAAAACAAAGAGAATGATTTTTCATTACTTTGGGAAGGTTGCCCTTATTAAGCCTTATTGTTTCAAGTTGAAAAAGGACTTGTAGGAAGTTAAATATGGTGCAACAGTTCTTCAAACAGTTGTCTAGATAGTTGTTTAGTCAAGAACAAGAATAAGATAGTTTGGTGTGAAGTGAGTTTGGGTGAAAAAAGATCAGACACATTTGAGTTATAAAGATTAGCAAATTATTGATGATCGTATGAAACATGAGGTTGCAACTCATGTTGATAATATGGAAAACTTTTTGAAAATCAAACATGCTCCATTGCGTGGAAAAGGTAGTACCTCATCCCCTTGAATAAACTCAAGGCAAACAAACAACAAAAGCATAGAGTAAGAGGGAGTAAGTTTGTTGATTTTAGTATAGTCTAGTTCATTTCTATCTTGACTATGGTTTATGAATTTGAGATTTATTTCAATGTTTTATTTGGTATCTCTTGTGTACTGATGACATAGTGATAGGGGAAGTATATACCATTTGCTTATGTTTTGTCAAAAAGTCAAAGAGGGAGATCGTAAGGACCAACCTGATCAGTCACTTGTTTAAACATCTGATTAGTCAAGAAGTTGAGAAAACCTAGGTGGTTTTATTTGTTGGCTTATTTGACTTGGGTTTTTTCATATGTCCCAAAAGCAAATGGACTTTAAAGACGTGTTTTATTTTGCCTCATAGTCATAATCGAAGTTGGAGTTTTTGAAGAAGTTGAGGTCGACTTGACTTTGTGGATAAAGCTTATGATTATCCTTTGCACTTGTCTTGACTGTTTTCAAGGAGATTAATTTTGCATCATTTTGGGATTATTATTAAAGATAATTCAAGAAGATATTCATATTATAATTTAGAATTTTACTTTATCAAGACTACTTTAAGAAGCTATTAAATTTAGCCTATAAATAAGTTGTTGTGCCGCACACACTGGGTGTGTCTTTGGAGTGCTTTTAGCTGGTTATTTGTGTTTCTACACTCTTGTGTTTGGCATTTTATTGGAGAGTTTATACTTGATTTAAGTGAGGTTTTTAGGTGAGTGATTTGTAATGGTTGGGACTAGTGTTGGGGCTACATTTATTTTTTTTGTATAAGGGTAAATTAGGTTTTAGACAATAATTAATCCGGAAAAGTGTTGAATAAGAATTGGAAAAAGAGCGAACCAAAGGTTCTTCCATGTATCTTTACCAACTTAGAAAACTATTAATCGTTGAGCCTGCCATGACATAAACTTGAATCGCCGCTCATTGCTCATGGAAAACATGTCTCATCGTCCTGCCTTTCGAAGAATATTGCTAGACCACAAGTTGCCTCTGTTATGAGAGTTGGGCCTGTTTCGCTTTACGAGTTTTTATATTTGTTTGTTTTTGTTTGGATTTGAATTAATCTAGTCTAATGGTTTCTGTTGTTTTGGCCAATTGATCGTTTGTGGGGGTTCATCTATGAACCTTTGTTTATCTTTGTTCTTGAATCTGAATGCCAAATGAATGAATGACTATTCATCTTGAAAAGAATATGATATCAGTTTGGGTTTATATTAGACAATATAACATCAAACTTAAAATTAGTTAATTGGGGTAATATTACACATTTCACTTAAAGACGAAATGGGTAATTAATTAGGTAATATTACACATTCCTTTCAAGTGCTCAACAGCTTTGAGAGTGAAAACTATGGTGTATGTCCATGAATGCTGAATTCTTTCAGGTGTTGTGCACTAGTATAATTGTAAGTAACATATACAAGTCATAATGTTGTTCATTAATGGGGAGCTCGCATAAAGAAAATTGCACTCAGTTCTGGTCTATTGTGAACAAAACTTAAGGTAAAATTATGCTTATCCAGAAAAGATTATGTTGCAATAAAAAAAAAAGGAAGGTAGAGCAACAAACAAAATATATATAAAAAGATGTAAAATAGCTTTGCTTATATATAAAAATGGCATTGCCTCATACATATATATAAAAAGAGACAGAGAAGGAGAGGAAGAGAAAGAAAGGCTCAAAAAGACTAAAGACGAGTGAATTACGATGATCCAACAGTCTTGAAGGATTCATGAATGTGCCTTAAGGTGTCCTCATCGCGTTTCCACTCAGGCGCCGGTGCATTGACAAAATGAGCATAAAGCTTGTTCTTTGCGCAAGTGACTGCAATCAAACTATGCTTACCAATTCCATCAATCTCGTACACATAATAAAGCTGTCCATTTTCGTCTTTCTTCTCCTCGGAGACCAAGCTGTCGGCCCCGGCAATCAAATCCTGCAACTCCACGTCTGATAATGCCAAGTTGTTCAAAATCACGTCTTTGGGGGCTAATTGCCTGAACCCAGCCAAGAATGTTAAGTACTCTTTCTCTTGTCTTTTCTTGGGGTTGTAGAATTCGCTGTCCGTCCCGTTGGTGCCCTTTTCAACTTTGGAAACTAAACGCTCTTTCCATCCGTCGGGGACATCATAGACGTACTCGGCGGAGGCTTTCTTGTCGGAGTTTCCACCGTAGCCTCCGTAGTTGGCGGCACTGGCGGCGGTTCCGTAGTAGACGTTGTATGAATCAGAGGCAATGGAGGAGGGAGGGGAGGTTAGGAGTAAGGTGGTGGTGGCTAAAGCGGTGGTTAGAGCGGTGGTTAGAGGCTTGGGGAAGAAGAGGAGCGGCGGTTTCAGATAAGGGGTTTTAGGATTGGCGGTGGAGGAAGAGAGAATGGAGGGAGATGGAGAAGAGGATAGGGTTGCCATGGGAATTGGAGAGATGAGTGGTTCTCTTTTCGTCTTTAAACCTTACACTAATTTATCTGTCCCAAGATTTTCCTTATCCCAACTTTTGTTTTAATTTTCTTATTTTACATATTTTTATTTCTTTAGTTCAAATATTATTATGCAACTTGAGGAAGTAAAATTTCTAATATACTTCTGGATCTCCTCATCCACCTATCACCAACTTAATCCAATTATTATTCTTTTTAGTTCAAATTTTAAAAAACACCCTTTTTTTATAATTAATTGATTAACTTATGTTTACTTATTTTTCTATCCTATTTCACATTAATTAACTCCTAAACTTATTTAAAATGAATTAATAATTACATAATGCTAGACATTCGATTTCCATATTCTTAATTCTTTTAATATACAATATTTTGTTTTTAGATATTATTACTTAAAATCCTTGTCGCCTGGTAGCAGAAAGCCCCGATACATATAAGTGTGTGTAGAAAAATCTTTTTATTAGTCATCAACTTAATTCATATTGCTAAGCCTCTCCATCGTATTACTTCTTCGTGGGTTATAGTGCACTGCATAAATCAAGCCCATTACTACAGGCTGCCAAGGGTTCAAATAATGCTGCTTTCTCAACCTGTACTTCCGATGGCTTCACCCACCATCATAGTATATACAAAGAAACTAAAAACAATATAAATGGTAGTGTATAAATTGACAACTACTTTCTCCCAATACCTACGGTCAATGCTATTATTAAAATTTCAGCATACCACTCGGAAATCCGCCATAATACAGCAGTGGCATCTTGTATGTTATGCCTAAACAAACCATATACAATATCACCCATTGGTCTCAAAATGATGGTTCGCTGTCATCGTTTGAGTGAAAAAAATAAAATAAAATATATGAAAAGCAAATCCAAAATTTACTTGGTAAAATTTAAACAACTGCGAATAACATGAGCTATACTAGTAATAATATTCAACGTCTTTATCTTTGTGATGAAACCCGGCAAAAAAACTGACGGTCATTCTGGTCTCCTCAGCCAGCTGCCCCAGCAGCACGTTTATCACTTTCACCTTGCTCCTCTCTAGCAAACTCTTCTATTAATTCCCGTTGTCTTCCCGTCAGATTCCTGTACATAAATCGAGTAAATTTGCTTTCAACTGCGAATATGCTCCTAGAAACATGGATTTCGATGGACGATGGAACAACTTCAGAAATTTTTGGCATATAAAACTTACTTTGGGATGCTAACATTGAAATGCACATATTGATCACCAAATGAGTATGAGTTCCTTGTTTTAATTCCTGTTGACAAACATACACAAATATATCGAAGATAATGCAAGTTAAATCAAAGACAGTTACGATAGGAAGAGGGATTCAATTGCACATGAAAAAGAAGACCAACAGATTTCAAATTTTAGATATATGAAAGAAGGTCCGGGGTCTAGAATTTAGAGTTTTGAGTTTTTAGTGTTCTCATTTTTACTTATCAATGAAATTAAATAACAGAATTCAACTCAAGCAAATTAAAATAGAATACAATAAAGTTACCTATAAAGAAAAGAGAAAAGAAAATTTTAATCCCAGACTTTCAAAGGTGAAAAGACAAAACTAGAAAATTTTATGCATTCAAATAGGTAAAAGCAGTTCTTGAAACATGAAAAAATGAATACACATACACTCTGGCATTTGAATCAAATGGCAGGTGCATGAATCCCTACTCAAAGAGGGGCTTTTGAAATTCCTCCCCAAGTCAAAAAAATGGTTACACTAAATTTAATGAAATAAGGCCCTTTATGTTTATCATGAGAAAGGCATTTTCAGAAACATATCAAAGTCAGGTAAGATTACTAATTTACTAGTATGGACCACAGTTAAAAGATCAATGAGAATTTCTTTTTCTATACCAACTTGGAAAAGGAACCAAATATATATCTATCTTATTCCCAGATTTTTTTCCATACCTTTATTCTTTAGAACAACCTTCTGGCCTGGTTGAGTGCCAGGACGGACCTGCAAATTGAAAGCAACATAGATTAGAAGCCTCAACTAGAAATTAAAGGTCCCTTTCTAAGCTTTACACAATCATACACAATTTCCAACAAACCTTGAGCACAACATCACCGGTAAGAGTTGGGACCTGGATGGTTCCTCCCAAGATTGCCTGCAAAAAAGGGAAAAAAAATCAAATTAATTCATTTGTCAGATAGAAGGACCAGTCTCACCAGGAGGACATATACAAAAGGCATACTGAAGCAAACAATAGGATATAATCCCAGAGTTAACAAACCCCTTAGTCATTGCTTAAAAAGATTTAAAAAGAAATGCACAGTTAGAAAATCCAACAAAGTTATTTGACAGTGTATGACCATCTAAAGCAGAGAAACAAGCCATAGAAGATAAGTGATTTTTTTATTGAGCTATCAAATAAAGGCGTTGCTAAAGACCTCCACACGTGAGCCACTTAATAGGTCATTTCAAAAATATTCAAATTCCAGTTCTACCTGAACAACACTCAAAACAGCATCCACGTGAACGTTGGCACCTTCTCTACGAAAAACTGGGTCTTGCCGGACCTGCAAATATAAACATGATTAATGAAGACAACAATCCTTAAGAAATGGAAAACAAAGACAGTTGGGCATCAGCAACTGCAAGGGTAGACGGCCAAGAACAGTCTACTAACAAAAGAAGGGTAAGGTAAATTTCGCTCAAGGGTGAAGAGTTGGACTTGTAATTTGAAAGAATCCTGCTGACTAAGGTAATGAACAAAAGGGGGGGGGGTTACACAGTAGCAATGACGGCCAATAATTTGAATTCATTTTTCTATCATAACCATCTGAAACAGCATTTATGACATCCAAATCTTCGACTACTAATGCCTACTACAACCTATCCCACGCCATATTGACTGCTTTAAATTGCTACCACATTTAAAGCATAACCAGATTCGGCCAATAGCAGGCACTTAGTGTTACCATATGAGTGCCACATTCAATCACCAATCTTTTAAGTCTACATTAAAGCCTAGTTCTAAAATTGTTGCCCCTACCACTGCTTTCTTTATCAGTACATCAATCGTTTTACGAGTATTACTCTGGCCACCAGTACTACCGTCTTTGCCAACTGCATCCACCATTCACCATTTTTTAAGCTTACAAACACACCCACCCAAATGAACTCAACATCTATTTTAAACAAGGCATGTATGGAGATTACGAATAAACTGCTTTTAGAAGGCTACAATTACAACCTTTTCCTTTACTTGAAAACTATGCGAACTGTCAAAATATCAGACAAGAATTAAACTGGTTACCTTTATGGTTACGTAAAGATCCCCGGGATGAGTTCTATCAGGATCAGCTCCGCCACTTCCATAAACCTTCAATGTTTCATTGTTATCCACTCCTGAAAATGAGACATAACCTTGAGTAAATCATATAATAAAAACAAAATTCTAGAAGATCATGCCTTTGAATAATAGATATGAAAAAGCATCATGTAACATCAGTTTGTTGTTTTTAGTACTGACATTGAAAATGAAAATGTGATTGTTCAATGCACTGTTTTAGTCAAGAAGCATGAAAAAGATTAATAAAACATGAAGTTATCAGTAACAGCACTTTCTCTGGTCCCCATAAAAAAGGAGAAGAAAATGTTTTTAAAACTATCAAAGGCAGGATGTTTTAAGTGAATATTTTGCTCAACCTACTCATTAGATGCAAGCTCCTGTGAGATGAGTTCCACATAGGAATTTTCAGCTTTTAAGGAAAACACACTTATCCACATTGCAGGAGACTAGACAGAGAACTCCATGAATGATATAATGCAGAACATGACAAGTTAAACTATTACCAAAGCAACCAACAATAGACATTTAACTTTGTAAAGTACCTGGCATTATGTCCAATTTGACTGTTTTTGGTCCTTTCACTAACCTAGCTCCATTGCATGACTTGCAAAGCTTCTGGTGCCAACAAAAGTAAAGATATTTCAAATGACAATTCTAAAACAAAAAATCAAACAGGAAGACAGTAATATAGAACAAGTTCTTTGTGATAAAAACATGAATTAAAAAGCAACATTAATTGCTCATGAGCATTTTTTCCAGAGGAGGATCATCATAAAACCCAATTCATGAGAAAATTAATTACTTCTGTTAATCATGAGGAGAACAATAATATTTTAAAAACCTCAATAAAAACAGCATAAAGGAACAAAAGCAAACCGATCACAACCAAAAATGAAGAAATTCATCAGAAGTGAGAGAACTTGGATGCATATCATACCGATACAAACTGACCACTTCCACCACAATGAGGACAAGTAGAACGAATACTCATAAAGCCCTTGTTGATAGATAACTGAGACAACAACAAAACCAGAAGTTAAGGAGGAGACAAACTAGTTCCATTGCGTCTATGATTAGGAGTATCTCCACAATTATGAGCGCTTGCAGAATTCTTTTCCAGTAAACTAACCATGCCTGAGCCTCCACAGTGCCGGCATCTTTCAGGTTTCACGCCAGGAGGAACTCCTTCTCCACCTTAAAAATGAAGAAAATGACTTGAGACCAAATAAGCTCATCAACATAGGATTATATATTTGGTTATTATATCATAATCTTTTCAAAAATATTGCTCATTTCTGCATCCAAGAGAGCTTTTTTCTCTCTAAAAAATAAATAAATAAATGTATGGAGCCTAGAGAAATCCAGAAGATAAAAAGAAAACAGTTATGACAGTTCAGAACATTTTGCAAGATGGAAGAGATTACATGAGAAAAAAAGTATTGTTTAAGAGGCAAGATAAGGCATACCACAAGCTTGACAAAGCACGGGAGCTTGAAATGTCACTGTTTTGCTGCATCCTTGAACAGCTTCCATAAAAGATAGTTCAATTGCAACCTAAAGTATGGAAAACCACACATGACACCTCAGAAAAACAAATTTGAGTAAAAACATAATAATCACCATGAAGTTGAAATTGATGACAACCTTGATATCTTCACCACCCATTTGATTTCTGAATATATCCTGCACGTTGAATATCTGGCCAACATGCATACAAGAATATTGTGTTAAAGAATTAAAAACAATAAATAGACGGTACTAAGAAACCTACAGACAGGCACGTTCACCCCTCCAGCAACTATACTCTATTTTAAGGAACATTAAATCATGCCAACCACCAGGCAGGCAGGCACTGATGCCTCCAATCCCAATAATACTAATTAAAAAATATAACACCTATGTTTATGCTTCTACTGACCTTGACAGTATCAGATCATCCAATGGCACTACAGTTAATGAGTCTTTTCACTGTCTAGTGCTAAGGTGCAAGGCGCAGGCACACACCTTGACAACACTAGGCATCACATAAATATCTCAAATTTCTGGAATAAAAATGCTCGAAAACATGCTCTTCCTAGAATTGAAGACCATAAAAGGAGCAAGTCTAATCAAATATAATTGATGATAAAACATTGCAAGAAGCTTTATATTCACTAATTAAAAAAGTATATCCTTGACTAAATGTAACCAAAACCAACCAGAAATGTTAAAAGAAGCAAATTACATCATGAAAATTGTGGAATTTGAATGGATTGAAATCCTCTTCGCTAAAGCCGCTATTATTTTGCTGTTGTTCAAATGCTTCATGGCCAACCTACAAAATTTTGCACATAATCAGCAGGAAATAAGATTACAGAAAATAAAAAGTTAAAAGTATTTTTGTACATAATCCTTTTAGGAAACAGTTTAGAATCAAGGACATCCACTTTTGCAGATATAAATTTAACAAGGTACATATCAATTGAGCAGTAAAATCACATTTGTTTTCTAGCCTTCTGTGCTTAACATATTGACTAATAACAGAAAGGTTATTAAAAACATTTTCCATCTGATAAAATGATAATAATAAAAAGATTTTACAAATAAATTTATACCACACCTGATCATACTCTGCACGCTTGTTCTCGTCTTTTAAAACCTACAACAGAACAAACAAAAATGCAATTCCCTTCAAGCTTCAGCCCCAAGGCAAAGTAAACAAGAAAAAAGTCAACAATCCAGGCGAGAAAAACTTGCCTCATAGGCCTTGGAAACCTCTTGAAATTTTTTCTCAGCTTCAGGATCATCTTTATTTACATCTGGATGGAGCTTTTTGGCAAGCTATACAATAACAAGAAAATTTTGAATCAAGAAACAGGGATGACAAATTATAGAGTTCAGAAGCAACAACTAAAGGACAAACAAAAAGACATCACATTAACACGCCCGCTGACAGAAAGACAACTAGAAGAAAAAAGTATTACCCCAAAATAAGCTTTCTTTATTTCAGATGCAGTAGCATTCTTGCTTACACCAAGTGTATCATAATAATCCCTAGCGGACAAAGGAGCTGAACCCAGAAGATAAGGATCACAGTATGAGATAGAGAACAGTAATGCATCCCTGAGATAATTTATAAAATGAAAAACAAGGAGCTTGTAAAATACCAGTGCCATGAATTAGCCGTTTTGCACCCAAGTTCACATTAAAAGGTCCAAAAACCAAGCAGTTTCTAGTTTTAGCTGGCATTGACAAGCATGCAATTCATTACTCGTTAAAAGAAGTAAAACTTCAACCAAAACAATAAAAAGAAAGTGTAAAAAGGTGAGATGGTATATTACCATATTGAGGAGTGTGTTTTCCAATAACGTTAACGGGATTGCCAAGTCCGCCTGTGAAACTCCTCGAACCCCCAGAAATCAGAGTCTGACGTATTTACAATTGAAGAAAATATTGTTCAAGGAAAAGCCAAAATTTTTATTTATGCAATCAGAAAAATAATACAAAAAACAGATAAAATTAGAATTAAAAGAGAGAGAGAGAGAGGGAGAGAGAACGTACAGAATTTGGGTGGTGAAAAAGGGTAGAAGAAAGGGAGTGAGAACGCCGAAGCAAGCAGTGAATAAGCCTAACGCCATTAGACCCAACCATTTGCGACCTTACTATCTGCCCCTCCCTGTGTGTAACAACGGAAGCGAAATAAAATTGATTATAGTTTTGGGGGGGTTGGGGGGGGAATGAAAGAGTTGAGACTTTGATTAAACCCTAACAAAACCCTAAATTGTGGGTAATTTGACTGTTAAGCAGGAGAGGTGGAAGGTTCTAGGCTCCGGGTGCAGCAGCAGTGGCGGGGTAGGGTTGTTATTGTTTCCTATGAAATTTATATATAGTTAATTTATTGGGGGGAAAATGAGAACCACCCACCCAACCAGACCCAGTAAAGTAGGGAACACAACAGCAAGTGAAGCGAGTAATAATAAGGACCGGAGCCTCAAACCTTGCTTGATCTGGTTGGGAAAATGGACTTCCTGGATTTTCCTTACCATTTGGGCCTTTTCTCTTTCATGTACACGAAAAATTCAAATTAGGACCGACTAGGAGAACTCAAAAATAAAAATTGATTCGTCAGTCCATTTATTATTTAAAAAATCTTAGTCCTGATTCGTTGTTAATAAGATGAAAAAAATAAAAACTATAATTATTGAAATTGAATTTAAATCTATTTTATTTAATTTAATTTTAATTTTATATTTTTATAATATAAAAATTCAATGTTTTATTTTTAGATTATGAAAAAATCAAATTTAAAAATAAACAAAATCAAATGAATTTAAAATTGTTGATACAAGGAATCAATAAGGAGACAATGAGGAGGTGTGGTGACTGGAGGATCGGTTCACTTATGACAGGTCAAGAGCTAGAGTAGGGAGTTGAAAGAGGAGGAAGAAAGAAGAGCAAGGAGGAAGGAGAAGGTTGGAAGACTTAGGGTTTTCCTTAGAAAAGAAGGATAATCCTCAACTCCTCGTACTCCAAGGTATACATAAGGGAGGGTTTCAATCTAGTACTGTCAAGTCACAGACAATACAGATAGTAGGCCTATCTGGGTGGTTGGTTTGGTGGCAGGTTCGTTGCATGTCAATTATCCCTATGCTTAGTATTGTGTGGTCCTACTCTAACACTTTCCTTGCTGAGATTATATGAAGTTGTTACACTTTAGTGGTACACATGAAAGGCTTATAGTGGGTAGCTAGAAGTAGACTATTTCCAACAAGTTGTCTCTCAATTGGCTTGAGTGGGATCCACAAATGGTTGGTCATGAATGATTGGTTAAAGAGGATCATCATAAAAGGCGTGAAAACTCTTGGTCATGCAAAAGGCCACCCATGGGTTACATCTGTCAAAGGTGCTTACTTAAGCTATTGCCAAGCTGCCCTTTATTCTGCTACATGTCATTACTGGAGTAAGGGTATAACAATTGCCATTGGTCAAGATTATAAGTTACAAAGTGGCCTACTTGAGACCAACCGAACAAACTCTCAATAGATAATGCCCTTAGCATATGAATGGGAAGATATGTCGACATACCAAGAGTTGCCCGTTGTGAATGCACCAAAGGTTCTAAAATAGATACATTAATAGTAAAGTACCACAGTTGTCCATTGGGAAATGACGCCAATGATGGAGTTAGCTTTTGCATCCTTTTAAGGGACACGTGCCCTATCGTAAGTAGAGGTGAATCATTAGATTTTCTATGATTTCTCAAAGTGTTTAAAGCATTCCAATTCTCTACAATTTATGAGTTCTCTGAGTGTTCTTTATTTCCTTCAAGTTATTTCTTATTGTTCGTGTCATCTCTAGTTCTCATTCCTTGTTTTGTTTTTTATTTGCTAGGATTTAGGGCCTTTTTAAGGTAAGCTTTCATTTTTGAGCTTTTTAGTTTATCTTTCTACATCTCCGATAACCAGAGGTAACCATAGTAAGGAGGTTGAGACCTTTGAGATGGTTGAGAAGAGGATGAGGATGCCTCCAAAGTAAAAAAAAAATGAGCCTATGGTGGGTGGCACCTTTAAATGCTCCCACCACCAAGAGGGAAGCTACATAGTTTGTAACACCTCTAACCCATATCAGTCGCCGGAATAGGGTTACAAAGCATTATTAGAGTTTACAGATCAAATATAATTAATTTATAATATTTACTATTCGTATCTGAAATCAAACATATTCAACATAATATCCCTTATATAGGCCCTCTAGACCCAATTTATGCATTAGAAACAAGTCAGAACTAAATCGGGAACTCAGAAAATTTTTTGCGAAATTTTAAAATTTTCCTTAAGTGTAGAGGACACACGCCCGTGTAGCCAGGCCGTGTGGCTCACACAGCCATGTGACACATCCATGTCTCCAGCTATGTGGGCATTCGATGTGAAACACACGATCGTGTTCCAGCCCATGTCCAAATTTGGTTACATATTGATTTAGTCACACGGTCGAGCCACACGCCCATGTACTAGGCCGTGTGAGTATACTAACTTGCATAACTAAGGCACAAGGTTCACACAGCCAAGTTACTCGCCCGTGTGTCAGGCCGTATGACACACAAGATTAAGACACACGCCCATGTCTTTGCCTGTGTGAAAATACCTGAGCATTCTGTTTTGAAATTTTAAGATGCTAGGGACACAAGGCCAAAGCACACACCCATGTACTAGGCCGTGTGTTACACACGGCTGAAACACACGCCTGTGTCTTTGCCCTTGTGGACAAAATAAGGCCATTTTCAAGCTTCATTTCTCACCCAAACTTGTCTTCCACCTACATAAATGTTTCAACACTTTTACCAGCCAATTAAAGACATTTAAATCAAGCTAAAATCAAGATTTATGCATGACATATTATCACATATGTTCAAGTGTCCAACTTACACCTTTTTGATCAAATACTTAATTAAGTACGTTTGTACCTAATAAACCAATCCAAGCACACTCATATACCAAACCTAAAACAACCACATGAAACATATCATCACTAGCCATTCCAATGGCTAATTACAACCAAACATGTGTATGCCAACATTTGACCAATTTAACATTTACATGCTATTATATTCTAATTAAAGTTTGCTATTTATACCAAAAAGAGCTAAAGGATAGTGTGAGCTTACTCCTATCGATTCTAACCTTTATGAGCTTCCAAGCACTATAAAATAGAGGAAATAAAACAAAGTAAGCTTTTTAGCTTAGTAAGTTCGTATAACGGGAAATAAACTTACCATTTATATTCATTTAAAACAAGCATACAAAGTACATCCAAATCAAATTAATCAATAACCTAACAAATATACATCCTCAAGCAAGTTAGTCATGTATTTCAAATGCATTTCAAGTAAGTAACAGAGATGAGCTCATCATATAAATATTTCCATGTATTTTCAAGTAGATACCATTATTAATTCATTCAGTCCTTATCTTAACTTATATTTGAACTTTGCTCGTTAAACCTTATGAAATATTGATGGACATCGGGTAGTACACTTGAAGTGTATAAATCTGTAATTCGTTAATTCATATTTAGGGGTGTTCATAAGAACACTTAAACGGGAAGCACTCTCTCGAGCCATATAATGAGAACCTCATGTAAGACATGTAATGGGAAGCTTATTCGGGCTATATAACAGGAAACTCATAAGAGCCTAAATTAGGAAACTCATACGAGTCAATAATGGATAGCTCCGAAGAGCCATTAATCAGGAAGCTCTGGATAGCCATATATCGAAAAGTTCAAGCGAGCCATATCAGGTAACTCACAAAGAGCCTTTAATCGGGAAGTTCGCGAAGAGCCATATAACGGGACGCGCATAAGAGTTGCGGTGTGTCCATAACACATGTAGGATCACAACCGATCGGGATGCTTCGAAGAGCTATTAACGGAAAGCTCGCGAGAACCATATAACGGGAAGCTCGAGAGGGCTATTAATGGGATGCTCATAAGATCTATGGTATGTGTCCGCAACATTTGCAGAACCACAACCAATTCGGGAACCCTGTATCCATTGGATCTCATTTATTCAAACGGGACTTATTATTTATCGAGCATTATTGGATATGTGATCAATTTCATACATGTCAATTATTCAAACGTATAATTATACAATTTAGTTACACGAATTTACCTTGACACATGTTCGTTTATTTGAAATCTACTAATCCAACACTTTTTCTTTTCTACGATCTATCTTCGTATTTGAGTTGTTTAGATCTATACGAGTAAATTGAACTCAATTTAATACAATTCATAATCAATTCAATTCAATTCACATCTTAGGCAAAATTACCATTTTGCCCCTATACTTTTTAATTAATGACAATTTCATCCCTAGGCTAGGAAAATAAAATTCATGCAATTTAACCCTTATTCCAAGCCGAGTCGAGCTAAATTTTTCATATAACAATAACAGTCCATGTATTTCACAAAAATTAGAAATTTTCTATAAATTTTACATCTTTTCAATTTAGTCCCTAAATCACAATTTCATGAAAATTTCTTTTACAAAAGTTTTTTATCTATCAACAACCTTTTTTACCATAAATTTCAAAATTTTAGCATACTCATCCATGGAAAAATTTTAATAATTTGATAACTTTGCAAATTGATCCCTAAAATAGCTAGATTAGATTATTACGATTTCAGAAGTATAAAAATTACTAAAAACAGGACAAGATTACTTACCCAATTAAGCTTACTTGAATTTCTTTCTCTTAGCTAGGGTTTTCATAGAAAATTTGGAGAAGATGATGAAATAAAATGATATTTTATCTTTTAATTTAATTGTCATCTTTTATTTTTCCACTTTCCAATTTAGTCCTTTTTTTTCCTTAAATTTCCATGGATGAATCATCATAAATATCTACTAAGTTCTCTTAATGGTCTATTTTCCTTATAAGGACCTTAAATTTTGAATTCCATAGCTATTTAATCCCTCTAGCTACTAGAATTCAACTTGTGCACTCTATGCAATTTAGTCATTTCTAACAATTAAACATGTAATCGATAAAATTTTCTTAACAAAATTTTCATACATCATCCCTATCATAATACAGACCATGCAATAATATTAAAATAATTTTTCTTTCTAACTCAGATTTGTGGTCCCGAAACTACTATTTCGATTTCACTGAAAACAGGCTATAACAACTCTCCCCCCTTAAAGAATTTTCGTCCTTGAAAATCTTACCAGTAAAGAGGTTTGGGTATTGCTTTTTCATTGTTTCTTTCGGTTCCCAAGTAGCTTATTCTATCCCATGTCTCTGCCAAAAAACTTTCACTAAAGCTACCTTTTTTATTTATTAGCTCTTTTGTCTCTCATGCCAGAATTTTGATCGATACCTCATTATAAGTCATGTCAGGCTGAATCTCAAATTCTGTCGAAGAAATAACATGTGAAGGATTTGATCGATACCATCGTAACATAGACAAATGGAAAACATTATGAATTCTGCCAAGCTCTAGTGGTAATGCTAATCGGTACGCAACAGGTCTAATTCTTTCAATGATATCATATGGTCCGATGAATCGTGGGCTCACTTTTCCTTTACGGTCAAATCAAAGAACTTTCTTCTAATATGATATTTTCAAGAATACATTGTCTCCGAATTGAAATTCTATCTCTTTTCATTTAAGAACAGCATAAGACTTTTAACGATCAGAGGCTGCTTTCAAATCATCCCGAATCACCTTCACCTTTTCTTCAGTCTTACGGATTAAATCAACTCCGTATATCTTTTTATTGCTAAGCTCAGCCCAATATAATGGAGTTCTACATTTACGACCATACAAAGCCTCGTACGGTGTCATTTTAATGCTCAACTAATAGCTATTATTATATGTAAATTCAACTAAAGGTAGATACTTTTCCCAGATACCTTCAAATTCCAAAACAAAATCCCGAAGCATGTCCTTCAAAATCTTTATTACACGTTTAAATTGACCATCAGCCTGAAGATGGAATGCAGTATTGAAATGTAATTATGTACCTAGATCTTCTTGTAACTTATTCCAGAATCGAGATGTAAACTGAGGATCTCTGTCTGAAATAATGGAGACCGGTACTTAATACAGACTGGCAATCTCAAAAACATATAACTCTGCTAATCTATCTAGGGAGAAATCCATACGTACCGGAATAAAGTGTGCGAATTTTGTTAAACGGTCAACAATTACCCAAATGACATCTTTCTTTTTCGGAGACAGGGGTAATCCTAATACAAAGTCCATTGTAACTCTTTCCCATTTCCATTCCGGTATTGTAACTAAATGCAATAATCCTGAAGGCACCTGATGTTTAGCTTTAACTTGTTGACATATCAAATATTTAAATACAAATTCAGAAATATCACGTTTCACTCCCGGCCACCATTACATCTTTTTCAAATCATTGTATATTTTATTACTTCCCGGATGAACAAACATAGTACCACTATGAACTTCGTGCAAAATCTTCTGTACAAGCTCTGAATTCTTCGGTACACATGTTCTGTCTCTAAATAACAGATAATCATCAGGTCCAATCTGAAATTCTGAATCAAAAACTGATCCACACTGTACCCATTTATCTCGTAATTTATAATCATTTTTCTGGGCTTCACAAATCTACTATAGAAATGTCTGTTTAGTTTTTAGTTTAGCTATGATTGAACCATCATCAGACAAAGACAACCGGATATTCATTACTCGCAATGCAAATAATGACTTTCTGCTTAAAGCATTTGCAACCACATTGGCTTTTCCCGGATGATAGTTGATAACCAGATCATAATCTTTCAATAACTCAAGCCACCTGCGCTATCTTAAATTCAAGTCTTTTTGCGACATCAAATACTTTAAACTCTTATGATAAGTGAATATATGTCACTTTTCACCAAACAAGTAATGTCGCCAAATTTTCAATGCAAAAACAATAGTTGCCAACTCTAAATCATGTATCGGATAATTCTTTTCATGTGTTTTTAGCTATCTAGACACAGCCTAAACCATTCAATGATGCATCATTGTAAATTACAAATTCCTTACACGATTCAGGCTAAATTAATACTGGTGCTTCAGTCAATAAGGCTTTCAATCTGTCAAAACTCTGATGACACTTATCGGTCCATTCAAATTTCACATCTTTCTACAGCAACCGGGTCATTGGTGAAGCTATCATTGAAAATCATTTTACAAATCTCCGATAATATCCAGCTAGCCTTAGAAAACTTCTGACTTCAGACACATTTTTTGGTGGTTTCCAGTTAACAATTGCTGAAATTTTATTCGGGTTCACTCTGATGCCTTCAGCAAATACTATATGTCCAAGAAAACCAACTTTCCGAAGCCAGAATTCACATTTACTGAATTTAGCATATAACTACTTCTCACTCAGTGTTTGTAAAACATTTCTTAAATTATCAACATGTTCATTTTCATTTCGGGAATATACCAGAATATCATCGATGAATACTACTACAAATTTATCAAAATACGGTCTGAAAATTCTATTAATTAAATCCATAAACACTGTAGGTGCATTTGTTAAGGCAAATGGCATTACAAGAAATTCATAGTGCCCATACCTGGTTCTGAAAGTTGTTTTTGGTACATCCGAGTCTTTCACCCGTAACTGATAGTAACCAAAATGGAGATCAATCTTTGAAAATACAGTGGTACCTTTCAACTGATCAAACAAGTTGTCAATACGAGGTAGTGGATACTTGTTCTTGATTGTAACTTTATTGAGTTGTCGATAATCAATACACAATCTCAGAGATCCATCTTTCTTCTTAACAAACAGAACCGGAACACCCCAAGGTGAAAAACTAGGTCGAGCAAAACCTCTGTCAGTCAGTTTTTGTAATTGTGCTTTCAATTCTTTTAACTCTGTAAGGGCCATTTTGTAAGGTGCTATAGATATCGGTGTTGTTCCTGGAACAAGATCTATAGAAAATTCCACTTCTCTGACTTGTGGTAATCTAGGTAACTCCTCTGGAAATACATATGGATACTCACAAACTACTGACACTGACTTACTCTTTGACTCAGATACTTTAGTGTCCATCACATAAGCAAGATTAGCGTCATACCCTTTTCTGATATATTTCTGTGCTGACATAGCTGAAATCACATTAGCCAACCTATAACATCCCTAATATGCATTTTTATTCAAAATCACTTTACAAAACATGTATATCAAGTACTAAGCTTTCATATTTCATCATTTAACATCACAAAATTCATGAATTCATCAATGTCATCTCATCAAATCATCAACAATTCTATGAATTTAAGCATGGGCTAGCTAGAACACTTAACAACGATCACGAAAATGTAGAAATTATTAAAAATGGAGTCAAAACCGTACCTTAATCAAGCAATCAAAGTGTCGAACCCTAAATGGCCATGAACCCTTTTCTTTCTTCTTTTATTTCGGCAAAGATGAAGAAATAATGAACAAATTTTTACTTTGGGTTTATTTAATTAACCTTTATTTTACTAATTACTTTTTTAACCTTATGCTCATCCATAACATTTCATGAATTCAATGGTTCATTTACAACATAAGGACCTCATATTTAAAGAGACATATCAATTCAGCACTTAATTAAATAGAAAGCCATTTTTACATTTTATGCTATTAAGATATTTTTATCAAATTGGCACACAAATGATAAAATTTTCACATGAAACTTTCACAGATATCAATTCACATATTATAAACACAGAAAATAATATTAAAATATTTTTTTGACTAGGATTTTTGGTCCTAAAACCACTATTCTGACTAGGGTCTAAACCGGGTTGTTATAACTCTCCCCTTTAGGGATTTTCGTCCCCGAAAATCTTACCAGTGAATAGGTTTGGATATTGCTTTCTCATAGCATCATCAGGTTCCTACGTAGCTTCTTCAACTCCATGTCGATGCCACAATGCTTTCACTAACGCTATTCTTTTATTTCTCAGCTCTTTGATCTCACAAGCTAAAATCTGTATCGGTTCTTCTTCATAAGACATATCAGGCTAAATTTCAACCTTAGTCGGGGAAATAACATGCGAAGAATCTGATCTGTATCTTCGTAGCATCGATACATGGAATAAATTATGAATCTTTTCCAATTCTGGTGGCAACAACAACCTATAGGCAACTGGTCTGATACGCTCGATAATCTCCTAAGGCCTGATGAACCTCAGACTTAATTTGTCTTTTCTGCCGAATCGAAGTACTTTCTTCCACAGTGAGATTTTCAAAAACAATTTATCACTGATCTCAAATTCGATATCTTTTCATTTCAAACCTGTGTAAGATTTCTGACGATCGGAAGCTGCTTTCAGACTATCTCTAATCACTTTTACTTTTTGTTCAGTATCTTTTATCAAATCAATCCCGTGTATCTTATTTTCATTGAGCTCTGACTAATATAAAGGTTTACGATACTTTCTACCATATAAGGCTACGTACGATGCATTTTAATGCTCGATTGAAAACTATTGTTATAAGCGAATTCAATCAATGGCAGATACTGTTCCCACGTGCCTTCAAACTCAAGAATGCAACATCTCAACATATCCTCGAGTATCTGAATAATTCTCTCGGATTGACCATCCATCTGCAAGTGAAAATTAGTATTGAAATACAATTTCGTACCTAGAGCATCTTGCAATTTCTTCCAAAATCACGATGTGAATCTCGGATCTCTGTCTAACACAATAGATAATGGCACACCATGTAATCTCACAATATCGGTAATGTATAACTCAGCTAACTTATCAAGTGAGTAATCGGATCGTATCGGAATAAAATGGGTTGATTTCGTCAATCGATCAACTGCAACCTAGATTGTATCTTTCTTTCTCGGGAATAGGGGCAAACTTGAAACAAAGTCTATTACCACTCTATCCCATTTCCATTTCGGAATCATAATTAGTTGTAACAAACCAGAGGGAACTTGATGTTCAGCTTTAACTTGCTAACGGATTAAGCATTTCACAACAAATTTCGAGATATCTCGTTTCATACCATGCCACTAATAAAGTTGTTTCAGATCATTATACATTTTAGTACTACCCGAATAAACAAATAACCGACTGCTATGAACTTTATTTAAAATCATCTGAATTAACTTTAAATTTCTTGAAACACATATTTGGTCTCTGAATCTCAAACAACCTTTAGCATCAACTTTAAATTCTGAATCAGTATTCAAATCACACTGAGTCCGTTTTGCTAACAATTCATTATCAACCTTTCGAGCTTCGTAAATCTACTGAATAAATAACGGTTTTACTTTCAAATCAGCTAAAATCGAACCATCATCAGACAAAGTTAACTGAGTATCCATCGCACGTAATGAAAACAATGATTTCTGACTTAGATCATCAGCAACAACATTGGCTTTTCCCGGATGGTAGTCAATAACAAACTCGTAGTCTTTTAACAACTCTAACCACATTCGCTGTCGTAGGTTCAGATCTATCTGTGTCATTAAATATTTTAAGCTTTTTGTGATCAGAATAAACGTGACATTTCTCAACGAACAGATAGTGACACCAAATCTTCAAAGCAAATACAATCGCAGCTAACTCAAGGTCGTGCATCGCATAGTTCTTTTCATGTGGCTTTAATTGTCTCGAAGCATAAGCAATGACTTTGCCTTCCTGCATCAAAACACATCCCAGACCATTTAATGAAGCATCATTGTAGATCACAAATTCTTTAGCCGATTCAGGTTGTACTAACGCCGGAGCTTTAGTCACTAGGGCTTTGAACTAATCAAAACTTTTCTGATTCTTTTTAGACTAATCAAATTTCATATCCTTCTGAAGCAGTTTCGTCAACGGAGTCGCGATCATTGAAAAGCCTTTTATGAACCGTTGATAATAACTAGTAAGTCCCAAAAAACTGTGGACTTCAGAAACATTTCTCGGAGGCTTCCAATCCAAAATGGCTGAAATATTACTCGGATGAACTCGAATACCAGATGCTGATACAATATGACCCAGAAAACCAACTTCGCGTAACCAAAATTCACATTTGCTAAACTTCATATACAATTTCTTATCTCTCAAAATCTGTAGCATTATTCTCAAATGTACGGTATGCTCAATTTCATCACGTGAATAAATCAATATGGCATCAATGAATACGACAACAAATCGATCTAAATAGGGTCTGAAAATTCTATTCATCAAATCCATAAAAACAGCAAGTGCATTTGTTAATTAGAAAGGCATAACTAGAAACTCATAGTGACCGTACCTCATTCAGAAAGTAGTTTTTGGAATATCTGAATCTTTTGCTCTCAACTGATAGCATTCTGATCTCAAATCTATCTTTGAAAATATGGTAGCTCCTTTTAACTGATCAAACAAATCATCAATCTGGGGCAAAGGATATTTGTTATTGATTGTCACTTTGTTCAACTGGCGATAATCAATGCACATTCTCATCGTGCCGTCTTTCTTTTTCACAAACAGAACAGGTGTACCCTAAGATGAGAAACTCGGTATTACGAATCCTCTATCGGTTAATTCTTGCAACTGAGATTTTAACTCTTTTAACTCAGTCGGAGCCATTCTATATAGAGCTATCAAAATCGGAGTAATTCCTGGTACTAACTCAATGCCAAATTCAACTTCTCGAATCAAAGGTAATCCCAAAAGTTCTTCAAGAAACAAATCAGGGAATTCACAGACAACATGCACTAATTCTACTTTCTTTTCTGATACTTTTGAATCAATCACATAAGCAAAGTAAGCTTCACAACCCTTTCTTACAATACTCAAAGCTTTCATTGATGAAATCACAGCCGGTAACCCATTCAAACCACTAGATTCAATTCGAACTATTTCATCATTCTTGTATCTCAAATCAATAGTTTTCTGTTTACAGTTCACAACAGCATCATGCAACGTTAACCAATCCATACCCAAGATTATATCAAACTCCACAAATGGTAACAACATCAAATCGGCCGAAAAATAATTTCCCTGAATCATAAATGGACAATTCTTGCACACTTTATCAACCACTACACACTTGCTTAAGGGGTTAAATACTCTAATTAGAAATTCAGTAGACTTTACAGGTAAAGTCTTATTGGATACTAAATTCACATATATATACGAATGGGTAGACCCTGGATCTATCAATGTAATAACTTTAATATCATAGAGAGTCAAAGTACCGGTAATAACATCTGGAGATGACGTTTTTTCGCACGCTGAAATAGCGTAGGCTCGTGCAGGTGCTCTAGCATCAAATCTTACTGCAGTGTCTCGCGTCACACCTCTACCACCACTCACATTTTCCATGTTTCTCAGTGGTCTACCTCTAACTGTAGTGCTACTCGGCCTCATATTCTGAACATTATTTTTTTCAGCTAACTCTAGGCAATCTTTTATAAAATAATCTCCTGAACCACAACTGTAACAAGCTCTGTTATTACTTTTCCCCCAGCAATCTCTAAAATGTCGTCTTCCACATTGTTGACACTCAAGCTTAACGTCTTTTACGTTGCCAACACTAGATACAGATGTGGCTTGAGCTTTAGGATTGGTATATTGTTTCCCACGATCTCTATTCTGATATCCCAAAGAAGTTGTCGATCAGTTAAAGTAATCTCTTGATTTTTTTGACAATGAATGATAAGATTTATTCATCGATCTCTTCCTCGAATCTTTTGCCTCTGCATCAACTTTTCTCTTTTCTTTACTGAGGTCCTCAGCTTTACAAGCCCTCTCAACTAGTACTACAAATTCTTTCAGCTCAAGTATCCCGATTAACAGCTTTATATTTCGTTCAATCCATCAACAAATCTTTTACACATAATTTTTTCAGTAGATACGTATTCTCGAGCATACTTGCTTTAACGTATAAATTCTCTTTCGTATTCTGTTACAGCCATCTGACCCTGTTTCAACTCTAGAAACTCTTTATTTTTCTGATCGAGGAATCTCTGGCTTATGTACTTCTTCTAGAACTTGGTCTGAAAGAATTCCCAGATAACTCATTCCCTAGGAACCACCAATGTCAACATTTTCCACCAGTGGTATGTATTTTCTCTAAGCAAAGATACTACGTATTTGATACATTCATCTAGAGTATAGGACAACTTATCGAATACTCGGATAGTGTTCTAAAGCTAAAACTCAGCCCTCTCGGCATCATCATCAACCCGTAGCCCGAAACTCTTCAGCCCCATGTTTACGAATCTTATCAACATGTGGCTTACTCAATTGAATCAAATCTATTACTTATGGTACAACCGGGACTTGTTGAGGAACAGGTGGGGGTGGAGGTTGTTTAGTAGCCGGATTCGTTTGTACTAATTTCGTAAACCATTCAGTCATCATTTGGAAGAAGGCTTGCTTAGCCTCTCCTCCCTGACTACTAGATATGGGCCTGATTCGGCCGGCGCTGCCTCTTAAGCGGGAACGGGCGCATTGCTCTCAACATCATCAGCTATTGCTCGTTTGAGATCCATTTGCTATATGAAAAACACATTTTAACTGTAAGGAATCATCACACTATCGCAATTTATATATATGGCATGTATAGTTAGACTCTCACATGCTACGTTAGTCCTAGAATCGACTAAACCGTAGCTCTGATACCAATAAAATGTAACACTCTTAATATGCATTTTTACTTAAAATCACTTTACAAAACATGTATATCAAGCACCAAGCTTTCATATTTCATCATTTAACATCACAAAATTCATGAGTTTATTAATGGCATCTCATCAAATCATCAACAATTTCATGAATTTAAGCATGGGCTAGCTAGAACACTTAACAACGATTACGAAAATGTAGAAATCATCAAAAACTGAGTTAAAATCGTACCTTAATCAAGCAATCAAAGTGCCGAACCCTAAATGGCCATGAACCCTTTTCTTTCTCCTTTTATTTTGGCAAAAATGAAGAAATAATGAATAAATTTTTACTTTGGTTTTATTTAATTAACCTTTATTTTACTAATTACCTTTTTAACCTTATTATTATCATATACAATCCACTAACTAATGTCCATCCATGACATTTCATGAATTCAATGGTTCATTTACAACATAAGGACCCCCCATTTAAAGAGACACATCAATTCAGCACTTAATTAAATAGAAAGCCACATTTACATTTTATGTGATTAAGTTATTTTTATCAAATCGGAATACAAACGATAAAATTTTCACACGAAACTTTCACAGATATCAATTCACATTTTATAAACATAGAAAAAAATATTAAAATATTTTCTGACTCAGATTTGTGGTCCCGAAACCTCTATTCTGACTAGGGTCTAAACCGGGCTGTTACACAACCCATCCATTTTATCAGATTCAATACAGAGCAACTCATTATTCTAACATTTTAACACAATATATTTCTATTTACAATTTACCACGGCATCATACTGAATTACCCAGTCCATACCCAAAATCACATCAAAATCATTAAATGGCAACAACATCAAATTAGCTAGGAAACAACAACCCCGTACCATTAATGGATAATTTTTACAAATTTTATCCACCATCACATACTGGCCCAAGGAGTTTGAAACTTTAACCACGAATTCACTGGGTTCAACAAATAAATTTTTAATAAACGTTAAATTCATACAAATGTATGAATGTATTGAACCAAGGTCAATCAAAGTAGTAACATCAGTATCAAGAAGCGAAAAAGTACCAGTAATAACATCGGGTGTAAAGGCATCTTCACGTGCACGAATAGTGTATGTCCTTGCCGGTGCTCGTGCTTCAGATTTGACAGTTGAATCTTTTGTCGCACCTCAGCTAGCACTGACATTGACGGGGTGACGGAGTGGTCTACCTCTTGAGGCGGGGTTGCTCGATTTTAAAGTTTGAACAATTTCTTTTTCAGGCTTTTCTAGACAATCTCTGAGATAGTGGTCCAGAGAACCACATCTAAAACAAGCTTCACTTCTTATACGGCACTACCCAAAATGTAATTTATTACAATATTTTCATTGGGGTTTAAGATTTCCAACACTTCCAGTACTAGCTACTGATGGAACCTGAGATATCGGATTAGAGCGTTTAATACTTCAGTCTCTTTTAGAGTACCCCGTAGATGTGACAGGACGATCATGATATTTCTTTGATTTCTTTAAAACCGACGATTATGACTTTCCCATAAATCTTTTACTCAAAGTCTGAATTTCCATTTCTTCCTGCCTCTTTTCTTTTCTTAATTCTTGGACTTTATGTGCCCGGTCAACCAGTAACACAATTTTTTTTAATTCCAGAATCCCTACTAATAACTTGATATCTTCATTTAATCTTTATTCAAACCGTTTACACATTATGACTTCAGTCGAGATACATTCTCTGGCATATTTACTTAACCGAACAAATTTTAGCTCATACTCGGATACAGTTATGTTCCCCTATTTAAGCTCTAAAAATTCCTTTCGTTTTTTATTAAGAAATCTCTGGCTAATATACTTTTTTTTAAATTTAGTTTGGAAGAATTCTCACATAACCTGTTCTTTTGGCACAACAGAAATCAGTGTATTCCACCATTGGTAAGCTGAATCTTTTAACAGGGATACAACATATTTCAGACATTCAGCCGAGTATAGGATAATTCATCCAAAACCCTAACGGTGTTCTTTAGCCAGAATTCAGCCCTCTCTGGATTGTCTTCAGCAATAGCTCTAAATTCTTCTGGCCCATATTTACGAATTTTATCTACCAAAGGCTTACTAGTTCTAATAGGTTCTATACTTGGTGGTATGTCAGGAACCAGTGGAGGGACAGGAAGGGGAGGTTGTTGTACAGCAGGATTTATTCTCAAGAATTCAGTGAACCATTCGTTCATCATTTGAAAGAAGGTTTTTTTTGCCTCCTCAACTCGGCCCTTAAATACAAGCCTTCTACTGCTTGAAGCAACTCTTTAAACTGAAGCTTAAGCATTGCTCTCAGCTTCCTCGGATTCAGCTCAGTTGGATGACATTACTATATGAAAAACATGTTTAAAATGATCAGGAGTTATCTCACTATCACAAATTATATAATGGCATGTATAGCTAGACTCATACTTGCTACGTTAGTCCCAGAATTGGCTAAACCATAGCTCTAATACCAATAAATGTAACAGCCCTAACTCGTATCCATCGTTGGAACAGGGTTACGGAGCATTACTAGAGTTTATAGATCAAATATAATTAATTTATAACATTTACTATTCATATCTGGAATCAAACATATTCAATTATAATTTCCCTTATATAGGCCCTCTAGACCCAATTTATGTATTAGAAACAAGTCGGAACAAAATTAGGAACTCAAAAAAATTTTCGCGAAATTTCAAAATTTTCCTTAAATGCAAGGGACACACGCCTGTGTAGCCAGGCCGTGTGGTTCACATGGCCATGTGACACACCCGTGTCTCAAGTCGTGTGGGCATTCAATGTGAAACACACGATCATGTTCCAGCCCGTGTCCAAATTAGGTTACATACTGATTTAGTCACATGGCCGAACCACACACCCGTGTGCTAGGCTGTGTGAGCATACTGACTTGCATAATTAAGGTGCAGGGTTCACAAGGTCAAGTCACTCGCCCGTGTGCCAGGCCGTGTGACACACACGGCTGAGACACATGCCTATGTCTTTGCTTGTGTAAAAATAGCTGAGCATTCTGTTTTGAAATTTTAAGACGCTAGGGACACACAGTCGAAGCACACGCCCATGTTCTAGGCCGTGTGTCACACACGGCTGAGACACACGCCCGTGTCTTTGCCTCTGTGGACAAAATAAGGCCATTTCCAAGCTTTATTTCTCACCCAAACATGTCTTCCACCTAAATAAATGTTTCAACACTTTTACTGGCAAATTCAAGACATTTAAATCAAGCCAAAATCAAGATTTATGGATGACATATTATCACATATGTTCAAGTGCCCAACTTACGCCTTTTTGATCAAATACTTAGTTAAGTACATTTGTACCTAATAAACCAATCCAAGCACACTCATATACCAAACATAAAACAACCTTATGTATATATACATCAAACATATCATCACTAGCCATTCCAATGGCTAATTATAACCAAACATGTGTATGCCAACATTTAACCAATTTAACCTATACATGTCATTATATTCTAATTAAAGTTTGCTATTTATACTAAAAAAAGCTGAAGGATAGTGCGATCTTACTCCGACCGATTCTAACCTTTATAAGCTTCCGAGCACTATAAAATAGAGGAAATAAAACAAAGTAAGCTTTTTAGCTTAGCAAGTTCGTATAACGGGAAATAAACTTACCATTTATATTTATTTAAAATAAGCATACAAAGTACATCCAAATCAAATTAATCAGTAATACATCCAAATCAAATTAATCAGTAATACATTCAAATCAAATTAATCAGTAACCTAACATATATACATCCTAAAGCAAGTTAGTCATGTATTTCAAATGCATTTCAAGTAAGTAACAGAGAGGAGCTCATCATATGAATATTTCCATGTATTTTCAAGTAGATACCATTATTAATTCATTCAGTCCTTATCTTAACTTATATCAGAACTTTGCTCATTGAATCTTATGAAATATCGATGGACATCGGGTAGTACACTTGAAGTGTACAAATTTGTAATTCGTCAATTCATATTTAGGGGTGTTCATAAGAACACTTAAACAAGAAGCACTCTCTTGAGCCATATAACGGGAAGCTCATGTAAGCCATGTAACATGAAGCTTATTCGGGCTATATAACATGAAGCTCATAAGAGCCTAAATTAGGAAACTCATACGAGTCAATAACGGGTAGCTCCAAAAAGCCATTAATCAGGAAACTCCGGATAGCCATCTATCGGGAAGTTCAAATGATTCATATCAGGTAACTCACAAAGAGCCTTTAGTCGGGAAGCTCATAAAGAGCCATATAACGGGACGCTCATAAGAGTTGCGGTGTGTCCACAGCACATGCAGGATCACAACCGATCGAGATACTCCGAAGAGCTATTAACGGAAAGCTCGCAGGAACCATATAACGGGAAGCTCGAGAGAGCTAATAACGGGACTCTCATAAGATCTATGGTATGTGTCCGCAACATATGCAGAACCACAACTAATTCGAGAACCCTGTATCCATCAGACCTCATTTATCCAAACGAGACTTATTATTTATCGATCATTATTGGATATGTGATCAATTTCATACATGTCAATTATACAATACACATACACAACATTCAATTCAAACATATAATTATACAATTTAGTTACACGAATTTACCTTAATAAATGTTCATGTATTTGAAATCTACTAATCCTACACTTTTTCTTTTCCACGACCTATCTTCGTATTTGAGTTGTTCAGATCTATACGAATAAATTGAACTCAATTTAATACAATTCATAATCAATTCAATTCAATTCGCATCCAAAGTAAAATTACTATTTTGCTTTATACTTTTTAATTAATAACGATTTCGTCCCTAGGCTCGGAAAATGAAATTCATGCAATTTAACCCTTATCCAATCCTAGCTAAATTTTTCATATAACAATAACAGCCCATTTCTTTCACAAAAATAAGAAATTTTCTATTAATTTTACATCTTTTCAATTCAGTCCCTAATAATTTCATGAAAATTTCCTTTACAAAAGTTGTTTATCTATCAACAACCTTTTCTACCATAAATTCCAAAATTTCAGCATACTCATCCATGGCAAAATTTTAATACTTTGATAACTTTGCAAATTGATCCCCAAAATAGCTAGATTAGATTATTACGATTTTGGAAATATAAAAATTGCTAACAACGGGACAAGATTACTTACCCAATTAAGCTTAATTACTTGAATTTCTTTCTCTTAGCTAGAGTTTCCATAGAAAATTTGGGGAAGATGATGAAATAAAATGATATTTTATCTTTTAATTTAATTATCATCCTTTATTTTTCCACTTTTCAATTAGTCCTTTTCTTTTCTTAAATTTCCATGGATGAATCATCATAAATATCTACTAAGTTCTCTTAATGGTCTATTTGTCTTATAAGGACCTCAAATTTTGAATTCCATAGCTATTTAATCCCTCTAGCTACTAGAATTCAACTTTTGCACTCTATGCAATTTAGTCATTTTTAACAATTAAACATGTAATCGATAAAATTGTCTTAACAAAAATTTCATACGTCATCTCTATCATAATGCAGACCATGCAATAATATTAAAATAATTTTTCTTTCTGACTCGAATTTGTGGTCCCAAAACCTCTATTCTGATTTCACTAAAAACGGGCTGCTAAATAGTTGTTCCATTGCCACGGGTTGCTCATAAACCATTACATATATGAGTTTAGCATCTCATAAGGGTCTCATGCACTGAGCACTATGTATGGGCCCAAGCATGGTGGTGAGAGGCCAGGTTTCTATCTACCTCTTTATGTATTGGAAGTTGGATTCCATCTTCTCTTCCTCCCATTTGTAAGTGAGATGTTGAGCTACTATAAGGTAGCTTTAGGGCAATTGGTTGAGACTTCCTAGTGGATAATCATAGGGTACATCATCACTCCCAAATATTAATTTGATAATTATAGAAAACCCAATAACATGGTATATCAACAATCAAGGTAAATCAACCACAATATTACAAGATATAATAAAATCAAAACACATATATTTTTACATGGAAAACCCACTTAAAGAAAAGGGAAAAACCATGAAACTTAAAAAGTCCACCATAATCAAAACTCTTGCTATAATATTACAACACAAACCCACCACAAGGTTGAGTGAACTAATTCAATTCGATTAATTAATTCAATTTTAATCAAATTTCACATACCCTTATTCATTACCCCCACTAACTTTTATGTTGTAATATTATTTTAAATATTAACGACATCGATATTTCTCTAATAAAGAATCTTAAAAGTTTTCACTGTGATTCGGAAAACAATTAATTAAACCTTCAAAATTATATTTTCTATTGAAGCTTTAAAGTCTGTTATGTAATGACATGATAGCAAATATAGCAAGTTGATGATGTGGTAGTTGACATGGCAAACAAATATGAAAATTGATGCCATGAGAGTATATGTGGGCCCTTGATGAAATGGCATATTATAGATTTTTTAGGATTTTTTTATTGATTTTACATCAATAATAAATTTAGATAAATAGTTGTTTAGATTTTGAATTGGGACAATTTGTCTAAGTTCATTTTGGATATACATTTTTATTGATTTTATATATTTTTATAATTTCAAAAAATAATATTAATCATATGATATTTTAGGGAAAATTTTAGGTATTTTTTGAAATTTTAGATTTTTTTTCAAAATTTTGGGATTTTTTTTTATATTTTTAGATTTTTTAAATAATAAAACATGTATCCAGAACATAAATATAAAAAATTAATAAAATTATAAAAAAAATATAAAAATTTATAATTGTTTGTAGACTTAAACAAAATTATCTAGATCAAACAAATCACCTGAAAGTTATAACAACTTAAACATGATTTGCAGTTACTTGAATTGCAGTTGTAATATTTGAATTAATTGAATTGTTTTATTTATACTATTTATAAAGCTCTTCACTGAGTTGGTATTATTAAGGGTGTTCAAATTTCGGTTAAAATTGAATTAATCGACCGAACCAAACTAATTTGGTTAATTGGTCTATTAACTGATCTAGTTCGGTTAGAGGTAAATTAATGATTTTTTGGAAGTTTGGTTATTGATTAATTCGGTTCGGAATCGGGTAATTAACCGAATTAATCAAACTTAATAATTAATAATACAAATTATATGTAGTTTTAATTCGGTTAATTCGGATAATTCGGTCAAATGAACATTATCAATTTATTGTCTTGATATGTTTTATAATTGTTTTAACAAAAAAAACATATAAATTTCAGTTAATCTAGTTAATGGACTGAATTAACCAAAATATTTCGGTTTGGTTAATTTTTTTGAAAAAAATTCAGTTCAGTTAATGGTTAAAGGATTAAAAAGTTTGATTAATTTGGTTAATACTAATTCAGTTCAGTTAATCGTTTGGACACCTCTAAGTGTCACCCATCAACCAAATCTCAACTCAAATAGGAAAATTACATTAATGGCTCTTCACATTTAAAATAAATTATATTATTTGAGGGTACTTTAGCCTATACTAATTAAGTTAGCAAAACCTTTAATTTACCACTCAACCAAAATTTTATTTTGATATTTTTATACATTTTAATTTTATCATGCACACTTTATTGTCTCCTTTAGACTTAATATTAATGACAACACAATGATAAACAATTTAATCTAATTATTATTATTTTAATATAGTACATATTTCATATATTATTATTAATTAGTTTCAAATTGCACACTTCATTGTTGGCTGTATGTTATTTTTAAACACATATTTATATTCTAAATTTAGGATTTCCACCTACATACACATGCGATCAGATATCTAGCAATTTTTTAAACATTTTTGTATTTTTTACTTCTTCAAATTTTAAAGAGTATTATTTTTATTTGTTTTCTAATTTTATCACTTTTCTCATAATTTTTAGAATTTCTTTTAAGAATATTATTTTTTTAAAATATATTTTCCAATTGCCATGTCATCCATAATCAATCATGTCATCAACCCAATTAACATAAAGATAACGTGTCCAGGGACTTCAACGAAAAACATAATTTCGAGTCCTAATTTATTATTGGTTTTCAATTAAGGGCTCAATTGGTGTCGTTTTCTTCAATTGGTTATTCATTTATTTTACTATGATTCTTTTATCATTTAAGCTATATATATATATTTGAATAAAAGGTAAAAAAATTATTTTTAAAAAATGAAAGTTAGAAAATAAAAAAAATATTTTGAGGCCCCAAAACTTTGAAATATCGTGTTTCACTCTGTGTAAATTATGTATGGATTTTCAATGTAGATTTATTCTAGTTTAAGGCACAAACTTTTGTGAGATTTGTCTAGACTTATTTTGATTTAGGTTCATATATATTAATTATTGATTGGATTATATTTTGTAATGTTAATTCTAGTTATAGTTACTGAAATGATTTTTTTTTAATGGTAAGATATAACTCTGATTATAAAAAATATATTTTCCTATAAAGAATTAAAAAAAAATGTATTCCCATTAGTAGATATCTATCTATCTACACTGCTTTGAATACATTAAGCACACAACATATGCAATGCAAACACAGTGTACCTACCGTGCAACCAAAAAAAATTGCATAGGCAACCGCTCTTGAATTAACGCTCTGCTACTCCAAATTAAAAGAATCCTGACTCATCATCATCATTATCAACTTTTCAAAGGGCTCTCGATTCTGCGTGAAGCAATGCGACTATCTTGTTTATGTTGAAAAGCCTCCTAGCCTTGAGTGGGTTTATGTAGTTTTGTTGCGCTTGCACATGCATTCTGGAACTGGATACTTGGTTACATCCCTTCCAGCTTTGCTACTTCTCAGTTCCGGCTGTCCTAAAGATTCTTGGTGCAACTCTTTTATGATCCTGTTGAACTCTGCTTCTGGGAGAGATGAGTTCACAAAATATGGGAGCATGTGTCTTTTATTTGGAGTTATGTACTTTTTATGCCCTGCATATGCTCTTTGTCCCTAAAATCAACAAATCAAGCTTCAGTTTTTAAAAAAGAATGAAAGCTATACACATAGGTAAAGTCTATGATTGTTTTCTCATACCTGAATGGCGTGGCCCATATTTCCACCATGGGAGGCCATGAAAACATCACTTTTCTCAGAAACTATATAGTCAATGGCTGCCATAAAAGAAGCCTTATTAGCAAATGGTTCTAGTTCACCAGGCAATGCAAGACCTTCCTTATTGTAGAAATGGGGAAATTCTCTGGTTAATGGTGACAAGGCTTCTTTTCCGCCCAGTGGTTGCCCTCCAGCCCAGTATATTCTAGCACTCCTGGGCGCCCCCAGAGCTTTAAGCAGCCTAAAGTATACAACAACATATTGAAGATTGTTCACTAAAAAAATAAACAAGTAGCAGCTCATGGTGAAGTCATAAGAGAACTAGTTCTTTACCTAGTCACTTCAAAAGCATTCAAGGGGCATAGCCCTGCAAGTTTTCTTTCATGGTAACTCAGGTTTGATTTTGCAGTAAGAAATTCAGGGTGCCTTCTCCTTTCATTGTGGACTATCTCATCATATTCCTTACTCAAGCCTGGAAGACAACCAGTTCTCACCCATACATCCTTCTCGATTCGAAGATGAAGAGCAAAATATGGTCCCTTGCTCTGCATTCTCCGAGCGAGCTTGTTACCGAGTTCCAGGATCGGCGGAGCAAATCTTAATGCTTGAAATGCCACCTGATAATCAATAATAAACAAATTAGAATTGCATATAATTCTAGAAAAAGAACTTGGTAAAGAACAGCGCAATGTACCTTGCAGCGAAGCTTTTGAAGATCAGGAGGAAGATCTTTAGAAAGCCTAGAATCCAGACCTCGTAAAAGCAAAACTCCTTCCTTGTTTATCTTTTGCACAAAAAGAATCATATCAATATGCATCTATTTGATCATAAAACACTTTTAACTCCTATAGTTAAACAGAATGTGTCACAATGCTTAATATGTGGGGGCATGAACATGATTGCATACCCGCTTGAGATACCGTGAACGAATCCATTGAGGTGAGACATGAAGTGGAGTACGTTTCTCCTCTACTGGCCTTGTCATTACATGTGTAGAAGGCAATGAGGATAGTATACGTACATCATCGGCTAGAACTTTCTTGAAATGACCCAAATCGAATATATCAGAAAATTCACTGCAACCACAGAAAAGCATCATATTGACAGTTAGTTAGTAATGAAGCTTGAGCATATATGTTTTTTTTATCTATAAGTATGATACATTACCTCTCATCACCCCAGATGATATTGACTTGCAAGACAGGAACAACCAAAGCAGCGCCGAGAATCCTAGCAATAACAACAGCATCCACAATCTGATTCCTCTGTTGATTCATGCCACCCGAAACCACCACCAGCAAGTACTTGCGTCTGCCATTCAAAATGGCCTCACTTGCTTTTCTATACTTAGCAGAAAACTCCAAACAAGGCCTGTAACCCATCCCATCAGGCTGCTTCCAAAACTCACTTTCCAAATGCAAAGGCCGAGGACTTTGCAATTGGCTGGTAACCAAGACTTGGTGGTCTCTTTCACCAACTTTGCCAGTGTTGGAACCGAAACTTTGGGAACATAGAACCAAAGTGTTAACGTTCCAGCCCAACCTCAACAAGCCAACAAGAACAAAGAGAAAGAGAGCCGACAGGCACACCCTGGGGCGTCTGCATGAGTAGTTGTGGCCGACAAAGAAGCTGCTGTTGAGGTGTGCCTTCTTTGGAGAAAGGAGGAGAGATTGGAGAGAAGAGGAAGAAAGAGAGGTGATTATCTGAGACGGAACAGATATGTACGACTGCTTCTTGGCTTTACACTTGTTTGACTTCCCCATTAAAACACATCAAAATGCCGCTATACCAATAGGTTTTAGTTTCTTGTTTCTTGATTTAAGTATTATTATTGTTTATTACGAACAAGAAAAAACAAACCCAGAACTTGGAAATGAAATGACATGTCTTGTTTCCATTTCATTCCAACATCGAAGAATTTGTCAAGAGAGGGAATAAAGAAGAAGAAGAAGAAGAAAAGGAAGAGATCCACAAAGGCAGGCTGGCATTGATGAAGTCTTTGTTTCTACACTTTCCATTTGGACTTTCACCTTTTATTATAGAATTTTTCATACAGGCTTAGTTATTGAGTAATCTACCATCCAATCATCATCATGTCTTAAGTCTTGACAACATATTTTTAACATCATTCTCCACTCAAATTATATATCATCTTTTATCTACTTTATGTATTATTAATAAAATTAAATAAGAACACATCATTTAAAAAAAAGTTTTAAATGAAACTGATTTACCAACAATATACAGATTTCAATACCTCAAATATATTTATCTTTATCTTATTATAAGATCAGCAATTGCTTGTTAACATTATTATATTATGTTAATAATAATAAAAAAACCCAAAAGAGTATCAAAATATTTTAATGTGCATCCAACTCCCAAGTTTGAAAACTATGGCAATTATTCTCTCTTTCATTTTCGGTAAGCCGTCTTTTTCCAAATACTAGTCCACTCCCTTGTAACCTTTTTCATTTTGCCGGTGAAAAGATAAAAATAATTTTATTGTTTGATGAAGAAAAAGTTAGTATTATAATATTGAATAGGATGGAAGTTTGTATCATTAAATATATCTTCTTTAACGTATGTTTTAGATATATATGTATTAAAGGAGAATATATTGGAAAGGTAGTGATGTATTGGCAAAGAGGAGATGATAATTAATGAGAAATGGAGATAAGAGGTGTTTCTTAGTTTTGATGATCATGAGGAGAAACATGCATAGAGTGGCCACCTTATTCTGCAACTTTTTGATGCAGCAGAAGCAACTGTTTCCTTACAAGAAAAGGCCATCCCATTGTTCTTCATCCCTTTCTGTGGGCCATTTAAGAGGCCAAGTTAGTAAAAAAATTTGTGGGGAGTTAACATTATAAATTTGTCATTGTATAATTTATAATTTTAGAAGAGATCAATTTATAATTTTACTCTTTTTTTAAGCCCAAGGCCGGAGTGAATCCGGAATTTTTTAGAGGATCAAAATTAAATTATAAACTTTTGAGATATCAAATATAGATTTTATCATTTTAGAAGCGCCTAAATAGAATTTCTTTTCATTTTTTGGAGCCAAAGCATAACTTTCTCTTGTATTAGTTTTTAATTTGGTCATTTATAAGGGATTAGAATTGTAATTTTACCGCAAGGGTGGCAGCAAGAGCAAGGGCAGGTCAGGGCTTGACCCTCTAAAATTTAAAATTTCTCTTTAAACACTCTAAAATCTATAAAATTATATGTTAATAGATGGTAATATTACAATTTGACACCTTAATTTGATAAAATTTTAATTTAATCTTTCTAAAAACTAAAAAATATAAATTAATATAATAATAAAATTACATTTTACCTCTTCATCCAAATATTTTGTAAGTTCACCCCAAAGCCAATCGGATAAACCCACCCCTGGACCTTTCCTCTTTCTTTGTATCTATCTTAATTGCACAATCTTCCTTTCTATTTATCCTTCTCTTTTTTAAGACACTGTGTTGGGACTTAAACATGCAAATCATGATAACATCATCATTATCATCCATGCACATCATCCACCCAACCATAGTAATATCTAGTCTTGAACCAAATACTTAATGTTTGATCACCAAGTCCTCCAACCAACAGTATCAAAATGGTTAGGTTTAAATGCATGTATGTATGCAATCAATAACTGTATATATAATCCATCAGTAAAAGAGATATTAGTAATACACCAATCAGCAAAATGGATCCATGGTTAAAGTATTAATCTACATGGTCATCATTTAATCTAAACAGCTGTCTAATATATATTCTTCGAAAAGAATGTATAAAATTATTCTCACCCATGGTCTCAAACCATAATTACATATTAATTGTGCTAGTTAGGGTACATGTAATTAATGGTGGTATTATATTCATCATAATCAAAGCTAGCTTGGTTTCTAATTGTCATAATATTGGCTTGAAGATCAAGTCAAATAATAATAGTTCTTTTTTCTTTTTTCAATTTTGTTCTTCCCTTTGTGTATCAAACAAGCTACTAGAAGTTCGTGGTGTTGTAGTTGTGAGTTGTTGTGACGTTACTATCAAAACAAAACAAGTAAAAAAAGAAAGGGAAGTGGTTGCAATATTATTGAAGAATAGAATAATGATGAAATGATGAATGAGTATAAGTCTGGTGTCTATTTTCAACATTACATATGTACATTTATATATTATGACCAATCATTGGTTTATTCTCAAATGAATCATCAATGTATATGACCAACTTTCATTCAAGCATTAATTAATTTTCCTTGATTCTTTCTGTTTTCTTTTTTCTAAAAATGTTGAACTTATTTGGGACCAATAGTGGCCCATATCATAATTGAATCATATTTAATTTTAGTTGTGTCACTAAATTGGTACAAAGAAAGTAGTTTAATTTCTCAAAAAATATTAATGCAATTATAATTAAGCGTTGTTAACGTTTTATTGGAAGGAGGATGGGCTATATAAGTTGATTATGACATCGTAACAACTTTGGATTTACAAGATAGACCGTTTTTGTTTTAGGATATTCTCTAGAATATTTTAGTAAAATTGTGGTTTTATGGGGTGATCATACTTGAATATACATGGGTATTTATATCTAGGTAAACAATTTCGACTGGTTATGGCTATTGTACTTGTCTTGGTAGGATTGTGTCTTCATACCATAGTAGCTGATACTGTGCTGGTACCAGTCATATTGGGTGGTACATACTATTTCGGTCCTCAACTGATATCAAGTAATTTAAGTTCAGTTTCGTTCAAGATTTTGATGCATTTTGATTGTTCCGGCATGTTTCAACCTATTTCGATCTATATTGATTTATATCGGTATGTATATGCCCGTACTGGTTGGTGCCAAGTTTTGATATTTTAATCCAAACTTTTATTTTTTATCCTAAGCATTTTTAAAATGGGATAATATAATTTTTGGCCCCTAAACTTGGTAACTAGGTCCACTTTGGTACATGTACTTTTTTTGGAGGTCACTTTGGTGCCTAAACTTGACAACCAGATCCATTTTGGTCCTCGAACTGGGATTTCATTAAGATTTGATGATGACACCATTGTTTTTGGAAGAGGACTAGATTGATCGGTTGGACCAATTAGACCGAACACGACTGGTATATTGATTCAAACTAGACCTGATCAGGGTTGGGCTGATGTAAAATTTTAGGTCCACTTTCTAGGCCTAGGCTAAAAATGAGCCTAAAATTTTGCCCAAGCCCGACCCATATTAAAAATGCTAAACTTGAGCTTGACACAACCCGACTATAATAACTTATTTTAGATTATTTTTTAGATAAAAACAAAATTAAAGAAAATAATGCATTGAATATACTAAAAATGTTAAAATAATTTTTTCCCAACAAATTGAAAGTACCCAAAAAAAAAAGAGTATAGGCATGTGATTGTGGTCGGGCCAGGCCCGAGCCAAATATTCTGCCAGAAGCTCGATCTGTTTAGAAAATAGGCCTTATTTTTTATCCAAACCCATTTTTCAGGGCTATATTTTTGTCTAAACTCTCTTGCTTTTCAAGTGGGCCTTCGGGTCTGGGTGAGTGGGCCTTCGGGTCTGGGTGAGTGGCCCGACCTATGATCAGTCTAGTCCAAACAAAGGGGTTGAACCAATTAAATAAAAATTGCTTGAAACTAGTAAAAATCTAAAATTGGGACAAAAACTAATAGTTGAACTCATTTAATAATTTTTTTAAAAAATTATTAATTATTAATTATTTATTTAATTATTTTTGGTTCAACAATTGAACTGATCAAATTGATTTAATCAAGAACCAATGGTCTAATCGATTCAGTGTAACAACCCTTACCCGACCTGATCGTCGAGTTGAGATACCGGGATGGAACATTTGTTCTTGGAGCAATTACAATAATAACATATTAATTAAACATTCATAATGCATATAGAATATGGTTTACTAACTTAACCGAGCTTAAAACGAGCTTTCAAAAACTTTTCGTAACGACCCAATTTTCAATGGTGCCGAAAATAGTGGTTTTAGGATGCCAATTTCGACGAGTGAGTCCATAGCTATATTGAATATTGATTTGATAACTTTACTAATTGGATAGTTAGTTAAAGTATAAGTGGTTCGACCCTAAAGTTAGTGGTTTTGGAAATGAGGTATCAGACCTTGTTTTCATAAATCAAGCTTTTAAATATTTTTATTAAAAATTTACAGAGTTTTTATATAGGTGAATTGAATTCTGATCCAAAAATTTGAACGACTGGATGGTTAATTAGGGTACAATGACTAAATCATAAAGATCGTAAAAGTTAATCGCTATTGATTTTTGTTAGTTAAAAAGCTTAATTAGTAATTATCCAAGGATAAGAGGCAATTAGCCCCTTTATAATTGTTAGGGATGGTTAATGCTTGTGCTTTTATTAGAAGTATATGTTGATTTAATTAAAATTATAATAATGTATGTTATAATAAAAGAACATAAAGGTGGAAGGAAAGATAATTTTCATTCTCATATTCCTTCACCGTTTAAACACCATAGGAGAAGAAAAATGAAATCTTCAAAGTAGTTCAATAATCGGCCCTTGCATGTAAGCAATTTTAAAGTCTATTTTTGTAAATTTAAAAGAAGAAATAGAAAACAACAAAAATAAAATATATTCTAAACCTAATATAAAAATGAAAAGAAAAGAAAACCTAACCTAAAACTATGAAAAACTAAAGGGCAATGTTCGGCCTACAAAAATCTGCCTTCCAAAACTTATAAAGTAGAATTTGTAATATACTAACATTTAACCTAGCATTAACCATTATGCCCTCAAATGAAAAAAAGACTTAAGCTTGCTTGGACACAAAATTGCTCCTGGCAACGGTATCGCAACGCCCAACCTTCAGTGTCGTAATACCCAAAACAGTAGCTAAATCGGGGTCTTGGGGGTTTCGGTGTCGCAATACCATCCCTCAATGCCGCGATACCACTGGAAAATGACTTCATTTCTTCACTTCAACACCTTCGAGGATATCATAACTTCCATGGCATTTGTGTTTTGATACTCGCTCTAAATAACATTCTCCTCGAGTTTGAGCCCTTATTGTTTTCCTACACCAACTTAATCACATTGTTAGGTTCCTCACAGCATGTTTAGCCAATTTGGGTGTCAAAAGGGTGTAAAACTAAACAACAATTGTTTATTAATGCTTAGAACTAAAAATTGCCAAAAACATATAAAAAGACACTTAAATTGCTTGAGAATAAGTTAATTAAATGTATTAGAGAGTCTAATTTGACGTGTTAAATTACGATCGAACTCCTTTACATTTAAGTCTTTGTTTGTCTTCAAGAAAACACACAAAACATGCATAAGACGACCTTTGGAATATGTTAACCAATAAGAAGCATAACAATCAAATATTGAATTCGTACAAGACATTTCTCGCATGCAACTTAATATTGATGTTTAGCTAACGTAAGTACTCCTCAAGCAAATATACCTAGTTCACCGAGTTAAGAAATAACAAACCTAGAGGCAATTCAAATGAATAAATACTCAATTATGTGATTCATCAACATAAGCTATATAGATACGTAGTAGACACAAAATGAGAATAAAAAACATCCATTAAGCTAATTATAAACAAATCAAGAAAATCGTACAAAGGAAATGTTTAGGTCACATAAGTCTTCTAGGTTCGTAACGTTTAGAAGCTTATGATGATTTGGATTTCAAACACAAAGATAGCTTGAAATAGTTTCAAGCACTAGAAACAGTAAAGCATATGACATTGTTCCTCATTCTTCTCCAAATTAGTCATTAAGCTCACCACTTTATTTCTCCTTCTCTCACCTTCCTTTTCTCTCCAAAGAAATGGAAAATATTGTTCAATATTAGTGCATACAAAAAGCTAGCGAGCACTAGCCTATTACGAAATGAAATATTTCTTTCAAGCTCAAAAATGATTTTTCGTTTAAGTGTTTTCTAAAAATTTTCATGCTTTCACTCACAATGTTTTTATTCACTTTGCTTTTAACCCTCACATTGCTTTTATTCACTCAATTTTTTTTATATCTACGAAGAGTCTATACGCACCATATTAAACAATCTCTTCTCTTTTCTCTCAAGAATAATTTGAAACCACTAAAATGTCTCTACCTAACCCTTGATATCCATGCTCCAACGTCCATTTCAAATTGCATTTTAAGATCAAGGATAGAGAAGAGTTGAGTTTTTAACTCAGTTTAAGCTCAAGGTTTCACAAATATAGGTTCATCAATAAAGGATAATTTTGAGGCTCAAATCATGGGATCTAGGGATAACATATCATCAAGGTTAGTCATTTAGGCTCTTAACTAGTCAAATAATGCCTCAGGTTATCCCTAAACATATTATAGTACACAATTTCAATCATGCCTACATTTACCCTAATGAATAACAATTATTCAAGCACTATTTATCTACAAACATCTATACAATCTATCTATCATATGACACAAATCGTATACATTTACATAAAGAATAATTACCTCTAATCTACTTTTAAAATATCAAAATTATCTAACATCAATCAAAATTTACATGCTCAAAAGTCAACAATACATCATTCAATATCAGCAACCAATAATCCCAATGCCAACATATTTCAAGCACCATAAAAGAACCGATGGTCTAACTAGTTCGCTTAGCGACCCAATTCTAAAAATGTTGAGTTTTGTTGATGATATATTGTATTATAAGTAAAATTAAATATTTATTGTTTGGGTTTTGAAAGAAATGTGAAAGAAGGGAGAACAAAAAAAATTCTCATGCTTTTTAATCAATCCTAAATTTTGAAATTCAAAATTTTTAAATTTATTCAAATTAAAAATTAACATTTTATTTATTATCAAATTTAAAATTTCAAAATCCAAATTCAAAATCATTTTGCCCATGTTTCCAAATAATATCACGGAGAAAGTTGGAAATTTTATTGTAAGAATATAATATATAAACAAAAGCATGGCAATGATAGGATAATAATATATATATTATTAGGAGAAAGAAAAGGACTAAATACCTGTCTGTATAATATTATATAACCCTAAATCATATCCTAATACAACAAAGGAGAGAGAGGGCTTTGAATAATAATATTAGTATTTAATACTTTCATGTGATTATTTGACCCTTTTCTCTGCTCCAACCCCATCTGCATTTATATATCTCCTCAGCTTTATTTTCTTTTCCACTCATCCTTTCACCTAAATATTTATTTTATTCTTAAACTCACTGATTAAATTTGGATTTGAATTAGAAGATAAATTTTTTTAATATTCTTTTTTTATACATAATTTGAATTTGAATTTTATTTTAATTACTTACCAAGCATGAATAATATTTATAGACGAATCAGATTAAATACTAAAGGCCGAGTATAAATAGTAATAAAATATAATAAAATGCAATTTGTCAAAATAATTTCAATATATATATATCTAACCTATTAATTTACCACAAAAAATTCCTCTAAATTATTAATTTCAATATTAATTCGCTTAATTTAATTGTAAGATTTAGATTTTCAATAAATTATTTTAGAATTCACATTCAACATTGTGTGCTTGTATGAGTAATGATAAGCAATATGATATTTCAATAAAAAAAAAGTGACACATGATATAATAATTTATATATAAATATTATTTAAATTCTATCACACGTATATAAGTGTAAATTACATATTTAAATATAAAGATGAGTTTTAAAAATAATATACAATAAATAATAAAATATATGGTTTAAAATTAATTAATAATAACAATATATAAAATATGTATGTTATTAAAATAAAAAATTAGATTAAATTTTAAGTAAAATAAAATTTAAACACATAAATACGTCATATTATAAAAATACTAAATGAATTCAATTGTTTATAATTGTATTGTCATCGGTCATGAGTTGATGTTAAGTTAATTTATGAAACCAACTAAATCAACAACATTAATATATATATATACACACACGATTGATGGAAGTTATAAAATAAAAATGTATAAAAAATATCAAAGTGAATCATAAGTTGAATGGCAAATTTATAATTTTCTTGATGCATTTGGCATGGGTTCAAATCCATTTATATGCACTTTCGAATAATATAGCTTATTTTAAATGTCAACAACCCAAATGAAGTAGTAGTTAAGAACTCTGTGTTAACATTTAAGATCTAAGGTTTAGGTTCTTATAATAAAATCCTCATTTATAATGTACCAAAATATATATCACTTATTTTAAATATAAAATAACATTTTAATAATTTTCTTAATCAAATTAATGACATCTATTCAATTAAAATTTTAAATAATTTTAATCTCTTGAAATTCAACTTAGTTAAATAAGTAAACTTAAACCCAAAAACAAAGTTTATAAGTTAATTATCTAATAGATGGGTTATGCTCAAATTTGAGTAGGGCCATTTCATATATAAATTTAATCATAAAGGGAAAATGAGTGTCAGGGTATCTTTACCATATATATAGGGGTGTTTGGTGCTTTAATTCTAATGAGGGCTGAATCTAAAATTTCTTCACCACCTTAAAATTGAATTATAAATTTTTAAGTTATCAAAAATTATATTATAAATCATTCTATGTTAGAATTTGTGTAAATTTTTGTTTAAGAAATAAATACAGTGACAAAATAAGAAGATCTGTAAGGGCGAGAGGCCTGGGGCATAAAATTCATATAAAAGTACGCTTCTTCTATTTAACATTGATTAGAATAAGATTTTTCAATCTTTAAACAGATGTAATCGAAACTCCTCTCGTATCATCTAATTTTTAATATTAATAAATTTCTCTTTCTCTACCCGTGACTTTTTTTCTTATTACTTTACGATTATTCTATTGTTATTATCAACGTCTACTATAAAACTTTAAAATAATATTATTCCTATTTTAATTATTTTAAATTTTTATTATTATTTATACATTAATCCACAAATAAATTACTAAATTGACAAAATATTTTTATTAGAGTTAGGTAACTCTCGAAATTCAAAACACTTATTCTAGTTTCCTTCTTTATTGTTCATTTCATGGGAAAACTCTTAAAAAGAAAATAAAAGTCAAATTAACCCGAAATAAACGTTAACAACTGAAGGAAAACAAATTTCAACTCAGCAATTTATCAAACAAATGGAAGACAAATTCAAAACTGACATATAACTTACAAACATCACTCACCATAAACACTGTAGCTCCCGAGTTAAGAGCGCTGTTGATCATCTTCCTCTCCACAGGACCTGTAATTTTGACCCTCCGATCAGCCACCGCCGGCAGAACCGGCGCACAAGTCCAGTCCCCTTCTCTGATATACTTCATGAGAGAATAGATATTTCAGAGAGAGAATTTTAGATCTTTGCTTTTCTTATGGTTTTTGTTTCTGCTTGGGTTTTATTTCAAAAATATAATTGGAGATTCAACTCAAAATTTAGAGTTTTCTTTTTTATTTTTTTTCTAAAAAATAGAGAAGGATAAATCGCCAAACTTATTGCCGTCTTCCATTCAGTATTCAGGTTTTTCATCAGCCAAGAATGCTTTAAACTCACGAGTTGTTTCAGTCAAAGCTTGGATTGGGTTTCTTTTGCAAACTACTAGTTTTGTTTTAGTTTTTTTTTTCTTTTTGAGGTTTATGGTGATGGTTTGGAGCAGAGAGAGGGGGGAGGGAATGATGTTGGTTCTGTTTGAGAGAGGGAAGGGGAAGGGAAATGGTGGATGGAGATGGGGAAGATTAGGGGTGTGCATAATTCGGGTAAAACCGAAAAAATTCGGTTAACCGACCGAATTCGGTTAATCGGTCGGTTAACCGAATTTTTTCGGTCGGGGGTCGGTTAATTTTTTTATGATTTTTCGGTTAACGGTTAATTCGGTTCGAAACCGGTCGGTTAACCGAAAATTTTCGGTTAACCGAAAAAATTAATAAATAAAATTATCCAACCCAACCCAAACTCAATTACCCAACCCAATAAAACTAAAACTAAAGTTTACCCAATTACCTAATCCAATAAAACTAAAACTAAAAGACAACCCAATTTACTAAAGTCTAAAACCCAATTTACTTTAATAATTTATAAATTTTTTAAATTTTAAAAATAAAAAATAAAAAAAATTCAGGTATTTTTCGGTAATTCGGTTAATTCGGTTAATTCGGTTAATTCGGGTAATTCGGGTAATTCGGGTAATTCGGGTAATTTTTAACCAAAAATAAAAATACATAATTTTCGGTTAATTCGGTTAACCGACCTTATTAACCGAAAAAATTTCGGTTCGGTTAAATTTTTTTTAAAAAAAATCGGTTCGGTTAACGGTTAAAATTTTTGGAAGGTCGGTTAATTCGGTTATAGTAATTTCGGGTCGGTTAACCGGTCGGTTAACCGAATGAACACCCCTAGGGAAGATGAAGATGGAGAGAGAGGATACTTTTAATTTATTTTTATTTTTTCAGTTTTTTAGTTAAATTAAGGGAAAATAAAATTTTAATTATGTGTCAACTTTTGATTTGTCGAGGAAATAAAGTTTAAGTAGATGGTTTGATAAAAGAAATTTAGATACCTAACTTAAAATCAAGTTAGGTATAATTTGAGAGTTAATTATTCAATTAAGCCTTAATAAAATCAGGTTAAAATAATAAGTTTAGTATAGTCAACACTTTTTTTAATGTGATTTACTTTATAAAATTATTTTTATTAAATAAAAAATATTCACATAGCTTAATATTTTCAATAATTTTTTTATTATTAAAAATATTTAAATTAAATATTTAATAATAATGTTTTTCAATAATCTTCATTATTAACAAATATTTGAATTAATCCACAATGTATATTTTTTTTTCACATTTCGATTAAATTTGTTACATGAATACATTTGAAAAATAAATTGTGTATTGATTCAAGATTGTAAAGATATAGAGCATGTTTGGTTGGATGTATTGGCTATGCCAATACACCCCTAATCGGTGGCCCCACATAAACTCATGTTTGGTTCAGTGTATTGCCTTAATACACTCCTATTACGTTACGGATGTAATCCATATTTTCTCTGCTTTAACACCGATTCCCAATCCCTTCCAAAAGCAAGGATCAGCTAATCGGTGTCTGTTTTACCCTTCCCAGCCGAAATCGATCTCCACCCCCACTCTCTCCCTCTCCCTCTCCCTCCCAACATCAACAGAAGTTGCCAGTGAACCAAACCTCCACCCGCTCAGATCTTTCGCCGACTTTCATCTTGGCATCTTGGCATCTTTCGCCAACATCAACAGAAGCGGCAAGTGTTTCTTCTCTTTTTTTACTTAATTTGGATTTTTAATTTTCTTTCTCATGATTGTTTTGTCGACAAAAAACAGAATTGTGTTCTTCAACTATGGTGGGTTTTGTCTGTTGAAATTAGGGTTTTTTTGGGATAAATTTTGAATTCTCCTGCATTTTGATTCTATCTTGTATCCTTCACAGTTGTCTGTTGAATGATCCCTTTTATCCCCTTTTTTGCCAAATCTCGAATCCAGGAAAAAAATAATTTCTTTTTTTCTTCACTCTCTTTAGATCTCAGGAAAAAAACCTTCAAATGTTTCAACTTTAGCTCCTCCTTCAAACCCTGTTAAACCTTCTTCAGTGTCATCTCACCTTGCAATGGTAGAGCTAAAGCAAAGGATTTTAACCTCACTTTCCAAGCTCTCTGACCGTGATACTTACCAAATTGCTGTTGAAGACTTGAAAAGACCATCCAAACTCTGTCTCCCGAATCATTTCCCATGTTACTCAATTGCCTTTTTGATTCTTCAAATGATCCAAAACAAGCTGTGAAGAAAGAATCTTTGAGGTTACTTTCAGTGCTATGTAATTGCCATGGTGAATTGGCAGCTTCCCATTTGACTAAAATCGTTGCCCACATTGTTAAAAGGCTGAAAGATGCTGATTCTGGGGTGAAAGATGCTTGCCGCGATTCAATAGGGGCGCTTTCAGGGCAGTATTTGAAAGGGGAGAGTGGGGGGAATATGGTGGGATTGTTTGTAAAGCCGTTGTTTGAAGCAATGGAGGAGCAGAACAAAGGGGTACAATCTGGTGCATCGACGTGTATGGCTAAGATGGTGGAATGTGCATCTGATCCTCCTTTGCCTGCTTTTCAGAAACTGTGTCCAAGGATCTGCAAGCTGTTGAATAACCAGAATTTTATGGCCAAGGCTTCCCTTTTGCCAGTAGTGGCAAGTTTGTCACAGGTTTGTGTATTGCAGTTGTTTTGTGTTTGATTCATAAGGATATTGATGATTTATGTTGTTGGTTTTGTGGATGTCAAGTATCATCGTAAATGAATATCTTGTAGTTTCTTTATTGTTTACTTTGTGCTTGTTTTTTTTGGCTGGTATTGTAGATCTTGTTTTATTTGATCATGTGAATTAGGTAGCTAGGTGGGGAATAGATATGGAAAATTCCACAAATAGGAACAATTTGTTTTTTTGGTCAAAAAATAGGAAAAGAAAATTGAAGTTCTGTAAATTTATGATGACCATGTAGGTGGGAGCAATTGCACCTCAGAGCTTGGAAGCATTGCAGCTAAGCATCCACGAATGCCTTGGGAGCACAGATTGGGCGACGAGAAAGGCAGCTGCAGATTCTTTAAGTGCATTGGCACTGCATTCAAGCAACTTGATTGCAGATAGAGCATCTTCGACAATAACCATACTTGAGGGTTGTCGCTTTGATAGGGTAGCTTTTTGGAGTCATTTTTCTTGCATGCATGCATACATACTTATATATATGTATATTACTTTTACATCAATGCCTTGTGTATGATTTCATTGTGAAATTTTGATACATATTTTGGACATGACTGGTGCCAGACCATGTACTTTCTTTTCTTCATTACATGTGTTGATCTGGTCACTTTGCTTCGGGAAAACATGTATATCCTCCACATAGATTTCCTTTTTTTGTAGGAACTTGATATAATTAGAAATCCTAGGGTTAATTGTGTGACAGAATTTAGACTAATAGAAAATGTGGGTTTGGACTGTATGCATCCATGCTTTCTAAATTGGTTTTCAAGGGACTTTCAGCTAGCACATTATGATTAAGCAAGGTTAGGATTGAAGTCCTTTCACTATCATCTCTTCTAATGGTGCAGATATGACAGATTTACATTACTCAACACTGCCTCATGGAAATTTTATTCTATTGTAACGTTTAATCATTGGTCAACCAGATGAAACCTGTGAGAGATAGCATGACAGAAGCATTGCAATTATGGAAGAAGATTGCAGGAAAAGGGGAAGATGGAGCTGCAGATGACCTGAAAGCCTTGTCTCATGGTAAGTGTGTCAGTTAAGTGTTACGGGTTGTCCTTCTGATGTATAGGTCATTCATCTTATTGGATTAAACTTGTTTCAATGCTGTAGATGGTGACAATGCTCAGTCAGCTGAATCATCAGAAAAGAATGGCTCCAAAGATCCAAGTGCGGGTGATAAAAAAACACAGACTTCAGATTCTGTTTCTGAAGGCAAAGGTGGAAGCATTATTGACAAAGCAGTTGTAATTTTAAAGAAGAAATCACCTGCATTAACAGACAGAGAGTTGAATCCTGAATTCTTTCAGAAACTCGAAACAAGGGGACTCTGCCCTGCAATGCAATGCAATGCAATGCAATGTCTGGACTTCTTGGAGCAATGCAATGCATGCCCTTCAAGTAGGTGATATGGACTCTGCCTATGCAGAAGTTCTCTCTACAGGGGATGATCTCTTGCTTATAAAGCTGATGGATAGATCAGGCCCTATGGTTGATCAACTGTCAAATGAGATAGCAAATGAAGCCTTGCACGCTATTGTGCAATTTCTTATGGAGCAAGATTTGTTTGATATTTGTCTATCCTGGATTCAACAGGTATGGGTTCTTCATCTTTGAGCCATTTACTTCAAGCTGCTCTATTTAGACATTTTCTTTTATAAGTTTACTATTAAAAAAAAAATTCCTGTAATTATTCAGCTGGTCAAAGTGGTGATAGAAAACGGACATGATGCATTGGGTATAACGATGGAGTTGAAGAAAGAGCTTCTGTTGAATTTACATGAAGCAGCTTCCACGATGGATCCACCAGAGAATTGGGAAGGCGCAGTACCTGATCAACTTCTATTACAATTGGCATCTGCCTGGAAAATTGAGCTGCAACAGTTTGATAAGTAAATCTGCTGGTTTTGGTTTTGGAATCCTGTGTTGTTCTTGCAAACTTCATGATTATGTTACTCTGGTTCGGCGCATATATTTTACATGATGTAAATTTGAAGTGAAAGAAAACTAGCATCAATGGTTGAGGCCACTTATACATTTTTGTATATCATGTAAGATAGTGGCCTCTGATATAAATGTAAATGTACGTCTATTATACCATCTGTGCAAAACTAGCATCAACAGTATCATATATTATGATTTGAGTAAATTAATATAAGAACATTAATTATTAAGAATTTTTTAAAATTATATAGTTTAATTAAAATATATTTAATAATAATTATGTTAATTTATATTTTACAGTATCATATATTATGATTTGAGTAAATTAATATAAGAATATTAATTATTAAGAATTTTTTTAAATTATATAGTTTAATTAAAATATATTTAATAATAATTATGTTAATTTATATTTTACAGTATCATATATTATGATTTGAGTAAATTAATATAAGAATATTAATTATTAAGAATTTTTTTAAATTATATAGTTTAATTAAAATATATTTAATAATAATTATGTTAATTTATATTTTACAGTATCATATATTATGATTTGAGTAAATTAATATAAGAATATTAATTATTAAGAATTTTTTAAATTATATAGTTTAATTAAAATATATTTAATAATAATTATGTTAATTTATATTTTACAGTATCATATATTATGATTTTAGTAAATTAATATAAGAATATTAATTATTAAGAATTTTATTAAATTATATATTTTAATTAAAATATATTTAATAATAATTATGTTTAAATATGATTAAATTATTTATTATTGATAATAAAAATTTTATTATAATTTAAATAACAATAACAATAATCATTTACCAAAACAAATTTATGCTAAGGGTATTCTAGTCATTTTAGTTTTTTCTATTATGCTATTACACCTCTATTCCATTCAACCAAACACAAGATTACTATTACGCCTCTATTCCATTACATTCAACCAAACAGTGGATTAGCTATTACACCTCTAATCCAATACACCTCTAATCCCAATACACCTCTAATCCAATACGCCTCTAATCCAATACGCCTCTAATCCAATACAGCGAACCAAACGTGCCCATACTATTTACAAACTTTCCTCATTACATTACATAAATAAATTGTAAGACCCAGATTTTGTGCGGGCAATATGGAAACCAAAATCCAAAATAAAACACAAAAATTAAAACAGTCCAAATCCAGTTCAGGCCCAAAAACAAGAATAAATCCAAAAGCCCAAAAACTTTACCATGGCCCGAATGAAATAAATCAAGCCCGATAAGCCCAAGTTGTTAGAGTTTTCGGAAACCCTAGGGTTTCCATCTGCTTCGCGCCACAGCTATGGCCACCTGCAACTCCCACGCACGTCCACCCCAGCTCGAGTGTAGCACGTCCCATGCCTGTTTCTCCTCCACGTCTTCGCTACCTGCAACGTGAGCAAGGGAATAGCAAAAAACAGTTGTAAAACGGCTATATAAAGCCATGAATATTCATTTTTTTTTACGGATTTGAATACAAAATACACACAAAATCAGTAGAAAGCAACCAAAGAATACTTAAAAGGTGGTTATTTACTGTAATTTTATTCTGTTTTTCTTTTTATTTTTTTTCATTTGAATCCACAACATATACTAAAATATATAAGAGCGAGAGGGAGACTTACCGGAGTCGCATCGCACTCACGCCGTTGGAGGCTCAACTCCATTCATCGCAGTCGGATTTTGATAGCTTTTGAGGCTTAGCCCTTCGGTTGGAGAATAAGGGGAAGTGAGGGAGCAGAAAATATTATAGGGCTTTTGGGGTTTCTTTTCTAAAAACAAAGCTTAAAATGTTTTTTAAAACAAAAAAAAAGGTTTAAATAGCATAGCAAAAACGGCGCCATTTAATGGGGGGCTAGGTCCGCGCGTTGACTCGACCCTCAGGGAGGGTCTGCGAGTTTTTGCCCTTAATGGGGAATTTTCGCATTTGGTCCCTTCCTGTTTTGCCACCATCTGATTAAGCCCTGTTTTTATTTCTTTTAACTTTTTTAAATTTTCCCTGAAATTTATGCGCTATTTTAATTTAACCCATGCTTAAACGCTGCATTTTGAGGGCAGGGATTAATTTTCCAATTGATCCCTGTGCTTTACGCGCATTATGTTTTGGTCCCTGTATGCATATTTCTTGTTTTTTTCCCTTGATTTTAGTTTTCTTCTGATTTAATCCCTAGCATGTAGGTGTTTTTTTTATATATATTGGGTATTTATTTATTAATTTTAATATTTTATGTATTGTTTTTAGATCATTTTGTTCTTTTTACCATTATATATTGTTTAACTCATTGAATATCTCTTTTATGTATATTACATAATTTTTTTTAAAAAAGTGTTATTCAAAATTCATGGCTTCTTTTATCGTTTTTATGGTTTTATTCATTTCAAACATATGTTAGTCACCTTGTTTTTATGGTTTTATTCATTTTAAACATATGTTAGTCACCTTATATTATCATGTACATGTATATATTATTGATGTTATATTATTTTATATAAAAAATTTTCCCCCTTTAAAATTATATTTATGTATAATTTATTTCCCATAAAAACTCTATTTATCACTTTTTATTGTTCCAAATACTTTTTTATATATATTTTTATTCTTATATACCAATTATTTATATTAAGTTGTTTTTATGTAAATTAATATATGTATTATGTCGTATATTATTTACTTTATAATATTTGTTTTAAAATTTCATTTGTATATTACTTTTTAATATATTATTTATTTTTATTTCTTCTTTGGTTATTAACGTTTGTATTTATATGGTATATGATATGTTACTATTGCATGTACTTTAATTCGTTCCTTTGTGTTTTCTCATAATTTATTCATGTAATATTATTGTCCTGTATTTTTATTTCGTGCTCAATACTAAGCTTGTATGATTGATATTATATTAAATTTTAGATTTCAAATTTTCGCCCCACATCGATTGCTTTTTATCCTAAAGTAAATCAAACTAATGTGTTTTGAGCCAGCTTTATAAAATAAAGGCGATGTTTGATATTTAGAAATTCGAGAAATTGTGCCCTAACGTGCTGGGTTTCGATTTTTTTTCGTTTGTCTAAATAATCAAATGTTCCTTTAAAATTTCGTTTGTGTTTTCTAAATTTCAAAACAATGCAATATTCTATGTTTGGAAATCCGAGAAATCGTACCCTAACGTGTTGGGTTTCAATTTTTCGTTGGACCAAATAATTGAGTATCCTTTTATAATTTTCAAATACATGAGCTTTTGGAAATTAAGACTCGGTCGTGGTTTCGAGGGCTTAAAAGGTCATGTCCTAACGTGCTGGATGTGATGTTTTATTCTTTCGTAACAAGAGAATTCTTAATTTCCAATTCGAGTTATTCAAATGTTTTAAAAGAAATCGTATTTCAAAACCATTTCAAATTTTCGACATTAAGACATTAATTAATCAATTTGGTACCAATTTTGGGCCGGCTCCCAAACTTTTTTTTTTTTCGAATTTCGTAGACCCAAAATCATTGTTTTAATAAATCAAAATATTTTATTAAAATGATTGATCTCAAGGTGATCCGATCACATCTCGAAAAAAGATCGGTGGTGACTCCATTTTTATTTTTAAGTCGACTCCCGTTTTTCAAATTCAAAAAATAATTTCAACATAAATTTAAGTATATTATGCATATAGTTTAAAATTAAAATTTAATTTAAAGAAAAAAATACATTTTAGAAAAATATTTATAAAAAAAGAAAAATAATTATTTACTTATATTGAAATAATGAGTTTTAATTGTACATACTAATGAACCAAAATCCGATAAAGTCATTTTTCATTATTTGTGAGAAAGTAACTCCCAAATTAATGTTACATTTTAATGAAAGTAAACTAATTTTTGCATATTAAAAATTGAAATCACGTTCCAACCAGTTAAATTATTTGAAAAGTGATAACTTTTCACATACTAAATGTCCTTGCAGTTCTGTCCTTCATAATAATTTTAAATATTTATCACATTCTCAAAAATTATATCATATATTTGGTTAAACCTGTGAGTTTTGTACTAGAGATCGAAATAAAATTATAAAATTTTAGATTCAAAGAAAATAATTTTGATTGAAATGATGTAAACTAAATTATTAAATTTAGGAAAAAATCAAAAAATAATTTCTCCATTTTAATTAAAAAGACCAAAGCCCTTACGGTACTAAAAAATCCCAATTCATTTTGGAATACTTTCTATTACCATTCATCCAAAAATGAAAGCCCTACAAAATAGACAGTATTGCCAAATGCCCAATATATTGTTGTAGGGTTCATATAGCTTAGTAGGCCTACATGCGGATGCAGGGCCATATGAGTGCGTATTATTCAGCCCCTAACTATTTACTCGCCTAATCATAGCCTGCTTTCCACTTTCACAACTTAAAGCCTATACATAGTACGGTTGGTCATAAGTCACGAGGCACAAGGTCATATATTCCAATCAATGTTCCTCTCATATTTTCTCCAAAACAAAAAACAAATAAAAGATTTACTATTTTTTTTTATTTTTATTTTTTTGTGTTAAGAAAAAAAAGAGAGTAAATTAACTAGTTAGTCATCTAACTTTTATAAGTTTTCATATTGAATCTTAAATAATAAAAAAATCATTTTAGACACTACCATTAAAAACTATTTTCATTTTGATCGTTTGTTATTTTTCTAAAAATAATGTTATTTTTTAAAAAAATTATATTTTTACAGAAAATTGAGTTATTTAACTATAAAGATGAAACTTAATTCTTTTTTTATAACTCAATCCCCTATAAAAACTAAAGTAATTAAATAGAAAAACCTAAATTTTTTCATTGTTACGAGAAAAGAAAACTAAAATTAATTTAAAAGAGAGAAAAAAAAGTTCATTAAAAACTAAAATAGTTTTTCCTTGTTAAAATCTAAAGTCTTTCCTATAAATACTCTTTATAAACCCTTAAGTTTTTTATTTTCGCTGGAATAAAAATTAAATGAAATTAAAAAGATAAAATGATTTTTTCTTATAAATAGTTAAATAATTCATTGAAAAATCTTAGGTTTTCTTTATACGAGAAAAAAAAGTTAAAATTAATTCTAAAAAGTAAAAAAGAAATTCACTTAAAAACATGAGTTTTTTCATATAAAAACTCTAAAATTTATATTAAAATTGAGTAATTAAAATAAATGTAGAATAAATGATAAAAATAAATAATAATACTGACTAAAACAACAATGATTTTTAACTCAACTGTTTTATTTTTCAATGCCTAAAATTAAAATCTATGAAAATTAAATCATCAACTATATAGAAATGAGAAACATATTAAAATTTAAAAGCCATTGGCTTCGCCTTGAAAAAAGGGAGCCTCAGCCAGCATAGCATATGTTGGGTTCAGGGCAAGGCATGTTACTTGGTTACATACATACACCCTACCCCTCCAATAACTAGCCGACAAACTACCTCAAATCTATATGTTCCAAGTCTGGTTCCGTATGTAACAAGTAACTTTTTGTAACAAAATTATTTGTATATAAATATATTAAATTATAGCACTGGAATTGTTTTTTTTATATTATAATTTAATAATTATTAAATAATAAAATTGCATATTTTTAGAAAGGATACATCTCATATCCATATAATGAATTTCCATTTATTATGTAAAATAAAATTTGATTTATTTCAATTGTAGATATTTAAGTACATGTGAATACATGAATATAAAATATAATATTGTATTAATGATTTGAAAAGGTTAATTTCTTGATTTATTTATTTAATTATTTTTGAAAATTTGGAAAATGATCCATTTTCAAATAAATGTGTGTAAAAATAAATAGGAGGATTATTCTTTTATTTTTTATTTTTTGGTTATGAAAATTATTAGGAGTTAGGAGTTAGGAGTAGTGTTTGATTGATGTATCTATTTATTAGGATAATTTTTAATATTGAGGAATAAGGCAACGCGCAAAGACAAAAAAGGTCTCAAAAATCAGATCTTTAAGCAAAAGCAAAAGCAAAAACCACATCTTCTCTTCTGGGTCATCTTTACTCAATTGTGGATCATCTGTTTCTATCAAGTCCTTCCTTCACTCTACTTGATCTAACCAGGTACATTCTCCATGATCTTCTTCTTCCTCTTTAGATTCATTTTTATTGATTTACCTACGTAGCTGCCCACCCACTCTTTTGCTACCCACCACTCGATCCACACACAAATTTGGAAGCAATAATAATAATAAAACCCATCAAGTAATGGAAGTGATTGAAGATATCTGGGTTTTGGGTCTGGATGAAAATTGAGATCTTGATTGCAATTTGCTTGTTTTGTGCTACCCCCAATATTGAAGTGTATTTAGATCTGCTGTTGTTATATGTGCATTCATTAATAATTGTTTTCTTAGGTTAGGCACTCTATTATAATTAATAACTATCATCATTTCGTCATCTTTGTATTTCATATTAGTAATTTCCCTTTTTTTTGTTTTTGGTATTGCTCTGTTTTAGATACCCTTAATTATAGTTGATCGGGGTTTCTCGCATTTCATCTTTTGTGGGTTCATTCTACCAACAATGTGGAGGTTCAAGCCATTTTTGCAAAAAGAGCCTGCAGGGCTCGAGGGCCGAACCCTTGACGTTGCCAATCTTAAACTTCATGTTCGGAATGTTATTGCCGAGGGTGGCTTCTCTTGTGTCTACTTAGCTAAGGATGCTCTACATGCTTCAAAGCAGTATGCTTTGAAGCACATCATATGCAATGATCAAGAGTCATTGGAGTTGGTTGTCAAGGAGATCAGTGTGTTGAAATCACTTAAAGGACACCCGAACGTCATCACACTTTATGCACATACGATCTTGGATATGGGAAGGACCAAGGAAGCCCTTCTTGTCATGGAATTTTGTGATAAATCTCTTGTTAATTTCTTAGAAACCAGAGGAACTGCCTATTTTGAGGAGAAACAGATTCTTACCATTTTCTTGCATATCTGCAATGCAGTCTTTGCAATGCATTGCCAGTCCCCGCCAATTGCTCACAGGTATTTGGTCCTAAAGCTCCTCAAGTTTTTAGGTTGAGCACATGAACTTCGAATTGAGCTTTTACCTTTCATTGAAGTTTAACTTAAAAAACTTTTTGTAGCTTTGGATTGCTTTGTACATCTTTTATGTGGTACTGCCACACGCCAGCCTTTTTTCCCCTTGACACGGGAATAAGAGAAATGAAAATATGATCAAATAAAAAAAGATGCCATGATCCCAATTTATAAGGCCTAAAGTCGAAATCTTTTCCACATTCGTTATAACTGCTCTCAGGTGCATGTTTCTTTACTTCTTGGCATTTTGATTTTTGCAGGGACTTGAAAGCTGAGAACATTCTGTTGGGTTCTGATGGATTATGGAAGTTGTGTGATTTTGGGAGCACGTCAACCAATCACAAGCGTTTTGAGAAGCCTGAAGAAATGGGTATAGAAGAAGACAATATCAGGAAGCACACCACACCTGCCTATAGAGCCCCTGAGGTTGAATGAACATCTATTATTTTTATTACATTTTAAAACTTGTGGTGGTTAAAATAGTTAATTTATATGTTCATTCTTTTGTTGGAATAGATGTGGGATCTGTTCCGGAGAGAACTTATAAATGAAAAGGTGGATATATGGGTAAGCATTTTCATGTGACATCTAGATGTATTAGATTAGATATGCCAAGTACAAACTGCAGCTGCTATGTCATGTTGCAGGCCCTTGGGTGTCTCCTCTTTCGAATTTGCTACTTCAAGAATGCATTCGACGGTGAATCAAAGTTACAAATCTTAAATGGGAACTACCGGATTCCAGATTTGCCAAAATATAGCTCTTCAATTACAAACCTAATTAAAGACATGCTTCAAGCATCACCTGTTGATAGACCTGACATCACACAGGCAAGCACTTTGCTTGATTGGTCATTCATCCTTGAATTTAGGTTAGTTTTAGATAGTCTATGCCCATGTTAATCTTTGGCAGAGATCTAACATCGTGTTAACTGATGTTGGGATTTTTCTCCCATGATGACAGGTCTGGTTTCGTGTTAATGAGCAGTTGCCTGCTGCTCTACAGAAGTCTTTACCTGATCGGCCACCTGAAATGCCATCTACTGAAGGTGACGATTTATACCAATTGACAGTTCAGTTCTCCACTTGAAGGTCTAATACTTGTATTAAATTTAACTGCATCTTGCTATGGTAGACGCTGGTGTGTGGGATGAGTTATAGAAGATTATAGATAGAAAAAGTTTGAATATTGGAGGCTTTGACATTAGTTTTCTTTGAACTTGAATGGATGCTTTGTGCCAATTTAGCAGGTGTTCCAAAGTCTTCAAATAGATCACCTCAGATGCCTTCTAGAAGCCCCCCATCCCCTCCAGTTGGGGAACCAGCTAAAACCTCATCACAGCCTGGCTTAAGGGCAAGTGGCGGGCAGCTTGGCGCTTTTTGGTCTACTCAGCATGCAAAGGACGCAGATGTTGCTGAAGAGAAGAGCAGACCCAAATATGACGAAGATCCGACCAGCTATAGCTCAGTTAAACATAAGAGGAGTCCTATAAGAGGGGAAACTGTACAAACACATTCTCCTGCTCGAAGTACGCCCGATAAATCACACAAGCCTGAAGATGGCCTTAGTAAAGACATTGAAATTAATTTTTTTGAGAACAAGGATACCACCACTTCTTTTCAAGATGAGGCGTTTAACACCTTTGTTGCTGAATTTGATAGTAATAAGATCAGTTCTGGAATTATTAATAAAAATACTGGAAAAGAAAAAGCATTGGAGGCTGAAATAGTGAGGCTGAAAGAACAGCTAAAACAATCCAACTTGGAGAAGGCTGAGATGACCTCCAAATTTGAAAAGTTATCTGCAATTTGTCGTTCTCAGCGGCAGGAAATACAGGAGCTCAAGCAAACTCTAGCTGCTAGAACTCCATCTCCTAATAAAAGTACTTCAAGATATCATAACTCACCAGGAAGTCTGGTACAGTTTTCTTCTTCTTCTTTTTTTTTCCCTATTTGTACGCGTATACATGAACTTTTTCGAATCACATATCTACCTGTTGGTTATGCTCTTGATTGACCTATTTGTTTCATCGCAGGGAGAGAAGGTTGAAGGAACATTTTCGGAATTTGCACAAGAAAAAGCTGGTAATTGGAAAACTGCTAGCCCGGAAGCTAAGCCATGGCAGGCTTTTCCAGAGGATGCCAAACCGCAGCAACAGCAACCTCTTTCAAAGGATAATGTCCAGTCAGTTAGAACTAGAAATGGTCACTCAAACATGCATGCTGCTCAAGCAACTTTTGGCATGGAAACATGGGGTTTTGGTGCAGATAACTTTACAGCTGCCCCTACAGCTAGCTCCCAGAGATTAAAATCAACGATAAATGAAGGAAGTAGTTCCCAACGCGAATCAAAAATAAAGGAGAGTAATCCAGTTTCCCAACCTGCTGGGTGGGCTGGTTTCTGATGTAGTCACTATGTGGAGTTAAATATATGAGGAATAGTCTGTCCTCACATTGACAAATTTAATACTTGTGGTTGGGAAATATGAGAGGAAAGAAGAGAGATTGAATAAGTACGTGACTTGCCAGGCTTGTTTCCTGCTATTGTTTGTCTTGTCTGTGTGCAGTTGAACATTTGCACATTTCTCTGGGCTAAGCAGCAAATACAAAATGTATACTTGTTTTACTTGGTTCTTTCTCCAACATGACTTGATGTTTGGTTGTTTTTGTTCAAAGTGGTAGGTGGTGTGACACTGTTTCAGAGTGACTAGTGTTTTCTGTTTTCTTGAACATGTAGTTATTTGGTCGTATTTGATGTGTAAAATGTCTCACAGGCTATTATAGGCTCTGGTGTCCGTGATGTTCATTGAATTCATATTCATGGCTGTGTCGAGATTTTCTCTCCTAGTTCTTCCTCAGATGGTTATGTTCATAAAAACAACCCATTAAAAGAAATCATTATAGAAAACTTGATCTTTTACAGTAAATGAGGATGACATCATGATTTTGTTAGACCAAATCAACAACTTATTTAATTCATGCCTGACATTGCAAATTGAAATTGGTATGTTCCATTTTTCCTTTGTTTAAAATGTGAAATCAATGAGTAAAATATCTTAGGTATTACCATGTAAAAAGAGTGGTGTTTTGCTCTCAAATCTGCAAGTATGATACTGGGTATATTATGGTGTTAAATATATTTGCAAATAAAACTAACCCTCCAAAACTCATATTTGCAACCTTAGCATTCAGAATGATCGGCTGAAAATGAATTAAGCCTGTAAATAATATTACTTTACAATCTGGTCTAGTCTAGTACAGTCTGAAAAAAAAAAAAAGGAATCTGAGCCCAAATGAGAAAGGGTTACAAAGAATGAAGCCAAGCTGTTACTATCTAATACCAAAAACAGAATTGCACTACAATACATTGCTGGATGAATGATGAATCAAATTACAAACAAATAAACTATGTTCTGAATAAGGAAAAATGGCATCCTCCATTTTAACACAGTGCTGAATGATGTACAATAATAAATTGCCAGTACCAAGATGACTTTCAACCAATTCCAGAACCTGAAATTGAAATTAAAATGGCAAATTCAATACATGACAATAGAAGAAAAAGAAATAGCTTGAGATTTTTAAAACCATGATTTATAGCCTTTTCTTTCAAATCAATGTAATAAATACCAATCAGATAGATCCATGTTTATACTAGATTACAGCAAACTACCACTTTTTAAGAAGCAATGCTGAATAAAGCACAGATTTCAACTTAAAAAACAAAGATATCATCAATCACCTTGCAGCTAGATAGCCTATAGTTGAATTATAGAGTAAAGCCAGGTTCCTTCCTTAAATGTCAGAGCAGCTAAATGGAACAATAACAACATCATGCATATTTCACTTCCACTCAATTATAGCAATGTTCACTGATGCGCCAATATAACATTGCCTCATGCTATTGCTTTAAATTTCAATCTAAATCACCTGTTCTAGCAAATGAAGGAAAAAATATCCTTTCAGAAGGAGGCTGTACCTCAGGTCAAGCTAAGATGAGAAGTCCTAGATACACTGATGCACCGAGAAATATGAATGATATCATTCCCCTGCAAATAGTGTACAAAAAGAATGTGAGCAGCAAGACAGAAATAATCATTGAAAACAGGACAGCCAGTGCTTCAAGTGTCAGTTTCTCACCATATAAACCCCCATCCAACTCCATTGCAGGGGCAAGGACAAATTTCTGCAAACTTCTCGGCATCACTGGAGTTGACTCTTCGAGATATTAGATCATCATAGATATCTATGCAAACAATATTTAAATCACCTCAAATTTAATGCTTAATTGAGAGAAAAAAAAAATGTCAGAGGAAGCACCATCATTGAGACATACCATAGACTGAAAACAGACTGTTCATGACACCTGCAATTTCCAAAATAAGAAATAAGCAACATTTCTTTTCACGGAAGAGATAGTAGAATGAAATTGTTCCTTGGGAACGATAAAGAAAATACGACAAGAGAGCCTATACCGATGAATAGAATGGCGTAACGGAGAATATGAACTGTTGTCCTTTCTTGCAAAAACCAAATTAGAGCAAGGAAAATAATAAAACCTGAGGAATCCAATTTATAGATAACAAAATTGTTAGCACTTCAAGTTCAACTCCTAGTTATAAAAACACAAGTCACCACAAGGTTATAAGGGTACTCACCGATGGACAGTCCTCGAAGTGTCCACTGTTTGAATAATCATACACATTACAAGTTAAAAGTTTGAAAGTACTCTTTGAAGAATACAAAATAAAAAAGGAAAAAAAGAAAGTATCTAAATATTAATGCAATTTTTTATCAGGAAGTACCATAATCCTTGATATCTTACATTTTTAGCATAAAAGAGCACGACAACAAGAGCAAGAAGAAAACAACCAGCAGCTATTCTTGCAGTGAGGAGATTTGTAGATGCAAGAATCAAAGCCATCCCCCAAAACGATGAGCCAAGATCTGAATGTAAAAGCAATTGTAGTAGCATAAGTATCACTAAAAAGCAACTTGTATTAGATGAAAGACCACATAGTTCGAAAAAGATGCAATAAATAGTTTGAAAAGAATGGTAGACTACTTTATATAGGAAAAAGGGAAGGAAAAGAATACGTTACTTCATATATAAAAGTTTAAATCAAGAAAATATGTATGCCGGTCACTCCATATGTGACGAGTTGTCCTAGTGAAACATCAAGAATATGGCAAACACAGGCAGCCAATGACCACAAACTTGCACTCAAATTAGACATGTCTTGATCATGCATCCATATACAGATTACATACAATAATAAGTGCAGGAGAGCTGTATCTTGTCCGAATAAGAGTAAATGGATCTTTCCATAAATTTCATAAAATAAAAATGTGTTTCTTACATAGTTCTAGCATTTATGTCATATACCATAAAAAAAAAGGATGAGTTTAGAGATGAAAAAACTTACATCCAGCAGGTAAGATCACCCAATATATACCGCCTCTTGTCTGTGTTACTCCACCTTCATCTGCATGAACCTTGATCCCTTCTACCTACATCATTAAGTAAAAGGAACATTGATCATTGAGCAGACCATAATCCAAAGGTTAAAACCAGTAAGATGAGCAGGTAGAAAAATTATGCAGCCAAAATCTAATGATCACATTAAAAACATGTTTAAACCCTTCATATGACATGTGATAAAGGAAAGGGCTTTCTTACATGACCACAGGTAAGTTTGCAGGCAATTGCATGACTTGCTTCATGCAAGAATACTGTAATGAGCTTAAACGGCAGCAACAGCACTGTCCTCCATAGCTACAATAATCAGGGGGAAACATTAGGTCAATCCATTTAAGCAAACATGGGCAACCAGTTCAAATTCCAAAGAATGCTGTATCTTTTAACAAAAAGTCAACTGCAGTGAGTCCTCCTAGAAAACTCCTAAAACCTTGGCATCCTCATCCTTATGAACAGCTTATGAAAGTTGTTGTAAATGCCATAGCATTTATGAGTTCCTTATGAACAGATTTACAACAATTATTACAAAAGTAAATCATAAATGCTCCCAGAAAAGAACCCAATTTCCTTCAACGTGCAAACCAAGAAACTATTTAAACTGTTAATCTATTTCAAAATTCAAATTACCATCAATTCGATGGTTTCTCCAAAACAAGAAACTTATTAAATTTTAAACTAAAACTAACAATCATGGCTTAGTCAACTAAACCGTAGATCTATCATCCTTCAGATAAACATAACCATGGAGCTCTTACCAAAATTAACCCATTGTTTTTACCGTGTTTATATTGTTTCCTTACAACAACCAAAAGCATAGCAGAGAAAAAGATGATCTTCGTTATAAACAAGAGAAAAAAAAAATCAAGAAAGAAGCTTACAACAAGAATGACAACAGTGAAGACACCAATTGTAACCAGAAAGGTAACTTGGCCATTATTGCAGCAACTGTTTAGCTCCCAGTTCACCATTTTTCTGCCTTTATTTCAAAATCTAAAAAGAACCCTTTTTTTCCCAGGGGCCTTTTGTTTGGGATTTGAGAAAGTTAGATGAAAAAACAATGAGGGGGAATAAGAAAAGAGAAAGAAAATAGAGGGGAAAAAAAGAAGAAAGAAAATGGAAAACTGAGTTGGTCTGTCTTTTTCCGTATTATAGTTTAGGGTCAACTACATAGGTGACCGAGTTTTAGAAAGCTTTCATTTTGGTCTTTTTAAATGAAATCTTTGTAATTTTGTCACTAAACTTTTAAATTTTTTTATTTTAGTCACCCAATTGTAAAATCTCTAACTGCAGTTAACTTACAGTCCCAGATCATGTTCATAGTTGCATTTTAATCACCCAGTTTTTATTTTAATCACCAAAAAAAAATATTATTTTAAAGTATTGATTAAGAAAAAAAATTAAAGATTAAAATAAAAAATAATAGAAACTAAAATAATGTATCAAAAATTTGTCAAATTATACTTACTTATCGGATTGTTGTAAATTCTAAATTTTTATTGACACTTTAAGGGAAAAAATTTTAATAACTTATTAATTGATTTTTATGTTTTAAAATTTAAATTTTTAATATTAAAAAAAAATTAGAACTTCCGCAATAGGCTAAATAAGTATAATTTGACAATTTTTAAAGCATGATTTTAATTAGTTTCTACCATTTTTTCACTTTAATCCTTAATTTTTTCTACCTCAATCAATATTTAAAAAAAAAGGTATTTTTGGATGACCAAAATGAAAATGTGAACATAATGTGGCGTATACAAGTTAACTACCACTAGAGATTTAACGATTGGGTGACTAAAATAAAAACATCTAAAAAGTTAGATGACCAATTAGATAGTTTACTATATAATTTAATTTGAAAGAAATGTCAAAAGTAGAGAACCAATCCAAATGCGCGTTTGGTTGTTGTTGTTGACTTGGTTTTCTTCTGGCAGCTGAAGACTAGGGCAATGGTCGGGAAACTTGGCTGCCTGTTTGTGCGTAACTCGAGGCAAAATTGAAAAGGTTATGGTTTAAATTTTTTTTTTGATAAATAAAAACAATGGGGTGTTTTCAACCTAATTAATTTACCAATTTTAGATATGTAAAGCAAGAATTTGACTATATATAGGTTTTCTTTTTCCATCAATTTTCCCTAGTCAAGATACCATTAATCATACTCCATCCAACCATTGCCCTAAGTTCATTAGGTTTCTATCTTAGTTTCATCATCTGATTGTCAAACTCGTAGGGATACTCCATGCTGCTATTTTTATGCTGTCATCGCACAACGGTTAATTTGGTTTTGTCTTGTACACTTGGAGTGAGTTAATAATTAGATTTGAGTTTAATTATTTGTAATTGTGTAAATATATTATATTTGGATAATAATTTTAATTAATAAATTTTATCGAATTAGGTGTAATTGAAACACTCAATATACTTTACAATTTTTAGAGAAGTCTGAAAATTAAAGTTCTAATAAAATTATTATAAAAATAATTTACCTATTTTATAAAGTTCTAACAAAAAATCTATTATTTAAATCTTAATTTTTTTAAATTTATGGAAAAATTTATTATAAAAAATAATTTTTTTATTATAAAAGCACTATAATATATTTATTTATAAAAAAATTATGATTAAATATGGACATAATTTATTTATGTGTCCATGTTATATATTATAAAAATAATATATTTATTTATAAAAATTGTTAGAATTTTTTTATCATAACTTATTTTTGTAAAGTTATAGAAAAAATTATATTATTTATAAAAAGTGCTATGAAAGTTTTAGATAATTTATAAAACTTTTTTTTTACTTAATTTACATATTATAAAAAAAAATTTAACCTGGCATAAGTCTTTCTCTAAATTAAGTTTATATAAGTTTTTATAATTAAAGATAATAAACTATTTGAACTGTGAACTCAAATATTATAAGATAAAGGCTAATTATGCAAATAAAAAAGGTTTTTTTGCACCATATTGTTAGGTATGATATCAGTCAGAGAATGGTGCTAGACACAAACACCATAGATAACTCACGGACTCTTTACTTTGAGACATTTGGGGCTTCAAAATGTGGTTGAGAAGACATTTGTTGTTTTAAAAAAATATTTTTCATATCAACATCACCTTAGTATAGCATAAATCAAGGTTGGATCGTACTAGTATATTGCATATTTCATAACTTCAGTCATAAGGGGAATTGAGACAATCCATACTTAATAGCGTATATGGAGAAAGAGATGTTGATATTTTTAATAACGCGGGTTCAGATTCAGATGATGATGAACTCAGTCAAGGATCAATACATGATAATAAAGAGCATATATTAAATATTAAAGAGGAATAATGTAACACCCCGAACCCGAGGCCGTCGCCGGAGTCGAACACGAGGTGTTAACAGACTTCAAACCACTTAAAAAAAAATTTCCCAGACAAGCTGCCAGTCTGCGTACTAGTCGCTTTAAAAATCATATCTTGAGTTCTGAAACTCGAAATCCAGTTCTGTAAATTTTCCCTGAAACTAGACTCATATGCCCATCTACATATTTTTTTCTAGAATTTTTGGTTGGGCCAATTAGTACGGTTTATTAGTCAAAGTCTCCCATGTTACAGGGATCGACTACACTGACCTTTGCGCATTACGACTTGGATATCTCCCTGCACAGAGCTTCAATACTGATGCCGTTTGTTTCTATAGAAACTAGACTCAGAGAGGAATCTATACATATATGGCATGACTCCTAATTATCTCTGGTTAATTTATAATGGATTTCCAAAGTCGGAACAGGGAATCCAGAAACCGTTCTGGCCCTGTCTCACGAGAACCTAAATATCTCTTAACATACTGTCCATATGATCATTTCGTTACTTTCCTATGAAAATAGATTCATCAAGGTTCGTTTACATAATTTATTCATTATTTAATTTCAATCCTACTATTTTTAGTAATTTTCCCAAATCTACATCACTGCTGCTGCCAGCATCTGCCTTTAAGGTAGACTTTACCTATTTCATAGTTTCCATGATTCAACTAGCCCTTTTAGCATAAATAGCACAAGTTATGATAGTGATTAACCATTCCATACCAAATGATTATAACATTATGCTCAAACATATATAAGCCATTTACGCATGGCTATATACATTAACCAAAATATTCTTCCGCCACTAGTCTATTTTATACATGCCATAAGATAGTCCAAAACATAGCAGTACCAAACAGTGGATAGTGATAGTGTGACTAGTTGCTGACGATCCCCGAGCCTGTAGCTTCGCAATGAGATCTATAAAACAGAGGAAACAGAGTAAACGGAGTAAGCATTACAATGCTTAGTAAGTTTTAAGCAGTGTCAACAGATAACAATCAAATTATAACGTAGTTGTTCGTATTTTTATTTCACTCTTCCTTCGGGCATACCATCCCTTTACCGAATATGCACATCTCATCATATACAATAGGCAGATAAACTTTCACATAAAAGTGAGCTCATGTGACATAGATATATCGTATGATTTCACATCACCTCTCACACTGATCCGATGTCACATAATCATAGGAATAGTCTCATAGATTGCTCTCGTATGCATCACATAACTACCTTATGATTTAGTGCAAATCAAGCTCACATATAAACTTGGAGTACATACCTGTTTAACCTTTCGCATTGAATATATTTATAAGCAATTCTTATTACGAAGTCTTACCCGGACATAATCTCCACACGAAGTTATCGGGTCTTACCCGGACAAAATTCCCACACGTAGTCATCGGGTCTTTAGAGCTCGGATATAGTACGAGCACGAAGCTTACGGACATTAATCAGTGATAATATTCTCGCATAAAGCCTGCGGGGTTTTAACCCGGATATAGTACTGACACAAATGCCCTTCGGGACTTATCACATTTATGCACTTTCACATCCATCACGTTGGCCACTCGGCCCCGTCACATATATACACTTTCACATTCATCGCATCAGCCATTAAGCCTTATTACATATATACACTTTCACATTCATCACATCGGCCATTAGGCCTTATCACATATATACACTTTCACATTCATCACATCGGCTATTAGGCCTTATCACATATATACACTTTCACATTCATCACATCGGCTATTAGGCCTTATCACACATATACACTTTCACATTCATCACATCGGCTATTAGGCCTTATCACACATATACACTTTCACATTCATCACATCGGCCATTAGGCCTTATCACATATATATACACTTTCACATTCATCACATCGGCCATTAGGCCTTATCACATATATACACTTTCACATTCATCACATCGGCCATTAGGCCTTATCACATATATACACTTTCACATTCATCACATCGGCCATTAGGCCTTACTATCATTTCATATTCGAATACTCATAAACTTACAATATCACGATTTAGAATTCAAGTATGGGTTTAATCAATAGCTTATGAGCAACTAAAACAAGTTTATCAAGGTTCACAACATAATCTCAGATTCAGCACAAGCTGTTTTTCCTGAGCAATAGTCACTAAATTATTTATAACTGGAGCTACAAAACTCCAAATCACTTTCCGTTAATTTTTCCTGAATATAGACTTGTATATCTTCCATCCATAAAATTTCCAGAATTTTAGGTTTGGGCAATCAATACCAGATTTTTCTTAAAGTTTCCCCTGTTTCACTGTTTGACTAATCTGACCACTCTTCACTACGAATCAAATTTCTCATTTTACTGAATTCAAAATGTGTTGTATTTGATTTCATTTGAAACTAGACTCATTAAGGAGTCTAAGCATATAAATTTTATCTTATAACCATTTTTGTACAATTTATAATGATTTTCTAAAAACAGAACAGAGGATTACAGTGTCATTCTGCGCTGTCTCACTCAACTTTAAGTATCTCATTATCGGAAATTCCTTTGCTTACACGGTTTCTTTTATAAGAAACTAGACTCATTAAGCTTTAATTTCATGTCTCATTCAGCCTCTAATTAAAATCCATAAATTTATGGTGATTTTCTAAAGTCACGTTACTGCTGCTGTCCTAAGCAGACTATTTCAAATTACCCTTGAATTCCCAAGCTCAAACACTTAAGAACTTACCATTTGAGCTTAGAACATATCATGGCCACATCATATCTAATTAAATCAACTCATCATGTCCTATTATAATTGAATTTACTCAACGTTTAATCACTTAAAACTTACCTCGGATGTGGTCGAACAATTTCGGCGGCTATTCGATCACTTTTTCCTTTCCCTTGTTGGACGCCTCTCCTTTAGAGTCTTGAGCTTAAACAAATAAATTAACTCATTTAACCGCTTTGCTACATATATTGGTATCCACATTTTTGATGATTTTATGACATACGAAACGACATGGTAAAATTTTCATCTTGCTACTTTATGTTCTTAGCTATTCGGCTAATAACCTCATGCAATTACCATACTATCAATAATCTAATCACACATGCATATGCATACTTGGACATTCGGTAATCACCTTTGCTAATTTTAAACTCAACATCACATAAGCTCCCAAGTGATGGCCGAATGCTTCATTTGTTACCCAACTAACCATTCAACAACCTCAACCTCATTACCACCCTTTTATGCCTAATTATCTAAGTCAAGATAAGATCATCAACATGCCTAACTATAGCCGAATGTGCAACATTAATCTATCATTTCTATCTCATTTAACACTTAACATTTACCACATATCGATTCACCAAACTCTCCATCTATTCATGCTCTCATATTCGGTCACCCATACCCGTACTAACCATATAACTAATTAATCCTAGGGTTAAACACAAGTGCAATATTGAAGCACCATGGCCGAACCTTCATGAAGTTGCTAAGACCCCTCATTTCTACTCCTCACACACTCTCACATCCAAACCTTTTTATTAAACACTCAAGCTCAATCATCTTCATGCCTCATCACCACAACATCAAAACACCAACCAAGAAAGACAACACCCATGGCCGAATATCATCTCCATCACATAGCAAGATTTAGACCATGGGCTAGGTAGAACTCAAACTAACAACTAAAACATGCATGCATCTCATGGAACATCATCAAACATACGTTAGTCTAGTTACATGCATGGCCGAATCTCTTCAACCTTTCTTCTTCCTTCCTCCTTCAAATTTTCGGCCAAGGTGTTAAAGGATGAACACCCTTTTTTTTTCTTTTCTTTGTCTAGTTACACAAATGGAGGGGGGGGGATGGATGAGACAACTTTGTTTTCATCACCCCTCCCTTTTCATTACTTAATTACTAACCCTTTATTTATTCTTTCTAACATAACACACTAAGCCAACATGTTCCCAACATGTTTCCACCCATAGCATGGTCGGCCACTAGCTCAAATTTTGGGTAATTTGACATGCAAACCCATCATTTTCATAACATGCATTAATAGGCCACTACACATTTGCCTAGCACATTTCTAAATTTTCTCACATAAGTCCTATTTAATAAAATTCACTTACAATTAACAAAATTCAAACATGAAATTTTCACACATGCATATATACATATAATAGACATAAAATATTATATTCAATTATTTCTGCAACTCGGTTTAGCGGTCCCGAAACCACTTCCCGATTAGGGTCAAATTAGGGGTGTCACAAATAACCCAACAAATATGCATTAGAATAATTAGATAAAATTGCATATGATGTTTATTCATGCTATTTTTCTAGTATTTATATTATCAACTACTTTTTTAGATTAACATAATATATATAATGATCTAATTTTATTTGGGTTACTTGTTTAAAAACTAATTTTATCATACTAGTATTTTTTATAGTGAGTAATATTTTTAAATATATAAATTATGTACATGTGTAGTTACAACTTGTACTACCAAAGATTACATAGAGAATTACGATGAAATTGCACTTTTTCAACCAAACGCGTATAAAGAATTACAATTCTATGTAATTACAAGAGAGTGTAATTACTACTCTAGTAATAACACTTTCATTCAATTACTTTGTACTATTCAAATAGACCCTTATTATATCATAATTTTAGATAAATTATGTTTTTGAAAATGTAATACATACCATCTAGATGATTAATATTGTTGTAAAACTAATGATTTTAAGACATGGATAACTCTTTCTTATTATAGTTCATTTTGAACACATTATTTTCAAATTATGAGAAATTTTAAATTAACAGCAACATTACAAAGGATAAATGAGATGCTAATGAATTTATTAAAACCTTGTTTTAGTAGGAAGATGTAACCTCCTGGCTTAAATGTTATGGCTGAATTTTGTAGACTACATTGACCATCAAAATGGCCTAGTAAAGCCATTTAGTTTAGAAACTCCTATTTTGATTTTTTTAGAAAACTTAGTGTGGTTGCGTTGTGTTAATTTAAAAACGTCAAGTTATTAGATTGTCTATATTTAAAGTCCAATTTATTAAAAAGTTATATTGTTTGAAAAAGAACTTAATTGTTTTTTTTTGTTAAATTGCATTTTTAAAACTTCAATTTGCATTATTACACAGCGGAAATGTAATACCCTTTGTCTTATATGAAAACCGTTTTACTTTAAGAAATTTTAAGCCAGTTTTTAGCGTTCAATTTTTAACAAAGTTGCATTCATGCAGTACAATCCCAAATAAAAACAAATAAACCCATGCCACAGTCCATAGTTAATAAAATTACAATCCAAAAAAAGCATAATAAAATAAAGTAAAATTTTAATTTTCTTTATTAAATAAAATTGAGACAAGACCTCTGAAAGCCGTGTCTGATCCTAACCTTGAAGGTTATCTGTAAGAAGTAAACTACAGGGGTGAGCTTGAAAAGCTTAGTATGAGTCTTAACAGAACAAACAGTAGTTTTGCATACATTCAAACAATCACAGTAGGACATATAGCCAACAATATCAATGTTCATAATAGCTCATGGCAGTTCAGTAAACAGTGTATATGCATGGGCATGTTCAAATGTAAAACAATGCAAAGGTCATTCCTATCCATCCGCTACACACTATGAGTTCCCCAGAACCCGTCATTTGAACACCAAAAACAGTAAGAGCTAAAAATCGATGTGGATAAACCACTAGTAACAGTATGCAGTTAATCTGCCAGTAAATTGTAGGCAAGCTGCCAGTAAATTGTGAATAAACCGCAGTACTCCACAAAACTCCAAAATGCAGATATACTGCAAATATAATAATAATGCGAATAAACTGTCGGTACTCCAAGGAACTCCTCCGTCACCCATCAATCTCAAGCCCATGCAATACAATATGTCATGTAAACAATGAAGCACATCATGCTTTAACAGTATTGGTTTCAGTATGGTGGCATGCTTAACATGTATTCAGTATAACAGTATCAGAGGTATGCTTTGCATACATTCAGTAAAAACAATAGCATTGAATGACTTGCGTACATGCTATCAATATACACTATAGTAAACATACTTACATGTAGTCAGTAACAATGATGAGTAACTTACTTAATGGTACTAGTTACAAAATGGCATGCATTTAGCCAATCAATTGATCAAACACATAACTAACTCATATGTAAAATACTTACACAATCGGTTACCTCATTTTAAAACCCTATAACATTCGACCATTACTAGTGGGTCACTTAATACTTTCGGCCAACATGCGACGTCTTACCATAATCGGCCACTTCACGGTTGGCATTATGCCATTCAACCATGCATAGAAATTACACACGACATTTAACCAACTTGCAAACAATCATACAATTTATAGTAAGCACCAAAACATACAAAAGTTAGGACCCATACATGATTTACGCAAATCCGCAGCACTAGACTTAATCCCACAGCTTCTAAGACTTAGATTTGATTAGATCTAGTTCAGATCTATACCTAACACAATGAAAAATTGTTAGAAACCAGCCACCAATCACCTTATAGGGTTTGACCATAACAGGAAAAGAAATTGAAATTTCAAATCTAGTTTTTAATATCATTATTTACAATATTTTGGCTTAAGATGAAATTGCGAGCAACTTTCGATGTCATTGCTAATCCGAAGCGTTTAAATCTGGACATTCCAAAATTTAAACACGAAATAAATCATGTAAGAACTGACCAAAAATGAATGGTAGATTATATAACACCCCTATACGCGGTTCGACCCAAGGAATCTGATATAAGAATATTACATTTGGTGCCAAAGAGATTTTGGCTAATCACTAATATATTTGGACATTAAAAAAAATTACAACTTATATATTTGTCCCTACTACTTGGAACATTCTTGATTTTTCTAAGTACATGCCATTCTATTCAAAATTTTGAAACATACCCTCTTGGCACTTGGAGATGTGATGAGATGGATGCTCACAACCTCAATTACAACTCTTCAAAATCACAGTACTTAATCTGCACACAGAAAACAAAACCGTACGCTGAGTAAAAACTCAGTGGTATTTCTATAATTTGAATATTTAAAAACAAAATAATATAATAGGCACAATTAAATTATAATGACATATTAATGTCTAGTATCATGACTATCATTTTTTTTATTTAAACAATATCTAAATTCACACAAGTGTTATATAAATGGTTATTCACATATCAAACCATATTATTCGTACAATGGCATTAGTTATGCAATACTCAATTCATGGATACATCATTTCATACCATACTCAATTCTCATCATTTGCTATATAATAGCTTTTCACAATTTATTTAACAATAATATTATACATTTCATATCCATTTCATGAACACATAATTCATGCATTTCATTGCATATTTCAATTTACTATCCAATTTTCAATTCACATACAATATTTCCAATTCCAATCATAGTGCCATTTCATTTAATTACCCCTATTAACACGACTCAGACTAGGACAAATACAATGGTCCAACCAAAACATACCAGTTTGGCACCCAGTGCCTTATCGGATAATTCAAAGTAATAAATTGACACTCAGTGTCTTATCGACTCGTGGTCGAAGTATCCCTGAACTCTTCCAATCCTATGGCATGCCAACTATATCCGACTTAGCCCGATACAGTTAATAGGGTTTCAAATCATTTTTCAATTTCCAATCAATATACATTTCAAATAATCACACATATACTCATAATTCAATTCAATTCAAGACCAATACTCACCTCAATTCCACTTACCATATATATATAATAAATATAACAATAATGATTTAAATTCGAATTATAGAAATACAAACAGTAATTCCTGAGCTACTATTCGTTAACCTTGTCTTTTCCTTTCTTAGCCAACGTGTCCGACTTAACGTTAGCTACGGAAATTAAAACAATTTAAAATCATTAATGCACACAATTTCAAATTAAATATTTCAATTATTATTCAATTTTTTGCTCACATTTCAATTTAGTCCCTAATCAAAACTAACTTTATTTTATTTAAAACTAATTTCATATTTTCATTCAAATCCCACTTTAGACTAATTTCAACTTTCAAATTTCACCAATAACCCTAATTTCGAAATTCTTTCAATTTAGTCATTATTACTCAAAACTTATGATTTATTTTACAATTCAATCTCTTTTTCATTTCTAACTTGAAATTCTATCAATTTAATCCCTAATACCTCAATTTGTTCAACATGAACAACATCTAAAAATTTACTAACTTCTAAACTTTCAACATAAATCAAGTAGTATTTTGTTCTAGGATTCTAAAAAGATCAAAATTACAAGAAAATGGATTAAATTGACTTACCAATTTGAGTTTGAACTTTAAAACCCTAAGCTTTTCTCCTTTTTCTTTCTTTCCTTTTTCTCCCCTGTTTCGTTTTCTATTCTGTTCTTGTTTCTTTCTTTTTTTTTGTTTCATTTATTTGTTTTATTCTTTTATTATAATATAATAATATAATATAATATTTACTTAAATAATAAGTAAATAGATTATTATTTAAATATATGTATTTTATTTTACCACATGTATTTCACTATTACCACACACTTGTCACTCATGGCTTAATTACTAATTTAGTCCCTTCAATTTTCTCTAGTCTATAATTCAACTTTTACCCTTTATGCAATATAATCATTATACCTAATTACTCTTAATTTAAACAAATTAACCTAATCAAAACCTAATTAACCACATAACTAACTTCTTAAATTATTTTAATAAATATTTACGAATTCGTTTTTCGAAAACGGAGACCCGAAAATGCACTTTTCGATAACTGTAAATTTTGGGTCGTTACAAATTCGTCTATTAGAGAGAAAACCGAAAAGGAAAAATAAGATCAGATCTAACTTAAAACCGCTGCTTACACTTCACCAGATTCAGATCTGTGACAAAAGAAGAAAAGAAGAGAGAGAGGATGAGGGCTTTAGAGGGGGCGACAAAGCAAGGAAAGTGGAAGCAATGGGGATGAAAACATTGGAGAAATTGGGAGAGCAGAGGGGCAGCAACAAAAATGGTGTAAGCAAACAGGAGGGGGCAATGCAAGGTTGCTAAGATTTAGGGTTTTAGGGCGGCACAATGAAGAATAAAGGAGAGCAAAAGGAGAAGAAGAGAAGAGGAAAAATAAAGGGGTGGCAATAGGGGAGGAAAATGAAAGCAAAAAGCCTAATAGAATAGAAAAATATGCTATTTATACTAGGGGTTTTATGCAAGGGATGACACACTAAGGTGTTGGGCAAAAATACTATAAATAAAAATTATGCAAGAGAAGGGATTCGAATTCAGGTTTCAAGGATAAATACATATAAATTATTTGAAATTATTTAAAGATGAAAATTTAGAGGGTAAAGACAGGGAAATCAATTTACTATAGTTTTTTTTAACAAATCCAACCATTAACTCCAATTTCACATCACGTAATTATATATATATTTGTGAAAATCATGTTATTCTAAAGATCATAAGATTATTATTTATGTAACATTAAGTTTTGATTTGCATAATATCAAATTGTTGAATGCTTTTACAATTAATATCAAGATGTTGAATGCTTTTACAATTTTTTGTTATTCTCTATACTCGAAACCCAAATTTCTTAACTTATCCAACCACCTTAACTGTCTCCTCAACACCGAGGATGGTAATGAAGCGAGACAAAGGGTGGATGCTGCAAAATTTACTACCGCTCCATAGTTGGCACGATTTGCTCCATCATCCTCGCTGCTCCATTATAAATGTATAATTTTGAAAATCGCCACCACCTGTGTAAATGTTGGATGCACCATTCCTCATCCCATCCTACCTCGATTTAATTTTTTAGTTTTTTAAATATTTTTAATCTTTTTAAAGGAATATAGATATTTAAACATAAAACATGTGTTTTTTATGACACATTATTATATTTTTACCCTTTTAATAATTATATCTAAAAAAGTAAAATTGTAATTTATATAGTGAAGTGAGGTAGGGAAATCTCCTCCCCGTTCAACAGTGCTCTCCTCCTCTCCTGCGACTTTTCCAACTCCTTCATTCTTTGTCTCGCGTCTGGCTTAAATCCTATGCCGAAGCGGCATTGTTTATCCTTTATCATCGGTGCTTTAACCTTTCCTTGAAGGTATCTACTGTGTCCTCTTCCTGGTAAAGCCCCTTTTTCGACAGTCAGCTATAGGCTCATTTTCGTAGTTTTGGATATCTTAAGTATGGGAATCCTATTCCCTTGGTGATGAATGTTGTGTTCACAAATTCCAAAGATCGGAAGGAATATTCGATTGCTTCAATGTTTGCCTCTATATATGGCGCATCATTGGTCACAATTGCGATGATGTCTTCTTCTGTATTTATGGTTACTAGCCTACCTTCTGTTACCAACTTCAATTTTTGGTGCAGTGATGAAGGTACTGCCCCTGTCGAATGTATCCAAGGCCTTCCCAATAGGCAGTTATAAGAAGGCTTGATGTCCATTACCAGGAAGTCCATTTCATATGTGTTTGGGCCAATTAAAAGTGGTATTTAGATTCTTCCCATTACCCTTCTTTCGGTGCCGTCAAATGCCCTCACTATGTTTTGGCACGTTTTCATGTGAGAACTATCCACAGGTAACCTGTTCAGCATGGGTAAAGGTAAGACATTCAAGACTGACCCGTTATTGGTCAACACCTCCAATAAGGTATACCCCTTGCAGCGGGTGGTGATGTGCAGAGCCTTGGTCGATCCCATGCCTTCTGGTGGTATTTCATCATCATTAAAGAAAATGAAGTTATTAGCGCTTATGTTGCCAACCAAGTGGTCTAGCTTATTGATGGAAATATCGTTGTGACATAGGTTTCATTTAAGACTTCATCAGTGCATTATGATGGACCTCCGAACTTAAGAGTAAGGCTAACATCGAGATGCGAGCTGGTTGTTTATACAGCTGCTCTACAACACTGTACTCTTTGTTTTTTAAAAATTTCAAAAATTCTTTAGCCTATTATTCATTTACTGGCTCGTTAACGAGAGGTTCAAGTCCGGCTATTTTTTCCTTCCTCTGTTTGACCGTCAAGGCTTTTCCTTTTATGGGCTCCGTTCTTGCATCTGCTAAATCGTAGTGCCTCTCGCTACGCGTATAAAAACCTACATCTTTACCCTCCTCTGAAGCATTGACCGGGTTCTCCTCTCCTGGGATTGTCATATTTCAGTCATAGTTCCAAGGAACCCTTTTACTATCCTTGTAAGGAAAGGATACATATTTCTGGATTATGACTCATGGTGCTGTTTGCATTCCAGCTTTGTTGTTTCTTGCTCGCGAAATGATGACCACTGGGTAGTTGACTTTTTGGGCTTTCTCTGTCGATTCTCCTTCCGAAGTGCATATATTTCCCTCTTTAGGGCTTTTAAGCTCTTTATAAAACTCTACTTCTTTGTTGTCCACCATGTCCTGCACTAGGGCTCTGAACTCGGTGCATTCTTGGATTTCATGCCCTTCTCCATTATGAAACTCACAACAGTTCCTCTTTCTTTCAGATCTTTCTTTCGAATCCAGTATGATCAATCCTCTTTTCACCATCTCTTTCCAAACCTGTCTCAATGGGGTTTTAATTTCTGCCACCTTATAGTTGACTTTCCTACTCCCACCTTCATTTATCCCATTTACCTCCTGACCAGTATGATTAGGTAAGGGGTTTTCTGTCACATTTGGTGCGGATGAGTCATCAAACTTTACAATCCCCATTTTTATAAACCTTTTAACTAACTTTTTTAACACGATACAATTTTCGATTAAATGCCCAGTGATTTCTGCGTGATATTCGCACTGAGCATTTGCGTCATATCACTTGGGAAATGAGGGTTTCATCGGCTTTAAGTCGAAAGGGGATACCATGTGTGCATCGAATAGGTTCTGATATAGCTCCCTATACGTCATGGGTATAGCTGTGAACTATATCCTTTCGGTGCTCGTCCTCGTGTTAGATTCTTTTCTCGGGAAACCTTGATGATTGGTGGCTGTTGTATTTGGCTGGCTTACCGTGATCGATCTTGAATGACTCTTGTTATATGTGCTCATGTAATTCACCCCATTCTTCCTCTTTCTTGGGGCTGATTTCTTGGTGCTTTCCTCTGTTTCTATTTTTCTGCACCTTATCGCATTTTCTATCATTTCACCAGACATTACTATGTCTGAGAAACTCTTGGTTGTACTTCTTAACATGTGATTAATAAATGGAGCCTTTAAGGTATTAATATAGAGCATGGCTGTTTCCTTTTCTAAAAAAGGTGGTTGGACTTGTGTGGCGACTTCCCTCCACCTTTGAGCATACTGCCTGAAGCTCTCGTTTGGCTTTTTCTCCATGTTCTGTAAGGTGATTTTTTCGGGTGCCATATTTGTTACATGGCCATATTATTTCATGAAGGCTTCTGCCAGGTCCTTCCATAAATTGATTTGAGCACGGCTCAGCAGATTATACCACTTGGCCGCTGCCCCGGTCAGTCTATCTTGGAAACAGTGAATTAATAACTAGTCATTATCAATATAGCCCATCATGCTTCGGCAAAACATTGTAATGTGAGCTTCAGGGTAGCTAGTCCCGTTATATTTCTCGAACTCTGGGGTCTTAAACTTAGGTGGGAGAACCAGATCTGGAACCAAGCTAAAGCATTTGGCATCAACCCCATAATGGTAATAAGCATTTTCCAATGCCTTGAACATTTCCTCCAGCCATCTGCATCGGTCTTCGAGTTGTTTTGAGTGCTTTTCTTTTGCCTTTTCTACCTCCACCATGTCATCAAGATCAGGGACACAAGGATTTGCTGGATTGCCTATGGAGCCCGAGCTTGTTAGAAAGTTTGTTAATGCCGACACACCTGCTTGATGCTAGAGACTGATGTTAATGGACACCCTAGGTGGATATGCGTTGGGTTATGTTGGGGTGTTTGTTGGGGAGAAACCCGGCGAATAAACAGAGTCCTCGCTGTCATCCCTGGAATTGACCATAAGGCGAAACCCGTTCTTCTTATTTTGGGCTTCTGACAGACTCTTTTCTAAGGCTTCTTTTCGACCCTGGGCGTCTTGATATTTTCTTTCCTATTGATCGGCTTTGGCCTTCTTTTCTTGGATCTCGTATCGCCATTGTTCAGATTTTTTCCTAAACTGGCAGTTCTCATTGATAAACGTAGCTTCTTATAATCCGATTTTAAACTATCCAAATCTTCTTAGACCTTATTCTTTCCCTTTCTCACTTTTTCAGTTTCTAGCTTTTGGATATTAACATCTAGTGTCAAATGCATCTTTTCCTCTTCCAGTTGTTCTATCTTCTTTTTGAGTTCTGCATTCCTTCTCTCAAAGTCATGCCTTATGATTTCTAACTCAGATGGGACCACTTGTAGATATTCTTCCATCGACCGCTCGCCCTCTTGATTTGGCTCAGGAATATTATCATTGATTCTCTTACTCCACCATCTATTATACTCAGGGGTCATTATCGGGCCTACTGCTAATCTCTTCATCCGGAGAGTCTGGTTCCAAGCGTTGGACATCTCCCGTACCTTCTTCTTATAATTATCCCCCTTATATGAAAACTCACACTGAGCTAGCCTATGGGTCACCAGTATGAATTATCTCGACTTGTACTGCCTTAATACGAGCAAAGGAGCATATCCTATGGCTTTCCAAATCCCAAGTAGGGGGACCCAGTCGAAATCCCCATATCGGTATAAGATCTCATCGGGAACCAACCAAGGGGCTCTCCATTCGACATCCTCTTCTTAGAAATTCTGGAAGATCACCATCCATCTTTCCTCTGATATGTCATCTTGTCCTGGTGTAGCCACTATTTCCTTTAATGGTGAGTAATTCTCGGAGAACACCTGATATGACACCTTGTCTACCTTCCAGAAATGACTATGGAACCAAGTTAGCAGCAGCTGCACACATCCTATGAACCGACCCTCACCAGCTCTTCGGCACGCATTCAAAGATCTGAATGTTTCAGCTAAAATCAGGGGAACCGACGTGACATTCTTATCCAGTCGGTCAAATAGATCAGAAATTGCCTCGTCTACATGCCCCAGTGCCTTAAGGAAAACTATTAACCCGTAGTTACTTAAAGCAAAAACGTCCACTCTCTTCTTCACGTCTGGGTGTGCCAAAATCAAGTCTAGCAAACTTTTCCAGGGAATACATTTGCTTTCTCCTTTCTGCTTGATCCGAGTCGTAACTCACTGCTCACTCATTCCGGTGATATTCATCAATTTCTTCACAAAGGTCGGAACATTAGCAGCTCTAGAGTAGGCCCTGTCAACTTGAACCCTTAGGCATCAAAGTAAGGCGGTATATTCTTCCATTGTAGGCACCAAATCTACGTTCCCGAAGGTGAAACAACTGTAGGCTGGATTCCAAAATTGGGCCAAAGACCGAAACAGATGCTTATCTATCTTGATGTCGAGTAAGTAGGTTAGATCACCATAATTGTCGTAAAATAGCTATTTGACTGCATCACCTGTGATATCCCAAATTACGGCCTAATCAGAATAGTGGTTTTAGGACCACAAATCTGAGATAGAAATAATTATTTTATAATTATTTTGAGGTCTATGATATGATTGTATGATTGTGTGAAAGTTTTGTGAAGAAATTCTATGCATAAAGTGCTTATTTTGAAATTTGGGACTAAATTGAATAAGTTGCAAAACTTGCATTCTAGAAGTTTCTAGTATGAAATTTCTTTGGAATATTATTTAAGAGGCCTTAAATAGAAATTTGACCAATTTCTAAGTTTTTGGACAAAAATTGGACATGGATGAAATTTTTGAAAGTTTAGTAAGGAAGGGCATTCTGGACATTTGAATTTTAATGAATTAAAATGGGAAAAATCAAGCAAAAATCCATTCATCTTCTTCATGTTGCTGCCAAATTTTACTTGCTACCATAGCTAGGGTTTCTTCAACTTCTAAGCTCAATAGTAAGTCAATCCTAGCCCCGTTTTTAATGTTCTTTACATTTTTGAAATTCTCGTAGCTCGATTTACCTATTTTTACCAAAATTTTGAGCTAGGGTTTATATTTAAAAATTTACCCATGAATGATATGCATGAATTTTGATGTTTTATGGTAGAATATGAAGCTTGAGATTGTGTTAAACAACTTTTGCTAAGTGATTTTACGTAAAAATGACTAAAATGACTTAATCGGTAAAAATATCTAATGTTCATAAATACATGATATAGTGTGAATTTGATGTTGCTATAGAAGGGAAAAATGATCAGCATGTCATAAAACATAAGAAAATATGGTGAAGTTTAATTTACGAGATTTGGGGCAAAAGTGTAAATATGTGAAAGTTTAGGGGCAAAATTGTAATTTTTCCAAAATATGATTTTGGGTTGATTTGAATAATATGAGTCCTAATTAGGCTATATTTTAAATTATAGAGCAAGAAAAATTGAAATTTGGGCTAAAATCGGTAAAATATCAAGTTGTGGACAAAATGGTAAAAATGACCATTTTCGCATACGAGGTAAGTTCATATGATTTTAATAATGCAATGTGTATTTTAATGTTAATGTTATGATATTATATGAATTTTAAGTATACATATATATGAATAATTTGATATTTTCTAAATGATATAACATTACTATATGTCGTTGATGTCTTTATAATGGTATGATGATTATTGTTGAATTATTATACAAATTATGTGGAATACTTGAAAAATATGAGTTGCCACCGGAGTATCGATATTGACATCATGAGAAAGATGGAAAAGGCGTATGATCGAGGAAAATCTCGTTTGAACATTAGGAATAGATTAGGATACAAGTGACATGTCACTAGGAAATTGAGATCTGAACTCGTTGAGTTGCGTTCCGAGTTCACCTGTGGATGCAAGAATCAGAACTCGTTGAGTTGTGTTCCGAGTTCATTATAGATGCAAACACCCAAGCTCGTTAAGTTGCATTCCGAGTTCATTATGGGTGAGATTATGGTAGCTTTGCTACATAAATCGTAGGCTATTGAGTTTGTCTAGCTGCGGGCTTCCGTGTATCCGATTATATTCCAAGTGTTCAACGGGTAATTTGACGGAGTATTCGATAATGGTCCCAATGAGACAAGCCATTGGTGAGTATATTCTTAAGTTAAATTACAAGTTGTACAGGTATGTACACTAAACTTTTGTGTGATACCTTGATATATGAAGTATATAGTATTGGTGAATACTATGAAAATGACATGATGAGGAATAAGTCTTGATACTTGATAACATTGAGATTATGGATCTATGCCTATGAAGCATAATTATGTGTTCTTTCCATGATGGATGAAATGATATTGTATGGATTTATTGAATAATAGTTGTGATTGAGTAAATTTAGCCTTGGCAGTTTTGGGTTACTGTAGTGATGCAACTTTGGAAATTCACCATAAATTGTGGAAATTGAGTTATGGGCTGAATAAAATATTAGATTAAAACTCAATGAGTCTAGTTTCATATAGAGGAAACGATACATGAAATTGAATTTTATGTTATGAGACATTTAAATTATTGTGAGACAGAGTCTGAATGACTAAAAGATCCTCTGTTCCTATTTGAGAAGTTCACTAAAAATTGTGCAAAAATAATTAGGAGTTATAATTTACATGTATATATTCCTTATTGAGTCTATTTTTAATAGAAATAAATGGAAGATCCCTTTGAATTCTGTACAAATAGAAAATTGATTCGTAGTGAACAGAGGTCAGAGTAGCCGAACACTAAAATAGGGCAAACTTTAATGAATAAACTGTATTAATTGGCTAAGTAAAAAATTCTGAAAATTTTATGGGAGAAAGGTATATGAGTATAGTTTTATGGAAACTTAATGGAACTTAATTTGGAGTTTCATAGATCTAGATATAAATGATTTAGTAACTGTAACTCGATAAAACAGCTTAACTTGAACATGTGTAATTGTACAATTAATGTTTTATCTTAAAAAGCATGTTAGTAATTGGTTATTAATTTCATATGGACTTACTAAGCGTAAAGCTTACCCCTCCTCTCCATTTCTTTAGTATTGATAGGTCGGCTCGGGGTTAGAGATCGTCGGAGGCAAAATCACACTATCAAGCTATCACTTTTGGGAGAATTAATTCAAATATTAGAAATATCAAGTGAGTGGCATGTATAGGAAGCTAGTTTTATGACATGTATTATTATTATGATTTGGCCTAACCTATTGATCTACGTTGAGTTATCGTATATGGCCATGGGATGTGGCCCATATTCACTATGGTTTGTAAGCTTAATTAATCATGTCATGTTCTATGTTTCTGGTGTGATGAGGTTGATAGTCATGGATGTTGGTTAAAGTGAAATATGTTTAATATGAAAGACTTGTTGTTGCGTAAAATTTACCAAGTTTTCGTAAGTTCTCGGTTTAGTCCCAAAACAGTTCCAAAGTATGTTTTGGGCGTCGTAGACCCAAATAAGGGACGTTATATTTGTGTCTAAACAGTTTTGAATTAAATGAAATTTTAGGGCCGATTTTTATTTGTATGCATGTTTAAGTCCGGTAATGCCTCGTTTCTGGTCCCAACATCAGACACGGGTAGGGGGCATTACATTTGGTGGTATCAGAGCTATGGTTTAGTCGGTTATTGGACTAACCTAGCATGTGTAAGAGTCTAGCTATAGATGCCACTGATCCGTGATAGTGTGATGCCTCCTAACGCGTATGAGCACCGTCTTGTTTAGACAGAGGTACTGCCCAACCGAGCTGCACTGACCATGTTCAATGTGATGCGAAGGTGTTTGAATAAGATTACGATTATGATGAGTCTCGATTCAGAAAAGTATGAATAAAAGTTTATGATATATATATATATATGTGATAACACGTGAGATAAAATTTCATGTTGTAATAAATATCTATACTTGTTTAATGCTCATATGATGTAGTGCACTTGGCTTACTTGATAAGATGAACGGGATAAAGAGAAATTCGTAAAGGTATGAACAAAGGTTCTTAATATTATGATATGAATGAAAATGTCATTGCCTTGATTGAACGTTGAATGTTGATGAATGTCAATGATATTTTTTATGAGATAAATGATTATAATGAAATAAATTTATCTATGTTTGTTTAGCCCTTATATGATGTCATGAGTATGATTTGTTTGAGCAAATGAATGGATAAGTCAAGCTATCTAGAAAACATAGGATGCATGCATAAGTATACTTGTTTAAATGGGATAACTAGAAAATTTGTGTAAACCAACATGAATGATGCATTGCCTGAATAAATGATATGATTTTGATGATGTTGTTATAATGATGGAAATTGTGTCATATGTATATGTATGAGAAAGTCGAATCAAAGGCCATACAACTCCTTCCCCTTACCGAAGTGGTGTTTATAATGGAATTTCATGAGATTTGTACTGAATAAGTTTCCGGTTGAGAAATCAAAGAGTTTAGTGCTAGAATAATTATAAATATGATTAGAGATTGAAGAATGAGTTGATAAGTAAAGTCAAAGCTAGAAAAGTATCAGATTGGCATAAGGATTATTGGAGTTATGCACTGTTCCAGTTAGAGAAGAAATTTATTTTGATAAATCAAATTACTAAGGTACAAGGTCAAGAAAAGTGCAAATCAAAATTTATTCAGAACTGGTCTTCTTTAGTGAAAGGTAATATGAAATTTGTGATGGCAGAAATAGTTGGGGAAATGATATCTGAAATGTGTAATATCTGAGTGTGACAGTTACGGTTGGACAGATTTTAGCAGTTTCTTCTAAGATGTTCTATGTGTTTATCCGTTCCCAGAAATATTTCTATGGTTGTTGATCTTTTGAAGAAATTCTTGTTATATGGGGATGTTTTCTAATCCTGATGTTAGACGAAAGCATTGGTGGCCTGACTGGTTTATAATTTGTATTACTCTATTCCTTCGGGCATTTTATTATATTCTGCCTGATAAAAATTGATGAGAGAATATGTATGATACTATGATTCTGTTTCTTCTACTTGATTCTCTGTTTGATATGTATATATGGGAAGATACATTGTTCTTGTTGCATTTGATTCCAGTGAGATTAAATGATGTTTTCTTCTGGATTTCTTTTTTCTGAGGAATTATCGAGATCTTCTATATTTTCCTATGAGTTTGGTTTTCAATTTTCCAGCATAGTATCGTATATTGGGTTTCTTTATTCTGGGTTTCTCTATCTTGGATTTCTTTATTCGGTTTTCTTGTTATCTTTATTCCGTAATTTTTCAATTATGACTCATGTTCGAAGTGCATTCTTCAGCTCGCGATAATCATGTCAAGTATGACTATACTTCTGATTTGATTTGGGTAATGTGGTGATTTCAGTATTGGGATTTTTCTAATTTTCGTGTAAGGTTTGACATCAGTAAGGACATAGGTGATAAAAGCACGAGTTTCAATCGGCATAGTAGATTACTTCTCTTGAGTAAGTCAATCATAGTTAATGTCTTCAATTGAGATATTTTGGTTACTTGAGCTAATGCAATTGAGACGGTTTTGATTAACGTAAGGAATGAATAGTAAAGGATGGCATGATGAATTGTTTTGTAACTAGAAGAAAGGATTACTTGAAATGTCATTCACCGGTGATTAAGATCGACTTGAGTGTTCAATCTGTATGAATTGTAATGTGTTTCAAGACAATAAGGTAATGTAATAGTTTAGAGCATTCGATGCCATGAGAAATCTGAGTTGTTAATGGGGTTAAAGCCGAGCATCAGGATCTACCAGAGTTATCTCTGCCAGTATTGATATTAGAATGAAAATGAGAAAGGATTATTCTCGAGGCCATATTAGAATTATTTCCGTAGCGGAAAAAGAAAATGCAATGTATCTTATTGTTAAATGTCTGACGAGATCTGTAAATCATATCGGTATTTAATGAATTTCTACTCATCAGATTCATGGAATTTCAGGTCTCTTTGATTGTTGGATTTCTTGGAATTCTAGTCTCCATTAACCAAATTGAGATTTTGGTTTTATGTCAAGATGACAAGAGAAACTGAGAAGGGTTGAAAATTTAAGAACAATTGAGAGATGAGTCCATAAGCTTCCAGAATATATGAGAAATTAAAGAGATATATTGGAGGCACCGTCTGAGTGAAAGTTCTTCGGCACAGAATATGAAAATTGAGGAATCAATACCCACACCTGTTTACTGGTAAGATTTTCGGGGACGAAAATCCTTAAAGGGGGGAGAGTTGTGATATTTCGAATTACGGCCTAATCGAAATAGTGGTTTCGGGACCACAAATTTGAGATAGAAATAATTATTTTATAATTATTTTGAGGTCTATGATATGATTCATGATTGTGTGAAAGTTTCGTGAAGAAATTCTATGCATAAAGTGCTTAATTTGAAATTTGGGACTAAATTGAATAAGTTGCAAAACTTGCATTCTAGAAGTTTCTAATATGAAATTGCTTTGGAATATTATTTAAGAGGCCTTAAATAGGAATTTGACCAATTTCTAAGTTTTTGGACAAAAATTGGACATGGATGAAATTTTTAAAAGTTTAGTAAGGAAGGGCATTTTGGTCATTTGGATTTTAATGAATTAAAATGAGAAATATCAAGCAAAAATCCATTCATCTTCTTCATGTTGCTGCCAAATTTTACTTGCTACCATAGCTGGGGTTTCTTCAACTTCTAAGCTCAATAGTAAGTCAATCCTAGCCCCGTTTTTAATGTTCTTTACATTTTTGAAATTCTCGTAGCTCGGTTTACCTATTTCTACCAATATTTTGAGCTAGGGTTTATATTTAAAAATTTACCCATGAATGATATGAATGAATTTTGATGTTTTGTGGTAGAATATGAAGCTTGAGGTTGTGTTAAACAACTTTTGCTAAGTGATTTTACGTAAAAACGACTAAAATGACGTAATCGGTAAAAATATCTAATGTTCATAAATACATGATAGAGTGTGAATTTGATGTTGCTATAGAAGGGAAAAATGATCAGCATGTCATAAAACATAAGAAAATAGGGTGAAGTTTAATTTACGAGATTTGAGGCAAAAGTGTAAATATGTGAAAGTTTAGGGGCAAAATTGTAATTTTTCCAAAATATGATTTTGGGTTGATTTGAATAATATGAGTCCTAATTAGGTTATATTTGAAATAATAGAGCAAGGAAAATCAAAATTCGAGCTAAAATCGGCAAAATACCAAGTTGTGGACAAAATGGTAAAAATGACCATTTTCGCATACGAGGTAAGTTCATATGATTTTAATAATGCAATGTGTATTTTAATGTTAATTTTATGATATTATATGAATTTTAAGTATACATATATGTGAATAATTTGATATTTTGTAAATGATGTATGATAAACTGTAAATTATACACATTTTTACCCCATGTTTAATGCATTTTATGGATGATTTCTCATTAGAATTGGTGAATTCGATGCTTCTAATGCTTTAATTTCATTTTTTATACTTAGGAGAGCATAGGAGAGAGAAAGGAACGAGAAACGGGCCAAAAATGGAGAAAATGGACCAAAGTACGAAATCAACACGGCCTGGACCTCCTCACACGGGCAGACCACACGGCCGTGTCAATCACGCAGAATTGGAGCACGACTCACACGGGCATAGCACACGCCCATGCCATTCTAACAGGCTCGAACACGGCCTGAAGTATCGCACACGGGTGTGTCACACAGGCGTGTCCCTGCCGAGCCCAAGTTAAGTCCAATTCGGAAAAGGCCACTTTTGAGGGCTTCTAGGCATTCCAAAGCCTATAAATACACCCTAGAAGAGGAGAAAAAGGGAGACGGAGAATAGGGGGTAAGGAATTACCCCAAGGAAGTCGATTGATCCATCTTAGAAGCCAGATTCATCATCAAGACTGAAGATCTTTCCTCAATTTCCTTTCAGGAGTTTTGAGTTTTCTTTATGTTTTGTATTCTTTATTCTTCTGAGATATTTTCTTATTTAGTTATGAACTAAATCCCCTAAATACCTAAGGGGAATGAAACCTAAGACGAATCTTGTTATTATTTTCTAAATCGTATGATAAATATTTAACTTGTTCTTAATTATGTGTTCTTAATTCTTGTTTTGATATCCCAGGATACTGATTCAAGACATGCTCTTATTCAGAGGAGGAATAGACCCTGTCTAAGAGTACTTTTGTCACAATTAAACGGAGTTGTTTGCGCGCTTAAAAATAGGGTGACAATATTTTTTTGGATTTGGGTGAAACCTAATAAGGGGATCCATAGATCGAGTTAATGCAACCCTAGAGTGTTAATTAGAGAAAAGTCTTGGTTATTCAATCTAGGGATTAGACGTTATTAGTCTTGAATAGGGATAACAACATAACTTAGGGATCTCTACGGAACAAGTTGAATGAATAAATCGTCTGATTCGGAGCCAGAATAACAAGTAAAGTCTAGGTGGATTTTTCCTTAGGTATTGTCTCAAGTCAATCGATTTTCCCAAAAGCAATTCCCCAATTCTTTTCTTTGTGCGTTCTTAGTTTAGATAATTAGTTAATTAAAACAAAACCCCATTATTCTTAGGCTAGATAATAAAAAGACAGACATTACTAGTACATTTAGTTCCTTTGGGTTCGACAATCCGGTCTTGCTAAAACTGTACTACTGTTTGATAGGTACACTTGCCTACATCGTGATAATAGTCAGTGTAGGCTTGATCTTCATTATAAATATTTATTACTTGTTACGAATCACGCGATCAAGTTTTTGGTGCCGTTGCCGGGGAACTAAGATATTAGGAACGCTCAATTTTTATTACTTTAGTCATTTATTTTACTTGCAATTTAATTTAATTTAATTATTATTTATTAATTTACTTTTTCTTTCTCTTGGCAGGTTTTAGCAGTTTATGACTAGAAGAAACCCGTCGAGACCATTACTTTTTGACGAAGAAATCGATCGTACAGTTCGTAGAAACCAAAGAGAAATAAGGCGCAGCTTAAGATACACAGAGAACGAGCAAAAAGACGATACTCAACCTCCAACCGACGAGATGGCTGAAAACCAAGGCAATCAGCTACCTCCTGCAATTGCGGCTAATCAAAATCCTACTCCACACACTATGTATGATTATGCTAAACCTTCTTTAATAGGAACAGAATCTAGCATAGTTAGACCGGCTGTAGCTGCAAATACTTTTGAACTAAAACCTAACACAATTCAAATGATACAGTAGTTTGTTTAGTTTGATGGTTTGCAGGATGAAGATCCCAACGCTCGCTTAGCAAACTTTCTAGAATTTTGTGATACATTTAAAATCAATGGTGTTTCTGATGATGCCATTCGTCTTCGGTTATTTCCTTTTTCTTTGAGGAATAAAGCTAAACAGTTGTTGAACTCGTTACCACGAGGGTCAATTACTACTTGGGAACAAATGACCGAATTTTTTTTACTAAAATACTTTCCACCAGCTAAAACGACTAAATTACATAATGATATCTCTTCTTTTGTGCAGATTGATTTAGAAACACTTTACGATGCATGAGAGAGATACAAGGACTTACTGAGAAGGTGCCCTTACCATTGGTTATCGCTTTGGCTTCAAGTACAAACATTCCACAATGGTCTGAATCCCTCGACTCGGCAAATGGTTGATGCAGCTGCTGACGGAACCATCAACAACAAAACACCTGAAGAGGCTTATTAATTCATTGAAGAAATGTCACTAAACAACTATCAGTTGAAAGTCATGAGGACAAAGCCAAAAAAACAGCCGGCGTTTATAACGTCGACTCAGTTACTATGCTGTCAAATCAGGTAGAACTTCTCAATAAAAAGATTGATGGTTTACTTGGTTCTACGCAAGTACATCCAGTAATAAGGTGTGACTCAAGTAGAGGAGGTGTGCATATAGAATATCAATCCTTCAATCCCACAACCAAAGAGGAACAAGTCAACTATATGGGTAACAATAACTTTAGATCTCAAAATAACCCATACGGTAATACTTATAATGCAGGTTGGAGGAACCACCCAAATTTCTCCTGGGGAGGTCAAGGGAATCAAAAGCCACAAAATCCTCTGGGTTTTCAACAGCCACCTTACCAACAAGAGAAGAAACTGAACCTTGAGGAGATGCTCTCAAAATTCATATCAATGTTAGAAACTTGTTTCCAAAATACCGAGACAGCAGTTAAAAATCAACAAGCACCGATCCAAGGACTCGAAACTCAGATAGGCCAACTACCCAAACTAATCTCCGAACAACCACAAGGTAGCTTACCAAGTAATACTGAACCTAACCCAAGGGAACACCTCAACGCAATTAATACTCAAGATAAGGAAGGATTCATTGCGCCTGAGCCAGAATTGATGCAAGAAACTGTGGTGAGCAAAGGTGAAAGTGAGGTAAGTCATAACAAAACGGTGAATGAAGAATATAGACCTCGTGTTCCATACCCTAATACGACAAGGAAAGACCTTTCAGACGAACAATTCGGTAAATTCCTCAAACTTTTGAAAAAATTACATATTAACCTACCGTTTATTGAAGCTTTGTCGCAGATGCCAAATGCAATGAAATTTTTAAAATAGCTTTTAGTAAATAAACGAAAGTTGGACTAAGCATCACATGTGGAGCTAAATGCAGTCTGCTCAGCTATTCTACAGAATAAGCTACCCCACAAATTGAAAGATCCAGGGAGTTTTACAATTCCTTGTTTAATTGGTAGTTTAGATATAAGTCATGCATTAGCTGATTTAGGGGCTAGTATTAACGTCATGCCTTACAAAATGTTTAAGCAACTAGGTCTTGGGAAACCTAAACAAACTAGGATGAACATTCAATTGGCAGATAAAACTATAAGATTCCCTAGGGGTATTATTGAAGATGTACTCGTGAAAGTAGATAAGTTCATATTTCCTGTTGATTTCGTTGTTCTAGACATAGAGGAGGATAATACCACCCCTTTGATTTTAGGAAGGCCCTTTTTAGTAACTGCTAAAACACTTATTGATGTTGGCACAGGTGAGCTTACACTTCGTGTGGGAGACTAAATGATCACCTTCAAGCTCATAATTCTGGCATCACATCGAACATTGAAGGTAATAGTCCACACCAATCTACTAAAACTGACAATATGACTTTGCAGAAATTAAGCTTCAAAGAAGTTCACGAGCCATGTTCCAGAAATGATAGAGGACACATTCATGAAGAACGAAGGCTACGGATAGAGGAGCTAGACAAATGGCGAGCACACAAATCGAGAACACATGATAAACCAAAACTATGCCAAAACAAGCCCGATACCTCTCCTAATCAACTTAAGGTTGGCGATAAAGTCTTACTAGATGCCGCAGATCCCCACATTGTCACTACCACACCGAATGAGGAAATCCCTCTTACAGTACTCAGTATTTTTCCATTCAGTACGGTAGAGGTGAGTCATCCCAAGTTTGGCACTTTTAAGGTAAAAAAACACCCGATTAAAACCCTATTTTGATGAGATTGATAGCAGGACTGAGGAGTATAAACTCCTCGAACCACCCTGACCATTCACTAGAGAGGTAAGTCGAGCTTAGACTATAAATAAGCGCTTCTTGGGAGGCAACCCGAGCACTAACATATTTTGATTTCTTTATTTTTAATTTCTAACACTTTAAATCATTAACTTTATCTTTGAATTGTAAACTTCAGCACACACGGCCAGGCACACGGGCGTGCCTAAAGCCGGGGCCAAACAGGGAAAGAGACACGACCGTACGATAGAACCGTGTGGAAGCAGGACATGATTTCCCCAAAACATGAGATGCGATAAATCCTCATGGCCGTGCGACATGGACGTGGGTGAACTTGATAGGTGAACACGGACGTGGGAATGGAAAAACACGGGCGTGCCAAGGGTAAATCTCAATTCTGTTTCTTCGATACGGGCGTAAGACACATCCGTATCGTTAAGCTGTGGACAACAATACACGGGCGTGGGAGAAGCTAACAAAGCTAGGCACGACCGTGCGACATGGCCGTGTCCACACACTCCCCAGACACACGGGCGTGGGATAATAGCCAGGCACGACCTAAATTGCAAAATTTAAAAAACACGGGCTCACCCTTAGAGTACATGGGCATGGCCCTAGGCCGTATGGCCCTCCCCTATATAAGCAAACCACTGTTCATCTTCTTCCCCCTTTCAAAACCCTAGCCAAAATCTCTCCTTCTCCACTCCTTAATCCCTATCCCGGCCACCATTCCCCAACTTCTCATTTCCCTAACCCCCTAAACCATCCTAAAATCCACTTCCCCTACATTAATCTTCACTTCCCCATCTCTTTTCCCTCTCCTACAGTTTTCACGAGGGCCCCAATAAGAACTCTTCCAAATATTTTGGGCTCGACCTTTAGCAGCAGGCCACTACATCAACTGGGCAGATGTCTTCACAAGGCATCTCGAGCATGCTAGCATGAGGATGATCGAGAGGTGCCGAGGAACCTCCCTTCCCCAGTATCGTCTCGCCCAATCTACCAAGGAGGAGGCCTTTGAGGACATTCCTGATGATGTCCCCCCATAACACGAGGACCCACGGACTCAGCCACCACCACCCTCTCGTCTAGTTCATGCGGCAGCTTCATATGCTGACATCTCTGAGCGCCTCACTCGATTCGAGCATCAGTGTTTTCAAAGATTTGACAGCATTGATGCTACTCTACAGTAGATTTGTCAGCATCTCAACATCTCATCGCCAGTCCCACCTCGCGAACCATCTAGTGATGAAGATGTTTAAAAATATTTATTTTATTATTTTATGTTTTTAATTTTTATTCAAACTAAATTTTATTTTTATTTTTTATTTTTTAGCAGATTTAGAATTTTATTATAAATTTCGGTTATTTCTTTTCGAGTACTTATTATTCCTAATATCCCCTAAAATGTTCCTGATTTTATCACAGTTATATAGAGCTTTTAAGCTCATTATCACAGAGGAACTAAAACTCCACCGGGAAAGGTTCACCACGACTGCTATGTCTTTCTCGACCACGACCATAGCTACCACTAGATATAATATTCTTTTGGCACAAGACTTATGGCCTAATGAACCTCTACGACCGCCGGAGTATCCTCCTCCACTCTCGAACCGATTACTCTCCAAAACTCCGGTTTGAGGAATTCATCATACAGGAAGTTTCACTTCTCTCCCTATCTTATTTTTATTTTATAATACCTATCTTTGTACATTGAAGGCAATGTACATCTTAAGTGTGGGGGGTATTTATTAATGATTGCCTTGTTCTCTTGAAAAGCTCTCATATCATATTTAGGATAAATTTTGATTGGTTTATGATTTTGATTGATATATCTTGAATTAAAACATAGAGATTTATGCATTGACTATTTAAACTTTAAGACATTAGAGAATCAAGCATGATAAGTTGATTTTTAAGAATTTAAAATTATAGGTTGTTTCCCCAAGTGTAGGTATTACTTTGAACTAGAATTCATGAGTCTAAACATCAAAAAGCCATAATTTTTGTGAGATTTTTGAGCCTTTTGAGCATCTATTCATGCTTTCATGCTCACTTTTATTATTGCTTTGAGTGCGTCAGTGTTGAACTGTTATTCTAGAACTTGCTTGATTATGCATGTCGAGACCACACCATTTGATTTGATATATCAAAATGATTAAGGCACTTAGGATTAACCCACTCATGCCATGAAAAGCCTACCTCCACGATTAAACCCTAGTAAATCCCCTTGAGCCTAATAAACCATTTCTTGTATTACCTTTAATATTAACCTTTAACCCATTATTGTTGAAATCCCCTAAATTAATCCCTATTATTGTCGAGATTTGAGTTGAATGGATTGCCTAGCTATGTTTTGTTCTTAATATTTAGTCTATATTATTTAATTTTTTTTAAAAAAAGAACTACGTATACATATCTGTAATTCCATATTCTGAGAGAAGCTCTGTTGTACGCAAGTGAAGATTAACTCTGTTTTTAGTTAAGGCAACTTTTCAAGTCAATCTCGATTCTAACCTTTTCTTTCAGCTTGTGACCACACCCCCTAACCAAGCCTTATTACAACCCTCTAAAGATCTTTTGATTGATGTATCATCTTAAATTATAGTGGTGGATATTTGATTTTCATGCAAGCCTATGGTAATGACTTTTTATTATTGACTATTGAGTGTTCCATTTATTGTCCTTAAACACCTCGAGTGATTTGAGTGAACCTTTAGTGAGGATGTGAAACTCTGTGATATTCTGAATCAAAGGTAATTACTTAGACGAAGAGAAGCACCTAAGTTTGCATGACTAAATACTCAACTTGGAATGTTTGAAACTTTTATGTTCTTTTAGTTGAATTCTCAATGTATGATTACTTATGGATTAATGTGAGGTATTATCGATAGAAATTATAAGTTGAGAAGAATTTATTTTGATTATGAGTTGAGGATTTTGCTTGAGGACAAGCAAATGCTTAAGTGTGGGGGTATTTGATAAACCGTAAATTATACACATTTTTACCCCATGTTTAATGCATTTTATGGATGATTTCTCATTAGAATTGGTGAATTCGATGCTTATGCTTTAATTTCATGTTTTATACTTAGGAGAGCATAGGAGAGCGAAAGGAACGAGAAACGGACCAAAAATAGAGAAAATGGATCGAAGTACGAAGTCGACATGACCTGGACCTCTTCACACGGGCAGACCACATGGCCGTGTCAATCTGGAAGAATTGGAGCACGACTCACACGGGCATATCACATGCCCGTGCCATTCTAACAAGCTTGAAAACGGCCTGAAGTAATCGCACACGGGCGTGTCACATGGGCGTGTCCCTGCCAAGCCCAATTAAGTCCAATTCGAAAAAGGACACTTCTAAGGGCTTCTAGGCATTCCAAAGCCTATAAACACACCCTAGAAGAGGAGAAAAAGGGAGACGGAGAATAGGGGGCAAGGAATTTCCCCAAGGAAGCCGATTGATCCATCTCAGAAGCCGGATTCATTATCAAGACTGAAGATCTCTCCTCAATTTCCCTTCAGGAGTTTTGGGTTTTCTTTATGTTTTGTATTCTTTATTCTTCTGAGATGTTTTCTTATTTAGTTATGAACTAAATTCCCTAAATACCTAAGGGGAATGAAACCTAAGACGAATCTTGTTATTATTTTCTAAATCGTATGATAAATATTTAACTTGTTCTTAATTATGTGTTCTTAATTCTTGTTTTGATATCCCAGGATACTGATTCAAGACATGCTCTTATTCAGAGGAGGAATAGACCCTGTCTAAGAGTACTTTTGTCATAATTAAGCGGAGTTGTTTGCGCGCCTAGAAATAGGGTGACAAGAATTTTTCGGATTAGGGTGAAACCTAATAAGGGGATCCATATATCGAGTTAATGCAACCCTAGAGTGTTAATTAGAGAAAAGTCTTAGTTATTCAATCTAGGGATTAGACGTTATTAGTCTTGAATAAGGATAATAACATAACTTGGGGATCTCTACGAAACAAGTTGAATGAATAAATCATCCGATTCGGAGCCAGAATAACAAGTAAAGTCTAGGTGGATTTTTCCTTAGGTATTGTCTCAAGTCAATCGATTTTCCTAAAAGCAATTCCCCAATTCTTTTCTTTGTCCGTTCTTAGTTTAGATAATTAGTTAATTAAAACAAAACCCCATTATTCTTAGGCTAGATAATAAAAAGACAGACATTACTAGTACATTTAGTTCCTTTGGGTTCGACAATCCGGTCTTGCTAAAACTATACTACTGTTCGATAGGTACACTTGCCTACATCGCAATAATAGTTAGTCTAGGTTTGATCTTCATTATATATATTTGTTACTTGTTACAAATCAAGCGATCAATGTAACATTACTTTATGTTGTTGATGTCTTTATAATGGTATGATGATTATTGTTGAATTATTATACAAATTATATGAAATACTTGAAAAATATGAGTTGCCACCAGAGTATCGATATTGACATCACGAGAAAGATGGCAAAGGCGTATGATCGAGGAAAATCTCGTTTGAACATTAGGAATAGATTAGGATACAAGTGACATGTCACTAGGAAATTGAGATCCGAACTCGTTGAGTTACGTTTCGAGTTCGTGAAAATTATGAGGCATCCGAACTCGTTGAGTTGCGATCCGAGTTCACCTATGGATGCAAGTATCCGAACTCATTGAGTTGTGTTCCTAGTTCATTATGGATGCGAACAGCTGAGCTCGTTGAGTTGCGTTCTGAGTTCATTATGGGTGAGATTATGGTAGCTTTGCTACATAAACCGCAGGCTATTGAGTTTGTTCAGCTGCGGGGTTCCATGTATCCGATTGTATTCCAAGTGTTCAACGGGTAATTTGACGGAGTATTCGATAATGGTCCCAATGAGACAAGCCATTGGTGAGTATGTTCTTAAGTTAAATTAAAAGTTGTACAGGTATGTAAACTAAACTTATGTGTGATGCCTTGATATATGAAGTATATAGTATTGGTGAATACTATGAAAATGACATGATGAGGAATAAATCTTGATACTTGATGACATTGAGATTATGGATCTATGCCTATGAAGCATAATTATGTGTTCTTTCCATGATGGATGAAATGATGTTGTATGGATTTAGTGAATAATAGTTGTGATTGAGTAAATTTAGCCTTGGTAGTTTTGGGTTACTGCAGTGATGCATGTAGCGACATAAAAATTTTAGCTTGGTCGCTAATTGGGATGTTTGATTGAAAGTTTAAAGACCGAAGTTTGATTTTAAAAAGGGAGTCGCCACCGATCCTTTTTCTTAGGTGTGATCGGGTACCTAATAAATCCTCTTTTTTAAAATATTTTTGAATACAAAAGAAGGCCGAGCTTAGGTCTACGTTAAAATCAGAGAAAAATAGGGTTCGAGAGTCGGTTACATGCGGGGAAGGTATTAGCACCCCCACAACGCCCAAAATTGGTATCTCATTAAACACGTGTTGTCTTGATTTTCAAAAATACGAGTTCAATGTAACATTTAATCGTGATCCGATTGAAAAGACGAGAATTTTTAAATTTTGATTTGTTAGAAGGGCGTTCCATTTTCAACACGAGTCGATATGATTCACCCAACATAGCGATGAAATCAACGACTTAGTGTTAAACCGATAAGTTGCCTCATGTATTGAAATTAATTAGAAAACAAGAATAGGATTTTCGAAGTAATGCAAAGCAAATTGATATGAAATAAAAATAAATAAAAGAAAGAACTAGAAATATATTGAAGCAAATAATAAATGTGACAATAATATTAAAAACGATAAAGATGTATGCGATATCAAACGTAATACTAGAATTAAACATGAAATGGAAACAATGAATGTATATGTATACACATATAATAATGGTTAATATGATTATGAAAACATGATATTAAAAATATTAATGATGCTACATATACGTATACATAATAGTAACAATAAAAAACTATATACATAATGGTATTTAGAACATGTACACGATACATATGAAAATGTATAAATAACATAGTATTAAAAAGTATGTATATAATGATGTTGAAAGATACGTACATATTACGGTGTTTAAAATACAGACATCATATAGTTATTAAAAATATATATATAAGATAGTACAAAAACATTAAAACGTCTATATACATGAGATACATAATATGGTAAAAAATCTATGTAATATAGTATTGAAAATATATACAATATGATATTAAAAGGATAGATATATAATATAGTATGAAAAATATATGTACATAAGATAATGTAAAAAATATATATAACTAATAATATGAGAAGTACATACATAATATATGAAATTGTAATATACAAAATAGAGTTAAAAATAATGTGCATAATATAAAAGAGATATAATGTTTAAAGCAAAGTATGTGAAACAATTTTAAAATGAGCAATAAAACAATTTTAACTAAATAATACATGAAAGTAAATTTGAAACAAAAATATACGAAGCAATTTAAAGTAGATAATATAAAACAATTTAAAATAATTAATATATAACATAATTTAAAATAAAATAAAGCAAAAATAAATAATATATATAACAATTTAAAACAACATATAGAATGTCTAAAATGAATAATGTGTGAACAAGAAATTTAAAATAATAATAGGTAAAGCGAAAAACAATTTAATGTAATAATACATAAAATGAACAAATTAAAACTTAAAAAGAATAACGTAAAAAGATTTGAAATAAGTGGTATAAAATCTAGAGATAAATAATGTACATAAAAGAATTTAAAATAACAGTATGTAAAGACTTAAAAAATAAATAATGTATATGAAAGATTTAAAAATGACAGTAAATATATAAAATTTAAAACAAATAATGTATATATGTATAAAGGCATAAAATAAGTAATATATACATATAAATAAGGGAAAATCTTAAAATGGATAATAAATAAGACATTTTAAAATAAATAAAGAGAGCTTACAAAAGTATATGAAATAATTTAAAATAGGTAATATATATAAGTCAATTCAAGATAGTATATAAAAGGTTTAAAAATAATATGTGCAAAAGAGAAATTTAAAAAAAATACCAAAACAGTTTTAAAAGCATAATATATAAAAAACAATTTGAAATAATCAACATGTAAAACAAGTTAAAATATAAAATATACAAAAATAATTTAAGGCAAACAGTATATTAAAATAACATACAATAACAGTTCTAAAATAAAGAAATAAATTAAATAGCTTTAGGACGCGATTGAAAGCGAACTGAAGTTTAAGGTAAAAATCGTAAAAAGGGGCCAGGGACAAGAGTGAAACACGCTTAAATGTGCAAGGACCAAATGGGATAATATCCCTGGTCTCAATGTGTTGCGTTTCAATTCACTAAGCCATGGATCAAATTGAAAATAAAATGGAAATAGTGGGGCAAATTCAAGAAGAGAAAAAGAAAAGGGACTATATTGAAGCACTCCGCAGAAATGGAAACCCCATATGTGCAAATATCCCCATATGCATCCAAATCCATGGCACTAACGGTGCCGTTTAGAACATTACAAAACTAAAAAACAAAAACCCTAAAACTAATCGTTTATTCATTCTTGAACATAAAACAAAAAAAAAAAAGAAAAAAAAAACTCTCCTAATTCCTCTCCATTTGACCGACCGTCTGCCTCATACCATTCCACCATCATAATCGGTTTCTGGTGATGAAAGAAGGCTCCATTTAAACCCACTTAAAACCAAACCCGAAGGTCTCAATATTCAATCCCAAAATCCCCTCTTTGCTTCGATTTCAGCGAAGAAGAAGGGTTCCGAAAGCACAATTAAAAGGTAATCACCCCTATTTCCCTTTTTATTTTCGAAACTTCAAAGCAAAATAAAAGAAAAGATAGAAAAGAAGTCGAAAAGGATAAAAGATGCAACCTTTTTTATTGATTTTTCTTTCGTATTCAAAATTCGGAGGGATTTTTGTGTTTGTCTCTTTTTCAATATTGTAAAATCCCCCCTTACAATCGTTTGTTTTAGTGGCTTTATAGCCGAATACAAAGAGTTATTTTTTTGTCCATATCTGTTACGTGTAGTTCTACTTTGCGTGTTGTTGCTGTTCTGTCTCTGTTTGCTGTCCTTGTTTGCATGATTTCAGGTGCTAGGCTCGGTCAACGGCGGAGGATGCGCTGACATCTCACGTGCGGGGGCAAACGGCGTCTCTGGATAGGAAGCTGCTAGGGTTTCTAACTTTGGCTGAAAATGTTTAATTTTTGGGCCAACTTTGGGTCATTGTAATTGGGCTGCTGTTTTGGTGTAAATGGGTTTAGGGTTATTTAATTTTGGTTTTGTAAAAATGGATTGTTTATTATCTTTATTTTGGTTTCTGGTTTATGAGCCCTGGGCAAATTTGGGCCCTTACAATGCAAATTTTGAAATTCACCATAAATTTTGGAAATTGAGTTAGGGGCTGAATAAAATATTAGATTAAAGCTCAATGAGTCTAGTTTCACATAGAGGAAATGATACATGAAATTGAATTTTATGTTATGAGATATTTAAATTTTTGTGAGACAGAGTCTGAATGACTTTGAGATCCTCTGTTCATATTTGAGAAGTTCACTAAAAGTTGTGAAAAAATAGTTAGGAGTTATTATTTACATGTATAGATTCCTTATTGAGTCTAATTTTAATAGAAATAGACAGAATATCCCTTTGAATTCTGTACAGAGAGAAAATTGATTCGTAGTGAATAGAGGTCAGAGTAGCCGAACACTGAAATAGGGGAAACTTTAATGAATAAACTGTATTAATTGGATAAGTCAAAAATTCTGAAAATTTTATGGGAGAAAGGTATATATGTCTAGTTTCAAAGAAAATTAACGGAACTTAATTTGGAGTATCGTAGATCTAGATATAAATGATTTAGTAATCATAACTCGATAAAATAGCTTAACCTGAACATGTGTAATTGTACAATTATAGTGTTTTATCTTAAAAAGCATGTTAGTAATTGCTTATTAATTTCATATGGACTTACTAAGTGTAAAGCTTACCCCTCCTCTCCATTTATTTAGTATTGGCAGGTCGGCTCGGGGTTGGAGATTGCCGGAGGCAGAATTACACTATCAAGCTATCACTTTTGGGAGAATTAATTCAAATATTAGAAATATCAAGTGAGTGGCATGTAGAGGAAGCTAGTTTTATGACTTGTATTATTATTATGATTTGGCCTAACCTATTGATCTATGCTGAGTTATCGTATATGGCCATGGGATGTGGCCCATATTCACTATGGTTTGTAAGCTTAATTAATCATGTCATGTTCTATATTTCTGGTGTGATGAGGTTGATAGTCATGGATGTTGGTTAAAGTAAATATCCCCTCCCTCCAAAATGCATCACCTTGCGCGGGGCCAAATTAAAACAGAAGGAAAATTATATGGCCAAATTAGAAATAAACAGAACCTAATTGTAAAACCATAAAAAACGCGGAAGGGCCTAGAGCGCAATTAGCCCATCCAAGCAAAACACGCGGATCCTCCCCTGGGAGCGGGTTGAGTCGCGGGTCAGAGGCCCAAAACGGCGTCGTTTTAGCTGTGTTATAAAACCCAAAATTTGCCCAAAAAACCTCATTTTCAGCCTTTTTTCCCAAAAAAACTTCAAAAACCTCCCAACCTCTCATTCTTCCTCCAAAATCCAGTTATCGGACTGCCACGCCGTCAATCACTGCCGATCGTCTTGGCCGCCGTGAAATTCCAAAAAAAAGTAATTTTTTTTAAAAAATAATATATTTTTAATAAATACACATTTATATATATAGAATAAATTCAGAAAAAAGAGGAAAATAAAATGAAATAGCAAATAAATAAATAAAGGAAAAAAATACCCTTGATGTGCCTTTAGACCTTGATTTACCTTTTTGCTTGCTGTTTTTTTTACTGTTTGTATGTTTGATTTTTAAGTTTGAAAGTTTGTATTTTCTTTTGTATTAAAAAAACCCGAAAAAATTACATTATTGAGAATGGCTTTATATAGCCTAACTTGCAACTGTTTTTATAGGTGAGGACAAACGACATGCCATCGATGTGGTATGGTGGAGGAGTGCACGGACGTGGGACGTGCGGTCCGCAAGTTGGGGGTCGTGCGTGGGGCCTGCGGCACTGAACTTGGCTTTTGTTTTGCTGATGGTTGTGGGCTAAGTCTAGGGTTACGTTAGGGAAATTGGGCCGCTTTGGGCTGTTTTGATTGGGCCTTTTGCTGACAGCTGCCCCTCTTTACTCGTTGTCATGTAACGAGAACGGAGCAAAGACTTTAAAAGGGCCAATTTTGCCCGGTCTTGCTGAGTCTTAATTTCTTCCGTGTTTCTTTTTTTTAAGGAGCTTTGTCCCAAACCACTGCATCTTTAAGGGTGTAGGAATTGGCCTTCGATCTGCTCCAATTTTATTTCAGGGAGAGGAGATTTGTAGCTTCGATCTACTTCGCTGGAACTTTTAGGAGATAAGAATCGCTGTCTTCAGTCTGCTCCGCTGCCATTTCAGGGAGATAAGGTTGGTGGCTTAAATATGCTCCATTGCTGCTTCATGGAGATAAGGTTCACTGTCTTTGATCTGCTTCACTGCTTCTTCAGGAAGATAAGATCTACAATATTCAGTCTGCTCCACTGCTACTTCAGGGAGATAAGGCTGGTGGCTTAAATCTACTTGCCTACTACCTCGGGAAGATAAGATTCACCGTCTTCGATTTGTTCCACTACTGCTTAGGGAGATAAGATCTGTAATCTTCAGTCTGCTCCACTGCTGCTCAAAGAGATAAGGCTAGTGGCTTAAATCAGCTTCTCTACCACCTTGGGAAGATAAGATTCGCCATTATAACTTCAATCCGTTCGACTGCAACTTCAAGGGTATGGGATTTGTGGATTCACCGATCTTGTTACACCGTTACCTAGAAAACATGACCTATAGAATCGATTTCATGTGCCTATGTTTATGCCAAATGATTAGGATGTTATGATTAGAATGAATCAAATGCTCCTAACTAGATGTGTATATATGATATTTTCATGAATGCAGAATGTCATGAGAATGATCATTTCCTAATGTTTGGGTTGTCATTGCTCATTGTTCATCAAGGTTCTATCACTGACTCAAAATTCTGTCTTCCTGTTTAGCTGATATCTTTGACAAAAAACCTGAAGAAATGGTTATAATTTAGACTCTTCTTTCTCAAATATTTCCAACCCTTAAGTTTGGTAAGTTCTAAACAATAGTCCCATTTGAGGTTCTTGAACTATTTAGAAACTTCTCAGAGTAATATACATAACTGCTTTTGTGAAAGTTTTATTAGTCCATTAATCATTATTTCAATGAAAATGCTTAAAAAAAATACTATCATAATGAACGAGATAGAATTTTATTAAGAGCAAAGCTCGAAGTGGATAAATTAACCAAGATAGCGAATTTTGCTAGGATAAATGAATAAGACAAAATAGGTGCCTCAAATATCGTTGTACGAGCTTCTCTGCTCAAACTTCTCATAGACAACTTCAAGCTAGTTACGTGTTTAGGAGATCTCAAGTATTCATTGATGCCCCAAGATGTAACGCTTCTCTTTCTTGTTAATTCTAAGAGGATAAGACTGCCACATACCCCATATTCAAAATTTGAGCTTCCCATTTTCGAGTTTTCAACTCAAAGCCCCTTTGGTCTCAAAGCGCCCTTTATGGGTTTTCACCTTGGCCTCTCTTTTTTTTTTTAGAAATTCTCAAAGTGCCATTTGCGGGTTTTCGCCTTGGTCTCTCCTCCTTTTAGGCGAAGTACTTCTTGACTGAATTTGAATTTACGGGATTGGGCAAGTTTTTACCATCCATCTCGACTAGAATCAGTGCTCCTCCGGAAAGGGCTTTCTTTACCATATAAGGTCCTTCCCAGTTTGGTGTCCATTTCCTTCTGAAATCCTTTTGTATTGGAAGGATCTTTTTCAATACCAGGTCCCCCTTATGTAATTCTCTTGGGTGAACCTTTTTGTTATAAGCTCGTATCATTCACTTTTGGTACATCTGACCATTACGGATGACCCTTAGCATTTTTCCTTCGATCAAGTTCAATTGATCATATCGAGACTGGATCCATTCTGCTTTATCCAATTTTACCTTTGATAAAACATGGAGAGAAGAAATCTCGACTTCAATGGGCAAAACTGCATCCATTTAGTAGACTAAAGACAAAAGCGTTGCCTAGGTGGAGGTCTTAACAGACGTTCGGTAAGCATAAAGGGAAAATGGTAACTTCTCATGCCAATCTTTGTAAGTCTCAGTCATTTTCCCCATAATTCTCTTAATGTTCTTATTGACTGCTTCCACCGCACTATTCATTTTTGGGGGATATGACGATGAGTTGTGGTGTTTGATCTTAAATTGACTACAGACCTACGCTATCGTGATATTGTTCAAATTTAGCACATTATCCGATATGATCTTTTCTGGTATTTCATACCGACATATGATCTCCTTCTTGAAGAACTTGCTGATTGTCGACTTTGTGAAATTGACATATGAAGTGGCTTCTACCCACTTGGTGAAGTAATCGATGACTATGAAGATGAATTGATGTCTATTGGAAGCTTTTGGTGATATTGGCCTAATCATGTCCATGCCCCACATAGAGAAAGGCCATGGAGAAGTCATAACATGAAGAGGTGAGGGAGGCACATGAATTTTGTCTGCATAAATTTGGCACTATGACATCTCTTGGCATAATTAATACAATCCCCTTCCATGGCAGACCAATAATACCCGAATCTCATAATCTGTCTGGCTATTGTAAAGCCATTGACGTGTGTTCCACAGACACTCTTATGGATTTCTTCCAAGATTTTCTTAGCCTCAACGACGTCTACACATCTTAACAGCACTTGATCTTTTCTTCTTTTGCATAGGATCTCACCATCTAAGACATAGCCACTGGTTAGTCTTCTCAACGTCCTTTTACCATTCTCAGTTGCCTGGTCAGGGTATTCATGACTCTTCATATATCACAATATATCGTGGTACCACGTGTGATCATCATTTTGTTCTTCCTCAATGTTGTAACAATGAGCCAGAGTTTCAAAAATACTCATCCGGATAGGTTTCACATCTTCTTGTTTGTTTACTGTAATCATGGAAGCTAAAGTAGCTAGGGCATCAGCCATCTGGTTTTCATCTCGAGGAAGTTAGCAGAAGGTGAAGTCATCAAACTTCTTAATCAATTCAAGAACCAACTTTTGATAATCGATCAACTTGGGATCTCTTGTCTCCCATTCTCCTTGAAGTTGATAACTCACTAGCGCAGAATCCCCATACACCTCTAGCACTTTGATCTTATGTTCTATGGCTGCACGGATACCCATGATGCATGATAAACTGTAATTTATACATATTTTATCCCACACTTAGCACATTTATTTATGAATTCTCCTTAGATTTGGTGAATTCGATGCTCCTAATCCTTTAATTTCATGTTTTATACTCATGTGAGCATATGAGAGTAAAAAGAGCGAGAAACGGGCCGAAAACAGAGAAAATGGACCAACATAGGAAATCAACAAGGCCTGGACTTTCTCACACGGGTAAGCCACACGACCGTGTCCATTTGGCAGAATCGAAACACGACTTACACGGGTAGATCAGACACCCGTGCCTATGTAACAGCCTTGAACACGGATTGAAGAAATCGCACACGGGCGTGCCACACTGGCGTGTCCCTGTCGAGCCCAAGTTTAGTTCTATTCAGAAAAAGCCACTCTTGAGGGCTTTTAGGCATTCTAAATCCTATTTTAACATCTGATGAGGCACTTAGAAGGGGGACACGGAGTAGGAGGCAATGAATTACTTAAGGAAAGCCGATTGATCCATCCCAGAGTCGGATTCATCGTTAAGACTGAAGATCTCCCTTAAATTTCCTTCAGAAGTTTTAGGTTTTCTTTATGTTATGTTATCTTTATTCTTTTGAGATGTTTTCTTTCATAATTATGAATTAAACCCCCTAAATACCTAAGGGGAATGAAATCTAAGATGGATTTTGTTATTATTATCTGAATTGTATGATAAATATTTGACTTATTCTTAATTATTTGTTCTTAATTCTTGTTTTAATATTCTAGGATATTGATTCAAGTTAATGCACTTATTTAGAGGAGTAAAAGTCCCTGTCTAAGAGTAAATTTGTCGTAATTAAGCGGAGTTGATTGCACGCCTAGAGATAGGGTGACAAGATTTTGTCGGGTTAGGGTGAAACCTAATAAAGGAGTCTATAGATTTAGTTAATGCAACACTAGGGTGTTAATTAGAAAGAGATTTCAATTAATCAACCTAGGGTTAGACGTTATTAGTCTTGAGAGAGATAATAATATAACTTAGGGATTTCTACGGATCAAGTCAAATGAATAAGTCGTCTAATTCAGAGTCAAATAACAAGTGAAGTCTAGGTGGATTTTTCCTTGGGATTGTCTTAATCAATCGAGTTTTTCCAAAAGCTTTTCTCCAATTTTTTCTCTGTGCACCCTTAGTTTAGTTAATTAGTTTAGATAAACAAATCCCTTAATTTTTAGGCTAGATAATAAAAAGAAAGTAATTACTAGTACTCTTGGTTTCTTTGGGTTCTACAATCCGATCTTGCTAAAGCTATACTACTGTTCGATAGGTACACTTGCCTTCATCGTGATAATAGTTAGTTTCAAGAACGATTAATTATAAATTTTTAAAACCTGTCGCGAATATCACGTATCAATGTATGCTTCGTATTCTACCTTATTGTTCGTACAATCAAAATCCAATTTACTAGTAAAGGGATAATGATCTCCGTTTGGGGATACTAGGACTGCCCTGATTCTGCTACCCATAGCATTTGAGGCTCCGTCAAAATTTAATTTCCAAGGATGGTCTTTTTGAGAATCTTCTTCAGTGGTTGTAACATACATCAGATCTTCGTTCAGGAAATCAAAGTTAAAGGGCTCATAGTCCTCCAGAGCCCTACTAGCCAAGAAATCTGCTATTGCTTTTTTACAGCTTTCTGGTTTACATAGATTATATCAAATTCGAAAAATAGAATTTACTATCGGGCCATCCTTCCGTTCAAATTTGTCGACTTCATCATGTATTTCAAAGGGTCCAGTTTCGAAATGAGCCAAGTGGTGTGATATAACATATACTGTCTTAATCTACGGGTTGTCCAGATCAAGGCACAACACAACTTCTCGATTGGTGAGTACCTTGTCTTACATTCAGTGAACTTTTTATTGAGGTAGTATATTGCTTTTTCCTTCCTTCCTGACTTATCATGTTGGCCGAGTACGCACCCGATGGAATTCTCAAATACGGTCAAGTACAATATTAATGGTTTATCCGGGTTGGGTGGCATTAACACCCGGGCATTGGATAGGTAATGTTTGACCTTGTCGAAAGTCTTTTGGCATTTTTCATCTCATACACCTGGATTATGTTTCTTAAGAAGACGGGATATGGGGTCGCATTTCTCAGTTAGTTCTGAAATGAACCAAGCGAAATAGTTTAATCTCCCCTGGAAACTTTGAACTTCTTTTTGAGTACGTGGCAGAGGTAGCTCCTGTATGGCCTTGATTTTTTTGGGTCGATCTCGATCCTTTTTTTACTGACTACAAATTCTAACAACTTTCTAGACTTAGCCCCCGAAGGTACATTTTGTTGGATTGAGCTTTAGCTGGAACTTTCTCAACCTTAGGAACAATTTCCTCAGGACTTGTACATACTCCTTCTTTGTCGGGGACTTTGCGATCATATCATTGGCATAAACTTTGATTTCTTTGTGCATCATATCATGGAATAGGGTTACCATAGCTCTTTGATACGTTGCTCCCGCATTTTTCAATCCAAATAGCATCACCTTATAGCAAAATGTTCTCCATACGGTTACAAATATGGTCTTCTCCATGTCTTCAGGATGCATCTTAATCTAGTTGTACCCCGAGAAACCATCGATAAAGGAGAACAGTGAGTAACCTGCCGTGTTATCTGCCAAGGTGTCGATATGAGGCAATGGGAAATTATCCTTCGGGCTAGCTTTGTTCAAATCCCTATAATCTACACACATTCGTACTTTTCCATCTTTTTTAAGGACATGAACGATATTGGCTACTCATTTTGAGTACCTAACCACTTTTAAAAACCCAGCGTCGAACTACTTTTTGACCTCCTCTTTTATTTTTAGCAGAACATCAGGCCTCATCCTTCGAAGCTTCTGTTGAACAGGCCTGCACTCTTCCTTTACGTGGACTCGATGTACCACAATGTCAGTATTTAACCCAGACATGTCTTGATATGACCATGCGAAGACATACTTGAATTCTTGGAGTAACTCAATGAGATCTCGCTTTGTCTCTACGGTGATACAAGTTCCAATCTTTACCTCTATTCCTTCTCCCAAGCTCACGGTTTCAACTGACTCTTTGTGAGGTAGGATTCGTTTTTCATCTTGCTCTACCATCCTCAACAAGTCAGGAGATAAATCACAGTCTTGATCATCTTCAAAATATTGAGAATCCTTAATATACATATCCTGCTCAAAGGGAGACTCTGAGTCCTTAGCATCGTTGCTCATATCATTGATATCTGGAGACCTATTATGGTGATGAAGGGCAATCTAAAAAAATAACATCATTTAAGAATAATTATTTGCATGATGAATGGAGAATAAAAGAATATTTGAAAGGAAGTCCAATAGGATAAAAGAATCTAACAAAAATCATCTATATAGCATGATTATGAATGAAATAAAAGAATAAAAAAATAAAAGAATATCTACTCAGAATGATAGCAAAGATTCATTTAATTGAAATAAAGATTTCGGACACACGCCTATTTCACAAAAGGATTCTTATTACTCCTAGGCTTAGAGCAATAAGTGTGTTTTGAACATTACTCTAAATTATCCCTAAACACTACAGGAATCTCTTCCGTAGTCCAGTTGTTCAGAACACTCCCAGGTATATAAAGGCAAATGCCCGACAAATTCCTTTCTCCAGCTCTTTCTTCAGATATGGCGTTGATGTCTAGAATTCTCAACCCTTCTTCTGTGGTTTCCTTTCTTAGCGTCCCTTGCTTAGGATGAATAAATCCTCCGGATACAAAAGTTCCAGATATGTGGGGGAAGATCATTGGTTCCCATTTGATCTCCTCCCCGTTCAACCGTGCTCTTCTCCTCTCTTGCTTCTTTTCCAACTCCTTCCTTCTTTGTCTTGCTTCTGGCTTTAATCCTAAGCCGAATCAGTCTTGCCTATCCTTCATCATCGGTGTTTCAACCTTTCCTTGAAGGTATCTACCGAGTCCTCTTCCTGGTAAAGCCCTTTTTTCGACAGTCAACTGTAGGCTCATTTTCCTAGTTTTGGATATCCTAGGCATGAGAATCCTAATCCCTTGGTGATGAATGTTGCGTTCACAAATTCCAAAGATCGGAAGGAACATTCGATCGCTTCATTGTTTGCCTCTATATATGGCGCATCATTGGTTGCAGCTGCGATGATTTCTTCTTCTACATTTATGGTTACTAGCCTGTCTTCTGTTACCAACTTCAATTTTTGATGCAGTGATAAAGGTACTACCCCTGCCACATGTATCCAAGGCCTTTCCAATAGGTAGTTATAAAAAGGCTTGATGTCCATTACCAGGAAGTCCACCTCATACGTGTTTGGGCCAATTAAAAGTAGTATTTCGATTTTTCCCATTACCCTTCTTTCAGTGCCGTCAAATGCCCTCACTATGTTTTGGCATGTTTTCATGTGAGAACTATCCACAGGTAACCTGTTCAGCGTGGATAAAGGTAAGACATTCAAGGCTGACCCGTTATCGATCAACATCTCCAGTCAGGTATACCCCTTGCAGCGGGTGGTGATGTGCAGAGCCTTAGTCGATCCCATGCCTCTGGGTGGTATTTTATCATCATTAAAGAAAATAAAGTTATCAGCGTTTATGTTGCCAACCAAGCGGTCTAGCTTATTGATGGAAATATCGTTAGCGACATAGGTTTCGTTTAAGAATTTCATCAGTACGCTACGATGGACCTTCGAACTTAGGAGTAAGGCTAACATCGAGATGCGAGCTGGTTGTTTATGCAACTGCTCTACAACACTGTACTCGCTGTGTTTTAAAAATTTTAAAATTTTTTTAGCTTACTCATCATTTACTGGCTCGTTAACGAGAGGTTCAAGTCTGACTATTTTTTCCTTCCAATGTTACACCGTCAAGGCTTTTCCTTTTATGGGCTTCGTTCTTGCATCTGCTAAATCGTAACGCCTCCCGCTACTCGTATAGAAACCTACATCTTTACCTTCCTCTAAAGCGTTGACCGGGTTCTCCTCTCCCGAGATTGTCACATTGCAGCCATAGTTCCAAGGAACCCTTTTACTATCCTTGTAAAGAAAGGATACCGGTTTTTGGATTATGACTCGTGGTGCCATTTGCATTCCAGCTTTATTGTTTCTTGTTCGTGAAATGATGACCACTGGGTAGTTGAATTTTTGGGCTTTCGCTGTCAATTCTCCTTCCGATGCGTATATATTTCCCTTTTCGAGACTTTTAAGCTCTTCGTAAAACTCTACTTCTTTGTTGTCCATCATGTCCTGCACTAGGGCTTTGAACTCGATGCATTCTTGGATTTCATGCTCTTCTCCATTATGGAACTCACAACAGCTTCTCTTTCCTTAAGATCTTTCTTCCGAGTCCAGTACGATCAATCATCTTTTCACCATCTCCTTCCAAACCTGTCTCAATGGGGTTTTAATTTCTACCACCTTATACTTGACTTTCTTGCTCCACCTTCATTTATCCCGTTTACCCCCTGACCAGTATGATTACATAAGGGATTTCCCGCCACATTTGGTGCGGATGGGTCGTCAAACTTTACAATTTCCATTTTTATAAACCTTTCGACTAACTTCTTGAACGCGGGGTAATTTTTGATTGAATGCCTAGTGATTCCCACGTGATATTTGCACTGAGCGTTTGCATCATACCACTTGGGAAACGGGGGTTTCATCGACTTTAAGTCGAAAGAGGACACTATGTGTGCATCGAATAGGTTCTGATACAGCTCCCTATACGTCATGGGTATTGCTGTGAACTATATCCTTTTTGTGCTCGTACTCGTGTTGGATTCTTGTCTCGGGGGACCCTAATGATTGGTGGTTGTTGTCTTTGGCTGGCTCACCGTGATTGATCTCGAATAACTCTTGTTATATGTGCTCATGTAATTCACCTCATTCTCCCTCTTTCTTGGGGTTGATTTCTTGGTGCTTTCCCCCGTTTCTATTTTTCCGCACCTTATCGCATTTTCTATTATTTCACCGGACATTACCATGTCTGAGAAACTCTTAGTTGTGCTTCCCAATATGTGATTAATAAATGGAGCCTTCAATGTATTAATAAAGAGCATGATTATTTCCTTTACTAGCAGAGGTGGTTAGACTTATGTGGCGACTTCCCTCCACCTTTGAGCATACTATCTGAAGCTCTCATTTGGCTTTTTCTCCATGTTCTGTAAGGTGATTCTGTCGGGTGCTATATCTTTTACATGGCCTTATTGTTTCATTAAGGCTTGTGCCAGGTCCTTCCATGAATTGATTTGGGCACGGCTTAGTAGAATATACCACTTGGCCGCTGTCCTGGTCAGGCTATCTTGGAAACAGTGAATTAACAACTGATCATGATCAGTATAGCCCGTCATCCTTCGACAAAACATTGTAATGCGAGCTTCGAGGTAGCTAATCCCGTTATATTTCTCGAACTCCGGGGTCTTAAAATTAGGTGAGAGCACCAGGTCTAGAACCAAGCTCAAGCATTTGGCATCAACCTCATAATGGTAATCAGCATTTTCCAATGCCTTGAACTTTTCCTCCAGCCATCTGCATCGGTCTTCGAGTTTTTTTGGGAGCTCCTCTTTTTCCATTTCTACCTCCGCCATGTCATTAAGATCAGGGACATCAGGATCTACTGGATTGTCTCTGGAGCCCAAGCCTGTTGAGAAGTTTGTTAATGCCGACACACCTGCTTAATGCTGGGGACTGATGTTAACAGACACCCTAGGTGGATATGCGTTGGGTTGTGCTAGGGTGTTTGTTGGGGTGAAACCCGGCGGATAGATAGGGTACTCGCTGTCATCCCTGGAATTGACCATAGGGTTCTTTCCTTTTTTCTGGCCCTTCAAGCAGCAACTGGGTTAACTGATTCATCATGTTCTTTTGTGATTCTAACATCTGCTCCTTCATATCCTGTTGAATCTTGACCAGTTGCTCTTGTATCTGTATTTGCAGTCGATCTTGCATTTCTTTTTGCATTTGCTCTAACCTTTCCAATCTTTGGTCCATTGTTTTAGTTTTCTTTCGTGTAATACTTAATCGGTGGGCTTTTGTCGGTTTCCAAATTCACTGAAATAATTTTTAATTAATTAGGATCCTTTTTTTGTGAAAGTTAATGCATGTAATCCGTTGTAATGCAAATGCGTGGAATGAATGCAAAAAAGGCATCAACTCTGATTCAATTTCCTTTAGAATAAATTTACTAGAAAACAAAATTCTTCACATAAAACGCATTACATATATGGTTTCGCCCTAATGCTCAAAGCTTTAACCTTCCTAAGGAGCCAGACTAGCTCCCGACCCCAATCCGATTCTAATTCATATTTCACACTCAATACATCTGCTTGAACTGCTAAAGTCTGTAAATGATCGGCCACCTTTCGAATCTGGGTCACAGCTTCACCCATGATGTAATCTTTGTTCCTAACTTGATCCTGGAAACGGTGAAGTTGCTCTTTCCAACGCTGTTCATTTGCTTCAAGGAGTTCAACCCAAAGTTCGCAGTTTTACAATGCAGTCTCAAGTTCTTCGACCTTCCATTTCAGCTATTCAATCTTATCCAAGCACGCTTTCAGCTTTATTGCAGAATTAAGGCTACGATACTGATAAAGTGACTGTTCCAGTTCTGCTATTCTGGCTTTTAACCCGATCTTCTTATCTTGGGCTTCCGACAGACTCTTTTCTAAAGATCTTTTTGACCCTGGGCATCTTGATATTTTCTCTCCCATTGATCGGCTTTGACCTTCTTTTCTTGGATCTCATATCGCCATTGTTCAGATTTTTTCCTAAACTGTCAGTTCTCATTGATAAACATAGCTTTTTATAATCCGATTTTAAACTATACAAATCTTCTTAGACCTTATTCTTGCTCTTTCTCACTTTTTCAGTTTCTAGCTTCTGGACATCAACATCTAGTGTCAAATACATCTTTTCCTCTTCTAGTTGTTCTATCTTCTTTCTGAGTTCTGCATTCCTTTTCTCAAAGTCCTGTCTTATGATTTCTAACTCTGATGGGACAACTTATAGATATTCTTCCATCGACTACTTGCCCTCTTGATTTGGCTCAGGAATATTATCATTGATTCTCTTACTCTCCATCCATTATACTCAGGGGTCATTATCAGGCTTATTGCCAATCTCTTCATCCGGAGAGTCTGATTCCAAGCGTTGGACATCTCTCGTACCTTGTTCTTATAATTATCCCCCTTATACGGAAACTTACACTGAGCTAGCCCATGGGTCACCAGTATGAACTATCTCGACCTGTATTGCCTTAATACGAGCAAAGGAGCATATCCTACGGCTCCCCAAATCCCAAGTAGGGGGACCCAGTCGAAATCCCTACATCGGTATAAGATCTCATCCGGAACCGACCAAGGGGCTCTCCACTCGACATCCTCTTCTTGGAGATTCTGGAGGATCACCATCCATCTTTCTTCCTATATGTCATCCCGTCCTGGTGTAGCCACTATTTCCTTTAATGGTGAGTAATTCTCGGAGAACACACGATATGACACCTTGTCTACCTTCCAGAAATGAGTATAGATGTAACACCCTTTACCCGTATCCCAAGCCGAAACAGGGTTTGAGGCATTACCGGACTTACGTCATAACATTTAAACACATTCGAATCATACATTTTTCATATAATTTAAAACCTTTATCATTCACAATCATATTGTCCCATACTAGGCTCATCACAGCCTTAAAACATGCTTGGAAGAGGTTCGAGACTAAACCGATGACATTTGAAACCTTTTGGAAACTTAGAAAATTTTCTTCTCTGCAGGGGTCACACGCCCGTGTACCTCGGCTGTGTGCCTCACACGGGCTGTAACACTCCTAACCCGTATCCGTCGCCGGAATAAGGTTATGAAGTATTACTTGGCTGAACAAAACTTCTATAAGGTCAAAGATACTTACCAGACATAAATTATCAACAATGTAAACATGTCTCATTAATATTCCATAGGAGCTCTTATAAATTTCCAAAATGACTCACTATCAAAACATAACCGAATATCTAATAACAATTTAAATACTATCAAGTTATAACTAAAACATTTCACCACATTAATTCAATTATAAGGCTTCCCTAAACAAAATGAGCAAGCCATCTTCGCATGGCTATAATGTATACAAGTCGAAATATCATTCTACCTATAGTCTATCCTATACATGCCTTAAACCATGATGATATACAATCTTCTCAACTCACATAATGACTCGATAGTGTGATGATATCTCCGGCCCTTCCAAATCGAGCTAAAGTATAAACCTATAAGAAATGGAAAAGAGAACACGGAGTAAGCTTCAATGCTTAGTAAGTTTTAAGCAATGCAAACAATTAATTTACTTATAGATCGATTATTCAAATTTTCAAGAAATCATTCCTAGATAATTTCCATTTTGGCCAAGTATCCATGAACATAATGCATATGTAGCAAATTCACCTCACTTGAATCTGAACTGAATTAAAACCAAATATTGAAATAAAAAATAAGATCATAAGAACTTGAAAAGCATCTCATTAACAAGTTTTAACCATGTTTGCAACAAAATCACAAATTCACTACAAGCTGTCTTCCTGAGCAACAGTCACTAAATTATTTATAACTGGAGCTAAGAAACTCCAAATCAAGTGCCGTTAATTTTTCCTGAAAATAGACTCATATATCTTCCATCCATCAAATTTTCAGAATTTTTGGTTTAACCAATCAATACCAGATTTTTCTTGAAGTTTTCCCCTGTTTCACTATTTGACTATTCTGACCACTCTTCACTACGAATCAAATTTCTCATTATACAGAATTCAAAATATGTTATCGTTTATTTCATTTGAAACTAGACTCATTAAGGAGTCTAAGAATATAAATTTTATCTTATAACCATTTTTGTACCATTTATAATGATTTTCTGAAAACAGAATAGGGGACCTCGAAGTCATTTTGACTCTGTTCCATGCCACTTCAAATATCTCATTATTGGCAATTCTTTTGCTTACACGGTTTCTTGACAAAATTTATTCAGCCTCTAACTCAACTCCCACAATTTATGGTGATTTTCTGAAATCACGTTACTGCTGCTGTCCCAAGCAGATTTATTACACATTCTTTGCATTCATATTATTTAACATGTATATCACCAAATCAATCTCATGTAACCTTTCACCATAACCGAATACACACATACACATATGAGATTTTCACATATACTTCTCATTTCGCATTCATGATTCAATTCCGATCAATCTAACATATAAAAGTATATAATACATACCTGACCAACTTAATGCATTGAACATATTCAATGGTAGTTTACTACGAACATTTGAAATCATAATCTTACTCCAATCATCGGTATTAAGTCTTCTAGGTTTAAAACCTAAATCCAATCACCACCACAAAGAATACGGGACTTTAAGCCCGGATATTATACCAGCACAAAGCCTGCAGGACTTTAGCCCGGATATAACACCAGCACGAATGCCTTCGGGGCTTAGCTCAGATATAACACCAGCATGAATGCCTTCGGGACTTAGCCCGGATATAACACCAGCACGAATGCCTTCGGGACTTAGCCCGGCACGAATGCCTTCGGGACTTAGCCCGAATATAACACCAGCACGAATGCCTTCGGGACTTAGCCCGGATATAACACCAGCACGAATGCCTTCAGGACTTAGTCCGGATATAACACCAACACGAATGCCTTCGGGACTTAGCCCGGATATAACACCATTATAAAGTCGTCTCATAAACAATTCATATAATATAGCATGTATACCTGTTCACTTTGCTCTATTTAATCATTCAATATTTTGCACACTAAGTGTCATTCTCAATATCTCACACATTAAGTGCCATTCTCAATATTTCGTACACTGAGTACCATATTTGATTGCCCCGCACACTAAGTGCCACATTTTGTCGATATGTCGTCAGACATTAAAATATTCACGTATATACAATTTATAGGATATCAAAGCATTAGAAACATAAATTTAACAATGCTTATTGCATACGAACTTACCTGGCTAAATTGTAGAGATACCAAAGTTCAGGGGTATTTTGGTAATTTTCTCATTTTCCTTGATTTTCCACCCGATCTTGATCTAAATTAACAATTTCATTCAATGTATTAATTTAGACAGTAAAACACCTCATTTCATACAATTTGGTCATTTTTGTCATTTTTACGAAATTACCCCTAAAGTTTTACTTTTATTCATTTTAGTCCCTGAGCTCAAAACATGCAAATTAACCATTTTAACCATAATTAAGCTTAGCCAAATGTTCATGGTATCAAAACAGTCCATAATTCACTTTATGGCAAAATTATAGTTTTGCCCCTAATATTTCAACTAGTCCCTATATCATAAAAATGCAAATTCATGAAATTGAGTAAAATTCTACTATAGAAGAATATCACTAGTGTCTCTAGCAGCCCACACATTTCATTTATTTGACATTTTAACCACAAAGTTTTCACATTTATCAATTTAGCCCTTAATTGTCAATTTCACAAAAATTCACTTAACAAAAAGTGTTTAACTATCAACAAGGACTCATATTCTTCCATTAAACTTCAAAACCCTATTATACTCATCAATGGCAAATATCAAACTATTCAATGGTTTTGCAAAATAGCCCCCTCATTAGATAGATTAAGCAACAACGATCCCGAAAATATAAAAATAATTAAAAACGGGACTAGAAATGCCTACCATGCATTAGCCGAAAGTTGGAAGCTTCTTCCATGGCTTCTCAAGCTTCATATTCGGCTGGTAAAAAGAGAATGAAAAAGATGACACCTTGATTCTTTTATTTTATTCATTTTATTATTATTTTTAACCAATTTACAATATTAACCTTTATACACTTTATTTATTACACCAAATGCCAAGCCATCATATCCCACTATCTCTTTAATGGGCTAATTACCAAACAAGGACTTTCACTTTTAAGTTCTATATCTATTTAATACCTTTAGCTTATAGAACAGAACTTTTGCACTTTACGCAATTTAGTCCTTTTTGCTTAAATAACTATCGAAACGATAAATTTTTTCAACGAAACTTTAATACCATCTTATTGCCACTACGTAAATATTTATAAAAATATTTACAACTCGGTTTATAGAAACAATGTCCCGATACCTCATTTTCTAAACCCACTTGACCTTAGGGTCATACCACTTGAACTTAATAAATCGCTTATAAAACAAAAATCACAATATCAAAAATATTTTTTTTAAATCACAATTAGCTCATAAATATTAAATATAATATTTACAAACCTACTCGTCGGATTTGGTGGCCCCAAAACCACTGTTCCGATTAACCCTAAAAATGGGCTGTTACACGGGCACCAGACACACCCATGTGATCTAGCCGTGCTAAAACAGAGTATACATACTAACTTTCACCCACGGCCAACAGACACGCCGGTGTGCTATGGCCGTGCGATACTTAGCTAGCTACTGACTTAAGCCCACAGCCATATGCCACGCCCATGTGTCTTAACCGTGCAGTCTTAGGAGGTTACTGTTTTGCATACACGGCCACAAGGCACGCCCGTGTGCCCTGGCCATGTGGCACAATGCAGGCTTGATTTAAGCCAAAATTGCCACCCCTTTTTGGATCATTCCTACAAGCAACATAAAACAACACTTATACCAAAATTTTCAGCCAATTTCATGCTCAAAACATGCATTACTATAACTAAATCATCATTATTCAATAACTTATTCAAATCCATACCAACACTAAGCACAAACATATCATTTCCTAGCCAACTCTCATGGCATAACATATATACATATCAAAAATTAAATACATAAACATTCTAGCCTGTACATGCCATATATCAAGCCCCAAAGTGTAAAAATACCAAAAATCAATAGCAGGATAGCGTGATGCGATATCCGTTGACTTCCAACTCGAGCAAACTTCTGAAACACTACAAAACATAGAAAAATAACACAAAATAAGTTTCACAGCTTAGTAAGTTCGTAATTCAAAGAAATAAAGCTTATGACTTCAATTTATAAGCATAAACCATTTAAGTCAATCCAACATGTCTTGGCCTTAGCCTAAAACAACATTAGCTTTTAAATTTTTATTATCACATGAACTAGAAAATTATCATAAAACATTACGACCTGAGTTTACAATACTTATGTGTATTCACATATCAAGCACATAGCTAAATATCTTTAAATCAACCAAAAGCTTATTCTTTTCCATGCTTTCAATAGCAATTCAAATCTAAGAATTTGCCAATCTTTATCCTTTTCTAACCATTAAGCCATAATTTAAATGAGTGAAAATGGAGTATATCTCAACTCATTTTGACCCAAAAGCCTAACATGTAATCATCAACCAAATTTATTATTCAATCACTATTGATTCCACAATGATCATGAACTCAACATTTTCATAGATTCAATACTCAACTGAATTTTCGTACATACACGTACTATATTGTACCAATTCCCGTACATACCTTTACCATATTGTACCAATTTTCGTAGATACCTGTATCATCTCGTACCAATCTCATACTCAATCACATCTTTCATTTACCCGTTTAATATTCAATGTATCGCACACTAGGTGCCATACCCGATACCTTGCACACTAAGTGTCGTTCTTGATGTTTCGTACACTAAGTGCCATCCTTGTTACTTTGCACACTAAGTGTCGTTCTGGATGTATTGCACACTAAGTGCCATCCCCGATACTTCGCACGTTAAGTGCCGTTCTGGATGTATTGCACACTAAGTGCCATCCCCAATACTTCGCACGTTAAGTGCCATATATAATTATTTGATGTATTACTTAACATAGTAATAGTCATGAATATATCATTTGTACAATTTCAACGCATTAAATATTCAAATATAATAATACTTAATGCATACGAACTTACCTCAATCGTCAAAACATTGTAATGGATCGACTAGTCCGAAACTTTGTTTTTCCCTCGATATAGACTCGTATGAGGCTTAACTTGATCTAATCAATCAAATTCATCTATTTCAATTCATATTCTATTCATTTTAACTCAATTTCATATTTTGGTAAAATTACTATTTTACCCCTAAAATTTTACACTTTTACAATTTAGTCCTTATCACATAAAATCACAATTTCATGAAATTAAACACAAACCCAAGCTAGCCGAATTTTCCATATATTACTATCAGCCCATATTTTCAATTTATTACACATAGTAACCACTAAATTTCCACATTTCACAATTTAATCCAAAATTGACATTTTTACCAAATTCACTTTACAACACTTGTACATTTAAGAACAATGATTTATTTTCCAGCATCAACTAACAAAATACTCATGCATTCAAAAATGGCAACATTCAAGTACTTTAACAGTTTTGAAATCGGAGATACGGGCTAGCTAGAACACAAAGCAACGATCCTAAAAACGTAAAAATTATTAAAAACGGGAATAAAAAACCATACCATACAATCCAATTTCCATGGCCGAATGTAAAAGCTTCCATGGCTGCCATTCTTTCTCAATTTTTGGTTGCCAAAATGATAGTGGAAGATGATACATAATTTGTTTTATTCATTTTAACATTAATATCCAATTTACTATTTTAACCGTTTAATTTAAAACAAATTTCAACAATACCAACTCCCATAAATGCCCAGTAACACTTAAATGGTATAATTACAACATAAGTGCCTCCACTTTAATAAGTCATAGCTATTAGATACCTTAACTAATAGCACACAAGTTTTACACTTTACGCGATTTAGTCCTTTTTGCTTAATTAACTATCGAAACGATAAAATTTTTCAACAAAACTTTAATACCATCTTATTTCCACTCCTTAAATATTTATAAAAATATTTATGACTCGGTTTATAGAAATGAGGTCCCCGATACCACATTTTTTAAACCCACTTAACCTTAGGGTCATACCACTTGAACTTAATAAACCGTTTATAAAACAAAAAAAAATCACAATATCAAAAATATTTTTAAAATCACAATTAACTTGTAAATATTAATTATAATATTTACAAACCTACTCGTCGGATTTGGTGGCTCCGAAACCACTGTTTCGATTAACCCCAAAAAATGGGCTGTTACAACTCTCCCCCCTTAAGGATTTTCGTCCCCGAAAATCTTACCAGAGAATAAATTAGTGATTTACTTTCACTAGTCTCATCAATTTCTCACATAGCCTCAGATCTCTTAACTTTTCAATCTCATAAGCTAAGATTATGATTTGCTCTTTGCTATACATCATAATAAGCTGAGTTTCTACTTCTGTAAAATATACTATAGATAAAGGATCTTATTTGTATCATCACATCATATATATAAGAAACACATTACGGGTCTTCTCAAGTTCTGATAATAATCTCATTCAGTCCAATGAATTGCGAACTCAACTTTTCTTTATTGTTAAATCGAGAAATTCTATTCCTACTATAATACTTTCACAAATACTAAATTTTCTAATTGAAAATTCAATGCTTTTACGCATCCAGCCCACATATATTTCTGCCAATTTGAAACTGCTTTTAGACGGTCCCTAATTACTTTCATTTCCCCTCAGTCTCTCCAATCACATCGACCCCGGAATTATTTTTATCAAAATTCAATTCAATACAACGAAGCTCAGTAATTGTATCCATACCATGCTCATACAATGCTATCTTAATACTCATTTCATAACTAAAATTTTACCTTGTGACTTTGAATCTCTCCCTCAAATCAACCAACCGTTGAAGAATGTAATGCGATGCTAAATTGAAACTGTCTATCTAAAGCTCACTGAAATTTTCTATTAAATCACAATATAGAATTCAAGTTTCTATCCAAAATAATAGAGTCTGGCACACTGTGTGATCTGAAAATTTCTGATATGTATAACTCAGCTAATCTACCAAGAGAGAAATTCGTACGTACGGAGATAAAATATGCATACTGTCTATTTCATTTCTACTCAGATATCAATACATGCTGTAATAGTTCCAAAAACACTCGATAATTAGTTTTAGCCACCAGACATTTGGATACAAAGTTAGAAGTATCACTTTTCATATTTATTCACCAATACAACTGTCTTAGATTATTGTACATCTTAGTACTCCCCGAACGGACAGATAATTACTATTGTGCTAGATGTCACAATTGTTGTAAAATCTTTGGATTTCTCGGTACACGAACTCTATCTCGACACAACGAACGATTGTTGGTTCCAATCTAAAATTCTAAATTAGAAATCAATTTACATTGTACCCCTTTCTTTTAACTTGTAATTCACTGACACACCTCTTAGCCTCACAAATTTGCTGATTAAACATCAATTTGGTTTCTAGCTCAGCCAATAACTACTCATCATTGATAAGATTAATCGCATGATTATCGGTTGTAAAACACATAAAGATTCTCACTAGAACCCCAATAACTATAACCGTTTACCTAGATTAATAATCAATCACTGACTCATAATCTTTCAACAGTTCAAACCATCTTTAATTCTTGTGTTGAATAACTTTTTACCTGATGCAGGCTAAACTAGAACTGACGCTTCAATTAACAATGTCTTCAACTGTTTACCACTTTATTAATAAATATCACATCATTCAGACTTCCTAATCGCGATCTACAAGAACATTTCTCAATAAAACTGTTCTGATGGATATAATTTTGTATCATGTCTTCTAGAATATGAATCCTGCATTTAGAATATTCATCTATTTATCTGTGAACATTCAAAGTTTATTTCCACCCTGTGGATAGATTCAGATACAAGTAACTCAATTAATCTTTCAAGCAATTAATCCAATCAAACTAGACAACCGAATCGATCTCGACTGTATAGTAATAACTTTTCAATTATTAATCAACGAAGCTTTGAACCATACTGAAGCCAAAACCATCAGATAGATTAAAATCATAGTGCCATAATAAGGTCGACATCTCAATTGTATAGATATATAATGTCTCAGTTATCAATAATGCATTTTGAACACAAAAGAAATTGAAATATAATTACATTCATTCAATAGATATTTTTCACAGATAACCATATAAAATCATAAAAAAGCAGAGATACTGAAATCTCAAATATATCACTATACTGATCTATTTAAGAAAGTACCCATATCAGATAACAGATATCTCAGTGATGTATTCAAGGAAATCCAGAAGTAAAGCATCACTCATATGCACCAGAATCAACGATAATAGAAACAATATAATCTTCATGTATACTAAACAGATCAACAACCAGTAGGAACAGAATACCAGCATTACACAGATCCTATCGTCGATCTTTTCTTTTAATAAAATGAAATAGAATACCAGAGAAAGATATAATAATGCCGATTGTAACCTGAACAGCCCAACAATGCTTTCATATATCAATATATATATATAACATTCTCATATGATGAGAACTTCATCTGAAAATATACAACTTCACATACCTCTGAGGATAATTGAACACATAGAGTACCCAGAATAGTTCTCGTAAACCATTCAACTATAATCGCTAAGCTCAAATATCTTTGTAATTCAAATATGATTCTACTGTCTATCTCTGACATCACTAATTTCTCATTATCACAACACTAACAGAGGCCAATTCGAAAGAACTTCCAGTTAATATATTCTTTAGATATCATACCTGAATATTTTGGTTTCATCTAATTTAACTTTTCTTTTAACAGTGACTTTGCATATTACAAATGGCCTTCAACACGATCCAATATCTTTTCTATTACTGTCTTCACTTGCGGACTCATTCTCTTATCTGATCACAGTACTAATCCTTCAATCACGAAACTCTGTAATTCCACACTTGTAATCTTATTTAAGCCATATAATACGGATTTCATTACAATACTCTACTGATGATGGGGGTGAGGGTCATAAAGCCTCAAATTTATCTCTCACATATACATGCACATCACACATACTATTATGAATGGCCAATTCATTACTAATTCCACATTCTCAAAATACCTAACCATCTTTTACTTATGATCACTGTCGTACTTAACACATAATTCATACGCTAAACCAAATCCTTAACTCACAATCAAAATATTCACGCAACAATCACATACCAAACCTTACAACTCATATACTCATATAATTATAACATTTATCAATAGCAGAATATCATGCATTCTGATTTATACCTTTATGAGTTTCAACTCATCACCAACACATTTTCACTCAAGCATTTAAGTATAACATTTTGTACTATCGGAATTAGCTCGGTTGGAAAGCATATCTGTCTTACAAAACAATTTCGTTAGAGCTAGGAGATATCACACTATCACGAGTAGTAATATGGCATGTATAGCTAGACTCACATACGCTAGGTTAGTCTGAGAATCGACTAAACCATACCTCTGATACCACTAAATGTAACACCCCTTACCCGTATCCCAAGTCAAAACAGGGTTTAAGGCATTATTAGACTTACGTCATAACATTTAAACATATTCGAATCATACATTTTGCATATAATTTAAAACATTTATCATTCACAATCATATTGTCCCTTACTAGGCTCATCACAGCCTTAAAACATGCTCAGAAGAGGTTCGAGACTAAACTGATGACATTTGAAACCTTTTGGAAACTTAGAAAATTTTCATCTCTGCAGGGGTTACACGCCCGTGTACCCCGGCTATGTGCCTCACACGGGCACCAGACACACCCATGTAATCAAGCCGTGCTAAAACAGAGTATACATACTGACTTTCAACCATGGCCAATAGACACGCCCATATGCTATGGCCGTGTGATACTTAGCTAGCTATTGACTTAAGCCCACGGCCATATGACACGCCCATGTGTCTTAAATGTGCGGTCTTAGGAGGTAACTACTTTGCATACACGGCCACAAGGTACGCCCATGTGCCTTGGCCGTGTGACCCAATGCAGGCTTGGTTTAAGCCAAAATTGCCACCCCTTTTTGGGTCATTCCTACAAGCAACATAAAACAACATTTATACCAAAATTTTCAGCCAATTCTATGCCCAAAACATGCTTTACTATAACCAAAACATCATTATTCAATAACTTATTCAAATCCATACCAAAACTCTGCACAAACATATCATTTGCTAGCCAACTCTCATGGCATAACATATATACATATCAAAACTTAAATACATAAACATTCTAGCCTGTACATGCCATATATCAAGCCCCAAAGTGTAAAAATACCAAAAATCAATAGCAGGATAGTGTGATGCGATCTCCGTTGACTTCTAACCTGAGCAAACTTTCGAAACACTACAAAACATAGAAAAAAAACACAAAATAATCTTCACAGCTTAGTAAGTTCGTAATTCAAAGAAATAAAGCTTATGACTTCAATTTATAAGCATAAACCATTTAAGTCAATCCAACATGTCTTGGCCTTAGCCTAAAACAACAATAGCTTTTAAATTTTTATTATCACATGAACTAGAAAATTATCATAAAGCATTATGACCTGAGTTTACATTACTTATGTGTATTCACATATCAAGCACATAGCTAAATATCTTTAAATCATCCAAAAACTTATTCTTTTCCATGCTTTCAATAGCAATTCAAATCTAAGAATTTTCCAATTTTTATCATTTTCTCATAACCATTAAGCCATAATTTAAATGAGTGAAAATGGAGTATATCTCAACTCATTTTGACCCAAAAGCCTAACATGTAATCATCAACCAAATTTATTATTCAATCACTATTGATTCCACAATGATCATGAACTCACCATTTTCATAGATTCAATACTCAATTGATTTTTCGTACATACATGTACTATATTGTACCAATTTTCGTACATACCTGTACCATATTGTACCAATTTCCATAGATACCTGTATCATCTCGTACCAATCTCATACTCAATCACATCTTTCATTTACCCGTTTAATATTCAATGTATCGCACACTAGGTGCCATACTCGATCTTGCACACTAAGTTCCGTTCTGGACGTTTCGCACACTAAGTGCCATCCTTGTTACTTCGCATACTAAGTGTCGTTTTGGATGTATCGCACACTAAGTGCCATCCCCGATACTTCGCACGTTAAGTGCCACATATAATTATTCGATGTATTACTTAACATAGTAATAGTCATGAATATATCATTTGTACAATTTCAACGCATTAAATATTCAAATATAATAATACTTAATGCATACGAACTTACCTCAATCGTCAAAACGTTGAAATGGATCGACTAGTCCGAAACTTTGTTTTTCCCTCGATATAGACTCGTACGAGGCTTAACTTGATCTAATCAATCAAATTCATCTATTTCAATTCATATTCTATTCATTTTAACTCAATTTCATATTTTGGTAAAATTAATATTTTACCCCTGAAATTTCACACTTTTACAATTTAGTCCTTATCACATAAAATCACAATTTCATGAAATTAAACACAAACCCAAGCTAGCCGAATTTTCAATTTATTACTATCAGCCCATATTTTCAATTTATTACACATAGTAACCACTAAATTTCCACATTTCACAATTTAATCCAAAATTGACATTTTTACCAAAATTCACTTTACAACACTTGTACATTTAAGAACAATGATTTATTTTCCAGCATCAACTAAAAAAATACTCATGCATTCAACAATTGCAACATTCAAGTACTTTAACAGTTTTGAAATCGGAGATACGGGCTAGCTAGAACACAAAGCAACGATCCTAAAAACGTAAAAATTATTAAAAACGGGAATAAAAAACCATACCTTGCAATCCAATTTCCATGGCCGAATGTAAAAGCTTCCATGGCTACCATTCTTTCTCAATTTTCGGTTGCCAAAATGATAGTGGAAGATGATACATAATTTGTTTTATTCATTTTAACATTAATATCCAATTTACTATTTTAACCTTTTAATTTAAAACATATTTCAACAATACCAACTCCCATAAATGTCGACTAACAATTAAATGGTATAATTACAACATAAGTACCTCTACTTTAATAAATCATAGCTATTAGACACCTTAACACATAGCACACAAGTTTTACACTTTACGCGATTTAGTCCTTTTTGCTTAATTAACTATCAAAACGATAAAATTTTTCAACGAAACTTTAATACCATCTTATTGCCACTCCGTAAATATTTATAAAAATATTTATGACTCGTTTTATAGAAACGAGGTCCCCGATACCTCATTTTCTAAACCCACTTAACCTTAAGGTCATACCACTTGAACTTAATAAACCGTTTATAAAACAAAAAAAATCACAATATCAAAAATATTTTTAAAATCAAAATTAACTCGTAAATGTTAATTATAATATTTACAAACCTACTCATCGAATTTGGTGGCCCCGAAACCACTGTTTCGATTAACCCTAAAAACGGGCTGTTATAATGGAACCAAGCTAGCAGCTGCTGCGCACATCCTATGAACCGACCCTCACCAGCTCTTCGGTACGCATTCAAAGATTTGAATGTTTCGGCTAAAATCGCACGAACCGGCGTGACCCTCTTATCCAGTCGGTCAAATAAATCAAAAACTGCTTTATCTACATACCCCAGCGCTTTAGGGAAAACCATTAACCTGTAGATACTTAAAGCAAAAACGTCCACTCTATTCTTCACGTCTAGGTATGCCAAAATCAAGTCTCGCAAACTTTTCCAGGGAATACATTTACTTTCTCCTTTCTACTTGATCTGAGCCGTAACTCACTGCTCACTCATTCCAGTGATATTCATCAATTTCTTCACAAAGGTCGGAACATTAGCAGTCTAGAATAGGCCTTGTCAACTTGAACCCTTGGGCATCGAAGTAAGGCGGTATATTCTTCCATTGTGGGCACCAAATCTACGTTCCCGAAGGTGAAACAACTGTAGGTTGGATTCTAAGATTGGGCCAAAGCCCGAAACAGATGCTTATCTATCTTGATGTCGAGTAAGTAGGGTAGATCACCATAATTATCGTAAAATAGTTGTTTAACTTCATCACCCCATTGGGCCCATATTTCTTTCAATTTTCGAATATCATTCTGTGTCATGCTAATGCGAGTGAAGTCTTATAACTCTAACGTATACACTACTATCAAGCTATCTCCCTTTTCCAATTGCGTTTTCTCTGACCATATATGAACAGCCGCATTATCATCCATTTTATCAAGAAATCTGTTCTCCATGATAAGCTCTCTATTTAGTAATCGAACCTGAACCGACACCCTTTTTAATGATGAAATGTCATGCAATCACAAGCAAAACAACACAGGTCGGTACAATTCATATGAAATTAAAGCAAGCAAGAAATAACAAGCAGAACACCTATTCGGATGACCGCTAATAGTTTGGTGTGGCTCTACCTAGAGTGGGCTCCTATGGGTCACTATATGTTGTTTGGTTCTAAAGATAGGGTACTTGAACCAACAGATTCCTCGATCCTCACCCATTGTAAGCTCATATAGATCAAGTTTGGTTCAAGGGAATACATTTCCCTATGGCTATACAGAGATGAAAATCTCACGAAGACATAGGTACTAATGTATCCCAAAAGCGATCCACTATCCTATACGGAGGTGAAAACCTCACGAAGGACTAGTTTCTCACTCCCACTTAAAAGGTAAGACCGAGCAGTCATGCAATGCAATATGCAAAAATATTTAGAGACTCGAACCAACCAAGCAGGTATTATGACCAAGATCACGAAGATAACAAAGGAAATGCAATGAAAGGATCGTATTTCAAATCGAATTTTCAATTTTCAACCAAAAGACATAAATTAATCAATTACGGCTTGACTCTTTCGGTCCCTAGTGGAGTCGCCAAGCTGTCGAAACTATTTTTTAAAAAATGGGAATCGACTTTTTAAAACGAAAGTTTAGAGTTGCCACCGAACCTTTTTGATGAGGTGTGATCGGGTCACTTCAAAATGTGGTCTTTTTTCAATAAACAGATTGATTTATCAAAACAACGATTTTGGTCTACGAAAATTGGAAAAACGGGTTCGGGAGTCGATTGCGTGCGAGGAAGGGTTATCACCCTCGTCACACCCAAATTTGGTACCTAATTGATTATTCAATGTCTTAATGTCGAAAATTGAAAATTTGACAAGAGTTTAAAATACGATCCCTCTTAGCGTTAATGCTTTTTTAAAGTATTTGGATGAATTAAAACGTATGTCAAAGACCGTTTCATCTCAAGGTAAAATGTTATATCCAGTATGTTATGACACAACACCTTGACCCTCGAGTATGAGCTTGCCCTCTATTTCATTTAAAACTCATGTATTTGGATTTTAAAAGGATATTCGATTATAGAGATGAAAGAAAAAAAATCGAAATCCAGTACGTTAGGACAAGATTTCTCGAATTTTCAAATACGAAATATTGCCTTTATTTGAAAAAAACCTTTCTACGTGTTTGGGTAAAAATCGATATAACACAAATTTGTAGTATAAGAATGAATCGTGGTGTTAGTAAACCAATACATAAATAAATACTATGTAAAATAGTTAAAAAATAATAATGATTATAATACTAATATGAATAATAGGTAATCAAAAGCTTGAAAGGATGTGGATAAATAATAGGATAATAAAAATGTCTAAAAAAGGAAATAAAAATAAATAAATAAACACAAAAAGAAAAATATAATATAATAATAATAATAATATAAATTGATTAGTTTTGTAATATGACAGTAATAATAGTAATAATTCGGTAATAAAGTAGAAAATAATAATAGAATATTAATAAACATAATAATATGTTAATGATAAAAATAAAAATGATATGTTAATAATGATAATAAAAAAATAAAAAAATAGTAATAATAATATATTAATAGTAATAGAAAATAATAATGATAAAGGAAAATAATAGTGATAATGGTGACAGTAATGAAAATAATAATACTAAGAACAATAATAAGTATAATAGTAATGACAGTAGTAATACGTTAATACTGGTAATAATATAGAACATAATAAGAAGAATAATGATATGTAATAATAATAGTAATAATAATAAATAATAGTAACAACAATAATAATAAATACAATAATAATAATATTAAAATAACAATAAAAATGTCCAATTAATCAATTAAATAATAAAGTAGCAAAATAACTAAAAAGGACCGAATTGAATCTAAACGAAAGTCTGGGGCATAATCAGAAATAAATAAAAAGGGAAGGACTGGATTGCAACGCTTGAACGAAATGGAGGGACCGGGAAAGTAAATATCCTCTCCCTCCAAAACGCATCACCTTGCGCGGGGCCAAATTAAAGCAGAAGGAAATTTATATGGCCAAATTAGAAATAAATAGAACTTAATTGTAAAACCATAAAAATGCGGAAGGGCTGGAGCACAATTAGCCCATCCAAGCAAAACACGCGGATCCTCCCCTGGGAGTGGGCCGAGTCGCGGGTCAGAGGCCCAAAACGACGTCGTTTTGGCCTCTAAACTCAATTTTCAAAACGGCTTCGTTTTAGCTGTGTTATAAAACTCAAATTTTGCCCAAAAAACCTCATTTGCAGCCTTCTTTCCCAAAAAAACTTCAAAAACCTCCCAACCTCTCCTTCTTCCCTCAAAATTCGATCATCGAACTGCCACACCGTCAGCTGCCGCAGACCATCACCGGTCATCGTGGAATTCCAAAAAAAAAGTAAGTTTTTTTTTTAAAATTAATATATTTTTAATAAATACATATTTATATATATAATAAATTCAGAAAAAAGAGGAAAATAAAATGAAATAGCAAATAAATAAAAAAAAGGAAAAAAATACCCTTGATGTGCCTTTAGGTCTTGATTTACCTTTTTGCTTAAATAAAATGGCTTTATATAGCCTAACTCGCAACTGTTTTTACAAGTGAGGACAAACGACATGCTATCGACGTGGTATGGTGGAGAAGTGCACGGACGTGGGGCGTGCGGTGCTGAACTTGGCTTCTGTTTTGCTGATGGTTGTAGGCTAGGTCTAGGGTTAGGTTAGGGAAACTGGGCCTTCTGATTTGGGCTATTTTAATTAGGCTCGGGCAGAAAGTGGGCCCTATAACCATAATTGTTCTAAATCCATTGTTCCAAAAAAATAAATCTACCCCACCTTGTCCCACATCTACTTTTCAAAAAAAAATCTATCAATTCCAAATCTATAGAGCAATTTGAGTTTTATCATCTCTAATCAACTCCTTTATTTTCTTCAATAACCCTCTTTCTCTTTAAATTTGTATCAGAAAATTGAGGATCGGTGCCTGTGAGGTTTTTTATAAAAATAATATTAAAAAATTAATTAATTATAAAAATAGGGTGGATAAAAAATTAATTACAAAAATGTAGTGTTTGCTATAGTAATTTTGGATATTGCTTGATATATTGGTGACATTAATAAATATTTTTAAAAAATCTAATAATAATAAAAATTGAAAAAGTGAAAAAATATTTTTTAATTGATGTCGTTAATCTGTTAGTCGACACTCAAAGCTAAGCAAACACCCATTTTTATAATTAATTTGTTTCCCACCTATTTTTATAATTAATTATTTTTTTAATGTTATTTTTATAAAAAGGCCGTGTCGGTGCCTACAACATGCATCTCATGGCCCATTGACTCCGCGAACTTAACAGCATCAGCATGATCCAAAAAACGAACCCATCCCAGTGTTAAGATTAAGGTCCAAAGGCTTATGCCTCTTTATCCATAGCTAAATTGGTAGTGCCTTTATAGCCCACAACACTACAATTCTTGGTATTTGGATCTGCATGACTACATCGTCTACTGTAGCTGCCGAAGTCTTTTTCAAACACACGCCGCCCCTTACTCTAACGCTTTCATCCATCTCGTCCATCGCTGTCGTCTCTCTCTTCGGTAGTATCCTCCATTACAATTATCACACAGCACCTGCTTAAAGGTTCCTTGTATTGTCTCTCTTTTGCATTCCGCTATCTGCAAAACCTTGCCAGCTTCACCCTTACGTTGTAACCAACCAATCGAATCCATTCAACCCTTTCATCGTTCTTTCCCCATCCACAATATCCCACGTCTACCATGTTACTATTCATAATGATGAATTTAACAGGTAATGTTTATATTTTTATCAATTTGAATCTTATTATTATTTTTAGTTAAATTTATTCATTAACCTTAAAAAAATCTTTTTTTATTAATGAAAATGCCAAAAAAATATTAATTTTTGATAATTTTGACATGACAATTTGCTTGACAATTCACATGTTGATATGATAATATTTAAAAATTATAAAATGTTAAAAATAAAAAAATTCAAAATTCAAAAAATAAAATGAAAAGAATCATAAAATTAGTCTAAAGTATTCATGGATTGCCACGTAGATTATTGTGTTTAAAATTTTAACGTTTTAATTAGTTAGTATTTCTATTAAAAAAATAACAATTGATTCTTTTTAAAAAATTGATGATTAAATTCGATTTTTTAAATAACAATTGAGAACAAAATTAGCTAAAAAATATAAATATCAAATTAAAAAATATATATAAACGTAAAAGCTAGATTTACTATATTTTTTCTTACGTTTCAATAATTATGGTTTATATGGGTCACACAAATTTTATCCTAGTTGTTAAAAATGTTAATTAATTCCAATTCCCGGAGATAAAAGTTTTTTTAACATTAAGAAAAAGGGTTTTATGAAGTGTATGCGTCGTGTCATTCTATATCTCTTTTTAATTATTTAATAATATTTTAATAATTTTTTATACTGTTGATATATAATTTTGGTAACTTTTATCTCGAACTTGAACTTTGAATTCTGACCTTAAACTTCGAATCTCAATCTAAATCTTAAACACTAAACTATACACCCTAAATCTTGAACAATAAATCATAAACCTTAAACGTTGAATTTAGCTTTTTGGTTTAGGATGCAAGGATCAGGATTCGAGTTTAAATTAAAGAAAAATTATCAAAATTATGTATGAATAATATAAAAAATTTACTGAAATATTATTAAATAATTAAAAAATTAATAAGTGATGTCTCTCTTTTCTACAATTTCTTTTCATAACATCCGCATCAAAATTAATTAACAACAGCTCATAAATCCTTCAATACCATACCAACTGTAATTAGGACCAGTTATTGCCAAAGTGCATCCAGATTAAACATAGCCACATCCCCTGTCGACAAATGGATGTGTATATGAATTAATTAAGCTATCTGATTAGATTAAGAACATTCTATTTATAAAAATAAAAATAAAAATTAAGAATATGCTATTTATTAATTACCTTATGAATTATAATAATCCAATTATATATGCATGGTGACTAGTATGCATCCCTTTTTTTTTTTAATAATAAAACTTGTTATGGCTGAGAAAAAAAAATATGGACATGATGAAATCAATGTCGTATATATATGTGTATGATAATGACCGCACCATTGTAGTAGTGCTAAGATCAATTGTTAATTTGATCCACTACATGGAAAAAAAATGTTTAAAACGATAACTAAAAGAAGGGTAAATTTCGTGGGTGGTCACCCTACTTTAAAAACATTTCAATTTCATCACCAACCTTTTTAAAATTTAAAATTTTAGTCACTTATAGTTAAATACTTAATGGAAAGCTGACGTGAGCCATTTTTATTGATCTAATAATAAACTTAGCTTTTCAATGTTTTCACATTATATCAATTTGATCCTAAATTTAAAAATTAACAAATTTTCAAAATTTTAGAATTTTAGAATTAGGTCAAATTGATAATTTTTGTTTGGGTTTCTAAATACGAAAAAAACCAAAGTTAAAGATGATAAAATTCTTTTTCATTCAGACTTAGAAAACATAAGGAGGCAAAAGTTGGATGCAATATTAAAACTACAGCAAAAAAACTTTGGGTTGATTGGATCCAAACTAAAGCATGTGGTTTTGCCTAGCATATATCCTCATAATACAATCGCATCATCTGAGCATGCTTCGATCAAGGAAACAATGACTTGCATTTGTTAATGTTTGTGTAAAGTAACAATTTCGGCATGGGAAGCAAAAAGAAAGTTAAGAAATTAGACAATGTAAACAAGAAGTTATTGAATCCAAAGGTTGTACTTTTAAGAAATTAGACATCATATTTTTTTGGATTTTTTATTAAAATATTATAAAAAATAAAATAAATTACGAAAATAATATATTTAAAGAATTATGTACCAAAATTATATATTTAAGGTGGTCACGCCTAGTGCATAGGCGGCACCACCCTATTCTGACACAAAAAAACAATTAAAAAAATACTATTATATTTAAAAAAACAAAACCTGTTAAAAAAATTGATGTGACATCAATGAAGCCTGTGCCATAAGCGACACCCACACCCCCAAACCACTTAAGTTAAAAAAAGAATTACCATGAATTTTTTTAAGCAATATGTTAAAAAAACAGTAATATTATTTCTATTAAAAAACAATAATATGTTAAAAAAACAAAAATAAAAGTTACCTTTAATATTTAATTTTTTTTAAATTGATCTTTATTTATTTTTTTAAGTTAAATTAAACTAATTTTTAAAATAGTTAAATTATTACTTTTAATAAAAATATTATATTTTTAGACATTAAAACACAAATCACATTCCACATTATAATATTATATTATAAAAATAATAATACAAAATTCATGTGAAATGTGATGTGTGTTTAATGTCTAAAAATATAATATTTTTATAAAAAATAACAATTTAACTATTTTAAAAATTAGTTTGATTTAACTTAAAAAATGAATAAAGATCAATTTGAAAAAAAATGTAAATATTAAAGGTAAATTTTGTTTTTTTTAACATATTACTTTTTTTAACAGAATTAAAATTGTTGTTTTTTAACACATTGCTTAAAAAAATCTATGGTAATTTTTTTTTAACTTAAATAAAGCCAGAGGGAGATTAGGGTGTGGGTGCCGCCTATGGCATAGGCTTCACTAGTGCTGCTTCTGCCAGAGGCTTCAGCAGTGCCGCCTCTGGCTTGCCTCCACCAGTGTCACATCAAGTTTTTTTAACAGATTTTATTTTTTTAAAATATAATAGTGTTTTTTAATAGTTTTTTGTGTCAGAGTGGGGTGGTGCCGTCTATGCACCAGGCGTGACCACCCTAAATGTACCATTTTGGTATATAATTTTTTAAATATACTATTTTCGTATTTTATTTTTTTATTATAATATTTTAGTAAGAAAACCCTATTTTTTTTAACTTTTTGAATCAGAATTAATTTGGCAAAGGGCTAAATTAATTGGACCTTTTAGAATTAGAACTAATGACAAATTTTGTGAACATTAAGGGTTAATTGTTAAATTTTTAAATTTAAGATCAAATTGATAAAATAAATAAACATTAGAATGCTAAATTTATTATTAGGTCAATAAAAAAAGGCGCATGTCAAGTTTTCGTTAATTATTTAATGGTGGTGACTAAAATTTTAAATTAAAAAAATGATAGTGATGAAATTGAAAGTTTTTGAAGTTGGATGACTAAAATATAACTAAACAAAAAATTGAGTGAAGACGCCGCTAGTTTACCTTAGAAAGCAAAGCTTTATCTTTTAAATTTCAAAATTTCTAGAACACATTAATCAAGGCAAAATTTTGTAGCCAATACCAAACCGAAACTAAAAATCAATTTTTAGTTTTTTAGTCATCTCAAAGACCAAGACTTTCACTTCATGCATTGCTTGCATCTCTAGGTAAGTAATAGTTAAAAAAAAAATCAAACATTCTAGAAATAACATTAATTATTCCAATATTTCAATCTTCCATGGAGATGCTGGTAGTTTGAATTTTATATATACGTTTCTCTTTCACAATATAGATGATATATGATACCACAGTTTTCCAAAGCAATGGCTGTGGGACTACGTGCAGCTGAAACCATTCCAAGTATCTCATTTTCTCATTATTTGTTTTCATCAGCAGCAGCAATGCAACAGTGCTTCTGCCCTCCTCTCCGATCAACGTCCTTATCACTCGAGCCAACTAGTGAATTCGAATTCGATGTCAGGATTAACAATAGTGATGATCAAGAATGCTATTTTTCATCAGCAAATGAACTTTTCTCCAATGGTAAGATCCTTCCTCTTCAAATCAAGAACCAAACAGCTGCTCCGACCATTAACGCTCCATCAATGAATCAAAATCAAAGTTCAAATCAGTCAGTTTGGCAGTTGAAGAGAAGCAGTAGTTTATGTCCTTCAACCCCAAAGGTGAAACCAGATGGTCATAGGAGTAGAAATAAGAAGAGTAGTTTTAAGCATGGATCCTATGGACATGGCAATGGTACTGTCACTATAAACCATGTTGTCAATGTTCCTTTGGTGGATGTCTTTTGTGTGAGTTCATTCTTCGTAACTGGCAGTAGGAAGAAATAATTAATCAAATCATTGCTCTTATATTGTTCGTAATTTTTCGTTAATTTCAAATATTTGAGGTTTTCCTTTTTCTCCCTAGCTTTTTACTTTTAGATAGAATCAAGCTTATTAAATATCCTATTATACGGTGAGTATTCGATCGAATCGAGTCAAAAAATTTCGAGTTAATTGAGTTGATGAATTTTATTTTAAGAACCGAACTCAATTTGAATTTTTTTTCTAATCGAATCGAATCGAGTGAAAAAATTTCAAGTTAAGTTGAGTCGAGTTAACGAATCCTATTATTTATACTCAATGTTGTGTTTATATGGATTGATTATTTAACTAGTAGACAAAGTACAGGATTATTTAACTACATAAATAATATAATGGTTTTGTTTTTTAACTTAATAGGTAAACATTTATCAAAACGACATAGTTTTGCTTTTTTAACTTAATGGTTTTAACTTTTAACTTTAGAAAAGGTAAAAATTTATCAAAACGGTGTAATTTTTTACTTTTATTATTCAGGTTTTCGGATAACTAAAATTATGTAATTCATATTCGAGTTAAACCGAAAAACTTAATTTTTTATTTGAGTTGATCCAAATAACTCAATTAACTCAAACAACTCGAACTATTTAATTCAAAATTTAAAATTTTTATCGAATTTTTCAAATTAAATCGAATTTTACTCATCACTATGCTATTAAACACAAAAAAAATGTTGCAATTGCGGACAATTTTAATCTTAATCTGAGCTGTTTCTGTTTAATCCACCAAAGAGGGACCAATTGATGCTTTTTTATTCTTGTTTTATTACATATTTGTACCCTGTTAGGTTAAAAAATTTAGGTTAGGACTCAATTTTTTAGAGAGGTTGTTGACGCAAAAATAAAAATTTTTAAAAATGTTATGTAAATGTGAAACCTTTATGAGAGTGCCGAAATAAAAAAAATTTTATGCACTTATAGTAAAAATTAGATGAATAGTTATTTAAAAGATTTGACACTTAGAGAAGCAATCCTAAAAAAATAGACCCTAATTTCAGCATTTAACCAACATATAAATGAAGATGTGGTTCCATCCTCATATTGATGTAGTTACAGTGGCTTTCAATTGATGGGGTGTGAATATATGATTTGAACCTTTGTTGTGGCATGATGCTTTAAATAATGATTCATCTCGATTTTTATAAGTTGTTTTGAAAAAAATTGTCAAACAAATTATAAATATTCTATTGCCACCTATGCATTCTCTACGTTATTCTCCACGATTACTTTTGTGGGTTTAATTTTCATTGATGGATTTACTCCAAATTTTTAGTATCTTCATTTTCTGTTCATGAGTTTGGATAAAACCTACAAATTCAGTGAAAGATATTTGCGATAATTCTTTCAATTCATTGATGAACCATAATTTTGTGTGAATGACTGCAAAGTCTTTTCTATTACTATAACGTTTTTCCAGAGTTTCCTCATTTCTTTTCATTTCACTCACTACCAAAGTTGGAGGTAGAAAATTAGGATTATGAGCTCATTCTATTTTTTTTTAAATATTTATAAAAGTCATATAAATTAATTTGAATTATTTGGAAGTGAGTGGTGATGCTTAATATTTTTTATAAACAATTCGATTTTATATTTTGATTGAGAAACAAAATGTAAAAGTTAACTAATTATTTCATTTTGGTCACAATAATTGGATTTTATTGAAAAACTTAAAACATCATACAGACACCAGCAGCATACAACTTAGAAATACAATAATCTTACGATAGAAACAGCTTTTGTCAACCGCTTCGCATCTAAGATGTGACCAAAGCTAAATTAACATTAAAATTAATTTATTGCTGTAATTTTAGTTCATCCTTTTTTCCTTTTACTCAGCAAAATAAATCAATTTATTAAGATAAAGCAAGCTAAAGATAATCATCACCCCATCAAAATCAAAATCAAAACCAAAATCAATTTCAGTTACAAAACACTCCCAAAAAACGCCAGGTCAACCATCTAAGCGTACCACAAATCAGACCTTAAACATGACCTCAAATTAGAAGATTCATCAATTCTGGGTTAATCTTCCCTTCCATACTACAAGACATTATATGAGCCTAATTAAGAAGGAAAGGCTTCAATGATGGATAGAAAAGAAGGGATTTTAATGATGCTGCAACGAGAGAAACCAAGTTGTTTGTGTAGCTTCTTCCATTCATCTTTAGTTCTTTCCTTCTCACTTGGAGAAACAACCAACTTCTTTTAAGTCAAACTTCTCACTTTTTGGATGAAGAATTGCCTCTATGTTAAGGATAGTCAGTAGCAGTTATTCAAGAGTGCTGAAAAATATGGACATCACATAATAATAAGATTAAAAGTTATCTAATTTGGTTAAAGTTTTTGTTGTGCGGAAGCGTGTAAAAGAGTAAAATTATTGTACTAAAAAATCACACTAAGTTCAATTCCCAGGAAAGAGAGGTGGATCACAAGGATCGCTTAAGTACCAGGTCTTTCCTAGCCAGAATATCCCTCAATCGTAATTTAATAGCACAGTAAATCACTACAATCACACACACAATTCATGCAGAATAATACAATAAAGAACACAAGAATTTAACGAGGTTCAGCAAATTTTGCCTACGTCCTCGGGCACTACCAAATATATTTCACTCCAAAATACAAGCGAGAATTTACAAAGAGGGAGAGAGAAAACAATGCCTTAAGTAGAGAATGGCAAGTTTGAGATACAGAATGAGAGATGGTTATGCCTATTTATAGTTGAGGTTCAGGGATCAACTTGCAAAGTCACTTTACAATTTAAGGACCATATATTGCAAATATCTCAGATTTTATTATGCCAATATCTCGATACCCATATCTTTGACTTTCCAATATTTGATACCCATATCTTTGACTTTCCAATATTTGATACCCATATCTTTGACTTTCCATTATTTGATACCCATATCTTTGATTTTCCATAAATATGGATAATTCCCAATAATCTCCACCTTGAAGATTTGATTCGAGTAATCTTATCTTCACACAATTCTCTCTGCCTTTGTCAACAACACTTGATAGTGCCTTCTTCAACTGTTAAACATGCAGAATATTGATCAAGTTCCAACAATGTTCGAACTTGATTGTTGTTACCACCTTGGTCATCATATCTGCGGGATTATCTGCAGTCTTAATCTTCTGAAGGTGAATTTTCCCCTCATCAATAATTTCCCGCACAAAGTGGAAACGTACATCGATATGCTTTGTACGTGCATGATAGACTTGATTCTTTGCTAAATGAATAGCACTTTGACTATCACAATACACATTAATATGCTCCTGGACCAATCCCAAGGTTTTAACCATACCTTGTAACCAAATAGCTTCCTTTACAGCCTCTGTTACAGCCATGTATTCAGCTTCTGTGGTTGACAACGCAACTGTAGACTGCAGTGTAGACTTCCAACTTATTGGTCCTCCAGCAAGAGTAAACACATAACCAGTGGTTGATCTTCGTTTGTCCAAATCAACGGCATAATCAGAATCAACGTACCCAACAACACCTTTACCAAGTGTAGTATCCTGCTTGAACAGTAATCCAATATCCATGGTCTTATGAATATACCGTAGAATCCATTTCACAGCTTGCCAATGTCCTTTTCCAGGATTATGCATATACCTGCTCACTATACTAACTGCCTGTGAAATGTCGGGTCTTGTACACACCATTGCATACATCAAGCTACCTACTGCATTAGAATACGGAACTTGCAACATGTATTCTCGTTCTGTATTCGTCGAAGGAGATAGTTGTGCAGAAAGCTTGAAATGAGAAGCCAACGGGGTACTTACAGGTTTTGTCTGCTCGTTCATGTCAAACTGCTGTAGTACCTTTTTCAAATACTGCTTCTGAGACAAGCTAACTCTATCATGAGCTCTATCTCTCCATATTTCCATGCCGAGAATCTTTTTAGCTTCTCCTAGATCTTTCATCTCAAACTCGAGATTGAGTTGAGTCTTCAATCTTTCAATCTCAACTTTGCTCTTAGATGCTATTAGCATATCATCAACATATAAGAGCAAGTATATGAAAGTTCCTTCTTGTAGCTTCTGAAAATACACGCAATGATCAAATTTACTTCTTGTGTACCTTTTCCCTTTCATGAACTGATCAAATCGCTTGTACCACTGCCTCGGAGATTGCTTCAATCCATAAAGCGACTTTGTCAGTTTGCAAACCCAATTTTCTTTTCCAGCAACCTTGAATCCATCTGGCTGAGTCATATAGATTTCCTCTTCCAAATCACCGTGTAAAAACGCGGTCTTCACATCAAGCTGAACTAGTTCAAGATCATATTGCGCAACCAAGGCTAGCAAAATCCGAATAGACGAATGCTTCACAACTGGAGAAAACACTTCATTGTAGTCTATTCCTTCTTTCTGAGCGTAACCCTTTGCTACTAATCTAGCCTTGTATCGAATTTCATTTTTATCAGGAAATCCTTCCTTCTTTGCATATACCCATTTGCATCCAATTGCCTTCTTTCCCTTGGGTAGTGTCACCAACTCCCAGGTCTTATTTTTATGAAGAGACTGCATTTCTTCATTCATTGCTTGCTTCCACTTTACACCATCAGGGTTACTTATTACTTCTATGTAAGTAGAAGGAACATCATCATCTGTAATTGGAAGTGCATAGGCCACTATATCATCAAAGCGAGCAGGCTTACGAATCTCTCTTGTTGGCCTTCTATATGCAATTGAATCTTGTTGCTGTAGAGATTCTTGGGTAGGAACCTCTTCATCATTTGTCCCTTCAATATTAGCTGGATCATCGTTAACCTTTTCAAGCTCCACCTGCTGCAAAGTACTACTGGTTTTGTCATCCTTTTGTGAATCCTTGTACTTCAACATGGTTGATTCATCAAAAGTCACATCTCTACTGAAAACAATCTTCCTTGTATCAGGACACCAGAGACGATATCCTTTTACTCCATCAGTTATACCCAAGAATAATGCTTTCTTTGCTCTTGGGTCTAACTTAGATTCTTTTACATGATAATATGCAGTGGAACCAAATACATGCAAAGAATCATAATCAGTAGCAGATTTACCAGTCCACATCTCCATAGGAGTTTTTCCATTTATTGTAGCTGATGGCAAACGGTTAATTAGATGGCACGCATATGTAACTGCCTCAGCCCAAAATTCTTTGCCCAATCCAGCATTGGACAACATACATCGAACTTTCTCCAGTATAGTTCGATTCATTCGTTCTGCCACCCTATTTTGCTGTGGTGTATCCCGAACAGTGAAGTGTCGCACAATGCCCTCATCTTGGCATACTTGTAGAAATGGATCATTTTTGTACTCAGTACCATTATCTGATCGAAGTCGTTTGACCTTTCGACCAGTCTGAGTCTCCACCATCTTCTTCCATTTCAGAAATGCATCCAAAACTTCACTTTTTCTTTTCATTAGATACACCCATACTTTTCTTGAATAATCATCAACAAAAGTAACAAAATAGTGCATACCTCCCAAAGAAGCTACTTTGGTAGGTCCCCACACATCACTGTGAACGTAGTCCAGAATTCCTTTCGTATTGTGAATTGCTGGACCAAATTTTACCCTCTTCTGCTTGCCCAGAACACAATGTTCACAGAATTCTATTTTGCAAGAATTTGCACCTTTCAATAAGCCTTGCTTCACCAATGTCTGCAAAGCTTTTTCACCAGCATGTCCCAATCGCATATGCCATAATCTGGTAGCCTCTGAATCTACATCTTTTGTAGAAACTGTTGATGTTGATCCAATAACTGTACTTCCATTTAAAAAATACAAGTTATTTCTTCTTGTACCTTTCATCACCGTCAGTTGCCCAGCTACTACTTTTAGTAATCCATCTCTCAAAGTGATTGTGAGCCCTTTAGATTCTAGGGCACCTAATGAGATGAGATTTTTCTTCAGGCTAGGTACTTAGCGAACATCTGTTGTTGGCACCATTTTTTGATGAAAAACGGGTCGACTTGGGTTTTGGAAAATAAAAACAAAAATGGGAGTCGCCACCAATCCCTTTTTTTTATGAGGTGTGATTGGATTACCTCGAAAAATGGTTATTTTTAATAAACGGTTTGATTTTATTAAAACAACGGTTCTGGTCCACGAAATTTAGAAAACGGGTTCGGGAGTCGGTTACGCACGAGGAAGGATTAGCACCCTCGATACGCCCAAAATTGGTACCTAGTTGATTACTTAATGTCTTAATGTCGAAAATTGAGAATTTAAAAGAATTTTAAAAATATGATCCTTGTATTAAAAAGTTGAAAATCTTGGAAAAAGTGGCATATTTCACGTTAATCGAGAAAAGACATCATATCCAGTAAGTTAGGATACAACGTCTCGAGTTCTCGATACGCGAATAAAAATGCTTATTTAAAAGATAGGTTTAGCCATCTCGGATTTGAAAATGAGATCACGACCAGTAAGTTAGGACGCGATTTTTAATCCCGAGATCATTTAAAATTTGAGTTTAAAAATATTCGTGTCTTTAGATTTATTGTGAAAGTCGAAACCCAGTAAGTTAGGGTACGACTTTCTCAAATCTAAACACGAAATTTTGTTTACTCAAAAAATTATAATTCATACATTGAATGAAATATTTTATTCACGAAATAGTAAAAATAAGATACGATGTTAATATGCGTAACTAAATAAATATGAATACGATGATGTAAAAACAATGCAAGTAATAGCAGCGAAAATAAGATAAATAAAAGGTACAGACCAATAACATACGAAATAGCAATGTATACAAGCAAATAAAATTAAAGCATTCGTTCAAAATAATAATGAAAATGTAAATAAATAAATGAATAAAATTATAAAAAATGTAAAGATATATATATGTAAGTATACATCAAAATTTGAAAATAATAATAAAAAATAAAAATAAAAAAGTAAATAGTGATATTTATATATATGTTTAAAATATATTAAAAATATAGATGTAAATAGGTATATACGAATTAGAAAGTATATAAAAAATATAAGTATGTACATATAAATATATTTATAAAAATTAGAAAATATAGATATAAGTATATGTATATACAAATTATAAAATATACGAAAATATGATTTTGTATGTATATATTAAATAAGTTAAAAGAATACATATACATGTACGTATATACGCAATTTTATAATAATATAATATATCACCTATTATCTAAGATTTATATAAGTAAATATAGGTATAAATATAATGATAGTAATAATAATAGTAGTAATAATACTAACAATAATAGTAAAGATAATAATAGTAAATAATAATAATAATAATAATAATAATAAAATAAACAAAATAATAAAGCGACTAAAAAAGGGCTAAATCGAAATAAAATAAAAAAAGAAAATACTGGGCGAATTTGGAATAAAAAGGACGAAAAGGGCCAAAATGTGACTCGCGCGAAAGGACGGAGGGCCAAAACGGAAAATATCCTAATTATTAGGACACGTGTCCATTCTATGAGTGCAAGACTAAATAAAAAACGCTAAAATAATTTGGGCGAAAATTATAAAATCTAAAAAATGTAAATAGGACTAGATTGAAACACCCCAAAAGGGCGGAAGGGCCAAATGGGTAAATAACCCAATCATCAAAACACGCGGATCCTGAGACGCGGGTCGGGTCGCGCGCGCGGGTTTTCCCACCAAAACGGCGCCGTTTTGTGTTTACTATAAATAAATAAAAAACCCCAAAAACAAATCAGTTTCAGCATTTTTTAAAAAAAACAGAGAAAGAGCTCTCTCCCCTCTCTCTCAGGCCCCAAGTCAGGCCAAGGGTTCCGGCGATCCTCCGCCATTGACGGCGTCGCGCCGGCCACCGTACACGGTGGTCGAAAAATTCAAAGGTAAAATTTTTCTCTCCTTTTTCTCTCTTTTATTTTATATTATTGATATCTAAAATAAATGAAAAAATAAGAGATAAAAAAAATGCGAATCTAAGAAGAAAAAACCTTTAAACTTGCTTTTTTTTTTCAAACGTTCGTAGCAAAACGAAAGAAGAGAAAACTCTTCTTCTTTTACAACAAACTCGGCTTTTTTGCCGAAAAGGAAAAAAAGAATCCAATAAAAATCCCCTTTTTTGATTTTAAGGCCGAGAGTTCAAAAATTAAATAAAATGTAAGAAAAAAAACAGAGTAATAAAGACCAAAATCACCTTCAAATTCTTTGTTTTCTTTTATTTCTGGGAAATTGATTCGTTCAAGCCAATAAAACAAAGGGGCCAACCCTTTTTACAGTGAATAAACTTGGCTTTTATAGCCAACATTACATGTTTTTTTCTTTTCATTTTGTGGTTGCTGCTTTCTTTACTCGTTTGCAGGTGGGCAGTTGGGCAAATGGCAGAAAGCAGGTGAACGGCGGAGCAGAGGAGTTGGTGAGAAGGCCCTAGGTGCGGCGCACCTAGGGTTGCTGCTGCTTTTTCTTCTTCTTTTCTGAACATGGGTTAGGGTAGTTGGGTGTATTGGGTTTGGGCTTTTAGATTTTGGGTTTGGGTTAATTAGGTTTGGTTGTAATTTGGGCTCTGCTGGTTGTGGGTTAGTGTTTAGGTGGGTTGGTTTGTAATGGTTTTTATTTGGACCATATTGGGCCCCGGGTAAATTTGGGCTTGTACATCTGTCAAGACTTGGATTGAGCCGTCGTGATTCTTCAATTGGACTGTACCCACTCCCATTGTCTTACAAGCACTATCATTTCCCATAAGAACAATTCCACATTCTAGCTCTTTAAGACTAGAAAACCAGTCCTTATTAGGACACATATGGTAAGTACATCCTGAATCCAAAATCCACTCATCCGTTTGACATGCCATTGCCATGCCAACCAAGCTAAAGTCTGACTCCTCATCATGCTCCGCTACACATGCATCAGAAATAGCTTTACCCTTTTGTAACTTAGGACAATTCTTTTTCCAATGCCCTTTCTCACGACAAAAAGCACATTCATCTTTGGCAGGTCTCCCTTTGGACTTACTCCTTCTACCAGATTTGTTGCTGCGCGAACAACTTCTTACTGTTAAGACTTCTGTAGTTGTATCTCTGTGATCTTTTTTATCTTTCTTTCGAGTCTCAGATCTATACAACGCACTACAGACTGCATCAAATGTGATTGTATCCTTCCCGTGAAGCAATGTGGTGGTAAGATGATCATATTCATCAGGAAGAGAATTCAACAACAGTAATGCCTTGTCTTCATCTTCAAATTTCTCATCCAAATTTAGCAAGTCTGCTAAAATTTTATTGAATAAGTTCACATGGTCATTCATCGACATACCGGGTGCATACGTGAATCGATAAAGTTTCTTTTTCATATAAAGCCTATTTTCAAGACTTTTTGTTAGAAACTTTTCTTCCAGTGTATCCCACAACTTCTTCGCTGATGTCTCCCTCATGACAGAGTACTTCTGCTCTTTGGCCAAACATAGGCGAATTGTTCCACATGCCTGTCTATTGATCTTGGCCCACTCCTTGTCATCCATCTTGTCAGGTTTTTCTTCAAGGGCTATATCCAGCTCTTGCTGACATAAGACATCCAGGATCTCACATTGCCACATACCAAAATTATTGGTACCATCAAATTTCTCTACTTCAAATTTCGCATTGGTCACAGTAGTCTTTGACGATGACTTTTCCATTTTTTTCTCCTCAATCCCAACTACAGTACGTGAACAGTACCGTGAACGATCGTATTCCCCAAGTACGAATCTAGCTCTGATACCAATTGTTGTGCGGAAGCGTGTAAAAGAGTAAAATTATTGTACTAAAAAATCACACTAAGTTCAATTCCCAGGAAAGAGAGGTGGATCACAAGGATCGCTTAAGTTCCAGGTCTTTCCTAGCCAGAATATCCCTCAATCGTAATTTAATAGCACAATAAATCACTACAATCACACACACAATTCATGCAGAATAATACAATAAAGAACACAAGAATTTAACGAGGTTCAGCAAATTTTGCCTACGTCCTCGGGCACTACCAAATATATTTCACTCCAAAATACAAGTGAGAATTTACAAAGAGAGAGAGAGAAAACAATGCCTTAAGTAGAGAATGGCAAATTTGAGATACAGGATGAGAGATGGTTATGCCTATTTATAGTTGAGGTTCAGGGATCAACTTGCAAAGTCACTTTACAATTTAGGGACCATATATTGCAAATATCTCAGATTTTATTATGCCAATATCTCGATACCCATATCTTTGACTTTCCAATATTTGATACCCATATCTTTGACTTTCCAATATTTGATACCCATATCTTTGACTTTTCATTATTTGATACCCATATCTTTGATTTTCCGTAAATATGGATAATTCCCAATAGTTTTATTGGACTTTAATTATTAAATAAAGTATGTGTCAAATATGTGTGGATACTCGAGTAATTGAGTTCTAATCAAATTCTAATTAATGATGGGCTAATTAGAATTTGATTAGAATTAATATGCCAAGGTTATAAATATTAGGGTTAAGGTCCCCAAATTATACACAAGATATCTTTTCTAATATCCCATCATTAGGAAAGAGAGAGCATATATTCTCTAAATCTCTTATGTGCTAATTTGGAAGATCAAATCCCCAAGATCCAAAAAAATTTCAAGGAATTCATGGATTCAGGTACGCTTCCGCATCTAGTTTTGTTCTTGATTTATTCTTGATGATTTGACATGATAGATCCTAGTTTATTAAGTTTTATTTCAGATTTATTTTACAAATTCTAACAAAGAGTAGTTGTTAGTCAAAGCTATTATACAATTGATTCAATTGTAACTATTTGCTATCCATTAAGACTTTATTCTAAAGAGGTCATCTTTCCATATTGATGATATTTCAATATCAGATATCTTTTCTCTTGTACGTTTAGTGTGTATCTTGATATCGTATCAAAACTAGTTGTTTTCTGGTGACCGGAGCTGCTCGGAGTTATGGGATCCTCTTGTTGATCCTACGATACTGGTGGCTGAAAACCTTTCATCACTAGTTACTGAAAATGTTTCATCTAGTAATGTTCTCTCTTCTTCCAATAATTCTTGTGTTACTTTTGTTAACAAGGTTTATCAATTCCCTCGCCACGAGATTGTTAAATTGACGAGCAAAATTTTGTTCTGCGGAAGCATAAAATTAGTTTGATTATTGATGGTTATGAGCTTACTAATTACATTTTGGGCACTCTTTGTAACAACCAATTTTTCAGTGGTATCGGAAATAGTGATTTTGGAACCACAATTTCAACGAGTGAGCTTGTAAATATTATTATTTAATATTTACGAGTTAAATGTAATGTTATTGTGAATTTAGATTTTATACATTTTATTAATTGGTCAGTTAGTCAAGGTATAAGTGGTTCGTACCGAAAGTTAGTGGTTTTGGAAAAAAAAGGAATCGGGGCCTTATTTCCATAAAATAAACTTGTAAGTTATATTATTGAATATTTACAGATTTATTATATTGGTGAATTGAAGTTTGGTCTGAAAAGTTTTAGTGTTTGATTGATTAATTAAGATACAAAGACTAAATTGTAAAAGTAAAAAAAAGTTAAATCGCTATAAAATTTTATTTAATAAAAGATTTAATTCATAAATGGAGAAGGTTTAATATGACAATTAATCATTTTTTAGGGTTAATGGACTGTGAAATGATGATGAAATAAAATAATGCTATATTTTAAATCATTATTTTATTTTATATATTAAAACCATTAAAGAAATAAAAAAGAAGAAAGTGATCGATCATCTTCATTGTCTAGCCTCCCTCCACTATTTCTCCATTGTTGAGCAAGAGAAACTTTTAGCCAAGCTTTGTATCATAGGATGGTGAGCAACTTTTAACTCAATTTTTGTAAATTTTATGTTTTTGAAATCGTTGCAACTTAATTTAGTTAACTCATACCTTCATTTTTAAAATTGTTAGAGATTTTAAATGTTACCATTAGAGATAACTGAAGCTTTTGTTCATTAAAATAATGGTTTAAAAACATAGGAATGGAAAAAAGATTAAATTGTTAAGCTAATTGTTAGTTTTGAGTGTATGGACTAAATTGTGAATATCTTGAAATTGATATGAAATTTTTGTAAATTGTGATAATAGGAGGTTGTATATGGACATATTTGAAGTGGGTTTAGAATTTGGATTTGAATTTCGGAAGATATGATAAGTTCGATTTTAGGGACTAAATTGAATAAAATGTAAAATTTTAGGGGCATTTGAATAATAAAATTGAGCTGATATATGTTTATAATAGGGTCATATAAGAGGGTTTAAATTGATAAATTGAATTGAATAATTGTATAGATTAGGAATTGGACCAAATTAGAAGTAATTGTGGAAAAGACAAAAAATACTGATTTGTCCTTAAAGAATTGACTGTTATCTGTTTGTCCAGGTAAGTTCATATGGTATGTTTGTTTTAAATTTTTTATGCATATAGAATTATAATTGTAAATATGTTTAATTGAAATTTTGATTGTTTACGATTCTATACAAAAAGGTGAGATAGAACATTAAATTGAATACGATGAATTGCAAATTGAAATAATTCAGGAATTTACCTTAAATTGGACTGAAATAGGATATGTTATGTGATGAAGTGATGATCTGATGAAATGAGTTGAATTAATTCGATTTAGACCAATTTATAGTGATGAGGATTGAATTTAATATATGTGAAAATATATAGTATAATGTTATAAATGTGAAATTGAATAGGTATTGTTATGTAATATGCTATCATATTTGAGAATTGATGATTGGTTGATAAAATTACGTAATGAAATTGAAAAATTGTTACCCTATTAACTGTTCGAGTAGAGTGAGATATAGTTGGAATGCCATAGGATAGTAAGAGTTCAGAGTTATACGAGTACGTGTCGAGGAGTACTGGGCACACCCATTTGTCGGCTATACCGACCATTGCTAGGCATATCTATTTTTCAATTTTACCTACTAGCGTTGGGGCCAACTTACTATTTCAGATTTATCTGATAGGCACTAGGTGCCAAATTGGTGTGATTGGTTGGATCCCTGTATCTGTCCAAATCTAAGTCAAGTTAATAGGGACATGTATAATGTAAATAGAATAAATGATATTCAGATTGAGCTGATATGATAATCAAATGATACATATACATATTGTGAATCGATTATGCAAACCTAGACGGCCGATATGGAAACGTGATAAATCGATTAATGTGATTTAAAACTCGTATTATGAAACGAAATAGTGATTGGCATTAAATTGACAATTAATGTATATTGGTATTAAGATGAATTGATATTATATAGGAATGAAGTTCATATGGTTTAATATGAATTTTATTGAGAATTCAAATTATGACATGAAAATAATGTTTGTCATTAATTTGAAATGAGATGTATTGCGGATAAATAGATTGTATGATATGATTAAGATAGTGAATTGATTAAATGATTATTTGTTTTGTGAATGATAATGAAATGTTGAATAGTGAATTGAAATGTTGCATGATTGAGTTACTATATGGTATGATAAATGTTAGGCAACTTTACTAAGCTAAGTAGCATGTAGTGTATAATTATAACCTGAGGTAAGTTACTTGGTTTAATACCTATGAACTTACTAAGCATTATGTATGCTTACCTCATTTGTTTTCCCTTTCCCTGTAGATTGCCAACTTGCAAAACACGTTAAGCGAATTGTTCGAAGCTTACACTATCTCAGTATTGATTCAATAGTCTTTCTATCGTTTAAAGCTTGGTTTTGTGGCATGTGCATAGGTGTTATTATGGGTGTTTACCTTGGTTGCACAGTTTGGTTTGCACTTGGATAATGTTTGAATTATGGTATACGTTGATTTGGAATGGTTTGAAAGTATGAAAGTATAGACTAAATTTGAATAAGTGATGTTGATATGTTCTGGTGCCTATTGAGGCTTATTGGTTAGCTGTTTGAAAAATGCCAAATTGTGGAAATGTTGGATTAGATTATTTGAAATGGTGATTTTTGACGTTTTGACATTATATGGAGCTTATAATGTGTCTAGGTTATTATGTAATAGTCTGTTTATTTTGGGATGATAGTGAAATGTTACATGTATATAATGCTTGTTTGATTATACATATGATATGTGTACAAGCTTAAAAGGTATAAGTGCTCATTTAAAGTGAAAAGGGTCTCAATCTTTATGATTCACTTGTTTATGAAGTATTTGTAAGACATGTGTGTAAATGAGGTTAATGGTAGTATGATAAACTATGAAATGGATATATGGAAGGTTTAATTGAATGTTATGTATATGGTTATATAAGGGACGGATGCTAATGTTGACCATCTTATGCATGGCTAATAAAATTGAATGGTTCAAGCCTTATAACTAAATGTAGGTGTGTAAGAAATTTGAAATGACAATGCTTTGTATGCCTTGATAAATGGATAGTTGCATAAATGGATAAAATAGAGATGGATGTGTATAGAAGATGATCATGATTTCAATGGATTGAAATGTATAAATGAGAGTGTGTGTTCAGAAGCTATTGAATCATATAGTATATTGATGGTGTATGTTTGATGTATAAATTGTTAGATGGATGAAATATGGTGTTCTCGGTATGTTTTATTGAATTTATGCAGGATATAGGTGTGTTTAGCCACCTCTTAAAAGAGGCTTTGATTTGAGCATGAAAAAAATTTTCAAACTTGTGATTTTTGGCCATCTGGGTAAAAGTATTATTACCAAGGACCAAGGTATCAATGCATTACTAAATGAATAGTATTTTGAAAATGGTAGAATACCAAAATGGTATCGATATCAATTTTAGTATCGGTACCTACCATAAAAGTATCGGTACTTGTTCTTTTAGTATCCATACCTAGTTCCAAAGTTTTAAAAATTTTAAAATTGGTCCTTATTCACATTCGAATCTATTAAACTATAATTGTATGCTCGATTTAATCTATTTTTTGTTCATATATTCTATTATGAATATATTTAGAATAATTTGATGTTTTAAATTGAGTTTAATGTTATAATTTGTGTATGAATTTTTCGGTGATATCTGTGGCATCTCGCAACTCGAGTCCTATTATTGGGCTGGGTAAAAGGTGTCACACTCTTGCTATACATACTAAGTTTGTTACTGATAAGTATGGAAATATTAGAATCTTGCATTCGTTGTGTATCATTAGCAAGATAAGTTGCTTGCTTCTTGGTTGTTATTAATGGTTAATAATATTCTTCAATATCTTACTAGTACCAATACTTCCTTGATGTTTGGAATGTACTTAATAGAATGTTTGTTGCTAAATCTGCCACCAAGATTTCCACTCTTTCGACATTCTCTTCATTCTCAAAAGAAAAGGACTCAAATTGTTAAGGAATATGTAACGAAAATTAAGTTGATTTATTGATTTATGATACTCTTAGTGGATCTGGTAGTGTAGTGATTGAACAAGAGCATGTGAGCGTTATATTGACTAGTCTTTTATTTGAATTTGTGCTAGCTATTGCATCATCAAATAGAGAAATTTTACCTCTTGATTTACTCACTGACATGCTCTTAGTATGTAAAGCTAGACAAAAAGAATTTGTTCTTGTAATCTAATCAGTCTCAAGATTTAGTACAGTTCTTTTTAGGTTATCAATCAAGGCCTAATGGTTCCTATGCATTATGAGATGTTCGTAGTACTTCTCGAGGTCATGGTTGTGGGAGGTTTGCTGTGGATAGCGACCTTAGTGTCAAATTTGTGGAAATTTTGGACATTTAGCAAATCAATGTTTTTTAATCGTTTTGATCAAACTTTTAATGGCTTTTTTGTTTCTCCACAAGGTTTTCAAGGTTTTCCTACTACTTTTCAAGGGGCTCAAGGTTTTTCTACTAGTTCTCAAGGCTTCCTTGGTGTTTTTCCTTGTAATACTCAGTTTCCAATTAACCTGAAAACCTGAAATAATTAAAGGACTAAATTGAAAGAGACCGCAAGTTGGCAGCTTCTATTGGAAGAAACGAAAAAGCTAGAAGCCGGATTAGACATAGTTGAGAATCAAACTTAGTTTGGTTAGAACGGAACCAACCAATTCCTTAGTAGGAGATACAATGATTATGAATGCACAGTTCTCATAAGGTGGGTATTAGCATGGGAAGGGTTATAAATAGTTCAGAGATGGTTCCCAACGATGATTTTCTTCCCGATTATGTTTCATTTTCTCTCTTCATCATCTTCTTCGATTTTTTTGAAGAAGAGGAGGCCATGGAAGGTTCTGCATGGAGTAGACTCCATGAGGATAGAGCTGGAAGAGTAGGGAACAAGCTGATAAGGTTCTTAACCCTTTTGTGTACGTAAAATTTAAGAAATGAGGTTATGGATCTTCATAATTTTTTTAAGGGTTCTACGTGTTATGAAAGTCTAAGCCTTTAAAATGAAGTGCAAGTTTAACTAGTAGGTTTTTTGTTATAATGCTTAGCTTCAAGGAGAATGGAAGTTCTGGCATTCAAGAAAGCTAAGCTGTGGAAGCGATGAGATTTCATGTGAGTTCCTAAAACTCCATGGATGTTATGATTTATGCAGTCTAAGTATGCCATGGTTGTATAAACATGAAGCATGATGATATGTGTATGCATTGCATGACTGTGGGAAAAACCTTCATGGGATAGACTAAATTAAAAAGTGGAAATGGGGAGTGGCCCTATTAGATACCGCCTTAGGCGAAGCTTCAGGCTTTGCGGAGGGAAGACTGCGATGTTAGAGTATCAAAATTAGGTGGTGTAAATGAGGTAATAAGAGGATGACTCAGGTAATATGAACTATGGAAAGGTATTTACCATGACCATGGTATCGACTGGTCGTTCGGGGTGACACTGTGACGACAGTATATGGCGTAATACCATAGATGAAAGATGTCATGGCGGCACGGTACAAAGTATAAGGTATACGATGTAAGACCATAGATGAAAAATGCTATGAAAGCCAACTATGGTGAGTAAGACCATGGATGATGGTATGCTAGGATGGCAGATTAGTGGATGAGCTATGACCTGCCAGAATGATAATCAATTGTTCATAATATGGGACAGGTGAGGTCCCAAGTTAATCTGGTGCATAAAGTGAGTTGCAGAAAAACAATCCAACCACATATGACTCAACATAACGTGAAATCAGGGTAGATTCACCGGAGTGGCATGGATCGTTATACGTCAGCTCAATATGAAAATGTCAACGAGTCCTTCGAGACTATGGTATATACAGAGGGAGTCCTTCAAGACTATGGTATTTTCAGCTTAATCATCAAGCATTTGTATTTAAATCTAGATCATATCTTTATAAAATACCACATTTCAGATGTGCGGAATAAAATACTTGCCTTTGACATTTCAATCCAACTTCATACCCAATAAGCATCATATTGAAACTAGTCATATATATACATGTCATGATATGTATCATTCTCATACTGTTTTCTTATAAACATATATCATTTGTTTTCCTCCTCCTCCTCTCCATTCCACATCCTTAATGTATATAACATTCTTGTAAGTACAATTTCACAATTTACTTATTAATGCTCACATCAAGCTGTTCACACGAGTCATAGTCACTCAATTATTTATAATTTGAGCTACAGAGCTCCAAATTAAGATCCCTAAATTTTCCCTAAAACTAGACTCACATATCATTCCACCATAAAATTTTCAGAATTTTTGGTTTAGCCAATTAGTACAGTTTATTCATTTAATTTTCCCCTGTTTCACTATCTGACAGTTCTGACCTCTCTTCACTAAAAATTAATTATATCACAGTACAAAACTCGGATAATTCCTGTTGATTTCTATTGAACATAGACTCATTAAGGATTCTAAGCATTTAAATTTGAGTCTCTAATTAATTTTTTCCAAATTTTGGTGATTTTCCAAAGTCAAAACAGGGGAACCCAAATTCATTCTAACCTTGTCTCACAAAATTCATTATATCTCATAATTTACAATTCAATTGCTTACACCGTTCCTTCTATGAGAAACTAGACTCAATAAGCTTTAATTTCATATATTATTCATCCTCTAATTCAATTTTTAAAATTTATGGTGATTTTTCAAAGTCAACCTACTGCTGCTGTCCAACACTGTTTTAGTTCAAGATGTTTATTACCATTTTTCCTCTAAATTTCATAGGTCATACAATTTAGTCCTTGCTCAATTAGCCCATCTATTAAGCTAATTTTTCTCAATTAACATTTTATTCCATCATTCTAAACTATTACACAACCTTTGAAAATCAGAATTTTAACACTAAACCTTAATTCACAACTTTTTCACAATAAGGTCCTAAAATCAATTTCTATTGAAATTACTTGATAAAATCATCAAACAACAAAATAAAAGCTTCAAATTCATTTTATTTCATCATAAACAGCCAAAAATTATCAATGATAGCTTTTAATTTTATTCATAAAATCAAAAACTAATGAATTAAACACTTGGACCTAATTGTAAAAGTCCCAAAAACATAAAAATCTCAAAGAAAAGGGCAAGAATTGAACTCACATATATCAAAGTATGAAAAACCAGCATCTTTCAGACCTCCCATGGCGTTTTTGCTAAAGAAAAATGATGATATCTCTAGATTTTTCAAATTTGTCTTGTTTTATATGTTTAATTTGCAAAATTTCCCATTTTGTCCTTGTTTCTCCTTGTCTTTTTTGCTGATTTTCTTGCCCAACCGTCCAGCCCATACAATTTGGGTCCAATTCCCTTTTAAATCCCTCCTTTTTAATCACTTAAACTATTTAATCACAATTTAATAAATTTCGCACTATTTTCAATTTAGACCTTTTTAATTAATTGACTAACCAAACGTTAAAATTTTCTAACCAAACTTTAATACTAACTTAATAACACTCCATAAATATTTATAAAAATATTTATGGCTCGGTTTATGAATCCGAGGTCTCGATACCTCGTTTTCAACCCAATTTACCTGATTAATTCTTTTAAAATGGCAAAATTCACTAATTAAAAATAATTCTTTTAAGTTCGCGCTTGGCCTATAATTATTATTTGTTAAAATTTCTAAACTTACTCGTCGGATTTAGTGATCTTGAATCACTGTTTCCGGCACTACTGAAAAATTTAGCTGTTACAATGACTAAATTAGCAAAATTAAATATAGGTGAAACTAATCTATTTGTGACATTCCATAGTCGGATTTGGTGGACGGGTCGGGCGTGAGGTGTTACATTCATGGTTTTTCTGGTGCTTCATGTTGTAGGCCAATTTTGGCCCGTTTACAATTAAAACCAAATGACCCATTTAAATTGCTCGAGCCCAAATACAAATACCCGAAACCCAGTTACAACCAGACCCACTACCTAAACCTTAACCCATCAGACCCACTATCAAAACCCAAACTAACCTAAACACTTAAAACCCAAAACCAGCCCAAAACAGTGAAGCCCGGTAAGCCCAAGACTCTAAAAAATTTTGGAAAGCCAGAAACCCTAGGGATTCTGGCACCGTTGCCCCATGTGCGCGACCACTCAGCCCCCACGCGAGCTGCCAAACCACTTCCTCCTCTGCCCGAGACCTGGCAGTGCCCATACCGTCTGACACTCCCATCACCTGCACCTCCACACCTGCGAGAAATCAAAAGAGACGGGACAGAAACAATAGAAGACAGAAAAGGGTTATAAAACCCGAATCAAAGTGTTGGAAAAGGGGGTTCCTTTCACTTTCTTCCTTTCTTCTTTGTAAACATCAAAAGGAATTTATAGACTTCAATAAACAGACAATAGTGGTTGTTCAAACAAACAATGAGTAAACGAAAAGGTTGCATTTTTTTCTCTTTATTTCTTTCGATTTTTCCATACATATATATATACACATTTTTTTATTTTTTTATTTAATATAAACATAAAATAGACCGGTGCCCCCTCCCCCCACCGGAAATCGCTCAGCCCTCTCCCCTCTCTTTTTTTTTCCTTTCCCAGCTCCCAAATGATTTTTTTTCTAATTTTTAGGCTATTTATAGCCTCTAAAAACGGCACCGTTTTGGCCTTAAAACTCAGGGCATAAAACGACGTCGTTTTGCCCTGGGTCGGGTCGACCCGACCCGCCCCGACTAGGATCCGTGTGTTTTTTTAAGAAAGGGGCTATTTGCGCAATCGACCCCTCTGCTTTTTTAGGCATTTACAATTAAGTTTTTATATTTTAATTTGACCCCAGAATTCTTCATGGTTTTCAATTTCGTCCCTCCATGCTACGCTGCGTTTTGGACAACAGGGAATATTGCGTTTTTGGTCCCCACTGTTTTCTCGCGTGTTCAAATAGGCCCTTTCTCTTTATTTTCTTTTTAAATCGGCCCCACAACTTTGTTCTTAGTTTAATTTTAATCCTTTCTTCGTTTATTTTCATTTCTTTATTAAATATTCTTGTTATTTTTACATTGTTATTATTATATACATGTTTTAGGATATATGTATATGTATATATTTTTACGTGTCGGCTTATTTTTATTATTTTATTTCAATATCTTTATTATATTTGTTTTTGGTATTTTAATAATATTATTATATTTATTATTATAATAGTATATTTTTTTACGTACATAGATTTATATGTATAGTATTTTTAGTATGTTATATTGTTCTTCTTTTGAATTTTAATACCATCACTATTATCATTGTTAATATAGTATATGTTTTGTTATATACGTATATATTATGTATATTATTATTTTTATTATATATATTACGTATATATTAAATATCGTATTATTCATGTATTTTATTATATATGTATATATCTTTAATATATATTTATATAAGTATATCTTCATGTAATATTAGTATTATTATTAATGTTAATACACCTTTAACATCGTAATCATGTGTGTACATATTATGTAAATATTTTAATATTATATTATACGTATGTTTTATATTTATGAACATGTATTTTCAATATTATTAGTTATATTTTTGTATATATTACTGTATGTACATATTTCCATATTACCCCATGTATATATATATTTTAAATTCCATTATATGTATATGTTTATTTTTTATCATGTTGTATATATATTATTATTGCATTTGTTTTATTCCTACTGCATTTATCATTAATATTTGCACATATATTTTATTCTTGTATACACATTTTACATATAGTATTATTTTCGTATATCATTATATTTATTACTATACCTTTGATTTTCACTATTATCGCTTATCTTAATATTATTATGTTTATATTTCTCACGTATGCCACGTATATACATTTTTCAATGTCCATTTTATTCATGTATATATTATGTATATATTTTAACATTGCAAATTATATTTTTATTATAGTATATACTTCTAACACTATTTTATTCGTGTATATATATATTATTTTACGTACGAGTTCTTAATACTATTATTATGAATATACATTCATAGTTTTTATTTCGTGTTTGATACTATTATTATGTTTAATATATCGCATGCATTGTCATTATTCTTAATTGTCGTGTTATTTATATACCTTGATGTATTTCTAACCTTTATTTTTCTGTTGCTCGCCCATTTCGTATCATGTCGCTATTCACTATTTTAAAAATATTTTATTCACGGTTTTTATTTTATTTATTCTAATCAACAAGGCAACATACCGATTTAACATTAAACTGCCGATTTCATCGCTATGTTGGGTGAATATCAGTCGACTCGTGTTAAAACGGTATGTCCTTCTCGAAAATCAAAAATTGAAAGTTCTCGTCTTTTCAATCGGATCACGATCAAATCTTATATTGAACTCGTATTTTTGAAAATCAAGACAACACATGTTTATAATATGCCAATTTTGGGCATCGCGAGGGTGCTAATACCTTCCTCGTGCGTAACCGACTCCCGAACCCTAATTCTTCTCTGACTTTTAACATAGACCTAAACTCGGCTTTCTTTTTGTTTTAAAAAGGAATCTAATAGGTGTCCGATCACACCTAGGAAAAAGGATCGGTGGCGACTCCCGGTTTATTTTAAAATCAAATTTCAGCTTTCAAGTTTTCAATAGATCGCCACAATTAACGACCCCAAACCAAATTTTTTTACGTCGCTACACTTCATTTTAGCCTAATGGTTCATTTGGACAATCTGCTCTTAGACCTTCTACAACTCCTTAGGCCCATAATGCTTAGTTTAGTCATTTTTTTTACCTACTTCTACAGCTTTTGGTTTTTCTCAGCAAACCGATTCTTCTGATGCATCTCTCACTGGTAATCTACTTCAAAAGTTTGATACTTCTCAAGATAAGTCATGGCATCCTGATTATGGGGCTTCCAATCATGTCACAAATGATGTTGGAAACTTGCATAGTGCTCAATAATATATAAGTATGGGTGGTTTATTTATGGGAAATAGTTCTTCTGCTCTTAGTTCATATGTTGGTCATACCCATATTTTCTCAAATGCTAATTTGTTACACTTGGGGAATGTCTTGCATGTATCTAATATAAAGAATAATTTGCTTTCTATTTCACAATTTGCTTGTGACAATAGCTTTTTCTTTGAGTTTCATCGCTGTCATTGTTTTGCAAAGCACGCCCAAACTTGGATTACTATACTGAAAGGTCACACACATGATGGGTTGTATACACTACGTCAAAAATGCCTTAATACGACAGTTATGGGGCAACACTTTCCTAAGTGTTGGGATAGACTGGCAAAATACGCTTTAGCCAACTCTTTCATAAGTGTTGGGATATGCAAGCCTAAAGCAACGCTTTTATAAGAGTTGGTAAAAGTCTAGTCCTAAGACGACACTTTTGGGGCAAGTGTTGGTATAGACTGGACTTTAGCCAACTCTTTGTATAAGGGTTGGTATATGTATGCCTAAAGTAACGCTTAAATAAGAGTTGGCTTTGTCTAGTCCTATGACGACACTTTTGGGGCAACACTTTCCTAAGGGTTGGGATATGTATACCTAAAGCAACGCTTGAATAAGAGTTGGTTTTTGTCTAGTCCTAAGACGACACTTTTGTGGCAACATTTCCTAAGTGTTGGGATAGACTATGCTTTGGCCAACTCTTTGTATAAGGGTTGGTATATGTATGCCTAAGGCAATGCTTGGATAAAAGTTGGCTTTTGTATAGTCCTAAGACGACACTTTTGTGGCGACATTTTACTAAGTGTTGGGATAGACTATGCTTTGGCCAACTCTTTGTATAAGGGTTGGGATATGTATGACTAAGGCAACGCTTGAATAAAAGTTGGCTTTTGTATAGTCCTAAGACGACACTTTTTTGGTGACACTTTTTGAAGTGTTGGGGTAGACTGGCCAACTTATGCTTTAGCCAACTCTTTGTATAAGGGTTGGGATATGCATGCCAAACAAAACGCTTAAATAAGAGTTGGCTTTGTCCAGTCCTAAGACGATATATATTTTCCTAAGTGTTGGGATAGACTTGCCGACATACGCTTAGGTTAACTTTTTATATAAGGGTTGTGATATGCATGCTTAATGCAACGCTTAAATAAGAGTCAGCTTTGTCCAACACTATGCCTACACTTTTGGGCCGACACTTTCTTAAGTGTTGGGATAGACTAGCCAACATACACTTTGGCCAAATCTTTGTATAAGGGTTGGTATATGCATGCCTAATGGGTTTAGGGTGTTTAGGGTTTAGGGTTTAGGATTTAAGGTTTAAGAGTTGGCCTAAATCCCTCCAAATCATTCATCTTCTATTTATTAAAAATTAATAAATTTTATACTAATATAAGCGATTAATCTCGGATTTTTTTAATATGAACTGTATTACGATATAAGTTTAACTTAAAGGTTTCGTTGTTAGCTTCTATATTTAGGGTTTAGGGTTTATGGTTTAAGAGTTTAGGCTTTAGGGTGTATGGTTTTAAGGTTTAGGATTTTATGGTCTTGAAGTTTAAGGTTTGTGGTTTAAGGCTTAGGGTTTTGATAAAAACGTCATAGAAAATCATTTTATTTTAAATTAAACGACGCCGTTTTGCTCCCGGTATTCTCACCCATCATCCAATTGTCTATCATGTATTCTTTTCGGCACGTAGACAAAATTTGAAAGTAAAAACATAAAAAAAAATATATGTTAAAAATAAAAAATATTAAAATACTATTATTTAAAATAATTTTTAAATTTTTTAGCATATGACTGATTGTTTTTTAATTTATATATTAAATAATTTCTTATATAATTGTAAAAGAGATAATAATAATTTTAATATATTAAAATTATCATTATAGTTTAAATTATTTAAGAGATAATAGATAAACTTTATATATATTAAAATTAAAAAATTGCTAACCCATGTATCTCTAGAGAAACAAAATTAATTAGTAAATTGAAAATTTAGTGAATTTGTTGATGTGATGCATATCTAATTTATTTCTTTAATTTTTTAGTGTTGCAAATATTGCGGGTTTATCTTTCTTTTTTGGGGGGGATTATTTAATTAATAAACATAATATTTATAGTGTTTTATATTCCAATATTAATGACTTAATAATATGGATAAAATGAAATGATATGTGAAATACACTAAAGAAGCATGAGTTTGAGAAAAAAAAAAGGAGATACAAATAATGTGATAGTGTTATTTGAATAACAATTAAGTTTTTTTTCAATAACATTACTTTTCTGAAATTTGTCAGTCACTATTTCTGAAATAGGTTGGCTAAATGAAAATTATAAAAAAAATTGAAACAAGTAAATTTAAAATACAACTTTGAAATTATTGAGTGTAATAGTAAAATATATTATATTTTATAAAGTGAATAAATTCAAATTTTAAAAATAAAATTGTTGAAGTCTTGAGTTTCGAAACATACATAAAAATTATTTTAGGTACGTAAATTCAATGTTATTTTAGTTACGTTACAAGTAGATATAATGAGAATAATAATTAGGATCAAGAATGTAATTAAAACTAAAGTAATAATAAAGTAAAGTTTAATTTGTAAGCAAAATCAAAATTAAAGGCAGGGTTGTGTTTTTGGAGACTTGATTTGTCTGGAAATACAAAGAAAACACTTCAAACAAAATAGTGTTTTAGAGTCAAACATTCCAAAGCACTCTCAAACAACTAAGTTAAGCTTCTATCTCTCTCACACAGTTTACTCCGCTCCTCTTCTCCTTTTCATGGTCTTCGCCTTTCCTAACAGGTATTTCTTCCTTCCTTTTGGTTTTTCTTTATATTTAACACAAAACCCCAGATCTATTTGTTTTTATTATTTTTCGTTTCTCATGTTGATTCATTCGTCTTTTTTTTTTTAATTTTGCATAACAAAGTCAAAGATTGTGAGAAATGAAATGGGTATCCCTAAAAAGCTTGATTTCTGTGTTATTTTTGTTTCACATAGGACATTGTTGTTATGCATGAATAAGGATGAAATAGAATATTATGGGTATTTGCTGGTTGTGGTGGTCTTTTGAGATGGGATTTGTTATTTGATTTTCAATAGACAAATGCAAATTAAAAATTATAAACATCATTTAGTTCTATTGTGGCGTGTTTGTGTTGATGATTGATTGAAAATTATAAACAATAATAATCTGATTGAAATTACCTTTGTTCTGTCTGATTTCAGCATGATATATAGTTTTCATACATTTGCATCCCCTTATATATAGTTTCCAAATACTAAGCAAACTGAACTAAACTTCAGGCTAGTGTAAAGGAACTAGATATTGTGATTACTGGATTTTAATTATGACCATATTTAAAAATGCAAATCAAAACTATATATATTATGTATATGGCCCAAATGGAGCCACTGATGTTCAACTTCAGGAGGCATCATCGGCAGGAAGCATTAATATTTTTCCGAAAAGAGTACAGACACCATTAACCGAACAAATACCATTGCCTAAACTGTAGAGTCCAAACAAAAACCTTAAAATGCCCCACATTTTAAATTTGCTTTGCAACACCTTGGTGAATGTTTGCAAGACTTTATTGGGACCTTCCAGAATAGTTGATTGCTTTATAATTTCAGGGAGGGAAATAGTCTCCTTGATGTACTGGCTAGAAAGGGCAACACTCCCAGTTTGCTTTGTAAGAGACTCTTCTAAAGACTATGTTTGTCTATGTCGAGCTTTATGCTCCAGCTTGTTAAAGTCGATATGGGTGGTAGTGTTATGTTTAGAGCTGCTTTTTAATTTATTAATGAAGTACCAAAAAAGTGAAATCATTGATTAATTCATTAATATGCATGTTTTAAATTAAAATTTTATCAACTTATAATTAAATTTCAACTTATATAAATAATAATATTTTATAATCAATTAATAGCATAAACATAAAAGTAGTAAATCATTTATAATACAAGATAAAAACATTATGCATAAATAATAAATGATAAAACATATTTGCCCTTCTTAATTGAGCTTGCCTCATATGATGCTTTTTTGAGCTACGTTGTTGATGGTATTATTTTTTTGAATTTTTCAGGGTAAATTAAAGATCCCGAAGCATGAATAATGGCATATACTTTTTTCTATAATTGATATATAGTTTGATATAACAAAAAGGTTAGTTAAACTTTTCTTTTCCTTTTTTTTCCGTTTTTTAGATTTAGGTTTAAAATTTTCTATCTTTGTAGTTTGGACTATTTTATTTAGGAATTTAGATATTATTTATCATAAATTTTAATATTATTTAATTGTCATAAAGATAAATTTTATTTATTTTAATATTTAAATTTGTTATTATTAGGTAGTTCTAGTTTAGGTTAGTTCACCAGAAAGCCCATCTCTTTTCACACATGAACCTTATGATTAGGCATTCATAGATACTCTATTTTAATATTAATTACTTCAACAGATGGTGGATAAAAGTTGGATGGATGCTTCAAGATTTAGCACCAATCACTTAGCTGGAATAGAAAGATTTCTATCATTTGCAATTGGAAAATCACTTTCTAACGGAAAAATATATTGTCCGTGCCATCGTTGCAATAATAGGATATTGCACGAACCATATATTGTGGGTTAGCATCTTCGTCTTTATGGTATAATAAAAGAAGACAAGCATTGGATTTTTCATGGAGAATCCATTAAAAGAACATTGGTGCAAATCGACCAAACCATGAGAACTTCTCCGTCAATTTGTACGTTGTCACAAGATAACGAAGCCGATTTAAGAGATCTCATAACGGATGCTCTAGGTATCAACATCCCAACTCTTAATGAGAGTTTTGATGGAGTTTCAAGCGGGTTTCAGAATAATGGTCGGGAGTATGATGTTAATGAGGCCCAAAGGACTGCAGAAAGAGCAAATACTCTTCTAGATGATTGTGATATTCCACTGTATCCCGGTTGTGTCAAGTTCTCATGCGGCTCATTCCTACTTCGGCTTTACCACTTCAAAGCACTTTTTGGATGGTCAGCAAAATCTTTGGCATGCTTATTGGAGTTTTTAAATGAGACATTTCCAGATGGAAACACAATCCTGACTACATACTATGAAGCAAAGAATAAGACTTCTGCACTAAATCTTGGGTACGTGAAGATTGATGCATGCCCAAATGATTGTATGTTATATTAGGGCGATGCTAGTAAAAAGATCAGTTGTGATGTTTGTAAAAGCTCAAGGTGGCAATCTTCTAATAAGTTGGATGCAGATGAACAAGTTGATGGTAGTTGTCGCCGTTCTAAGCCTGCCAAGGTATTACGGTACTTTCCTTTGATTCCTAGACTTAAAAGATTATTTCAATCTTCCAAGACATCACAATCCATGAGATGGCATAAAGAAAGACGAACCAAAGATGGTATATTGAGACATCTAGCCGATGGTTTTGTCTGGGATGCGTTTGATAAGAGGTTCCCTGATTTTGCATCTGATCCTCGCAATGTTAGGCTAGGTTTGGCTAGCGACGGATTCAATCCATTTCGAACAATGAGTACAAGTCACAGTACATGGCCCATACTTCTTATTCCTTATAATTTGGAACCTTGGGCATGCATGAAACAATCATCACTGATACTCTTAATGGTTATCCCTGGTGAAAAAGGACCTGGCAATGACATTAATGTCTAAATCCAGCCTCTAATTAAAGAGTTGAAGCAATTGTGGACAGGAGTTGATGCTTCTGATTCATCAGCTTCCGAATCTTTCACTTTACGGGCTTGTCTTCTTTGGACAATCAATGATTTCCCAGCTTACGCCAATCTTTCAGGGTGGAGTACAAAAGGTCGGGTTGCTTGCCCAATATGTGCTAAAAAAATTGAATCTCAATGGCTACAGTATGGTCAGAAGTTCTGTTATATGGGTCATCGTCGATGGTTATCAGCTGAACACCCATTTTGAAAATAGAGTCGTGAATTTGATGGCACTATAGAGTATGGGGTAGCTCATATACCACAATCTGGGGAAGATATCTTAAGGGAAGTTGAAGGTGTAAATTTCATTTACGGAAAAGCTCGAAAGAGGGATAGAGAAGAACTAGATGAAGGGTTGATAGAACTTGATGTAGACGAGGGGTGTGATTTGGTTAACAACTTTGAAGAATTGGTAGAGAGAGATGAAACAAATCTTATAAATCAAGACAGGACTTTATGGAAGAAGAGGAGTATATTTTTCGACTTGCCTTATTGGCGTTACAATCTATTTCGACATAACTTGGATGTCATGCACATCGAGAAGACCGTATGTGACAATATCGTTGGCACCCTTCTTAATCTCTCACACGGTGGTAAAGATAATATCAAGGAACGCAAGGACCTACAAGATTTGGGCATTAGAAGTTATCTTCATCCAAAAATGAGAAATGGGAAAGAGTATCTTCCGCAAGCATGTTACACTCTTGCATCAAAGGAAAGAGATATTTTTCTTTCCATTTTGAAGAACTTGAAGGTACCAAATGGTTATGCATCAAACATATCTCGATGCGTGAATTTGAAAGAGCACAAGTTGAGCAGCCTTAAAAGTCATGACGGTCACATTCTTATGCAAGATTTTCTTCCTATATGCTTAAGAGGAGTTGTAGAAAAGAAGGTGCTAAGTGTTATTACAAATCTATCAGATTTCTTTAAGAGATTATGTGCAAAAAGTCTTGATCCACAAGAAGTTGATCAACTTTAAGTACAAGTCGTATTAACACTTTGTGAAATGGAGAAAATATTTCCTCCAAGTTTTTTCACAATTATGATTCGTTTAATTATTCATTTTTTGATGGAGGCTAAGCTTGGTGGACCTGTTCAATACAGGTGGATGTACCCGATTGAAAGGTATATGAAATATACCAATAAAATTTCACAATATTTTATTTTTATTATTTTAATATAGAATATAATAAGTATGTAAAAATAAATGTATGTGATGTAGGTATCTTATGGGATTGAAAGCTTTGGTGCAAAATAGAGCTTATCCCGAAGGTTTTATTGCTGAAGGGTACATAGTTTCAGAATGTCTTACATTTTGCTTCCGTTATTTTTCTGATGTTGAGACTATATTTTCTCATCCTCCAAGGCATGATGGAAATATTCAAAAACGGTACATTTTCTCTTCTGGAGGGCGTTCAATTGGCACCCAGAACACAAAGATATTGGACATGCGATCTCTTGCACAAGCAAACCGCTATGTTTTATTGCATAGCGATATGTTATCACCATATCGTCAGTGAGTTTCCTAAAAAAAATCCTGTCATTCGATTCTTTTTTCTTAACCAATAGACAAATAAAGTTATCACATAATTTGTATACATTTTGACAACATTTTTTCGCAAATTACTGAATATATTATTGGGAATTTTTAGAGTCTGAGCGAGCTATTTATGGTGGCATTCAAATTAGTAAACGCACAGAGGAGAAATGGTTGGTTGAAAAGTTCCCAAGATGGCTTGCGAAACAGGTAAATTGTCACTATTAAAATAATTTATTCAAATATCTATGTAATGAAAGAACATTGTAGAAATTTGATCATAGAATAAGAGTTAATTGATTTCCTACTATATTGTTAGATTCCAAATATGGAAGTTGAACAAGTTGATGCTGATGTAATTGCTCTTGCTCGAGGACCGCATAAGGTGGTTTCCACATATGATGGACTTATAATTAATGGTTTTAGGGTCCATACTAAAAAAATTGAGCAACATTGTAAGACTGAAAACAGTGGCGTGATGGTTTTTGCTAACGGGGAAACTATTATGGCAATTGCATTGAAATTATCGAGTTAAACTATTATGAAAGGTTTTGGGTTATTATGCTTAGATGTGATTGGGTGAATATTAAATCTCTTAGGAGTATGAAGAAGGATGCTAATAGTTTTATTATGATGAAATTTTCTGAGCTTATCCATATAGGGAATCGTGATTCGGACGATCCGTACATACTGGCTTCTCAAGCAAAACAAGTATTTTATGTTGAGGATGGCAAGAGTGAAGGATGGCTCCATTTTATCGGAGTAAAGCCAAGAGATTTGTTCAATCTAGGCGTTGAAAACCCCTGTAGAAGACGATGAATATCCGCAGTGTAATAATCATATTGTAACTTAATAATTTTAGTTTTAATTTGAACAGGAATGATGTTTTAAAGTGCAAAGATTTAGTGTAATTGACATTTTTAATGCAGTATAGCAGAATGAATTTCCCCTATTTCTCCTTTTTTCTATTTTTCTTTATGTATAAATTTTTAGAGTTCAATTTGCTGTTTTATTCAACCTGTTAATTCTAAAAAAACAGTTGACTTTTAAAGTTTCATTCTTCTTTCATCTTGGTTCTGGTTAATCTGCTTTGCTCCATCTTACTCATAGGGGTAATTTCTATAATGATTTAGCAAGTCTGCATAATTTTTTTGATTGTTCTTGACGCAACTGAATCAATCGGCTCTTCATTGTATGCATGGTGGATTGGTATATATATTGACTAAGTTAGATTTTTTACAAATTCACAAGCATGTTTTTCCTCCTTGTGTTACATTTTAATGGTTAATACTTGAACTGTGCTATGAGAAATATCAGGTGGTAGAAGGGAGGCACTTGAATCTGGAAGAACTCATGTGGATAGGCCCAAAGGTAGGCACCAAGCAACCGTAATTTGGTTACATGGCCTTCGTGATAATGCTTCAAAGTATTGCTTTTTAAAATTCCTACTTTTAGTTTTTGGGAAATAAATTTAACTTTACTTTCTTAACATCAGTAATTTAACTTATTTTCTCTTAGGAAAATAAAACAATATAATTTTCAAATTTCTCATTTCTCCTAAAGTGTCAAATACAAAAGGAAGAAATATTATATATGTATATTCTATTTGGTAGGTGTATGCATGTCTAACTCTTCCCTTCCCTGAGCAGATTTAGCTTGCCTTTGATTCTTTTTAAAACTCAAGTATAGATTTTGATGAGACTCCATTATTCCGGCCATAACCCACCTAAAAGTTTCTAACGATTAAAGCTTTAATGAGATAGAGAATGATGTATTATATAATATTATAAACTGAATTAGCAATAGTTTTTGATGTGTTATTTATCTAATTTATTTATTTAATTTTGGTTCACATCCCATTGATGTGCATCAAATGTTGTTGATATAAAGAAACGAATAAATCAAATATCTTAAAGCCATCTTCTTCCTTGTAAGAAAGAAACATTAAAGAAATCAAATACTTCACAACTAGGGTACATAGTAAATTTTGATATGGTATTTTGATTTTTTTAAGTATAAATTTAATTTATTTATGTGAGGTACATATTACTAATCATATTATAATTTGTTTAAGTTTGATGTGTTATTTATTAATTTTAATTTATTTATAAAATTTAATTTTTTGGTTATTATTTTGAAAATTGAATAGAATATAAATTTATGTAAATATTCAAATATTTGCTTCCCTTTTGTTGTTTTGCTGGATATTTCCTTGGGCTGTTTTTTTTGGGCTTTTTTTTTCAAATATGCAAATTTATTTGCCGTTTTTACTTTTTTTTTTGTTTTAATAGAATGCAGTACAGATTCTCCATCTTTTGACAAATCCTAAAATCTAAAATAAAAAGTAAGTCTTGCTCAGTTTACAGTAGGTTTCAAGTTTCCCGGGAGTAGGAAGTTTAAAATCCATATTTTCCCAGTTTTTCCTCATTCTCAAAACTTATGATTTTCTTTTCAATGTTGTGCTGGGTGCTTTATCGTTAACTATCACCTGTTTGTTTTCTAGGAAAATGATTGGCAAAAGGCGAACATTAAAAGGTGTATGATTCTCTTCGAGGGGTTCTTCGACAGGTTCGAACGCATTGGGAAGTGCTGCTACCGATAGTCAAAGCACGGGAGATGAAACTCCAACTCAATCAGTAAAGGGAGTACCTGCAACTCTGGCTGGTACATCCATTGGCTTCTGTTTGTTTTCTAGTTTTCATTTTGTTCACAATATACAAAGAAACAGGTAAATTTCGGCTTTAACTTTGTGTTTGGTTTTTTTCCCCACTGATCTTTCTATTTGTTTTTTTGTTTTCTAGTTTACTTGCAATTACTGTTTTTATTCAAATATCTAATGAAATTTGAGCTTTACTAATTTTATTTGATTCTGATATATATTTTCCCTAGGTATAACAAAAGTGCAAAACTGTTATAAATTTTGAAAATTTCAATCTTTAAACTAAAAGTGTTTTTTGTTTTTCTTCATTTATCTTCCTAGAAAGTGCAAAATTTTAAATCATAATAATTTAAGTCGGTAATTTTACTTTTTAAAGTGTTTTTAAAGCATTTGCTATTTAGAATAAGATAATATTACAAATATTTGATACTTTGATGTCTATGCATTAGTTAATATTTGATGTATGAATTATATATAAAGCAGAGTGAGTTCAATTTTTGCATGTTCTAATCCGTTCAATACTTTATCCTTGTATTTTGAACCGATTCACTCTCAAGTTTTATTTCTTTAAAGTAATCTGTTGAAATGGATTTATTTTATACACAAATAAAGGATAGAAGAAAATAAAATGTAGTTGATCTTGCAAACATACATATGCGTATATAATTTTCTAGTTTGCAATTAAAACTATATGTTTGATCTTACAATTGAATGTTTTGCTCTGTGCTTCACGTTCGACCAGTTAGTGTTGCATTTTTAACTTCCAAAAACTCCGTTTCATCTTTTCTCTAATTGAAATGTAAATGATAATACTGTAAAAGTAATTCCATTGCATTAAAATAAAAAATGCGACTTATAGTATCGAAGAATTTTACATTCTCGGATATAGAGTTAGAAACCTTATAGTCTAATGGTAACATTTTTATTTGTTAGTTTGGCCTCATCGTAATATCAGCTACGTGAGTAATTTTGTATTTTAAAATACTACATTGGTGGTGGAATTAATGAAATTTCTTAGAACCAAAATAATAGAGGAATGGTGGATACCGAGAGCATAAGTATAAGATATAATTTACAAGCTGTGGTAAAATAAGAAAAGAAAAGGTATAGCTGTTTAAATGTAGATAAAGAGAATAATAAATAAAGAAAAGGTATAGCTGTTTAAATGGTGAGAGCATAATTATAACATGAACGTATTATGTGTTTTTTATGATAAATAAAATCTTTTATTATGCTTTTATATAATTAAGAGTGGTTTTTTTTCTTTTTTTACAGATACACAATTTGCTCCTGTATCGTATTTATTTTTTCACATTGATACATAATTTTTTTTCAATTTTCATATCTAAAATATAATTATTACTTTTGACAGAGGCTACTAAGGGTACTAAGAGAAAGCGAGAGCCTACAAACATGAAAGATATATGGAATCTTCAACATGGAACTCGTATAGTAGTAGATGCCAACCAATATGACCAGCCTATTGGGAAGGAAGCGTCCAAATTGGTTGAATTTCTCGGTGCAATTGCAAGGACTGGTTCCATATGTCCTTTGAATACAAAACATTGGAAACATCTTCCTAAATATATGTGTTGGAAAACATATTGGCAATCGTTCATGTATGTAGTACATAACCATTTTCTAATTTAATGTATTGCAATAATTTTGCATTATTTGAAATTGTATGTAATGAGTACTTGTTACATTATTTTGTTATACGTGAAAAGTTTGATCTCCAAGGTAAGGTGGAGGACTCGGACATCCTCTCACATGTTGGAAAACTTCAGAAGGAGTTTAAATTGACTTTGAAAACTAGATACTACAAAGAGATGGTCCAAGAAGGTCGACCGGTTCAAGAAATATACGAAAACAATCCTCCTAGTGTGCATAATGATCAATGGAAGTGGCTAGTGGAGCGATGGGGAACACCACAAGCTGCGGTATGCACTTTTATTAGATTAAATGTCCTATTTTTCCTACTTCCACTTACGGTATGATCAAAGTAGTGCATAAATGCATGATTTGTTGAATGAGGCATAATAAACTTAGTTTTCCTATTACTCTCATATTTTTTCTTATTAATTTAAACAATAGGCACAATCAGAAAAGGCGAAAGAATTCCGAACAAATGTGCGTTATGCACATACTACTGGTCGTACAGGATATGCAACCCTCAATGCACAGTTTGTAAGTATTACATATTAATAAATATGTAACTTATATTAATTATTCTGTGCTCATTGGTGAATAATGTTAACAACTATTGTTTTGTTGTATAATAGGCTAAGAATGAAGGCCGTAAACCCTCGCATTTGGAGCAGTTTAGATTTCAACATTTGCGCAAAGATGGGAGTGACAAATTGAGCAGTGAGGCAGCACAACAAGTTTATGTAAGAAACAAATGGGTATTATTTATTTATTTATATTTATTTTGACATCAATTTTTTTTTTCAAAATAAATTTTTTTAATTAAAGATAATTGTAGGATGAAGCATGCAAGATGGTTAAAGACTCTATGCCAACACCTGAGAGTTCTTTCACACCTCAAAATAATACTGAATTAGAAAACAAGGTCTATACACAAGTGTTCGGCCCTGAAAAGGATGGAAAAATGTTGGCATATGGACATGGGATGACCAAATCCAGGTTGTTTGGCTATAGGTCAGTTACTTGAGGAAGCCAATCTACATCGTCCATCAGTACAATGATTGAAGAGATGAGCGCTAAACATGTCCAACAAATACAAATAATTCAAGCTGAACAAGCAGTTCGAGAGAAAACTCTACTCGAGGAAGCAGAATCTCGATTTCGTATGGAGGCTGCAGAGTGAGAAGCTCATTTGATAGCTGAGGCAAAAGAAAGATTTATGAAATTAACTGAAATTCAAGAGGTAAAGTTCATGGAAATGTTGGATGCTCGTGACAAAAAGTATAAGGTTCTCATCGATGAGTGCATGGCAAAGGGAATGTCAAGTAAGTATAAGGGTTTTCATAATAAGCATAGTAATTAAGGTGACTATTTTATAACTAGATTGTCAATAAGTTTGTTAATGGTTTAATAGACATTGATTGTTGTAATTGAATGCTATGTTCTTATTTGATGTCTTCATTGCTTGCTCAACTAATAATTAGTGGATGTACTGATGAAAACTCTTTATTTAGCTTCAATTTATGGTTATTTGGTTAATATTAAAATATTATTCTCATGTGTTCATGTTGTTTCTCATCTAACTTGTATAAATAGAAAATTTACATTGCTATTTTTTTGCAGTTGAATTTCAAAGTAGCGGACTTGATGATAAAGCCTTCAGTTCGGATGATGATGAATGAGGCTTATTGCATATTATGTATTTTATATATATATACGTTATAGTGGTTGATGAATGCAATTGTCTCATAATTTTTTGGTGTCATCGGAATCAAGTTGACAACATGTTGCAGCCTATTGACTGCTTTTATTAGGATTTTGTATAATTTTTTGATGTCATGTGAAATAGGTTGAGAATATGTTCGCAACATGTTGACAACTTCTATTAGGATTTTGTATATAAATTACTAACTGCATTATTCAATGATAATTTTGTATTTATATGATCATTTTATGTTAATTAATTGTTCAATTAATATTGACTCAAACTTTTCCACACCCAATACATACAAATTTGCTCATATTTCACCAAAATAGGCTCTTAAAAATCAGGGAAAACGTTGTAAAAAATAATCATACATGAGGCAAAGATCTATTCCAACATTTTCAAGTTGCATTGGAAAAGGTCTATCCCAACCTTTTTAGGTTTGTTGTAAACAGGTCTATTTCAGCATTTTTAACGTTGTCTTAGATAGGTCAATCCCAACCTTTGCTAAAAGTCGCCTTAGATAAGATAAATACCAACGTTTTTAAGGTTACCTTAGAAGAATCTATCGCAACCTTTTTAGCGTTGCTTTAAACAAGTATATCCCAACCTTTTTTTAAGGTTGCCTTAGACAATGTCTATTCTAACATTTTTAAAAGGTTGCCTTAAACATGTCTATCCCAACCTTTCCTAAAGGTTTCCTTAGACAAGATCTATCCCAACTTTTTTAAAAAGTTGCTTTAGATAAGGTTTATACCAATTTTTTTTTAAGGGTTGCTTTAGACAAGGCCTATCCCAACCTTTTAAAGGTTGCCATAGACGGATCTATCCCAACTATTCTTAAAAGTTGCCTTAGACAAGAACTATACCAACCTTTTTATAGTTGCCTTATACAGGTTTATAACAACATTTTTCAAAGGTTGGTCTTGACTAGGTCTATACCAACCCATTTTAAAGGTCGGCATTGACTAAGACTTTCGCAACTTTTCAATAAGCGTCGGCTTATGTTGACTTATACCGACGCTTTTTCAAAAGTGTCGCGAAGCCTATACCAACTGCACTATTTACAACCTTTTTGGAAGCGTCGGGAGAAGCGTCGCGAAGCCTATGCCAACATTTTTTGCGTCGTCTTAGGTAAAAAAAAGTGTCGTATTAGGGCATTTTTTACATAGTGATAATTTGGTCTTCTTCTTGTTCAGGAGTAAGGCAACTTCATGTCTATTAAACATAATTAATGCAAAGTAACATCATTCAAAATAATAACTAATTAACAGATTTATATACATGTCAATTATTTTGATTATTCGAATATAATGCTAATAAAAAATTTCTAGCATTTGTAAAAATTGAAAAAATTGATATATTATAATTTTTTTTGATATTTTTCATGTCTATATATTTCATGTTCGAAGTTCGGGGCCACCACTCCTCTCAACAATGTCATCTATAAAGTTCAAACTTGTGTCCTCCCTTGATAAATTAATATAATTTTTTTAGTTAATTATGGTTAATTCATTACTTTTGTTTCTATATTCAATAAAAATAATGTTTTAAAATAATATCTTATAACTAAAGAAAAACGATTAAAAATTTTAAACTTTAAAATTACAATCAAAGTAAAAATATTATTACATATTTAACTTACATTCTATATTGCGTCTAAGCATGTTTAATATATGAAGAAATCCATAATTAAAATTACTCTAAAATTATCGACAGGAGTTTGGTGTATTAGTCACATACAATGTACTCTAAATGAGAGAATCTACATTTTAATTTTGAAGATGAGATTGTTAGGAGGGGTAACCACAAGCCTTAATTATAAACCGTAAACAGACATGAAAAATAAAAAAAATTATTTATGAGATTATTTTAGATTTATTTAAGTATAAAAAGTAAGTATTGTTGCCTAATTTTTTAATACTTATTTTTCAAGTACAAAAATAAATTATAATTAAACAATATATTTTTTAAAATAATCAAAAGTATTCTCATCCATTTTACTTGTTTGAGTCAAAGATATAATTCAAGTAAAGCACTCATAACAATAACAATTCAAAATTCGAACTTTCATTTCTTTCAATCTTTTGTTATTGACAATATTTATTTATTTATTATTAAGTCTTAATTCACAATTAGACCTTCGAAGTATACTCGTTTTCCCACTTTGATACTTAAATTTTTTTTATCCTCATTTGGTACTAAAGTACTGTAATGCCCCTAGAATCATCATCCTAAATTTTGTAAAGTGTTATATTCAGAAATTGTATGATTGAATTATCGAGTAAATAAAATAAAGTACATCAATGTTAGTACAGGAAGGTATTGGATAATGGAGAAGGTCTAATAATAATAATAATAATAATAATAATAATAATAATAATAATATAGTATTATATTGTGAGATATAAATTTGAGGTATTGACTAGATTGTGAAAAAGTGAAAAGTGATGGGTCAAAGTGTGAATATTCAAAAGTTGAGAGGTTAAAGTGTAAATTTAAAAAGTTGAAAGACTAAAAGTATAAATAACTAGAAGTGAAGAGGACATAAATGAAAATATAAAATTTGTCCAGGGGCAAATGGTCATTTAATCAAAATAATAATAAATAAATAATTTTGAGTAAAATTACCAAAATGTCATTGAATATATGGATGGATTATAACAATTAGATTTGCTTAGCTTGAAATATAAAATATAGGTCATTGAATTGTAATCATGATGTTGGTGATATTTTAAATAATATATTAATAATAAATAAATTAGATATTTTGATAATAAAATGGTGTTATAAAATGAAGGAAAGATGAAAAATTTTCTTCATCCTTCCCTTCCCAACGGGAATGGCAAATGAAAGAGGAAAAACATTTCACTCTTTTACGATTTGGTCCTTATTTAATTCCACTATTTCGTCCCAAAATCATGAGAATTTCTATGAGCATAAAAAAGGAAAATGGTAGTAAAGATCTTAGAGAGTATGTTCATCAACTTAGAAGTAATAAACTAGTAGATGGAAGTGAAGAAAGAGGATATGATGAAGTTGAGAAAGAAATGGAAGAGAAGCAAAAGAGAAGATATTCTTGTCAAAAGATGTAAGATTTCAAATTAACCTTACTTGTATTCCAATGAGTTAAGTTCACTAGAGATAATATGTTTATTTTATTTTATACAGTAGAGAAAAAAAGTATTGATGAAGTATGACATAAAGATACACCAAGTTTTTAAGTGAGTGAATATGATTTATAATTATGACAAATATTAAGGTAAAGAAATGAATATGTTATCAACATAAAAATATAAGTGATTATTTTGATGGTAAATAAAAGTATAATAAATATATGTGATTAGATGAAAGTTAGTGAAAAAGAACCAATGGGAAAAAAAACATTTCTACTAAAAGAGTTTTTGGACAATAAAAGTAACTGAACTTTTAAAATTCACCAAAAATTGTAAAAATTGAATTAGATGTTGAATAAAATATTGAATTAAAGCCTATTAAGGTTAGTTTTGCATAGAAGAAACAGTGTAAGTAATGGAATTGTAGATTATGATGTATATAATTTTTATGAGACAATGTTAGAATTGTTTTTTAACTTTAAAAAATCACTATAAATTGTACAAAAAATTTTAAGATATGAAATTTATATTAATAAAATATTAGTGAGTCTATTTTCAAGGAAAACAAACGAAAACATAATATGAGTTTTGTACTGAAAGATAATAATTTTTCAGTGAAGAAGGATAGAAATGTCTAGCAGTAGAATAGGGAGAGATTAAAGAATTTACTGTATTAATTGGCTTATGTGGAAATTTCTAATTTCAAATACAAGCAGATCCTAAATTCAAATTCTTTAGTTCAAGATATAAATAATTTAGTGACCATGGCACAAATTGACAGCTTTGATATGAACACATAAGTAAATAATGAAATTATAGTTAATGTTTCATATAAGCATGTCATACTAAAAGCTAAATATTATAACAAATGTACATAAAGGATATGGAGGAGAGGGAAAAAATAGTAGATGAATTTGAAATGTTACAAAATAGTTATAAATGATGGAATGATTAATACATGTGAGAATGTTTAAACGAATTGATAAAATAATAAGTGAATAATTGTTAATTGATGTGATTTTGGAATCTTGGCTAAAATTTTATGAAGAATTAAATTAATTGACACAATTTAGAAATATACATAAAGTGAGTAAACTACTTTAGAAAGTGCAAGTCCTCCAATGGACTTATTTGTAAAACTTTAATAATTGTGTTAATTTTATAAATTTTGTTATATTTGATTGAATATCATGTTTTAATGGGCTCTTTAACTCATAGATAATTATGTCATAAATTTAATTACTACTAAAATGAGTAAAATAAGATTTAATAATAAAATAATATGATAAATCAATCTAAAATTTCTATAATTGATTCGACAACGAATGTGACATCCCGACACCTAGACCTGACATCGGGTTTGGTATGAGGATGTTACTAGTATCATTCCATTATATATTTTGGGACAACTTTTTTAACCTCATTTAAAAAAAATGGCCAAGAAAAACTTACCACATAGCATTTTTAATTAAAAATATATTTGTATCATATCTTCATATATCAATTTTAAAAATAAAAATAAAAATAAAGTATAAAAATTATAAATTATAAAATAAAAATTATTAATTCCATAAAATAATTAAATGTTTTTAACCAAAAAGAACGTAACAAATTTTTGGGTGTTCTTAATCATGTTGATCATTTTCTTCATGTGAGAAAAGAGAAGAGTTAGGTTGTTAAATAGTTTAAAATCTCCTTCAATTATTATTTTTAATAATATTTACTTTAATTAATTTAAATTTCAAATAATCTTTCTGTTAAAATTTTAAACTAAAACACAAACTAAACTCAACAAATTTTCAGATTCTAGTGTCAACAGTCATTGCCAACCACCGCTCACTGGCAGTCGTCTGAGTCCAAATTTCATCATTATCTTGTTTGTGATCCCCTCTTTTCATTTCTAACATTTATTATTTTTCAAAAGAACACTAGATTTTTGTAAATCTACAAATAAATCTCAAAAGTTCAACACTAAATCTAGATGCTTTTCATGATCAAATTGTCTTTAAATTTTAGTATATTCTTCCCATCTTTATAAACTTCTCTTTCACCGTTTAGATTGACCAAACAATATCCCAAAAAAATAATTCTTGCTTTGATTGAAATTTTAGTTGATGATTTTTTGTGTCTTTTTTTTGGGTGCATAGTGATAATAATTATGATATGAATATGCATGTGGTAATCGAGAGAAATATTTTAGCCATGGTTGTTTGTATTGGGAAGAAACATTGAGTGGATAAGAAGATTGAGGAGAGGAGAGAGAGAGAGGAAGAGAAAACTTGAGAAACAAATTAATTAAAAAATATTTTTTTATTAATTAAATTTAGCTTAATTCATGATTTGACCTTTAAAGTATACACATTTTCTCATTTTAGTATCTAAATTTAGCTTAATTCACGATTTGATCTTTAAGGTATACACATTTTCTCATTTTGGTAACTACTTTTTTTTGGTGTAATTTGGTACCTAAAGTATGTAGTTTTTATGTTTTTAATCTATTTTGTAACACACGATAAAAAATTTATTTGACAACTTTAGCCAATGAAAAAGCGCCACATGACATGTTTTGGCCAATTGAAAAGAGTCATATGACATTCTCTTATAAAATATATAAATTTTCTTTTATTAAATATATAAACCTTAAAATTTATGAAAATGGAAAATATATAGAATTTTAGAAAAATATAGATAAATAATAAAAATGAATATATATATATATATGGAGTGTTTGGTAAACAGAGTTTTTGGTCTTTTTTAACTTATTTGGGCACAAGTGGAGGATCGATAGTCAAACTCTCTAATTATAGTGTTTGATTAATGAAGGTTTGCAAGAGCTTCTGAGCTAAAACCACCAAAATAAAAAATTACAGGGATGGATGACTTTTTTCACAAACTAATTTGGGATTGAGATATGTGAAATGACATATCTCACCATGCTTGCTAAAAAATTACTCCCTTCGCCACATGCTTACTCAAAAATTACCCCATTTTTCACATGTATCTATTTCTTGAATATTTATATACTCTTAATTTATTTTCAATTTACTTGTGTAGAATGATTTATTATGCAACTTTATATTAATTGAAATATGCTACTTGACAAATTTATTTAAAGTGTGACATAATTATCACTAATTCACATATTAAGAATATGACATAATTATCATTAAGAATATAATTTACAATTATATTAATACATTATTAATATTTATAAATTTTCGTAAGATTAATATTTACAAGATATAAAGCCCATTGTATGGTATTTTTTTTTATTAATGTCAATTAATTTTTTAGATTAAAAATCATAACAGATGGATAGTTTAGGAAACAAATTTAAAAAAAAATAAATACAAAAAAAAACTCCAAAATCAAAATATTGAATTAAACTTATGATTAAATCGAAAGTATCCACCCCGGTGATCATAACTAGTACCCTCGATGTGGCTTTAAAGACACCAATCTTTAACCTATACCCATAAACATCGATTGAGCGGAATCTTCTCTTTTTATGCTTATTAATGATCACCATATTTTTTGTTTAGTTTTCGAAATTATGAGCCTAAATAACATTGATGTTTTTCCCTCCACACACCAATTTCTTCTTCTTTTTTCCTTCACATATTCCTGGAAATACTTTCATTGTCAATTTTCCAGATTTGTTTATGGCTTCCAAAAGTCTATATAAACGCTTTCACCCTCCTCCAGTTTCTTCATTTTGTCAATGAAACAAAAAGAAAATCGAGTGAAAAATGAAAAAAGAAAGAGAGAATTTTCTTTCTCGTTTAGAAGTAAATAATAATCTTCATAGTTATGGCGGCTTCGGTCGGTAATCGACAATTCACGGGGCTTGAACCAGCTTTGAACGGCGTTTACACTCCCTTGAAGCCCCATCCAACCCATACCCATCGCCATATGCACCGTGTTTTCGTCGACCATGATTATGAATCCTCCAACGAAGATGAAGATAACGTGATCGAAAATTACAAAGCCATGATCATCAAATCCAACAGCGAGGTTGAACCGTCGATCTTGGACCCTCGAGACGAAGCAACCGCTGATAATTGGATCGAGCGGAACCCTTCCCTGGTCCGTCTTACAGGGAAACACCCTTTCAACTCTGAACCCCCTTTGAACCGCCTCATGCAGCATGGTTTCATCACTCCGGTTCCTCTTCACTACGTTCGTAACCACGGTGCGGTCCCCAAAGCTTCGTGGGATGACTGGACCGTTGAAATAACCGGTTTAGTTAAAAGGCCGATAAAGTTGACCATGGACCAATTGGTGAACGAGTTTCAAAGCCGTGAGTTCCCGGTTACCTTGGTTTGCGCCGCGAACCGTCGTAAAGAACAAAACATGATCAAACCAACGGTGGGTTTCAATTGGGGAGCTGCGGGGATTTCAACTTCGCTGTGGAGGGGTGTACCATTGTGTGACATGCTCAAAAGATGTGGGATCTATAGCAAGAAACATGGCGCCCTCAATGTGTGTTTCGAAGGGGCTGAGCATTTGCCTGGCGGCGGTGGGTGCAAGTACGGAACCCGCATCAAGAAGGAGATCGCCATGGACCCATCTCGGGATATTATCTTAGCTTACATGCAAAACGGCGAACTTTTAACCCCGGACCATGGCTTCCCTGTTCGGATCATCATACCAGGGTTCAACGGCGGTAGAATGGTGAAATGGTTGAAACGAATCATCGTTACAACGAAAGAATCCGATAGTTTTTATTACTATAGAGATAACAAGGTCTTTCCTTCCCATGTTGATTTACAGCTAGCCAACGCTGAAGGTATGTTTTATTTTGCATAAGAAATTCGATGACAGTGTTTTGATAATGAAACATGAAGATGTAATGTTTGCAGGTTAATGGTATAATCCGGAATGGGCCATCGATGAGCTAAACATCAACTCGGTGATAATGAGGCCTTGTCATAAAGAGATCTTGCCAATCAACTCGTGGATAACTCGGAGGCCGTACACTTTGAGGGGCTATGCATATTCGGCTGAGTTTTAAAATAAAAAAAAAAACTTTGTTTTACAAAAGTGAATCTTTTGGTCTTTTTCTTCCTATTGGATTCCAAAAGTCTCCGCATGGTTTGCTTTTAACTAAGGTCCATGCTCCTCTGAAAAACTGGACTAGATTTAAGGTTGTCTTGTAATAAATGACTCTCGACATATATATTTTCAGTAATTAAAAAAGAAAAATGATTTGATCAATACCTTTGGAAATTTGTGTAGTGACTGCAAGTTTAGGGAAATGAGAATCAGGCTTTTATATTCTATTTTTGCTGTTTTATTTTGGTGATAACAGGTGGTGGGAAAAAAGTAAAACGTGTGGAGGTAACAATGGACGGTGGTGAAACCTGGCAGGTTTGCACGGTGGACCACGCTGAAAAGCCGAACAAATACGGTAAATTCTGGTGCTGGTGCTTCTGGTCTCTTGATGTTGAAGTGCTTGACCTTTTGGGAGCCAAAGAGATAGCGGTGCGAGCCTGGGACGAGACCTTTAACACCCAGCCCGAAAAGCTCATTTGGAATCTTTTGGTAAGTAAAAGTACCTACACTACACTTTGTTAAATTGTTTTTGTTTTTAGGAAAATTTAACTAATAACTACACTACACTACACTACACTACACTACACTACACGTGCTAACAGATATTTCAGTTTAAACAGGATGAGTATTTTTCTTTGAGAAATTTTAAAAATTTGTTGAATTTTTAAATATATTTTTTTAATTTTTATAAATTATACTTAAATGTTCACGTTAATATAATTCAAATTTTAATAATTTAAATCAGGGATTAAAATAGCAGTCGGGTAGCGGAATAACGACCGCTACATAACGGTAGAGTCACCGTCCGAAATTGCTACTGCTGAAAATAGCGGTGCAAAGCGGAGTCACACCAATAGCGGTGGATCGCGGCAGTGATTTAACGAGTAATGGCCAATTGTAGAAATAATGGGCCGCTATTCCCGTTATTTTTCCACTATTCCCATTGATATTTATTTTTTTACTTTGTTAGTAGTTATTAGTTGTGTGAATTTTTAAAAAAATTTACGACTGCGATACCCACAGTGACCCCAATAGCATTCGTTATGTCTACAACCGCGATAAACGCAACATGACCCAAAACGCGGCCGTAACAGCAATTTAAATGGTAGTTTTTTTTTTAAAGAAAGCAATAGTTTTTTTGTTTAAAAGAAAGAAATTTGATCTAAGTTTTAAAAATTTAATAACAGAGTGATAAAAAAACTGACAAAATACGAACTAAATTTTGTGTTTAGCCAAAAATAAAATTCTTGTTGTCTATCCCCGCTAATGGAGTTAATGGGTTTAATCATATGTAATAGGGAATGATGAACAACTGCTGGTTCCGTGTAAAAGCAAGTGAAAACGGGATGGTTTTCGAGCATCCGACTTTGCCAGGCAACCAATCTGGTGGATGGATGGCTGAGGAACGACACCCGGAAAACCCGACCATAAAGAGGAGTGTCTCTACTCCTTTCATGAACACTGCCACCAGAATTTCGATGTCTGAGGTCAAGAAACACAACTCTGTTGATTCCGCTTGGATCGTCGTCCGTGGTCACATCTATGATTGCACTCGTTTCCTCAAGGATCACCCTGGTGGCATGAGCAGTATTCTCATCAACGCCGGAACCGACTGCACTGACGAGTTCGACACCATTCACTCTGACAAAGCCAAGAATATGCTAGAAGATTATCGAATTAGTGAGCTGATCACGACGGGTTATGTTTCCGACTCGGCGGCATCCTCGCCTAATACTTCCGTGCATGGAGCATCGAACATTAGCTTTTTAGGTCCCATTAAAGAAATTGCAGCCACAAGACCCGTGGCGCTTGTTCCACCTGAGAAAATACCATGCAAACTTGTCGATAAAATATCCATCTCTGACGATGTTCGTCGATTCCAATTCGCGTTACCGTCGGAAGATCAAGTGCTCGGGTTACCCGTAGGGATGCACATATTTTTGTGTGCCACCATTGATGATAAGCTTTGCATGAGAGCCTACACCCCAACCAGCAGCATTGATGAAGTTGGCCACATTGATCTACTTGTCAAGATTTACTTCAAAGGGGTGCATCCGAAATTCCCTAACGGCGGGCTCATGTCACAATATTTGGATTCTCTCCCACTGGGTTCATCACTAGAGGTGAAGGGTTCTATGGGTCACATCCAATACACCGGTCGAGGCAACTTTTTGGTTCACGGCAAACCTAAGTTTGCCAAGAAACTAGCAATGTTTGCCGGTGGGACGGGGATCACCCCAATTTATCAAGTCATCCAAGCTATTTTAAAGGACCCCAAGGACGAGACCGAGATGTATATGGTGTACGCGAACCGAACTGAGGACAACATTTTGCTGAAAGACGAGCTCGACGATTGGGCTAAGAAGCATGATCAGTTGAAAGTATGGTACGTGAAGTATCTCGTGCAAGAATCTATAAGGGAAGGAGGGCAATATAGCACAGGTTTCATCTCGGATAGTGTGCTGAGGGATCACATCCCAGAGGGCTCCAGCAATACTCTCGCGTTGGCTTGTGGGCCACCGCAGATGATCCAGTTCACCGTGCAGCAGAACTTAGAGAAGATGAACTATGACATTAAGGATTCTTTGTTAATATTTTAAAGAAAATTTCCCTTAGATTAATAAGGTTGTTGGGGAAATGATGTACGGAGAGAAATCAAAGGTGGTGTTGTTTGAGAGAAGGAAAAAAAAGTCTACTTATATCAAGTTCTATATATAAATATAGTTTCCAAAAAATTCCAAAATCTTGGCCAAAATGTCTAACCCAATATCCAATATTTAAGTACTAATTACTTTACAGCGTCAACTAGTTTTTTCTTTACCTCGTGTGAACAGGTTAAATGTATAATTTTTTTTATTTTTTTATTGTAATCAATATATCCACAGTTGACAATAATGACTAATTCAATGCTCTTCAAAAAGATAAATTATTGGCGATTAAATGTGTTTCATTTCCATGAGCGGGGATTGAATCCTCGACCACATAATTAAATAATGAGGTGAGCAACAATCACACCATATTTCATGAGTTTTTTTTTTTAAATAATGGTTAATATATAAAAAAAATTAGTACAAATTTCTTAAAAACTAGTTAGAAAAATAGTTATTTATGCAAAATCAAGATCAATTTTTTAAAAACTAGATTCAGTAACCTTTTTCCCTTACAAAATTTAAAATTTAATAGCAAGTACATAAAAGTGTATTAATTTTTCCAAGTCAAAACAAGATCGTTATTAAGAAGTTTTGAGCTACCTTCATTAAAATATTTTTATTTCCCAATGTCAAATTTAATATAACTTTCATTTCCTCCATTAAAAACTAGACTCAATAAAATTTTTAACCATGTCAGGCTCTAATTCTAACTAGACCTAATTATGGCCCGGGCTACCTAGCCCAGCCCGAAGGCCCGCCCTATGTGGAAGGTTTTGGGCAAAAATATAGGCCCGAAAAATGAGTTTGGACAAAAAAATAAGGCCTATTTAAAAAATGGGCAGGGCTTCAGGTATGATATTTTTGGCCCGAGCCCGACCCGGCCTGGCTCGAATCCGCTAAAGGACAAAAAAATCTGTTTTTTTAAATACTATTTTCTTGTTGTTTTCTCCCTTTTTTGCTACCATTTTACTATTATGTTGCTACTATTTTATTGTTATTGTTTGGATATTGTATAAAACTTCTTTTATTGTTAATTTTGTTATTATTTTAAAGACATTTCTTAATTTTGATATTATTTTAGAGACATTTGTTTGTTAAGTTACATCTATGTTAGTGTTATTTAAGTATATATATATTTTAAAATTTATTTTCAATTTGTTGGGAAATATTTATTTTGATGTTTTTAATATTTTTGATGTATTATATATTTTTTAAAATTATATAAAAATTAATATGGGCGGGCCAGGTCAGGCCAGGGTTTTAGCATTTTTATTTGGGTCGGGCTTGGACAAAATTTTAGGCTCATTTTTCGGGCTGAGTCGAGCCCAGGCCTAGCAAACGGGCCTAAATTTTTAGTTGAGCCGGTCCGGCCCATGCTCACCTCTACTTCTAACATGATCTTTACAAATTTTGATAAAATTTTAAAATTGCACCACTACTATTTGTTCCGTTAAAAACTAGGCTCAATAAGCTTTTTAATACATGCTCTACTTCTAATATTGTTTCTATGGTAAAATTTTAAAGTTGTGCCACTATTATTGAATTACAACCGACTTATGTTACCCTAACTAAACATGATTATACCAAATAGTCACTCTTATAAAAATTAATTACCAACATCATCATTCACTCGTTTAAAAGTTTAAATTTATTATCATTTGCCACAAATCCTTTATTTTCTTTTTATGAGATTTACTTTCAATTCTTAGTAAGTCAAAATTCAAGACAATGTTTCCTACTTTTCCTCTTCTTAATCAATTCAAACCATGTCAAAATACATATCTAACCTCTCCTTTAGCCACCTCGCTTATAAATTAAATTTTAAAGTTCGCCCTTTTTCCATTAAACCTTTCTATTTAAGATTTTCATAACTCATATTAATTTAAGCTTAAATGTAGTATAAGCTCAATGAAAATTCATACCCTTTCACATTTCAAGTTAGATCCAATACTTTAATTATTTTCTCAACCAATTATCATTTCATATATATAAATATCACACACACACACACACTTACATTATAACAATTATAGTAGTTCTCATTTCCATGTCTACTAGTTTAACTCACATACTTGTTAATGATTTCATTTCTCAAATACATTCAACTCATTAGCCACACACAAATCCTACGCCATTTTGTTACTTCTAAAACACTCAATAAAGGTATTAGACATTCAAGCATAAATATTCCTTTGTAAGATGGAACTTAAGAGAGTGCATACCTTATCAAGCTCAAAATTGATGCTACCCGATAATCTCCATTTTTTGATATCTCCGATCATCTCAACCTCCTTCTTTTCCAAATTGAAACACTTCATACTTGACCTAGACACCTAGTCTGAGCTATAGAATGCCACAACTGTTATCGGAATAACTACAATCACATATACACCATACAACCATTCACACATGCAATTTAATATATTTCACGTTCCTTCTATGTTATATAATCACTTTTGAGTCTCTGACGAGCTTACAAAAGCTCTTCTATTAACCTGAGCTTGAATTAGGACCAAATTGTAAAATTTTTAAAATCTCAAGTGGGCGTCGCAACATCATCAACTTAGTGAGTTATGTCGCGACGTCAAGCATCTCTAAGTCGTGATGCCACTCACTGTTAGAATATGTTGCAATGTCTGGAACTCATGGTCATGACGTTGCCTCTGGTTCTGGCAAAATATGCATTTGGTACCTATTCACTTTTTCCAATCAAAATATTTCATTACACTCATTCATATGCCAATTCCACCTATACCAAAACATGAAAAATCATGTCAAAACAAGTCTATAACATTTGGAATCAACCATTTAACATAACATACAATACATGGTTTTCATTTAAGTTCAATCAAACCATTTACCTACCTAACAATTTCAACTATGTCATTCAAGTTCAACACATACATACCTAAACATTTTGTGCATCAAGAACCTATATGACCTTGTTATGAACCAAAACAACCATACACTAAGTATATTTCAAGCATGGCATTCAATCATACCTTTTCCAACCATACATCAATTTAAATACCCTAATTATTTCATTTTGCAACCTTTAACATACCAATTCATACAAGATTATAATCATTACCCATACTAGCATTAGACATGATCAATATCATGCGTCAACCAAGTCAAAAAGGAATCTTATTACACAAGATCAATCGTGCTCACAATAGTTATATAGCTAACCATCTAAAATTACAATTTGTACACTAAGGTGTCCTTATATACATACCTCAAAATTTGGACTCAAAATGGACATAATTCTATTGTATTTTGATAGTGTTTGGTTCACGTTGATCCGGCTCGACAAGTTCCGTAAGGTGATGATCTAAAATAAAAGAAACAACTAGAGTAAGCATACAAATGCTTATTAAGTTCAAATAGAATTACTATGCTTACCTTGATCACTTAAAAGTATAACAACTACCAATCATTTTGACATGCAATCTGGCTATCCTGGACACATAATGTCATAGCTAGTCACATACCAACATTAACATCCTAATAGGATTGACACACTTACATATCATCAATAACATCACTTAAATCCAAAGTAATTACATGCCACATATAAAGTTATAAACATATACCATTCCATATTCAATACATTTTCAAGCTTTCCTATTTCAATTAAAATAAATATTGCCCGATGGAACTCTAGTAAAACGAACTTGGATACACGAGTAAACTAAGTTGCTCTCTGAGCTGAAATTACATCAAGTTACCCATTTGGGCCAAACCTATGTTATATATTACCTGAGAATCCACGACAAGTGGTAGATCTCGTTATAGTACCTAAGAATCTGCAACAAGTCTAGATCTCACTATATTACTCGAGAATCTACAATAAGGCTAGATCTCGTTATATTACCCGAGAATCTACAAAAAAATGTTAGATCTTGATATAATCTGTAATAATCTTTAATCAAGCGCGCATATGACCCTAGTGGCATGTCAATCATATCCTAAGCTTTTACTAAGTTCACATAGGCTTCAATTACATATACTTCAGTATTATCCTTGCAATAAATCATTCTCATACATTTATACCCTGTAGTTAGTCACATGTTTCAATTCAATCCGTTCTAGCCATATGTGCCAACTACTAGTTTATCAATTTATACTTAAACATACATATCCATTTATATATCAAATTAAATGCAAGTATACATACCACACAAGATGAGCTAGTAAGCTCCATGTAAACTTACCCATTCAAAACACCAACGCGAATGGATTCTTCAAGGATTAATCTGCAATTTTAGATTTTCCCTTATTAGGTCCACTTTGATCTAAATCTTTATTTATAAAAGTATTTTATACAACCAATCAATACCAAACATTTTCATACTATTCCATGATATGCATGATCATATATAAATCTATTTTTTGATTTTCCTAATATTTTACATTTTATTCAATTTGGTCTCTAAACTCGGGATAGGCATAACTTTCGATTCCTAGTTTTGAATTAAAATATGATTTCATATATTCTCATTAAGGACTTTATACTTTTTATTTCTAACATAATTTTATGAAAAGTTTTACATTGATTTAATTTGGTCCCTGATGTAACAAAGTTAATAAACAAGTTAGATTAACTTTACAATCTAAGCCTTTTTAATTCATCAAGAAATCATCAATGAAAACTTCCGAAAACTTTAACAATTTATCAAATTGGTACATTGGCTAGAAAAATCAAGCTCTTATGATCACAAATCTATAAAAATTACAAGAAAATAGCTTGATTTCCATACCTATCTGGTGTGATGTATGCATAATGATAAATTGTATGATATCATTGAGTATCGTATGCATGTTGCAATGGGAAAAATGGTTGGCAATTTAGATGAAGTTAGGATTGGGAAAAATGGTGATTATGTTTGTAACACTCCCACGCCCGAAACCGTCGCCGGAGTCAAGCTTGAGGTGTTACTAAACTTATCTTACCTTTTAAACAACTCTAAACCACTTATTTTAATTTTCGAAATAAACTATTTTTCTGCGTCATGGTTGCTTAAAAATTCATTTCTTGAGTTTCAAAACTCGAAATTAAGGTCCATAATTTTTTCCTGAAAATAGACTCATATATCTATCTACTAATTTTTTTCTAGAATTTTTGACTCAGCTAATTAGTACAGTTTATTAGTTAAAGTTACCCCTATTTCAGAATTCGACTGCACTGGCCTCTACTTACTACGAACCACTTTTCTCTCTGTAAAAAAATCATATGACTATACCGTTTATTTCTATTAAAACTAGATTCAATAAGGATTCTAACCATATAAAGTACACCACCTAATTATTTTTTTAAAATTTATGGTGAATTTCTAAAGTTGGAATAGGGGATCTAGGAATCGCTCTGGCCCTATTTCACCAAAACTCAGATACCTTATAAAATACAAAACCTTTACCTGTTTTGCTTATTCTATATGAAAATAGACACTACGAGCTTTAATTTTATATATTATTCACCATCAACCCATGTCTCTACAATTTCTTGTGATTTTTCAAAATCACATTATTTCTGATACTTGAATCTGTTTTTAAGTTACTTTCACATTTTTCTTAGTTTTCATGTGATAGTTACTACTTAATCATATATACTATTAAACATGTATATCATCAGCCATTCTATTAGTTAATCACTAGCAAGTATTAAGACATCATTCATTGATCATATCATATCAAAAGAACCCAAGTTCCTATACATGCCATACACAAAACGAAACGTCTAACTATACCAATGTGATTTCTTCGATAGTGTGATCGGTTTCTGACGTTTCCTTCGATCCCCGAATGGCTTGATAAAAACTATAAGAAAAAGAAAATAAAGAGAGTAAGCACTAGGCTTAGTAAGCTTACAAGCAAATAAATTACAACATTCAACATAATGAATAAATATACATAATGTCACCTAGCTTCATAAACTTTCTTTACATTCTCATTTTCTACCTTCTTCTTTACTCACTTACCTTCTTTCTTACCTAACCTTTCACTATTCATAAATATAATCTACCTTCCCTTTTTGCTGATAATTCACTGTAATTTAACGTATACAATGACCCGTTGAACCACTCGGAATACTAAGGATACTAGGGTCGTTCCTGCCTATCAATATCCTGCCAATGTCATGTCTTCGACATGGACTTACATGAATTATTCTTGTCTCCAATGCCATATATATATATATCTAATATGGGCTTACATGGCTCATTCCTGTCTCCAAAGCCATATATCTGATATGGACTTACATGGCTCATTTCTGTCCTGTCCTGTCCTGTCAACCCCAATATCCTAACATTCCTAAGGTTCAAACGGGGCTTCCTAATGCTTTTTCTTTGTCACTTTGCCTTTAATTCGACTTTAAATATTCAAAGAAAATAAGTATATAAATGCTGGAAATTGACAATAATAATGTAAAATAAAAGAATATTGCATTTATTTACTGTAAACTTACCTCGATACAAAATGTGACTAAACTTTACAATTTAGTCCTTTACTTTTTCTTTTCCCCGATCTACTCCCGAATTTCGTTCTTCTTGATCTATAATAGCAAATTTAACTTATTTAATATTCACATTTATCAAAACAGTCCTTTACTCAAACTTTGCAAAAATTACATTTTTGCCCCTAAACTTTTGCATATTTACACTTTTGCCCCTAGGCTCGGGAATTAAACTTTATCCCTTATTATTATGTTTTATGACATGCTAATCATTTTTCCCTTCTATGGCAGCATCAAATTCACACTCTAACATGCATTTATGACTATTAGGTATTTTTACCGATTAAGCCATTTTACTCGTTTTTACCTAAAACCGAGTAGCACAAGTTGTCTAACATAATCTAAGACCTCATATTCTATCATAAAACATCAAAATAAACACTTTTCACCTATGGGTATTTTTCCAAATATGAACCCTAACTTAAATTATTGCTAGCATAAGCTTTATCGAACTATCGGGACTCCGAAAACGTAAAGAACATTAAAAACGAGGCTTGGAATCACTTACTATGGAGCTTGAAAATTGAAGAAACCCTAGCTATGGAGACAGCATAAATTCGGCAGCAACTAAAGAAGAGGATAACAAATTTTGTGTTATTTTTCCCTTTTTAATTCATTTAATATCCAAATGTGTAAATTGCCCCTCCTTCCTAAACTTTAAAAAATTTACTTCCATGTCCTAATTTTTGTCCATGAACTTAAAATTGGTAAAATTTTTATTTAAACCCTCCTAATTAATATTCCAAAGCAATTTCATACTAAAAACTTCTAGAATGCAAGTTTTGCAAATTATTCGATTTAGTCCCTAACCTCAACTTAAGCACTTTATTCATAGAATTTCATCACGAAATTTTCACACAATCATGCAATCATATCATGAACCTCAAAATAATAATAAAATAAATTTTTCTACCTCGGATTTGTGGTTTCGCAACCACTATTCCGTTTAGGCCCTATTTCGGGATGTTACAATGTTAGATATCACCATATGATGTTGTTGAGTGCACTCGTGATGAGCAAAGCTTCGGGCTTTACGGAGGCGACACTGCGGTGTTCAAACATCAAGGTTAGGAAAGATGTGAAGGAGGAATGGGAGAAGTAATTGGGAAATTAAAATTTTATTAAGATTTTGCTATCCAGGATTGTTGGGAGCAAACCGCAACAATGGTTATTAAGTGAAATGTAGGGGGGACACTTCGATGTTCAAGCATCAAGGTGAAATGTGAAACAGGTCTTTTGGTATGACACCGTGACAATGGTTATTAGGTTTCATATAACAATATTGCGACGGCGGCGGTAAAGTTCTTCGGGGCAACGCCTTCAAAGGGTTTAAGGTGTAAGATCATAGCTTGGCTATGATGACCAATAAAGTCTGCTGAGACAGTAAACACAGAGTTACACCAGGAAAGTCCATAGATCAATATACCAGTAGAGAATTCATCAAAGGCGATAATAAGAGTGGTTTACAAAACGTCTCAAACCAACAAGGATAAAAAGAGGAAGTGACTCATTAGATAAGGAGGTATACATTTATGTTCAGTCCGAGACCGCCAAGGGAAGTGTGGATCCCACACTGTTTGAAAGGATATGGAATTAAGCTAAACAGTAGGTCAACCACCAAGTAGACGTGAGATTGGGAAAACCTACCAGAGTCTTCTAGAAAGAAAGTTTCAACCCAATGTTGAATGACTACTGGATTCGCCAATGTTAGTGAAGGGTGGGAGTTCGCCAGGACCATGAAAATTGATAATAATTTTGATGATCTACCCTAGGTTGGAGCTGCAAGTCCAATGAAACCTCTATAAGGAAGGTGTGGAAAGAGCGAGTATCGTAAATGTTAAGAAAATGTTAAGTAAATATTGTGTTTTGGCGAAGATCCACATGTCAACAATTATTGAAAAACGATGAGTATCGTTAGTCCAGAGTAATAAATATAAGTACCAGGGATCCTGCCCACCAATGAATGGCTCAGGGTAATTAAGGCACTAGTCTTGCCAACTGAGTTGGCAAATTCTTCTATGAAAACGAGGGAGTTTGATTTTAAGCCAGATGTATTATTTTCTCGAGACCTATACAGATATATATATGCAAGCAATGTGTTGGTCTTACTAAGTTCTTTTGAACTTTTGAAAATGTTGCTTGAATGTAGGATTAAGTAAAGATGTGGGCATCAAGAGGGAGCAAGCCACTTTCCGCCGAAATAAGTGGTGTGCTATAACTACTCACGTATATAGAGGGGCACCCATAGAGGCCTTGCCTTAAGGTTTAAGCCGATTATGTTTGTATTCGAGTATAAATCCAAAGATTGTAAATAAATGTTGGAATTAGGGACGTAAGGATTACCCACGGTTGTGTATGAGAATTGTATTATTTAGACTTTCAAAATTTTGAGTTATTAAAGTATATAATTAAATTTGAAATGAAAGAACCTTTTAAGTCATTGAGTTTGGTGTAGCATCTGGTATTCGGATCTGTCATTTGGGTCGAGTATAGGGTGTTACAAATTGAGTGATATCAGAGCTTCGATTTAATCGATCCTCTAGACGTAAGAGTAACCCCTATATATTTATTACAGTAGATTTGGCTTAGTCCTTCGAGAGTTGTTACGATAAAGTAAGTGTGAAAGTGAATAAATGCAGGTTTGGCGAATTATAATTAGGGGTGAGCAAAATTCAATTCGACTAAAAAAGTTTGAATTTCGAATTAATCAAGTTAATTGAATCAACTCGAATTTTTTTTCGAATTTCGAGTTCAAATCGAGTTGAATTTTCGAATTAGAATAAACCAAATATCAAACCCTTTTACTTTCCTTTCTCTAACCCCCTCAAACCCTTTTACTTTTCCCCAAAAATTATATTTCCCCCAAAACCTTTTTTCCTTTTACTTCTCCCACAAAAAAATTACTTTCCCCATGTTGAATCTAGTGTCTTAAATATAGTATTTTCGTCTAAGTACACTTATAATTTATAAAGTGAAAATTACTTTCAAGAAAAATATTAATCATAAATGTACAGCCCAAATTTTACCCGGGCCCATAAAAAACTAAAAAAATCAATATACAAATAAATCCATTCATCGGCCTAATTTAAACTCAATTTCCAAGGCCCAATATCCAAACCCTAGCCCAAATCACAAACCTAACTAGCCCATAACCTATTTTCAAAAATCACAAACCCTAGCCCCCTAACCTACAGGCGCGCCGCACCCTAGCACCGCACCGCCTACTTCACCGTCACACCATTAGCGCAAGTGGCACACCTGCTCCACTGTTGCCACTGCCGTTTACCTGCAAGAAGAACAAAGCAATCAAGTAGAAAAAACAAGTTGTAAGAATGGCTATATAAAGCCACAAAATCACTTGTATTAGAGGGATTTTGAATACAAAAAAAATCAGAAGAGTGTGAATGCAAAATCAGTGTTTCAAACATATATCTACAATAATAAAAAAAGAAGAAAGTATTGAAGAAAAAAAACAGATTCAATCGCGTCAAGGTCCCATTTCTTTTTCTTTTATTTTCGTCTTTTGATTACACATACATGTTTTCTCTATTTTTTTTTCTTTTAAAAACAGAATATATATATTTACATATAAATATAGCAAAATAAAAATAAAAATTTTACTTTTTTTTCGATCCGGCGCGATGGCGGTGACCGGAGCTCCCACTGGAGATTGGGCTAAGAGAAGGTAGGGGGGGAGAGAGCTTTTCAATTTTTATTTTTTTTTTGAAGGGTGGAATGATTTTTTTTTTTTGTAAAAAACTTGCCTTTTATAAGGGATCAAAACGGCGTCGTTTTGGCCTAAGCTCATGAGCCTTAAAACGACGTCGTTTAGCTTAGGATCCTCGTGTTTTTATTTAAGGGGATATTTGCGATCCCAGCCCCTCCACTCTTTTATAACCTTTCAATTAAATCTTTCGTTATTTCTAATTTTGCCCTGAAATTTTGTTTTGATTTCGTTTTGGTCCCGCGTAAAACGCTGCGTTTAGGGGGGCAGGATATTTTCTCCTTTAATCCCTCCTTGTTATTTGCGCATTCGATGTGGTCCATTTCTTTATTTCTTTATTTCAAATTTGCCCCGAATATTTGTTTTAAATTCAATTTAGTCCTCTTTTTAGCTATTTGGCGATTTTTTTTATTTATTTTTCTTTTACTATTATTTATTATCATTATTATTATTTTCTTTTACCATTCTTATTACTACTTTTGTCATTATTCTATTCACTATTGTTATTGTTATTATTAGCATAGTATTAAACTAATTCATTTTGTATTGTCTTTATTTCACCATATATTATTCTGTTTTTACTTACTATTATTATTATGGTTTTTGTTTTATTACTATTTTCGCTGTTATCATTATTGTTCTTCTTCTTATTCATTGTTATTATTTTACCTTTCGTTACTATTATTATTATCATTATTACTAACTTTATTATTTTTATTTTTTGCTATCGCCATTATATTACTATTATTATTATATACATATATTTTTTATCGTGATTTTAATTTCATATTTCTCATTAACATATATCATATAGTATTTAATTTAAACCGTTTTATATGTAATTCATTTTAAAATTTTCATATATTATTTTAAAGCTCCTTTTATTATTTATTTTAAATTTTTATACATTATTTATTTTAAACCCCCTTTGTTATTTATTTTAACCCGTTTTATTCACTTTAAAATTTTTCATATATTATTTCGTTTCATTCTTTTATGATTATTAATATTGATCTCTTAAATTAGTGTATTATGTGAACATGTCCATTATGTGCTCTAGAAATTATTTGTTAATATATTCATATTGTTGACATTCATTGACCTAGCATTTAATTCATGTATTATTATTTTGCGCTCTATATTCCCTTTTGTTTCATTTCGTTTAAATCACATCGTGTATTAAAGCTCAAATGCATGTATTTAATATAGACCGTTTTATCTTATTTCAAACTAAATAAATATACATTGCTAGATGTTGCACTTTTTGTCATTCAAAAAAGAAATTTAAAAAATAAGGCAATATCTCATTTTCTGGAAATTCGAGAAAACGTGTCCTAACTTACTGGGTTTCAATTTTTCTCGTTTAACCCAAATGACTGAATAACTTTTTGAAATTAAAACGCATGAATTTTGAAAATCAAAAGACAAGCTTATTCTCGAGGTTTTAAAATGTTGTGTCCTAACTTACTGGATGTGACATGTTATTATTTCGGGACAAGAAGGTCTTTAACATTCGTTTCGATTTACGCAAGCAAATTCTTCGTAAAAAAATCAACATTAAAAAAGAGAGGATTGTATTTTTAATTCTTTTCGAGTTTTTAAATTTCGACATTAAGACATTAATTAATCAATTAGGTACCAATTTTGGGCGTTAAGAGGGTGCTGATCCTCCCTCTACATAACCGACTCCCAAACCCGTTTTCTCGAATTTCGTAGACCAAAATTGTTGTTTTAATAAATCGAAATATTTTATTAAAATGACCAAATTTCTAGGTGATCCGATCGCACCTAAGTAAAAAGGATTGGTGGCGACTCCCATATTCGTTTTCGTTTTCAAAACCAAAGTCGACCCCGTTTTTAAAAAAAATGGTTTCGACAATAAACATTAAAGTTAATTTATTGATATTTTAACATAATATTTTAAAAATATATATTTAGTCAATTAAAAAACATTATCATTTTATTAGCAAAATGAGAGATTTTCTTTTTACTGAAAGGAGCAAAATTAGAGATTTGCAAAGGGTAAATTACAAAAATAGTCAGTTTTGTTTGCTCCAGATTACATTTTAGTTACTTATGTTTGAAATGTTACATTTTAGTCACTTACGCTTTCGTTTTGTTATGAAGTGGTCACTCTACCGTTAAGCTCCGTTACCTCCTTAATGACGGCCCTTCGTGGCAGTCTAAATGGTTTTTAAATGCCAACTTGGATGTTACGTGGCAGTCCAAATTAAATTTATTTAATTAAAAACCTAATTTCATCCCAACAATTGGACATCCAAGTTGGCATTTAGAACCCATTTGGACTACCACGTAGGACTGCCGTTAGGGAGGTAACGAAGTTTAACGGTAGAGTGACCACTTCGTAACAAAACGATAACGTAAGTGACTAAAACGTAACATTTCAAATATAAGTGACTAAAATGTAATATGAAGCAAACAAAAGTGACTATTTTTACAATTTATCCGATTTGTAAACCATTACTTTCCATATTAAAATTAATTTAGCAAAGGCTTAGTTTTTATCCGGGCACACCATTTAAAAATTTAATCTATCGTGAAACAATACATAGTACCATAAATCTATCAATTTAAACCATTACGTTTTCATTCAGGCAAAAACCATCAGAGTAATTTAAATGAAACTATTTATTAATAATATTAAGAAGTTATTCACTATGCCAATTGAGTATTAGTTCAATTAGTACAAATATTATTATCGATGTAAAAAGACAAGGGTTTGAATGTGTTGAAGCGCATTATCCTCATATTTATGGGTTGGGGAGGGGCTATAGGTAATTCTAAGCATTATGTAAAAAAGACTCAGATATGATCAGAACCTATAATAAAATTATTCAAAAAAAAAGTTATCGACTATTCATTCATATATATATATATACACACTATGGTAATATGAGGTTAAAAAAAATTAATAATCATATTCACATAATATTTTTTTTGACACATCACACTCTACATTTGAAGCACTTATTTATAATTTTGGTAAATTATTCTTTTATTCATTCCTTTTTTCTAAATTATTCCATTGCTTTTTGTTTAAAATTTTCTTTATAATTTTATATGTTAAATATAAAGTTGATTTTAAATAAATTAACCCTTTTTTTGATATTTTACTTAATTGAATTAAATTTTAATGTTATAATATTAAAATTAATTAATACTAAATTGTTAAATTTAAAGTACAGTTTTTTTTTAAAAAACACCTATTAATAACATTTATCAAATTAAATTTATATTTTTTAAATATAATAAAATTTAATTACATTCGTTAATTAAAGTAGAGTAAAAATAAGTATAAAATTAAAAAAAAATCAAATTTTAACAATTTTAACATTAAAATAAATAACATATAAGAAATTATTAATAATACTATTTAAATTATAATATATTAATGTTAATATTCAATCAATGATGATTTATTTTATTATTTTAATATTAAATATTTTTAAAATTAAATAATTTTAATATAACTAATTCTAAATTCGTTAAATATTTTTAAAATTTTTATGTAATTACTTTACTTTTTCCATTTATTGATGATATTTTAAAAAATTCATTAAAATTTTTAAACATAAATCAATGTAATAAATTTAATATATACATCCGATTCATACATCACATAGGAATACAAATTAATTAATACTGAGAGAAGTATTAAGCTAAAGTTGTGAAAAACAAAAATAACTACTGAAATAAATTACTACTTGTGTGAGCAAGTGACCTTGTCAAAATTTTATTTACATCTATTTTTTTTTTAGTGAATTACAGTAACAGGACAAAGCCCAAATAACTAATGCGATTAGTACGATTCAAACCAAGACCACACTTAGAGTGATGAACACCTTTGACCATCAAACCATCACATTAGGTTCTATTTTTACTATCTTTGTGTGAATGTATTACTTTAAATTACATATAAAATTTGTGTTTTCCTCATAAACCATTAATATATATGTACATTTAAGTAGATTTCTAAGATCTATTTTATAACATTTATTTAATTATGATTTAAGTTATTTTAATTACCATTTATTTATAATATAAATTTTCAATCTTTAGTAGATTTCTTAAGATCTATCTCCCATATTCTTCTATAAATATAGATAATTCTATGAATGGAATATACAGAAATATTTAACTTTTCATATTATTTGATGATATTTAATAAATTAAATAATAAGATTGTTTATTAAGAAATAACTTCACTTCAAGAGAAACAAATATCAGGTGTTCACAATTTAGGATTTATAAACTAGACTAGGGACCTATATTAATGGTTAAACTCATACCATTAAGGAAACTTTAGCCTAATCAGTAACTTAGAGTGATTATCTTTTACACTTACACCAGTGTACGTTTAACTTTAATATCACATAAATAAATAATAATTTATCTTATTGGCCATATTAAATTCAAGATTCTCCCACTTCCATCATATGATAACTCCAAAAATTTAAATATTTAATATTTCAATACAAACTTTAATATGTCTATAGAATACTTTTATTTGACTTCCACTCAATTAAAGATTCACTATTCTAATTTGAATATCCTTAATAAAGTGAAAAGTGGGTATAAAAATAATGGTAAAATTGATATATAAAATTTAAGCTTAAAAATCATTACCACTGCTCACAAATAAATGAGATAACGGTCAAGTGAGAAATTAGGATGAAATAATTTCTGTGAAGGAAGTATTTTGAGGATCAATCCTGGAGAGAGATTTTCAATTTTCAGCACGAGAATTCAATCAACTAATATAAATCTAAATTAAATAAGAATAAATTAAACAATTATTAAAAGAGTAAGAATAAAATAAAAAATCAACTAAATAAATAATTAAAGCAAATAATAGAATAACTTATTTAGTAATTAAGTCTGCAAGTAGTAGTGATGAAGTTTATTTTTAGTTAATGGATTTACTCATTTAATTTAATTAATTATTGATAAGCCTAAGGTTCATAACTAAAATGATCTTAAGATGTAAATATTTGCGTTGGTATATGTCTTACAAGTGTTTAAAGAACTCTACTTTTGTATATGTCGTATAGGAATTAATTAAACCTTAAACTATACTACCTAAGTTGGTGAATATATTATAAGCAGCTTTGTTAATTGGTGTGTATCTTAGCAAGTTTATGAAACTATTCAACTAGATTCCTAAGGTTAAGCGAATACTCTTGTTGTTTAACTTTTTTTTAGGTTGTCTTTCAACCTAATTATCACTTAACAATTAATCTCACCATAATCTTAAACTTATCTCTAACCTATATCATTAATAATCCATTAACTTCCTATTTATTTTACCATTACTTAAGTGGTTAGTTCATAATGAGCATCAAAACAACAAACAAGAATAATAAAACAATCATATGACAGTAATTGAAAAAAGATCAAGAGAAAAGCCATCTTATTGAATAGTTGCAGTTCCAATCCCAATATAAGTGTTGCTTCGATGAATATTAGCATTACGACTACAATTACATTGTAAGAAAAACTAAAATAAAACCTGGAAGAAATTGAATAAATAGAAAAACTAATGTTTCTCTCTTTCAACACTCTTAATTGAAACCTAAAGATGACTATTTATAGACTGATGTTGACCCAATTAGGGCTTCGACTTGGGCGTGAAAAAAATGAAATCGAGCACAAAAAGACAACAAAATGGGGCAACACCCATGTATGGTTGAACAACGTTCTATAGGGCATACGGTACTTCGACACTCACGCATTTTCTTCAAAATTCGACTCTCATTTTACTTCTACTCATATTTGAACTCATTCCTCATGCCAAATTGGACCTAAGTAAAGCCAAAAACACTTACTAAAATATCTACAACTTAAAATAATTAAAATTTAATTGAAAACAAGAAAAAAAACATAAATATGATGTCATGCATGAAATATACTCTAATTCTGCAACTAAATATTATATCTTACTTAATAACTCACATAAATCTAAGTGGAAATACACATATATTTATATGATTAGGAGTTATTAATCCTTTCATGTATTACAATGCATGATCATCTCTAAAAGAGTACTTGATGATATAAAACTTATGAATGAATTTTTTAATCATTCAAAGTCCAATTGAGCATCTAAATTTTACGTGCACAAATTGAAACATGTTGATAAATTCTAGATTGTGAATATGACTAACCTTGCCATGTTATAAGAAGTCTCACTTTAATAGACAACATTTAGTTTGATATGATCCACATGATTTTAAATTGTTTATCGATAAAGCCTTAGTTATGGGATTTATAATTGTAACATCTTACATTCTTCAAATTGATGGATTTGGATGCAACCCACTACATTCATTATTGAAGCAACTCAAATAGAATAAAAGCATAACATTGAAGTTAAGATAAACAACCGTGACATATGAATATTGAACAACGCATGAACCCTAAACGGTATGTTATAAGCATGAATAAGACATTGATAAATCTAATATCTTAAAGTTATGTGTATTTTATTCTGGTATGAATTTAGAATTTTATTTTATTTGTTTTTAACTAATTTTATATATTTTTAGTGTTAAATTGGATTTATTTTTTAGTGTTTCTTGTAATAGCCAATTTTGGCCTAAAAGAACCCAAACCAAATAAACAAAAAAAGTCCAATACATGGCCCAAAATTAAAACAAAACCTAATTAAAACCCAATACCCAGATTTTAGCCCAAAATAAACCCAATAACCTAAAACCCTAAAGCCCAAGTCAGCCCACTATCTTAAACTTTTTTTCAGCAGCCACCCTAACCCTAGCCACCAAAGTTCAGCCGCCACTCCCCCCTCTGCCCTTGGCCATCACGCGCGCCACCACCACCGCTTGGGGCACCAACCATCAGCCTTCCACGCGCCTGACACCTGCAAGACGAAACTAGCACGCGAAACACAAGAAACGAAGAAGAAAAAATAGCAGACAAGAAGAAAAAAAACAAAAAACGAATCTATGTAATTCGGTTATAAAAGTCGAAACATCCATTTGTAGTTTTTTTTGGACACGAACATTTAGCAATAAAAATCAAGAGCAAAACAGATAAAAAAGGGTGATTTCCGATTTATTCTCTTTGTTTTCATTTCATTGCTAATCTCTTTTAGTTTCTTTTTATCTTTACTTGCAAATCTATTAAATAAAGTGGGCACGAAAATAAATAAAATGAGGGAGTAGAGGGCCTCACCGGAATCGCTCGGGGCTTCGTCGCCGGAGATCCCTCCTCCGTCGTTGGGGTCGCGTCGTTTAGAGAGGGAGAGACCCTTTCATTTCCACATTGTTTGGCTGAAAACTCGGCCTTCAAAGGGTCCCAAAAAAGGGTTGAAATACCCATTGTTGCGCGTCACCGGCCACCGAAAATGGTGGTGGTACGGTGGGCGGTGAGGGAGCTCGATCGTTGGAAAGACAAAAGGGGAGAGGGTGTTTTGTTTTTTCCTTGGAAAACAAAAGAGAACGGCAGATCAAAAAGAGTGAATGAAATTTGGGTTTTATTTCACCCTTGAAATGACATCGTTTGGGGGTGGGGTCTGTGCACTTTCCCTAAAAGGGAAATTTTTGCGTTTAGTCCTCCTCTCTCGCAACCTCGTTCAATTAACCCCCATTTTCTATCTTCTTTTGTTTTTTTAAATTTGGCCCTCAGATCTTGTTTGGTTTTCGTTTTGATCCCTAATTAACTATCCAATATTTATACTTTTATACCGAATTTTAATTTGTTTTTAGCCATGTCCTAAATCTATTTAATTCATTTATTAACTCTTTTTTTTGTTTCATTTATATGTTATTTCAAATATTTTATATGTTGTTTATTTATATCTATTCTAACTTATTTTAATGTACTATTTATTCAAATTCTTATTATTTATTTTAACTTACTTTATGTATATATGCCACTTTAATCTATTTTATATGTATTATTTATTTCTTTATTCCTTACCCATTATATATATCTATACATATAGTTTATTTCAAGCTTTTTATATCTTTATAATTCTTTAAAAATTATTTTGTTATATATATATATTTCAAATTATTTTATATTTTAAGTTATTGTATATTATATATTTCAAATGACTCTCTTTATATTACCCTTGAACTGTTACTATTATAAAATATAATTATATTGTCTATTTTTAATTCTTTTGCGTATCATATATTTTAAACTTCTTATTAATTATTTTTAAATTAATTTATATATTATTTATTTTAAAATTATTCATATATGTCATTCTTTAATTTGCTTTGTGTATTATAAATTTTAAAACACTTTATACATTATTTATTTTAAACTTGTTTTATGTATTATTCATTTTAAATTGTTTTATTGTTTACTTTAATTTTTTTTCCATATATATATCAATTTCAAATTTTTATATGTATTATCTATTTTTTATATACCATTTATTTTTAAAATATTTTGTATGTTATTTATTTTAAATTTCTCACTACATAATATTCATTTTAAACTTATTTTCATTATTTATCTTAAATTACCTTACATATCATTTATTTTAAACCCTTTTTTTACATAAGTCATTTTGAATTATTATATATATGTTAATCACTTTACATTTTATTTATTTATTTATTTTAAAACCTTTTTATATATTATTTTTGAATAGCTTATTGTTTTAAGTTTATAGAATATTTGTTCTTAAACTTCTTTTTGTATGGATCACTTATTTTTGAATTTCCCTATGTTTTTATCTTAAACTCTTTATACATTATTTATTCTTTATATACATATATTTATGTTAAGTTGTCTTTTTTATATACCAGGTATATTATTTTTTTTAATTTTTTTTTACGTATTACTTATTTTAGATTTTTCATTAATGGTTTTAAATTATTTTTTATCATTTACTTTAAGTTGCTTTTATAGTACTTATCTTAAACCTTTTACATATATATTTTATATTTAAGATTATCTTATTATTTGATTTAAGTTGTTTCATACTATTACTTCGTTTCTATGTTTATTAAGCTTAATGTTAAATAATGTATGTTGTGAAATTATTGCTATTGCATGCATGTAAATTTGCTTACTCGTATTCATATTATTGCCATACGCTTGTGGAATATTTTATGCATGAATAATTGTTCCATGTCGCACTATACTTCATTTCATGTCATTGCCTCAAATTAAACCCCAATACATTTGTAATGGCCCAAATTTGAGGTTATCGGAACAGTGGTTTCGGAACCACAAATCCGATGAGAAAAATTTTATTTTTCTTATATTTTTATGGTCTAAAATTTCACAAAATGATTTTTTGAAAATTTCGTTCGAAAATTTCGACGTTTGGGCACTCAATTTAGTCAAAAGGACTAAATTGTAAAAAGTGCAAAAGTTGAGTTCTACATGTTAGAGGTGTCCAATTGTTATGAAACTTTAAATTGGAGGTCTTTATATGGTAATTATACCATTGGTAACTTGGTAGACAAAAATGGACATGAGATAAGTGAAATAGAAAATTTTTAAGTTAGGGGCAATTTGGTAATCTAGTAATTAAAATGAATTAAAAGGGAAAAAGATGGCAAAAATCATCATCTTCTTCATATGAACGAAATCAGCAAGGGGGGAAGCCATAGTTAGGGTTTTCAAGCTTCCAAGCTCCATAGTAAGTGATCCCAAGCCCCGTTTTTAATGTTCTTTACGTTTTTGAGATCCCGGTAGCTTAATTTAGCTTATTCTAGCAATAATTTAACCTAGGGTTTATATTTGGAAAAATACCCATAGGTGAAAAGTGTTTATTTTGATGTTTTATGATAGAATATGAAGCTAGAAATTATGTTAAACAACTTTTGCTAAGCGATTTTAAGTGAAAACGAGTAAAACGACATAATCGGTAAAAATACCTAATGTTCATAAGTACATGTTAGAGTGGGAATTTGATGTTGCCATAGAAGGGAAAAATGTTCAGAATGTTATAAAACATAAGAATAAGAGATGAAGTTTAATTTCTGAGCCTTGGGGCAAAAATGTAATTATGTAAAAGTTTAGGGGCAAAATTTTAATTTTGAAAAAGTTAGAGCCGAGGGCTGTTTTGATGAATGTGATTATTAAATAAGTTAAATTTACTATTTTAGATCAAGGTACGAAACTCGAGGTTAGACAAAGGGAAGAATAAAGTTGAAGACTAAGTTGGTGAATTTGGCTATAATTGGTACCGAGGTAAGTTTACGGTAAATAAATGCAATATTTCAATATTTATTATTAATGCTGTTAATTTCCAGCAATTATGAATTTATTTTATGAATTTATTTGATGATGATCCAAGCATGAAATGATAGAGAATTAAAATTTAAAAGTCCCGTTGATACATAAGGATGGTACTGGATACGAATGTCATGACATTTGGGTAAAGAGATCCCATGTAAGACCATGTCTGGGACATGGCATTGGCATCCTTAAGATCATGAGAGGTCCCCTGTAAGACCATGTCTGGGACATGGCATGGGCACCGAGACGAGAGGTCCCATGTAAGACCATGTCTGTGACATGGCGTTGGCACCGAGATGAGAGGTCCCCTATAAGACCATGTCTGGGACATGGCATGGGCACCATCACGAGAACATCCCATGTAAGACCATGTCTGGGACATGGCTTTGGCATGTTATTATCAGAAGAGACCCGGGTATCCTTATTATTCCAATGTAGCTCAACGGGCTTGTAAACGAATCATGTTCATGAAAGTTCAGTTTAAAGCATAAATGGCAAGCTCAGGTAAGTTGTAAGACTTAAGAACTTATTATACTATCAATTGATGTTCAACGATGCAGCAAGGATTGAGTAAGTTATGCACACAAGTATTCTAAGTAAACAAGTAAGAGAACTAGTATGAGATTAACTAAAGAGTAAACTAGAGATATAGACATTGAGTTTAATTATTTAAGTTAAATATTGTTATTTATTTGCTAGTAAACTTACTAAGCTTTATGCTTACTTCTTTTATTTCTCTTTCTCTTATAGTATTGCAAAGCTACTTCAAGGATCCTAAAGAAGTCGGAGATCGTCCACACTATCAACTACAACTGCTCGGTATTTTATATCGAAACACGTTTGAGTTATGGCATGTATAGGGATTTAGTTATTTTGTATGTTTGTAATGATGATTTTGCTAATGAGTGATGTGTAAGTATTTGATGATGTATGGTTATTAAAATGATTAAGGATGAAGGTGTTTGTTGTTATGAAAGATTAGGTGATAAATTATGCATGGAAATCATGAAAGGATAAAATTTTGCAAAGAAACAGAATTCAGGCAGCACAGTGACGTGAATTTGAAAAATCTCCCAAGATAGTATAAAATGAATTAGAGGGTGAATGATATATGGAATTAAAGCTTGTTGAGTCTATTTTCATGGAAAAATAACGGTGTAGAAAAAGGAAATTTATATTTTAAGATATGTGAATTTTAGTAAGATAGGGTCATAACTGTTTTTGGAGTCCCCTGTTCTGAGTTTAGAAAATAATTACAAATTGTACAAAAATGGTTATGAGTTGAAATTTACATGCTTAGATTTCTTAATGAGTCTATTTTCTGTAGAAACAAATAAGAACTTCATATGAAAATCCTACAGTGAGAAAACTTATTTTTAGTGACTAGAGGTCAGGGCAGTCAGGTGGTGAAACAGGGGAGACTTTAACTAATAAACTGTACTAATTTGCTGAACCAAAAATTCTAAAAATTTTATGGTGAGTAGATATATGAGTCTAGTTTCAGGGAAAATTTACGGAATTAAATTTCGAGTTCTGTAGCTCAAGTTATAATTAATTTAGTAACTGCTGCGCGATTGGACAGATTTGCTGCGAATAATGAAATAAATTTTCAAACCTAGTTTTTATGCTCCGAATTGGTAAGATAAGCTAAGTAATGCCTCGTGCTCGACTCCGGAAACAGTCTCGGGTAAGGGGTGTTACAACATTTATCCAATAAATCACTTTATTTTTACCTAAATAAATAATACATGTTGTTTAAATATCGTATTCGCTATTATTTCAAAAACAAAATTTCAAAACAAGGCAATGTTTCGCGTTTTGAAACATCGAAGAATTGTGCCCTAACTTACGGGGTTTCGACTCTCTCGTTGATTCTAAATAGCTAAGTATCCTTTTGGGTTTAAAATGCATGGAATCCCAATTTAAATGAAGATACACTTGCGCTCGGGAGTTCATGGTATTGCGTCCTAACTTACAGGATGTGATACTCCGATATCTTGAGACGAGGAAATCTTTAATAATCATTTTGAGCTAACTCAAGCATTTTTAAAATCGACGTCAATAAAAAAGGATCGTATTTAAAATCCATTCCCGATTTTCAACTTTCGACATTAAGACATTAACTAATTAATTCGGTACCAATTTTTGGGTGTGTCGAGGGTGCTAATCCTTCCTCGCACGTAACCGACTCCCGAACCTATTCTCTTGGATTTCGCAGACCAAAATGTCATTTTAGTAAACTAAAATTGTTTTATTAAAACAAATGTGATCCGATCATACCAAATCAAGATCGATGGTGACTCTCATTTTAAATTTCGTTTTCAAAATCAAGTCGATCCCTTTTTTTAAACAAATGGTTACGACATTTCTTACTTAATGTAATTCTGAGATAACATGAAGAAAGGATAGCTTGACATAGTAATTAAGGCAGTTCCGCTTCAGTGGAAGATTTTTTCGTTCCAAAGTGCACAAATAGACAACCTCCCGCTTTAGCGGTAAGTTTATTTCGCTTCGACAAGCGCATACAATCAACCTTCCGCTCCAGCCAAAGTTTGCTTGTTGGAGCAGCACGTGTAGGGTCTTTATGAATCGCCCAAAATCCAATTTTTTTTTAATAAAATCCAAGATTTTTTATAAACCTAACATATATAATTTTGAGGGTTCTTTTGTTTTTACATATAGCTTAGAAATATGTATAGACTTCAAAATTTTGACAAAAGTATCATGAAAGCCTTTATATTAAAAATTAGATTACATTTTGTTCTTTCTACTAGAAAAATAAGTAAATTAGTCTTTGTACATTAGGTAAAAAAGATAACTGGTCATTCTATTAAAAAAATCATCAATTCTACTGTTAAAAACTGGTTCATTTATGTTAGAATGAGGTACATGTGACATATCATATGTAACTGTTTGGTTATTCTATTAGCAACACTAGTTTTTAACAATAGAAATAGATGAAATTATTTATAGAAATCATTAGTTTGCTATTAATCTAATGTATATTGACTAATTTACACATTTTTTTGAGTAAAAAGAGTAAATACATATTGATTTTTAGTACAAGAGCCTTCATAATACTTTTAACCCTACATTTGTTTTTCATGTAATTATTTGATAAATTTATTACAAAGACTTTTTCACGAATGGGTTCAATATTATTTATTAATAAAATAATTTTAAATCTAAATTTAAATATAAATATTATTTATTAAGTCATTAACTGAGTTAATGTCACCTTAAATTGAGTTACCAAATCAATCAAAAAATTACAAAAATATCTTTTCGTAATTAAAATATTATTTAAGTGTATTTTAATATTTTTGTTTGAAAAAAATATATATAATAAAATTTAAATACACAAATTAAATTTACATTTTAATATATTTTATGCATATTTTTAATCTGCCAATAACATATATAATTAATCTCAAACTATATGTTTTTATTGTAGAATCATCTGTGTTTATTTTTTAATGTTTTAATATTGAATGCATCACATGGCCTCGGGTCTATTCTTGATATAGCCGTGGGTCATGGTTCGGTCGCCATAGGAAAAAGTTTGGTTAACTAAAGAGCTAAGCCTAAGCTCTCCTCTCTTCGACTTAGGGTTTATTGTTTATCCTCCTCCTGTCAATTGCTTTGATTCCTTCCCAAAATTTCATCACTCTCACGCTTTTTAGTGGTGCGTTTCTCAATTCCTCATCCTTTCCTTATGATTTCTCGGTTTTCCCCCTTATCTTATGTTGAATCTATCTACTTCTTCTCTTTATTCGTTTATTGCGATTCTGGCCGTGGATATTTTGTTAAATGAAAAATTTTCAAGGGATTCGCTTTGTCTTTTGTACTTATTAAGGTTTTGAGATTTGATTGACGATTAATATGCTTCTACGTACGATGTTTTAAAGAAAATACCTTATTTCCAATTAATTTGATTAGGGTTGGTTTTCGTATTTCGAATAATTTCAAGGTTTTTGTTTTTAGATATTAGAAATCAGGATGGGTTTTCTGGTTCTTCTGTGTCTGTTTCTTTTCTCTCGAAAATCAGATGATGTTACTTTGAGCGGAGTAAGGTTATGATTTATGACACTTTGTGTGGTGTATTCTTGTGTTGACAGTGCGGGGTATTGTCATGGAGATACAGACATGTGGTAAACCGATTGATTCGCTGTTAGAGAAGGTGCTTTGTATGAATATATTATCCTCTGATTATTTCAAAGAGCTTTACCGACTAAAGACTTACCATGAAGTCATTGATGAAATTTACAATCAAGTTGATCATGTCGAACCGTGGATGACTGGGAATTGTCGTGGTCCTTCTACTGCATTCTGCCTTCTTTACAAGTTTTTTACCATGAAACTTACTGTCAAGCAAATGCATGGGCTACTGAAGCACCCTGATTCTCCTTACATTAGAGCAGTAAGTGGAAATTTTCCTGTTTATCTTCTCTTTTTTTTTTTTCCCAACCATGTAGAAGTTGTTTGTTGGAAGAGAGGATGGATAGTCGTTTCACCATTGTTTTTGCATTTATTGATGTCTATTGATCTTTGATGTGTAATGCAGCTGAGCTTTCCCACTTTTGTACAGTTGTTATCAACTTATAGTTCATTAGTATTGTTGTGAACCTGAAGTTGTCATTACAACCTGATTATGGTTTAAACATGACTTAGTTACTCTATCATTGTTGTTTGTATTTTTGGACATTTTAAAAGTTATAAGTGCTTGCTTAGTCAAGTGGACTGCCTCACCAAGTTTGCCTTATTTTTCTTCTTTTTTTTGTAAAAACAAATATGTGAGCATTATAATATAATTGTTTTACATAGCAGATTGCTACAAACAAAGGTTGACATGTGATTTTTTCTTTGAGTTGCGAGGGTTTGCCAACCCCCATATAATAGTAACTTGCTATGCTTATGAGATGCCTGCAATATCCAAGGTTTGATGAGTCTCCTTTTTTTTTCTTGGGTTACTTAGATTTCTCGGTCCTGCATTTTCAGAATGATTGGTCAACATTGTTTGTTGAATCACTTATCGTTATTCATCTAGTTTAAGTATTTTTAATCTACCATATCTATGGACTTGTAGTTACATGAATAGGAATCAGATCCTATTTCCTTATCGCTACACTGAAGATTGGGCATTATGTAGGTTTGCAAATTCTCTCTTATGCTTTCTAACTAAGGCTGATTTTCATTTATTATTTGCCTTTGATTATGTACTTTTCACCTTTCACTCTATATTTTTGGTTTATCAGATTTTCCCAGTCAAGGCTCTCTGAAATAATGCACCAGTTGCTCATTGTTTTTGTTCATGCAGTGTCTCATATTCTAGTCGTACCAAAATAATTACTCATTTTGCACACAGACTACTCCCACAGTTTAAAAGTTGCCTAACTACACTAATTTAGATCATTGCTATCTGGTTCCTTGAAATTATTCATGAAAATACCTGCAATGTCTTGCATCTTGTTACAGATTCATTGTTCCCATTCTCTGGTTCTTTTACAATGTGAATGTATATATGGCTGCCTATGGTTGTTTTTTTCATTTAGCCATTAACCGTATAGTTAATGAATTAAACTTATGGTTGCAGATTGGATTCCTCTACTTGAGATATGCTGCCGATCCGAAGACTTTATGGAGTTGGTTTGAACCATACATCAAAGATGAAGAGGTAATAGATGCTTTGACTACTGAATTTTGGTACTTTAATTTGTTGTGGTAAAATTTGCCTAAATACTATATCATTTACATTGATGTTTTTATTTTTGTACAGGTCAGGAAATCTCTTTTTGCCACAATTTTTTGTTCCCAAATACGGCATTATTTTTTTGTTTACCAAGCATTATAGTTTTCTATTGGTAATGTTTGATATTTGATGTTAAGTTACTCTATAAATTGCTTAAGGTCAATTTTTGCTCTACAATTGCAGATTGTAGTAAGGCTGAATTATTTTCCTTTATTCATTAGTTTGGGTGCCATCATGCTTTGTAATTTGTTTAATGAGCTGGTTTGTGTTTAAATATAAGTAAATATTCTAATGGATAACTATTTCCTCAACATTCTTTTCCTGCGGTAACTAAGAATAGGTTGACTAGTTAATCCAGTTATGGATATCAAGCCTAGCATTCTCTACTTTGTCATTATTTCCGGTGTAACTCATAACTTCTATAGTTTTTATTTTGCAAGCACTTGATATCTTTCTTTCTTGTTGACTGATTTATTTAATAATAATTTAAAAGGCATATAAAAAATATTAGGAATGGTTGTTCATTTATATTCCTTCACCCCCACCCCCCCTTATTTTAGCATGTAAAACTTTGTTTCTGTTTTGGGCTTTTTTCTAATGACAATAGAAGATTAACAATAAAACATGTACAAATTTTATTTGCAAATGATTATTCATTTTTATTCCCCTTTTCTTCGACTTTAGAATATGGAGCTTTGTTTATGTTTTGAGCACAAGTTGAAATCATGGCTTTTTCAGGAATTCTCCCCTGGATCTAGTGGACGAATGACCACAATGGGCGTGTACGTGCGTGATTTACTTCTTGGACAGGTTAGACTGAATATTCAACATGCTTTATGATACAAAAAATGTTTTCCCTGCCATTCACTTGTTGACTTGAACCACCTTTCTAGTGAGAAATTGTCAGCCTTTTAATGATATTTTGATCAATTTGAATTTTGTAAGCTTATCGTGCAAAAAGGAATTGTTCTGGTTTTCTCATTGAAGTTTGCATTTAGTTTATGATAACCTACCTGCTGGTAAGGACGTGCTACACCATTCTGATTAACCATAATAACTCAACCAGATATTGCATTTATATCTCCAGGTATAAAAAATAATAAAAATGTTTTTCTCTTCTTTCATGATTCTAGATTTTTTAAATATACCTACTTAAGATGATGCATGTCTGAGGAAGTCCTTATCTTTTGTGGATAAGTGCATCAAAATTTGTTTGAACAGCTTGCCAGTGGCCCAAATGGAATTTTATTTGAAAGAGTTGGTCAACTTATTACTAAAGCTAGGAGTCAATTGCAAACATAGTACAAAGTAGCATTCCGTGCTAAATATTCTAAAATTTATGCAAAAACCATTGGAGGTCTATTTAATGGTTGTAGAAGAAATTTGGGCTGAAATTTGAAGAAATTCTTCTGAAAGCAGTAGTGCGGAACATAATTAATCTAATTAGTATTCCCCGCTTGATCCTGTAATGAACTTAAATGCAATATAACGCTTATGCTATTTGCATTCTGGATTGGCAAAGAATTTCTGGACAACCAGATTTTTGCTCTTGCTGCTATTGTATGTTCGAAGAAGGTACTATTTCTCAGTCTGCCCTTCAATGTATCCTTTAATCTGAGTTTTATTTTCCTTTGTTTCGTTTTATTTTCAAAGCATTTCATTGGTTTGCAGCAGCAATGCGGGCCGAATGCATGCTTCTTTGACTCTTCCTGGATTGGAACTTGAAGCACAGCCTAGAACTTCCATCTGTATAGGGTCCGATACTTAACAGAATGTCATCATTTAGATTGTTATTGTTTAAGTGTACTATTGTAAGCTCCCAGTATTCTTAGAGTTTGTTTCCCTTGGTTGAGTTGAATGCTAGGTTATTTGTCTGACTTCTTTTTTGGTCTTTTGTGTTGATTTTTTTGTCCAAGATGAACAATATTTGTTGATTGTTCTTCGAATTCATTTAGACTTTGTCATGTCTTTCATTTAGGTTTGTTGTTGGTTGTTATTTTTTTCATAGAGGGAAAAAAATTGACACTCTTGACTTTCTTGCTGCAGTACTATTTTGATACTCTTTTCCCCCGAATCCCTGTTCCTGTGTTGCGGCAGGTGACATCCAATCTTGAGAAGATGAAGCTGCCTACTAAACCTTCAGGTTCAACTGGGGATAATAACCGTCATGGATCTGATGACACTGCTCGCCGCCCACCTTCTGTAAAAGCAGCACTTTCTGTCTCCTTTGGTCAGCGTGCCCCTCATCGGGCATCGACCAGGGACTCTTCCCCTGTGCGTCGCACTCTACCCCCATCACCTTATGACAGATCCAGTGGTGATGATGCAAGGAGGTCTCCGAGCCACCGTCGCAGCCAGAGCCGTGATAGAGAGTATTCTGACAAGGATAGGGATCGGAATCGTGATAGGGATAGGGATAGGGAAAGGGAGAGGAGCAGGGACCAAGACTGGGGTTGGGGTCGGGACCGTGATAGGGAACGAGATAGAAGCAGGGATCAGGATCGGGATTGGGATTGTAATAGAGAAAGAAACAGAGACAGGGAGAGGGAGAGGGAGAGGGAGAGGGAGCGAAGACATGATTATGATAGAAGGTCAAGGTACGCTGATGAAAGTAGGCGATACAGGAGCAGAAGCCGAAGTCCGAGTGTGAGCGGAAACAGGAGGAGCAGAAGTCAGAGTGAGCAACGTGGGAACAGTCATTATGATCGACTTCCAAGTCCAGCAAAAGAGGGAGGCAAGGCATCCAGTAATTTGGCGAAGCTGAAAGATCTGTACGGTGATGTAAGTGATACAAAGGGAGATGATGGGGGGTTTGAAAGGATAGCAAAGAGGGACAACAGTGGTAAAGAGGTGATTAGACTAGGTGGTTCTTCTTGGAAATAATAGGGTGGGTGGGTGCATTGCAGAACACCAAATCAAATCAAATCAAATCAGACCCAAAAACAAAACAAACTTTGTCAACATTTTCATTCTCCCTTTCTGGACAATGCTGGATTGCTGATGGATAGATGCAGTCGTGGTCACGACTGGCATAACGTGTATACTAATGTTCCATTATCTTCTTAATTTTAACTTCAGATGATTCCAAAATTAAACTTCAACTTATTCGAATGCCTAGCTGTTTGTTCGTTGTTGGTTATTATCTAAACACCAAGTATGAAATTAGAAGAAAAAAAATAATTATCTAGATTCAAATTTAAGAATTATTTACATTAACAAAAATATGATATTTGTTTCAAAGTTAATTATAAAATAATTAAATATCTATATAATGGTGTTCTCATCTTTTGATATTTTTATATGCAACCTTCAATGTTTAAAGATTGAATTCTAACTTCAAAGAATATTTATTTGTAAACATTTCGCAGGTTTACTTCCAACTCAATTATTGATTAATTTTTAATAAACATAAATTCAATAACCATTACTACTATCTTATGAATATTGTAACGAATTTTAGACAATTTTCTAATTTGAGAAAGGAGTTCATCATAAATGCATCACCCCTTGTCTTGCTAGTTCTCTAACCAAAGCAGGATAAGCAGAATAGAAGAAAAGAACAGCAAGTAAAAAATAGCTGCATCTATCGAACACTGCATTTCAGGGCTTAAATTAAGCATATGTCCCAGTCCATGATCACACAAATTTTGAGACAAGATTGGAAGTTCATTGTAGTTTAGATAATTGATTTATACATGGAATTAATTTCAAGTGTTGTTGTTTACCTCTGATCCTATAGGCTATACGTAAACTGATATACCACAGACTTGCTATTACCAAAGTTGAAAACTACCCTCACAGCCGTTAATGTATTAACAAAGAATAATAAGACATGATGCAACTATCTAAGATGATGTTGGTTCGCTCCCGCTCGGCTCATCCAACATCTCAACCACAGGAGCATACTGCACAAGTTAAAAGCAGGAATGGTGAGGGATGATATTGTTTATATACATATATATAGAGAGAGAGATTGAAATTCATGAACATGAAAAAATCAGAGAGACCTCATCATTCTCTTCAAAGTAGATTCCATCAACTGCACTTTTCTGCTGGAACTCCCATCCTAAACTATTTTCAAGCAGCTCTTTTAATTTCCTTGTCTGCAAAATTCACATATACTGAAACTCAGGATTTTCACTTCACATAATTTACTTGTACCAGCCGCTTGCAAATAAATAATTGCAGGGGACTAAAAGTCATACACATTCTCCCATCAGATACTAGCCAAATCACCCAAGGATTTTAAGGGTTTTCATATACACACGGTTCAGGCAGTCTTTATATCTAACAATCAGGTTTAATTAGTTAAAGATTGAAGAAAAAAAAGTAGTAGATGAATAATAAGCCTAGTCTCCATTTGTCACCATTGACTCCTTTTAAGAGGAGAGAAAAAAAAATAGGAAAGGGATAACTATACGGAAGAAATAGGTGAAGTGTAGCAACCTTCCTAGCTCGTAACATGTTTTGGCAAGTATAAAATCGGTAAGAATTGAAACGTAGAAAGCCAGGCTTAGAACACATACCCATGAGAGAAGATCTCCATCAACAACTGAAGCATCTTGCACTAACGAAAAGAAATCCTGTGATTCCACCATCAAACTACTTATCAATTTTGGTGTAGGCTAATGTTACTGAAAAATGGTTACTTTAAAGTTAGGTAAAATGAAACGATAAGTCAGGTGCTCCTATTTCTAACTAAATGCCAGAACTTGACAAAAAGATGCAGGTTTCAACTATTTCAAGGCAAAATAATCATGCTAAGAATCAGTCAGCACAACCACACATCTAAAAATCATGAAACTACCTTGCAAAGGCGGTGCAGAAAGCTATCAGAAGAAAACCATGAATCATCCAATAATGCTGATGTCCCAGCCTCTCCAACACTACGATCTTTCTGAAGTCCATATTTTAGTTGATAGTAGATGACCTTAATGAACTGTCACAATCCTGACGTATGTTAGACATTAACACTAAACTATAAACATCAAGACAGGAAAAAAGGAATCATTTGTTGTTGACAGACAGCATATACTGAAACTAAGAGAGAAAAAAGATAGCTCCAATTCAGTACGCATAAACTTGAATGGAATAGCAAATATTTTTTGATCTAGGCATAGAGCTCTTACCATAATGTGCAGAATTATATAGTTAAGGCAAATTTACCCAAAAAAGGATCCCAGACAAAGAAACGATAAATTCAGAAAATTACCTTTGTGAACAACCGACTCCTTGTTTGAAAAGGCTGCAAAATATATACAACGGAAAAGTCAAGGCCAAATAAAAATAACAAATCCATTTGCTATATACTCGCATTAAGTAATTTAACAATGGAAACAAGCCAAACAGTTGAATTTACATGGAGGAAATGTAAGCCTTTTGAAAAAGGCAACTAATAAAACATTTATGCAGCAGACAGAATGTTCGGTGAGTAGCATGGTTTTTGTGCATCCAAGGTCAGACCTAGGATCTCTTACCAATAAAATTTTCCAAAATCAAGCATCCATATTCATATAAATTAATGTTCAAGTTGTTGCAGCTTCAGATGAAGGTGTTGATTGTTCAAGAGTGTGGTTTAACTCCAATCCTCATCAAGCATTGGCAGTCTATTCGGATGCTAAAAGTTCAATCAATTAGGATGACTAACCAAGAAGACCCAGTAGTGAGTTTCCTTCTTATTTGGTATATCTCCACTCACTATTGCTGATGGAGGATCAATTAACTTATCCTTAAATATTAAAGAACCAATAAATCGTAATAGAGAACAAGTGGCTCCTTCTTCATATTCCACAATATCTCATATTTTACTGATCCCGATGCAACAGTGGAAGGTATAGTGGCATCCATTTTAAGCCAGGTCATTTGCAGAGGGTAAATTGAAGAAATTATAAGCATTGGACGACACCAGAGTAAGGATAATAGCCCTAACATTATCCAAACATGCTTTAAGTCTCTTTGTCACTATCAAGGATTCAACTCTTCAAGTTTGCAAACAGTGCTTTGACAAGAAGAGTGATTCTAGCACATCAAAAAAGCATCAAATTACTTCTGCCTAATAAAGAGACAAGAAAACCATCACCAGAAATCAATAATGATAATAGAGTATGATGGATGGAGATGTCATATAATATAGAGAAGAAAAATGAAACTGAAAGAAGCAATTAACAACATTCACACTATTTGCCCTACCCCTTTTAGGTGATATGACAGACCAACAAATACATGGCAACCATTCATCAAGGGTCCAATATGATGTGAATATAAAATTGGCAAATAAATACTTACAGCCTCAGTACAGCCTAACAGAAGGCTAACCAAAGATTTCCATTGCATGAATGCTTCAAGTGATTGGCCCATCTGCAGGATAATCACATGTTGTGAAATTCAAACAGAATCCAACTTTAGAGGAAAATGTATGTTATTCTGTTCATACCAAAAAAGCTATAAATGCAAATTGCAGCTCCCCAAGAAGTGACTCTTCAGAGCCACCATAATCCTTCACCAGTAAGGTCTCTAATAGTTCGGTCTGCATAGGGAAGCAAAAAAATTACTGTCAAACGAGAAAATGCCATTTAGAAACTATTTAAATTTAATAACACTCAACACCATGACTTAGCAACACTTGCCTTGTCAAGATTCAAAGAAGTAAGTTGTTCACTTTCAATTCCTTTGCGCTTTATGATACGGGGTATTGGTGTATAATAGCATCCTCTTTTTGGATGTTCCTCAGCAGGTGAAGAGAATTTACTATTCCTCAACTGCTCATCTAAAACTCTCTCCATAGCACTCTTACAAGTATTCTTCAGCATCCCATGTTCATATGTAACCGTAATTTCTCCTCCAATGGGTTCTGCACATTGGATGTATCATGTTAGATCATGCTAAGCAGACTCTAATTGGAGAGATAATATTACATATCTAAGCCCACCAAAGTTGTCATATCACTAAACATAAACAATGCAACATGGAACACATGAGATACCCCAGAACACTGGAATCTTAGGCAGCCACAAGAATCCATTTCAATGAAACCTAGTCAAAAAATTTCATTAACCATAAGAATGTCCTTTAAGGAGCCATAAGAATGTCATTCTATTAAAAACTGTTAAAGGAACTCTAAGAAGTTTTTTTTACATTGCTAAAAAATGAATGAAGTACAAATTGACATTCAAAATTGTCTTGTAAATGAGCTGTGCACCTAGTCCACACTTTCCAATTTAAGCTCACTATACGCCCTGCATTCCCTTGTTAAAACCAAGAAAAATGATAAAACAGAAATGTAAGAAAGCCCAGGTGAGAACTTAAAAGCATGAGCATCCATACATAAGCAAAAGTACACACATCATAAAAACAGTGCCATACACATGGAGATCAGAAGGCTGTATCTAAAAAAGAGCAAACCTAATCGTTCAATAGTGCTTTTTGTAATGTAATTAGACAATCTCTTCCAATCTGCATAAAGGCTTAGATCATAGGGGCCCAGATGCTTGTCAAATTCAAAACTTCTAACTGCTTGCCTGTATCTCTCTTCCTAGAAACAGAAATGAAGTATGAACTAATTAAACGCATTATTTAAAAGAAGTGTTGCTCATAACATTAAGAAAAAATAGCTCAATTCAAATCTTCCAAAATAATAAGCATTGCCTTTCACTTTTAGGGGTCAAGCTCCACTCCATTATTTTCCTATCCATTACCATCCAATGCAAATTTACTGGCCATTTATAAGTATGACCTGCACACTTCATAAGTGGGTCTACACAAAAATAATGATGATTAATGTATTGGAAAGTAATGGACCAAAAACTAATGGACAAGATAACAACCCCACTTTTGGGGCTTGAATCCCATATTACAGCACACTTCCATTACCAATCTAGTAGGTATCAATATCTAAATGAATCATCGAAAAGAATATAAGAAGCACAATTAACATGAATACAGACCTCTTCTTCTGGTACTTTAATTAAGCGTTCCTCTTGTTGATCCCACATACGAACAACCACCTGCCAATGGTAGGATATATTCTTACAAGTTATGTCAAGCTACCAATCTGAGATAAATTAACAACGAACTTTGTGTTCACTTGAGTTAATGATCTTGAAAGATTCTAACTTATCACTGAGGAACAAGCAAATGGCTAAATTAGAACTCTAGCCAGTCCATATTTTTACTCAGCAAAGAAGATGCATAAGATGGCTATACATCAACTAATCTAGTTTAGATAATATAAGTGCTCAAAAACACCATCATTAGAAAAACAAATACAGCAGCATACAACAAATATGAGACTCAATTGACAGAATAGCATTACATGTATATTGTATATATATACATAAAAGTCTGTTTTCCTTCCTCAACTTTATTTAATAGCAACAAGAAAACTGTATTTCCCTTTTCTACTACCAAAATTTTCTACAAACATGTTCGAAGACCTTCACACCTGAGAGTATCCAGCATCGATAAAGAAGCCAGTAATTGGTGAAAACTCTTTGCCATCCCTGCATGTTAACCAATAAAAGCCAATGATATAGATCTCCAAATGAAAATATATAAGGAAATAATGAAAAATGTGATTTTTTTCAGAGATAACATATAATGCTAATCTGAACTGCATCTTCTGTTAAGTGATGATGGCCTACGATCCTATCAAGTAATTACCAAGCACGATAACAATAAATTCTCTTCTTTTCAGTTACATGTGATTGGCTATAAGGATAATTTTACACCATTGCTAATTTTACTTTTAAAATCAAGTAAAAATGTGATTTTAGAGTTGTATCTCTACTCATCCTCCTCTTGCCAGGAGCATTCTCCACTACCTCATATTTTCAAAGGCAGTATGATAGGCTTCCTCTTTACAAATCAAAACCATCATAAAGTAACTTGCTCCATTCATTAAGCACACAAGATCCAACACCCACAAAAATGACCAAATTCAGTTGACAAAGTGCTAAGCTTTTGGCTGATAATTTTGATACTAACCTGGTGGAAGAGCTGTAAAAGACGAAATGAACACCCCGAGGAATCATTTTAATGCCTTTAAAAGCAGGCCCCACAGAAAAGACCTGCAAATAACAAGAAAAGAAAAGAAAAAGGTGGAATAAAATATAATTTGAGAAACAAAAGAGAGATAGGGAAGGGGGCGGAAAAGTACCTGAGTGTCGATGCCGATAAGAGTGTATTGAGGGACGTCAAGGAGGAGAAGCGTAGCTCCGCTCTTTACTAACTCCAATGCCTTATCTGCATCCATCATTTCCCCTTCGGTTTTAGTTCTCAACTTGAAGTTGCTCCCTTCTTAAAACAAGGTAGAAGGAGGAAGGAGTAGGAGGAGATTGGCGGTTGAGTAAAGAAGAGAGTGGAGGTAGTTTCTGGAGTCAACCCAAGCTCTGGTCTGGACTTTGAAGATTGGGCTTGGGTTTGGCTGCTTTTGGGTACAATTGCTTATGTTGTACCGCACTTTGAGTTGAGGTACGCCAGAGCGATAATAAATGCATTAGAATCTTATAATAAAATCTCTTATAATTATTTTCTATGAAATATTATTTAAAAACCAAATATTTAGTGATTAAACTTGAAACTAAATAAAATTTATTGTAATTATTTTAACATTAAATCATAAATGTTTAAAATATATTGTAAGTATAATACAATCATGGCGTGTATATATACATACATATATAAGTAATTATGGAATGGATTTACTTTGTTGAGCTTGGAAGGTAGTAATAAAATTTTTTTGCAAAAGGTTGTTGCTATGAGAAAGTTTTATGGGTAAATATTGAATACACAAATGGTGAAAGTTTGACATATCTCTTATTTATTTTTAGATATAATTTAGGAATATATAGTTCAAAAATTTTCATGACACTGTACCAAATCCAAATAATTATTCATATTTTAATACAACTCATCTTGTTTTTGGGTTTTGACTTACACTAGAGTGGGGTTCCAACTCTTTTACTTACCCTATAAATATACATAGAGGTATAATACTCTTTTGGCTGATGCCTAACCGGTGATTCTTACAGAATTACACTTAATCATATACTGCCGCATGGATAGGGGTTGTTCTAAAAGGATAAAACTTTTAACAATACAATTTGAACTCCAGACCTTAAACACAAAAGCAGAGCACAGGATCACAGATATAGAAATTTAATTACTGTAGGTTTTCACAATTAAATTATTAAAATTTTGGGGCGTTACAACTCCCTTACCCTAAAAGAAATTTAGGCCTCGAAATTCACCTGACTCAAATAGATACGAATACAGCCGTCGAATTGATTCTTCAGGTTCCCACGTGGCCTTCTCAATACCATGGTTCCACCACAAAACTTTTACTAGAGGAACAATTTTCTTCCTTAATACTTTAACATCACGCTCCAAGATCTGGATCGGTTTCTCCTCAAATGTTAGATTTAGTCGTAAGTCGAATTCGTCGACAGGGACAATATGCGACGGATCAGATCGATACCGTCTTAACATCAAGACATGAAACATATTGTGAATTCGTTCTAATTCTAACGGTAATTCTAATTGATACACAACGGGCCCGACACGCTTCAAAATAGGTAAGGTCCAATGAACCTCGAGCTCAGCTTGCCCTTGCGTCCAAATCAGAGAACCTTTTTCCACGGTGATACCTTTAGAAACACTTGATCACCTACAATAAACTCAATATCCTTTCTTTTTAAATCTGCACAAGACTTCTGTCTGTCAGAGGTTGCTTTCATGCGATCACGAATCACTTTCACAGTACTCTCAATTTCAGAAACCAACTCAGAACCCAATATCTAACGTTTACTTAATTCTGTCCAACATAACAGAGTACGACACTTACGACCATACAAGGCCTCGTACGGTGCCATCTGAATACTAGACTGGAAGCTGTTATTGTATGCAAACTCAGCCAATGGTAGATATTCATCCCAACTACCCCGGAAGTCTATCACATAACTCCGAAGCATATCTTTCAGAATCTGAATGACTCGCTCAGACTGTCTGTCAGTCTAAAGGTAATACGCAGTACTAAAATTAAGTCGGTTGCCTAAAGCCTCGTGAACTTTCTTCTAGAACTGATATGTGAATCGTGGGTCTCTATCATAGATAATTGAGACTGGAACCCTGTGTAGCCTCACAATTCCAAAAATATACAGTTTAGCTAACTGCTGTAGGGAATAATCTATTCGGATAGAAATGAAGTGGGCTGATTTGGTCAACCGATCAATGATGACCCAAACTGAATCTTTCTTAGTGGGGGTTAAAGGCAATCCACTAACAAAATCTATCATTACTTGCTCTAATTTCCACTATGGAATCTTAACTGGCTAAAGTAATCCGGAAGGTAACTGATGTTCAGCCTTAACTTTTTGACACATCAGACAGTGGGATACAAAAGCGACTACCTTCTGTTTCAGCCCGGGCCACCAATATAACTCTCGGAGATCCCGATACATTTTGTTCCCACCAAGATGCATAGCATAGGGACTCCTATGCGCCTCCTGTAGGATCGAATGCCTCAATTCTTTATCATTAGGTATACAAATTCGACCTTTGAAGCACAATACATTATCGCTATTCAAGCTAAAATCGGAAGTCTCGTTCGAACCAACATGTTGCAATCACTAAACTAAGGACTCAACGCTTAACTATTTAGCTCGAATCTGCTCTATCCAAATCGGTTTAACCTGTAATTCTGCTAACAGCCACCCATCCTCAACCAAACTCAAACGAGCTAACATTACTCTCAGATCAATCATCACTCTACGACTAAAGGCATTAGCTACCACATTAGCCTTACCTGGATGGTACTCTATCATACAATCATAATCTTTAAGTAATTCAACCCATTTGCGCTGCTGAATATTTAACTCTTTTTAAGTTAACAAATATGAGACTCTTGTGATCGGTGTACATGATACACCTTTCACCATACAGATAGTGTCTCCAGATCTTCACAGCAAACACAACCGCGGCTAACTCAAGATCGTGCGTAAGGTAATTACCCTCATGTATCTTAAGTTGTCGCGACGCGTAAGCGACCAGCTTACCATCTTGTATAAGTACACATCCTAACCCGACATGTGACACATCACTGTATACCATAAATTTCTAACCTGATTCTGGTTGAACTAGAATAAGAGCATGTGTCAGAACGAACTTGAGCTTATTAAAACTAGCCTGTTGTGCCTCAGACTACACAAACGGAGCACTCTTGCATAGTAACTTTGTTAGAGGTGACACAATTAGAAAAAATCCTCAATGAACCGTCGGTAATAACAGGCTAAACCTAGAAAACTAAAAAGCTCAACTACATTTTTCAGTTGCTTCCACTAAACTATAGCTTCTATTTTTTTGGGATCGACTCGAATCCCTTCCATAGTTACCACATGACCCAGAAAAGCGACTTCTTGTAACCAAAACTCACACTTACTGAACTTAGCATACAATTGTTTTTCTTGGAGTACTTGAAGTACAATACGAAGGTGATTATCATGTTCAATTTCAGTTTTAGATTAAATTAGGATGTCATCGATAAAAATCATTACATTTATCCAAGTACGGTTGGAACTCCAGATTCATTAAATCCATAAACGCCGCCGGAGAATTCGTCAAACCGAAAAGCATTATCAAGAACTCGTAATGTCCATAACGAGTCCTGAATGTGGTTTTGTACACAACAGTCTCCTTGACTTTGAGTTGATGGTAACCGAAACGCAGATCGAATTTGAAGAAGACAGACGCTTCTCGAAATTGGTTGAACAAGTCATCAATCCTCAAGAACAGGCATTTATTTTTTTATTGTCAACTTGTTTAACTGTCGATAATCTATTCACATCATTATCGACTCATCTTTCTTCTTAACAAATAACACCGGTGCCCCCCACGGAGGCACATATAGTTGAATGAATCATCTATCAAGAAGTTCCTAAAGCTGTGCTTTCAGCTCGGTCAGTTCTTTCTATGCTATGCGGTAAGGCGCAATGGACACCGGAGCAGTACCTGGTAACAGGTCAATTTCAAACTTCACCTTTCTATCCGGAGGTACTCCGGGCAATTCCTCGGGAAAGACGTCTGAAAATTCCCTCAAAGTACAAATATCTCCCACAAAAAATTTTGCGGGGCAGAATTGGATACGTACACTAGGTATGCCCCACACCTATTTTAGACTAACTTATCTGCTACAAGAGCAGAGATTACATTAGAGAAGTAATCCAGACGCTCACTAACCATGACCACCTCATCATTCTCATCAGTTCTCAATGTAACTCTTTTAGTTACACAATCTAGACTGACCAGATATTCCACAAGCTAGTCTATTCCCAGAATCAAATCAAACTCATTGAAAGGTAATTCCATCAGGTCAACTGAAAATACCATACCCTGGAGCTTTAGGGTACCCGCTTGTAAACCCTATCAACTTGAATTGACTAACCTAAAGGACTAATCACAGAAAACTCTCTAGCAATATTTTTAGCGGTTAAACCCAGGTTTGTAGAAACAACACTAACTATGTACAAGTGAGTAAAGACAATATCAATGAGAGCATAGTACGGAACAGAATGAATAAAGAAGGTACCAGCAATAACATCAGCATCATCGTTATCCTCGCAGTGCTTCGCTGCATAAACTGGTACCGGCTTACGAGCCTCAGCTTGACCTGCACCTTTACCTGGTGCCCACTGTCCTCTCCCCGAACTATTACCGCCTTTACCAGTACTGTGACCTTTAGGTGGTTGCTGAACCACTCTCGGAGGTTCAACAAAACCCGAAGTTGAAGTCTGTGCCGCAGCTGGCATCAGATCTGGTCGACGAGGGTAATCCCTAACTCGATGCTTCAGCGACTCGCAACAGAGGCACATTCCTAACTTTCTCTAGCACTCACCCGGATGGTGTTTCCCACAATCATTGCACAGCTGGATCTCAGTCACTACAACTGGTGCATCGACCCTCGGGGGCCAATCAAACCTCAACCATTTTTTAGGGCACTGACCAGAACCAGAGGGACCCGAATCCTTCTTAATCTTACTCTGATCCCTCTCCCAATCCCGCCGTTTGCGCTCAATGCGCTTCACTTCTTCCACTATCTTTGCTTTGTCAACCAGAATTGCAAAAATCACTCCCTCTGAAGAACTATTAGAACTCGTAGATCATATCTCAATCCTTCCTCAAACCTCACACACTTGTCATAGTCAGACGATACCAAAGTCCGTGCATACCTACTTAGTCCTAAAAACTTGGCTTCATATTTCACCACCGACTGATCACCCTGAACTAAGCTCAGAAACTCGAGTCGACGAGCCTCAACATAACTCACCCCCGCGTACTTACTCTGGAAGGCGTTCTTAAAATAATATCAGTTAACCTGTTAGGTTGAGTACCTTACTCTACTGTCAGCCACTACTGATAGGCTTCGTCCCGAAGTAGAGACACAGCGCCCCTCAATTATTAGTGGGAGTACAGTCAATATTAGTCATAATACGCTCGGTAGCATCAAGCCAATATTCAACAATAGTAGGAGCGACTCCTATGACGCCCCTGAATAATTCAGCTCCATTCGACCGAATTCGTTTAATAATTGACCCTCGACCTCCTAATCTCGAATGGGTCCTTGCGACCCTCTCTAGTACTCGAATCATGGCCTGGGATAATGCGTCGTCCTCAACCGTCGGAGTCTAAGAAATGGGAGTACCCACTGTCTTGTTAGTCTCCAAATTGGGTACACTACCCATAGAGGATGACTCTGTACGAGCTCATCCTCGACGTCCTCAAAGCCCCCGAATACCACGTTCATGATTACCACGCAAACTCATTATTGCAGTCTAGCTACAATGTCAGAGTGCATAGATCAGTTCAAACATCGAACAAGATAATTTCACCAGTTCACATCAAAACATTTAACCAAACAACAGTTTAGGTATTACAATCTTTATAACAGAACAAAAATACTTACAATATTAGCGTTAGAGGCTTAGTCATTCACTAAAGTTTCAATTTTTCCATATTAACTCAGATACTAAGTTATCACCCAACTAATTTTCTCACACATTATGAGCCAAAACACAGTCCGAGTGTTGACAAACCTGACTCTGATACCACTTAATGTAACACCTAAACCCGCCCTAGACGTCCAGTTCAAGTTTAGAGAGTTACATCAACGATCCTCAAATGCCATACATATAACGCAATAATACTAAGCCATACATCGCATAATATTCATCATAAAGATTAGTTAAGTATATCATCTTTCAAAAGTCATATTATTATAGTTTATCAAAATTCCTAAAGTAGTATTTAAATGAAAGATAAAAGCTTGACCGAGCTTTCGCAGTGCCTACCCGTTCAAGACTAAGAACCACATGAAATTCAACCAATAATAAATTGAGTGGTGAACCCAGTGCATATAGAAATTTGTTTCACATAAACACATTTACCAAACAGTGCCCGTATTCAAAGATTTGATCTGATAACAGAAACATTTCTATTTTAGATCCAAGGTAGATTAATTTCAAATGCAGAAACAATTTCAATTTCATATACAGAATAGATTAGAGTCAGATGCAAGTATTCCTAACCCTCATCCGCTACATACTATCTTCAGCCGTCCTAACACACCATTAAAGGCGTTCAATGCACAACCAACCCTACACACCAAAGAGTGTCTGTCTGACACGTTTACAGAAACGTAACTTAACTGCTAAATTGTAATGAGACGAAACACCGGGATTAGAGTTATACATATGGTGGCTTAGCCACTAATTTAGAACATAACACTTCCTTCTTCATAATATCTCAGCCCATGCATATGCAGAAAACCAATATCCACAATATGCATTCAGTTATTCTAAATTGTTCCACAAGCAGATAGTACAGTTTAATATTAGACTAAGTATCACAGTGCACATACATGTATAGAATTCATGCATATGTTACAGGATATCAAAGAGTTCTCATTCGGTCAAATTCAGACCATTCATACCATGAGGACATCAATATCAGCCTTAAGTAATATTTACTGCCTCAAAAGCGACTTTCGAGCCCTTTTATATACGGCACACGCCCATGTCCTTGCCCTTGTGGCTCATACGGCATGGGCACACACCCATGTCCTTACCCGTGTGGTTTTAAAGCATAAATCAGAGAGTTACACGACCTAGACACACGGCCATGTCCTTATCCGTGTGACTCACACGGCCTAGGCAAACGTTCATGTGCTCGCTCGTGTTGTCCTAAGTCATAAACAATAAGTTATACAGCTTAGACACACTCCTGCGTCCCTTGCCCGTATAACCTTGCACTAACATTGTTACACACGACCTGGACACATACCCGTGTGCCTTGCCTGTGTGGCTCTAAATTGATGAACAGTGAGTTATACGGCCACCCACACGGCCTGCCACATAATCGTATGGCTCACACGGCCTAGACACACGCCCGTGTGCCTAGCTGTGTGGATTCAATAACCACCATTTTCGACGACCAAAACTTGCAAAAATTAAGGTTTTCGGTACGCATCTGGTCTCGCTTTGATGGAAAAAAAACGCGGAGACTACGCGGAACCTAATTAACCATTTGGCAATCAATCATTTGACTAAAATGACTAAATAACGCAATGTTAATATTCAATCAATTATGTCGAATAAATCGACACGAGGAAACTTTCAACAGCGAACGCTTATTGACGATTCAACCGTGATAAATCGACACAACACGTGAAAGATCACTTCTTTCTGTACTCATGCCTAGGGGAACAAAATGACTAGTATTAGAGAGTTTAAGTAAAACAATCAGAGAATTCCTAATTTAACAACGCAACAGAAATCTAACAAAACTTCGCAGAAGTTGAATGATTCTAACAGTACTTACATAGAAGTCTTCTAATAACTTAAGGGTCTCACTAATTTTCGATATTCACTTGTTAAACACAATCGAAAAGGAGAAATCAAAGAAGTAAAAGGAAGAAAGAAAAGAAAAATAAAAAGAAAGAAAAGGAAAAGAAAAAGAAAAAGTACAGAACATTAACAAAGTTTTAATTATGTGTTTGTCTTAACCACCAACGTACTTCTGACAACAAGAAAAAAAAATTCCCTAACGCATACGATGGGATTCAAACGACAACAAGATACAAATAAATGCTTAACCAGTAAACCAGCAAGTTCATTCTTAACATAAATTCATACAAAATTATACTTAATCATATAACGAATGGATAAGGGTTGTTCTAAAAAGATAAAACTTTTAACAATACAACTCAAACTCCAAACCTTAAACACAAAAGCAGAGCATAAGATCACAGATACAGAAATTCAATTACTGCAAATTTTCACAATTAAATTCTTAAAATTTTGGGGCATTACATCATGACTCATTGTAAGGGTGAGCGTTTGATCGAATCGAGTAAAATATTTCAAGTTAATTGAGTTCATGAGTCATATTTTATCATCCTAACTCAATTTAAATTTTTTTCGAATCAAGTCGAATCAAATGAATTTCAAGTCAAGTTAAATTAAAAAAATTAAACATGTCAAATAAAAATATAGTTACAATATAACTAATTCCATATTAGTACACATAAATTTAAAACCGTATATATTCGAAACCGTATGATAAATTTAAATCATTAATTAGGTCCAAAATTATTATTTCAAAAAAATTTTAAAATTTAACTTTTTTAGAATTCTTTAAATTTTTTTAAAAATATAATTTTGAAATTTTATAAATATTTTAAATTTTAGAAATTATTTTGAAATTTATTTTGATTTATTTTAATTTTTATTGTGAGAAACTAATTTACTTATTTACAAAGTTAACAAAGACCAAAAGAGTATTTATACAAATCTATTATTCAAATTAATCGAATTATGAAATTCAACTAGAATCAAGTTATTTGAATTGACTCGAATAACTCAAATAACGCAAATAACTCAATTCGATTAACTCGAAAATAAAAAAAAATATTTTCTAATCGAACAAGTTTTGCTCACCCCTAATTCATCGTGCAAAATAGTAAAAATATCAAGTTTATAAATTAAAATGGACCCAATATCAAAGTAGACTTAATAGTCAAATTAAGAAAAAGAAAACTACATTAAACTTAAAAAAAGTTATTTTTCTTCTCAAATAATCATACCAAGAAAAGAAAGATTAGAACTTTAAATTGATCACTTGCTCAAGAAGTTTTACTCTAATAAACGACTTTCTAATTTCTAATTCATTCCATTCCAATGATTTCACAATTCGATTTTATTACAAAAGATGTTAGTGAAGCACTTCATATACACATATATATATATTGGGAGAACATTATACTGTTTTTTTTCTTTTTCAAAAGAAAACCAATAGCGAAAGCATTATCAGATGTTTGAGAGCTTGATCTCTTCAATGGGTATTATCCTGTCTATGTTAATGTTAACTTCAATAGCATATATGGGGATGAGAATCCAGTTAAGTATGTTAACTTCGCAGACACTACTATATTTATGAATCCCAACCGGAGCTGTGAGTAAACTAAAGAAAGTTTGTTGTTTTATTACGTGCAACCATTTGCCTATGTCTATAATTTGATTTACCAAAGTTATATATATGGAAGATGTTGAAACTTAATTTATATTTTCATACAATAATAAATATAAATTGCTGAATAAATGCTTTAGGCCTCACCGGATTGACTGTCAACCTACGTTCTTCAAGCTTAAACCTCACACATTGGCAGCCACCAATTGGGTACAAACGCCAATCAACTGTAGGTAGAAACCAATGGCAGCACCAGCTCTCTCAGTCTGATCAATTTGTCAATTGATCCCCACAGCCAAGCCAATTTCGAAGTTCCACTGCTTCCTGAAAAGAAGTTAGACCACATGACCCAGTTCACAAGTTGCGACAATCTAAGGTCTTGATCATCCTTCTATGCCAGATCGCGCTCTCTGGATCAAATCTCAACTCCCATGTAGGCCAGTAGTGCAAATCTTGCTTCAACGTTAAAACTCGAGGCTTCCCATTCAGATGAACCGTCCTCACACGAACAAACTCCCCATGTTCTAACTCCTGTTCAATATAGATAGCTCATGTATATATTATTATTCAACTAAACTGCTAGAGAATAAATAGTTAAAAAAAAAGAAACTAATTAATCATATCACGTCTGGTTTGATTCATTGTCGATTTGATATGGTTTCATTGCACATAATAAAATCAGTAACTCTGTTAAAAAACACATCATGCATAAAAGCTCAAAACAAAATTCAGTTAAGCATTGATCAAATTAAAGAGCAAGTCATTATTAAACCATGTCCGAAGTCTATTTTTAACCCCAAAATTGCAATATGCAGGGTAGAAAGAAGAGGTGAAATAAAAACATTATTTAACTAGGATGAAATATGCTTTCCTATGCCCCATATCATATAAGAGCTTTGCTCATCTCACAAATGACAAGAAATATGATAATCTGTCTCCAACAATACAAAAACCTTAGAAAGTCAATCAGAGTTTATGGAATGAAAGAGATTCATATACCATTTAATTTTAGTTGAAAACAAAAGATGATTCAACATTACCACCAAAGTGAAAGATTCAACCTTCTTAAAAATGTACTTACATACAAAAGAAAAAGAAGCAACAAGGGTTACCTTCGTCACATTAACAAAAGCATCTAAATCAGGAGTTGGTTTTCCATTAATTTCAACAATCCATTGTAGGGCATATAACCCATATCTATGAACAGGACTACCGTGACACCACCTGAGGAAAGAACAAACTGTCACAAGAAATACATATAAAACAGAATACTACAAATGAAACTTCTGTTAAAAAGAAATTGTCATTCTAAAGATATTAAAAAATATATCTACAGTAAAAAGTTCAATCGTTGACACTGTTAGCACTCGGTATATCTCGTCAAAATCTGCTTATTATCAGGTATGCTTACTAAGTTTACAATGATTTATTCTTAAGTTAGTATGATTACATGGGTGTATTGATAGCAAATTTTGACTGTGTCAATGATTGGACTATGATTTTTAAATTGAAAAAAGTAATAAGATTTAATTTTTAAATTTTTAGCATAGGGACTAAATCTCAAACTTCATTCAAGTACAAGGATTGACAGCATATTTTGACCTACTATAAGAGCCCCTTACTATAGCATAACGTCCCTTCATTCTTAATAACTGGAGTGAGGAGATTTATTAAAATAATTTCATAACAAGAGACCACAAGCAAATTAGTAACCTAGCAGCTAATTTATCAAATGTAACAAAACAAAAAAGAAAAGAACCATCTCTTTTTATGGGGTTGGGGATTTAGCAAGATTAAGCTAGATTGGAGCATCAGATGCGGAAGGTTTTTTTTTTTCAAGATGGGTAAAAACCCTCGTATTAAGAAAGCTTCATATTAGGTTGGTAGGGATTAAGAGATAGTTAGAAAATTCAAGAAGTTCTGTCATTTAGAATTTTTCTTGTTAGATATAACCAAAGTGGTAACTGGGAATCATTCCAATCATTCAAAAGAAAAGAGAAGATCAGAATGAATTTTTTATGTATTAAGGGCTTCAGGTTCTTAGGTAGCATCAGAAAATGTGCCACTGTGTTAAATGAAGTCCTCTGAACACTTTAAGCATGCTGAACTAATCCATGAAGTTTGACCATCAGAATTTTATGTAGTCAAGCTATTTAAGCCTAGTTTTTAACTAAGCAGAGGGAACTGAATTTAGAAGTTTCTACTTTTTCAGCCATTATCTCTATATGCTGTCAGGCAGCAGCACCAAGATGCAAACTTTTCAAAATTTTTAGGTTGAATTATGGGCTGTTGGGTTAGATGAGAAAAAAAAACCAAAATGGTATTCAGCCCTACAATGATCCAGGTCAGAAATAAACCCAGAAGCTTTATAGTCATACAAGGTTCTAACCATAATCTAACCTGGATAATTTGGATCTCAAAGTAGCCTCTAGGCTCTGCCGCCTAACAGAATTGGCACCCTACAATGAAATATGACAAATCTCCACATACTCCACTATGGATGTCAAAAGTTCAATAACCACCACCACTATAAATGTTGGATACATCCATAACAGCACCACTCTGCCCAGCCCATTCCATGTTTTATTAATTATTTCTATTTTTTTCAATCTGCATTTTATTACAATTTAACATCATTGTTTAAAATTAGTTTATAATGGGTTAAAATAGAAAAAAGGTAAGTACATTCAATAGTTATATAATTATATGCTTGTTTGTTGTCCTTTAAAAAGCTAAATAATTAAGGGCAAATTAGTACCTCTCCACTCAGAGCGGACAGGTTTGAAATCCTTCAATTGGGCAGGTTTTGCCGCCCCTAATGAAATCTAAAGCGCCCTTACACCAAATTTTAATTGGTTTTGGGTTTTAAATATAACTCCAATCTATTTCTTTCTAAAAATTGAAAGGTAAGCCCTAGTTCTATGTACGCTTTTTCAATCCCCACATAGACCAGCCACACTAATGACATGTGGGTTTCACTAGTCCACAAAGATGATAGTCAGTATTTGTGCTGAAAAGACAAAACATTGGAAACAGGTTCACCTTGGTTGAAATTATAATTTGAAAATCGTAAAATAATCTTTAAAAAATTTGGTTGATATTAGTGCCTATATTTCATTTACAGGTCTCTTAACTGAAGATTTACTTATTAGCTCATTATCTTAAAACTTACAGAAAAGTGAGATAAATATGTACTAAATTATTTGTCAAATACAGTTACAATAAACATCAAAAAGCTTCTGAGAATAGTCAAAAAGAGATTCAACAAATTCCAAAAGGTATCTGATCGTCACTACCTCATAGTTAGGAGCTAAAGATAGCAACTATATTTATGCCAGATCCTAAAGCCATGAACCCATTAAATCCATGGTTCATAAAAAGCTTCAAAACATACAACTTCAATTAAGCCTAATATCTTTTGTTTAAACTCAGATGCCAATTGCAGCCTTCAGCAATGAAATTAGTCTGATATCTTATGTTTAAATTCAGAAGCCAATTGCAACCTTCAGCAATCAAACTAGCAAGAATATTTTTATCTTCTGGTATGTTCATGAATTGGTTGGTAAGGAATTCAATTAGTTCAGTAGCAGGGTTCTAATGCATTCTGGAGGCTAGGAATGGTTCCATTGCTTTACTGCCACATGCTATGTTCTCATCATTACTATCGAACTAAAATGAATATGAAAACTTTTCTACTAAGAGGAGAAGAAACACTAACCGTGCCACATAAACACCATGCCCTTCCTCAGGAAGATACCCAAGAGCACGCACAGCAGGGTGAGGATCCTGAACAATACACCCACACCAATTAATCACTCGTGCAGTGCCATTCCCATCCCTAACATCGGTACCAACAAGAAGATCAATTTCACGTCCCTGGCAAAAAAGACAAGTAGAAAGAAAATCAGGCAAAATTGTTTCTACATTTATGTATTAGTATTAACAAAACTATAAGCATAGAACACAATAAATTAGATAGTACATAGAGCTTATGAAAATGCTTTTAGTCAAACTAATATCATAATAATTACAAAGAGGAAAAAGAAATAGATAATCTTTCAGCTAATATCTACTTGCTTACCTGCCGAAAAATGGTCATGTTAAGATTCCCACTGTTGTCCCCATTGTCCAATGCTTGACAAGCATTTTCTATGTCCCGAAAGCAAGTAACAGGCTCTTTATTTACTGCTAAAACCATGTCACCTTGTTCTAACAAATTTTCAGCTTTTGATCCCGCCAAACAACCTTTAACACGTAAAACTTGACGTCGAACTGGATCTTTCTTAACTAGAGCCTAAAAAATAATAAGAAAATGATGTGACCTTGTGGAACTTAAAAAGTACAAAATACAAAACTGCAAAGAGGCTATTCTCACTAGCAAGTGTTAAAATATTGAAAAATTTGTTTCAAAAAGAAAATTGCTCAACAAAATTGATAGAATAAAGAAACAACAACAATACTTGTATCCAGTCATCGCTCAGTCCAAAGCTTCTGGCCTTCGAAAGCAGAGTAGGATAAAATTCAACCTCTAAAATCCTTACAAGTGGCATCGGCCTTTTGACACCATTTATGAGAAGAGGTGGTCCATTCGCACCAGCTATGATTTTATCAAGAACTTGGCTTATTGCATAAACCGGGATACCCCTCACAAATTGATGATCTTCTGATGTATTACAACCAAATTTCAGCTGACATCATTGGTAGCAAGCATCAGAATACTTGGGCATAATGCAGTTTATTCAAAAAGGCTAACTAATATAAGATTTTTTTTCTTTTCATATTTTTCAATCAGAGTGGAAACCTGTGTTGAAAAGCTCCCCCAGATTGCTCGAACCCTTCCATGCTCATCTGTTAGCACACCTGAAAATGTACTACCAAAATCTGCAAGAGTACAAGATGCATTTTGTATGTGAAATCAGCACGTGCGCAAAAATTAGATTACTTTTTAAGTAATGTCAGAAAACTTACCGGTATCAAGCTCAATTACTTCCATATTTGTTGCTCTGTACCGTGGACAGTCAGCAGAGGCAATGTTTAGAGCAGCACATGGATTGGTCACAACCGATTTCCTAGATGTCGCTTGTAAGCTTCTACTTAAACCCACAAGATAGACTGAATCCCCTCGACGTAACGCGGGCTCTGTCTCAAACAGAACACAATGAAAAGAATTGACAAAAGTAGTTTTGCAATGTTTTACCACCTAAATTAACAGAAAAGACAGACACACACACAGTGGAAATAAATATTAACTTCCCCACCCCCAGCTCCTATTCCATTGCAAAAATGAGAACAGACTTCCTTTTAAGTTATACCAGAAACAGTTTCTAAGACAAAAAACTATAATATTTTTATCCTCCTGTCATCAGTTTCCTAAGAAAATTTTCAATGACAAAATCAAGCATACAGTATATTTACAAAAAGAAGAGCAAACCTGGTTGCATAGGAGAAACATATACAGTAATAATATGTCCGATGACCAAACCACAGAGTAATTGCAAAATGTAGAACCTACCAGGAAGTAGTTCTGCAGCACGAACCACAGAAGCACCAACAGGACCTAGAGTTGAAGGGTCGTATGCAACTAGAGCATAGTTGTGAACAGGGTGAAGAAAAACAACCTGCAGTAACGAAACAGTGATGTGGTTTAGAGGGAGAACAACAATTATCAATAGAATTAGGGCTGAACAAATGAGTAAGAATGAAGATGGAGCTCTAGAGGGTTATAGAAAACCTCTAGTTTCTTTATAAAATTCCAAGAAAATAATAAGAATGTTGGCTGTAAAGACTACAACTTATTTATACGGGCTTTCTTTCTTGCAAGTTACTAGGCTTTCTTGCAAATAAAGTTTTATTACTAGCCTAGGTTTAAACCCAAAAAATAACTAATAACTCTAGCCATCTATTAGATATCTAATACTTAATAAATAATTCTGAAACAATAAAATACTACAAAGTACAAAATAATTAAAAGATCCTGCAGCTGTCTCCCAGGCTTGGAGAACTCGATTCCTGCGAGAAAACTTACACCATTTCAACATAAGTATCTAGATCATGAACCCCATTTGTTGATTCAGCAGTAAAATCTCTGAGAGAGCACAATCCTGTCCCAAGGATATCTAATTCCCTGTTGTGAACCTGAATAATATAACCCTCCTTATCTAAAGTAACAGTCTCATAGAATGTAGTTGCATCTTCCGCCAAAGAACTAACTCAAGATTGCTCGAGTGTTCTAAAGCTTTGAACCCCATAGAGACAATAGCTGACGTAAATCACCTAATAACTATAGAAAGCATGTGTGGCTTGTCAAAGGATACTTCAGGCAAACAAACAGCAGATCAATCAGCAATCAGTATTTTTGTAGGAATATAAGAGCAACACTTCTACTGTTTCCATACAAAATCCACAGAGATCCCTTCAAAGAAGGCTCCACTTTAATTCCAGAATATGTTTCAGTCATACTAGGACTTTCATCTTTGGTTTCAGAATCATTAATAAAAGTCCCCACCACACCTGCAACAATTAGGACCACTCTAGAATTATTACCTGGAGTATCAGCTTTCGAATATTCTTTAAAACCAGACTCTATGTTTGTTTTATCACTCAACAGTTCAAGGTAGATCCATTGGAGGTTGAACACTTAAATCTGTTCTATCACTGCCATAAGCAAGAGTTACTCGAGACAAATCTTTCTTTTCACCAGCATTCTGAGGGCATGTACTATCAACCTCCTTATCACTCTCTGTAATTAAATTGCCATTTGGAATCAGTGACCTTGCAAGGTTCTCTAAGCCAATATGGGTTTTGCACTCAGGTTCCAAAGAATTAGCTCTTTGAACGAAGGCCATAACCACAAGAGAGCCATTGTTTTTGAGTTCCTTTGCACCAGCTTCAGTAACATATATATTTTTTACTTTCTTCTTTTCGAACATCACAAGCTGAAGCAGCTATTTCATGAGCTGGTGAGCTGACAGTTGATTTACCATTTGAATTTTGCTCATCTATCCCAAACGGTGTCTCGCTTGTGTGCAGGAGTACTCCCGCCTTCACTCCCAGTAGGTTCACCAACTTTAGTTTTTAATGAGCATTTAGAGAATAGAGAATTAATTTCATCAGTCGTGCAACATAACTGAAACCAGCAGGTTTGCATTTGACTAAATGCTGGAATTGCCGTGGTCATTTCTCTCTCTGAATCAAACAAATTGAAATACAAGGAGAATGAACTTAAGATGCAAGCAAGTGAATAAGATTGGCCAGTTCATAAGGACCTGAATCTTGATTACTCTTTCCCACAGCAGCTTTATAAACCAAAAATTCTCTAGATGCATCCATAAAAATTTGAAAGATGCTACTCATTGCAGAATCAAATTCAGAAGTAGTCTCATTAGTCTCATTAGAAGGTCTCTTTCTTGAAGAGAAATTTGAAAACTCACAAGCATGAAGGTGAATATGAAGAGGTAAAAGAAGGAAACCACACCCATAAATGATGCTAAATTTAGCAAGACCAAATGAAGGTTGCCATTCAACATAGGCACTTACAGCTTTGTTTTCATCTGAATACTCTTCATAAATAGGGTCTAATAGATCATACTCCACTTCGCTTCAATTGTTGTAAACACATTAAAATCAAGGACTCTCCTTGAGCTAGATATGCATCTTCACTTTCTTCCAAGTACTCTTCATAAATAGGGTCTAGATCATACTCTTGCTCTTCCACATGTACCTTTCTAGCAAGTAAAGTTACTAGGCTGTCTTGCAAATAAAGTTTTATTCCCAGCCCTAGGTTTAAACCCTGAAGATAAATAATAACTCTAGCCGTCTACAATATATCTAATACGTAATAAATAAATCTGAAATCATAAGATATTATAAATTATAAAATACTTAAAAACTCCTGCATCAAATAGGAAACTCAACAAAATAGGTTATGGTTTTCTAATAATGTTTAAGTTAAATAGCACACCACTCCAGGAATTTCAATTGGATAAGCAGCAAAGGACAGCATCACATCCGAAGAAGAAATTGCAACTGTGTTCTTGTCAACAGCAACCAAGCCCATACTACGAGAATGATATATAATGACGCCAGTACCAAAAAAATGTTGCGAATGAACACCATCAAGCATGCATGATGGTGGCACATGAACCTGCAACCATGAAAATCAACTTAGGTTTTCAACAAACAAATCATGAAAGAAGTAAGATTTCATACAGTATAATGATCAAAGAAGAATAACTAATGATTTAAAGAGAACAGTACCATCATACTGATGTTGTGACAAATAATTAACAGAAAGGTAAGGAAAAGGGTAAAATGTGTAGTGTACCAAAAATGAACTATGTCAATCAACAGATGGTTACCTCAAACATTACAAGAGTAGGCTCTATTACTTGTTCGGCAATTGAAGCATTAGCTGCTGCAGCTGTTGCACCTGGATAGTCACTTACCACAGCATTTTCCGTGGCACTTTTATTCTCCAACTTAACTTCACCAGTTTCATTTAACGAACCATCAGCAAGAACTCCATCAGATGACATATCCTCTTCTACTCGTCTTTTTTTTGAACCAATACCTGCTTCATTATGAGAATTCAATTCAGCAGACGAATGCTCACAACAGGTTTCCATACTAGACAAACCATCAGTCAACTCTTGGTGGTTAACTTGATTGACATGTTCCATACGAGTAGCCTTGCCATTAACACCAGATGATGGAATCATGGAATCCAGTTGAAAGGCGGGCTTTGCGGTCCATAATCCGGAGCTGTCATCACGAGTGTATATCTGTGGAGGTGCATACCATTCATGGCGATCAACCGTGACCAAGACAGACTGTAACCATTAACAAAATGACAAATTTCAACAATTAGCGCAGATAATCTCAATAATGATAAATCATAAATTCAAAATATACTTGAAAAGATAGGACAAAAATCAATCAATTTTAGGTTCAATTTACCTAAAATATAACCATTCAAACTAACCAGCACCACTTGTAAAGTGTCACAGTAATTGATACAGTACAATTACCGAATTGAGGTTTGTTCAGATCCCATTACCTACCATGATCCGTTCAAAATTCTAAACAGAAATTGGATGTTGAAGCAAATTGGTTTTGGGTAATAGAAATTTAGAATCCCACAATGATGTCAAGGTATACAACTCAGTGCAACTGGGGCCTAAGGCACACCAATCTAGTAGTGTCCTCAAACGGTCCTGAGGAAGGGCTTTTACAACAACTAAAAAAGGGCACACCTCAGAAGTTCCATTTAGTTTTATTGAAATGCCTCATTCTTTTTCTTATCCATAACATTTACATTGACAGTGACAGTGCATATGTGCTATCAAGAATAGGAAAAAGTTGCATTGCCCATTTATAACTGCTTGAAGATGGATACATACGGCTAGATTTGATGGGGGCTTTTAGTAAAGCTATAGAACATTAGAGAAGAAACGGAGTCAAATTATCAAAGAATATAAAGTTTTAACCTGAATGGAAATTTTTTATTTTCTTTTCGATAAATATTCAAGAATTCTTTTATAGTTAGCCCCCTGCTTCACTAGGCAGAACCTTTTCTGTGCTTGGCGTCCAAGCAATACAGCACCTTGCGTCTTTTGATTAAGGGAGAATATAAGACCACTCAAGAGCCTAAAAATAAAGCTTTAAATGTTTGAAGAAGCAATCTAATCTTCTCTCCAGGCTCCTTCCAAAGGATGTCAGCTGTTCTAAAAAATCCTCAGGCAAATAACCAAAAATCATCATATTAAAGGCTTCACTCTTCTTGTATGAATAAGAGTTGAATCAAACTTTACCACCATCACCACCTCGAAACTCAAGTCAACGCCTATGGAGTCAAATTTATGTACACTGCTGCCTTTTATCACTAATGTTTGCAAAGAATTTGATCAAGCTCTGCTCGTCAGCATATATAAGTTGAACACCTCAAGATTTGGCTCATTTATAAGCTTTAAAGTTTCATGCAAACTTGTTTAACATAAAATGAATTTAATTGAAGCCATTCAACTAGTACACTTTCATTTTTACCCCTAATTTCTCTCAACAAAAGAAGTAAAATACTGATATCCAGAGGCTTTTAGGAACCACCCAAAAGCAGGCTCCACCAAAGGTTACCTGCTTGTGTTTTCTCTAATTTACATGCTTCTTTTCCTTGAACGGAGAAGGAAACCCCATACACTTTTGCACAATAAATTTGAACAAAAACATCCAATGCAAATGTTATCTAAAGATGGTATCCTACAACAAAATGATAAACCCAACTAAGCCAAAGAATTACAAGTTCAATGCCTGGTAACAAGCCTAGTAATATCTGGACAAAATGCCATTCAAAAATATAGCCTAATGACGGGTAAGGTCAGAAATCTTTCCTACACTGTTCCTCACTCAACCTCAATTCATCATATATTCCATTTATTGTTAGAAATATTAACTGGATCAAAGTATACCTTAGCCATTCATTTCTCCAAAAGAATTCAAAATTCATCAATAGCTTGTGTGCACAATTTTCAACCATAGCAGTTAGTAGAAACGTAAGCATTAGGTGAAACTGCATAATCAGCAATAAAATACCTTTCTCCGATGACGATCCATGTAGCTTATATATTCTAAAGGAACCCGAGCACCCCGAGAAAGCTTAGATAGAACAGAGACTAGATCCTCAAGTTTTGATATCTCCTCACCAGCAAACTTCTTAATGATGGCATGTCGAGGAACAGCAGCTCTAAATAGCATATACCTGGAACATACGGAAATCTAGCAATCAACCAACCAATGAAAGCCCACAGCAATAAAGAAGCAACCTCGTGATTGATACAGTTCAGAGTACATCTAATTGCGTCATACACACTCCAATATTCTCACTTTGGCTGAAAAGGATAACGATCAATAATTTTCATAGAGAACCATTATGTCTTGTTGAAAGTAACATACAATATCATCTTTCAACCTCCAAAATTGATGAAGCAATCCCAGGATGCCATGCATAGCGAAGAAAAAAGAGTTTCTTATAAGATATTACAATAATAGGTAGTTCACAACTTAATTCATGGATTATAGCCAAAAATCAAGGTTTACTTATTTGATAAATTAGTAGCCATGAAAGTAGGCACTGAAACATATGCATGCACTAAGTTTCATTTTTTTCTCTGCCTGCTTCAAGACCCATTTTGAGTCCTTAGGTATGACAATATTCATAAATAATCAAGTAGACTAACCCAGGTTCTGAGACATATACAAGACCACACTGGAAACGGAAATTTCTTGCCTGTTTCAAGAAACAGAAAAATAAGTCAAATTATCTGCCAATAATAGCAGTACCATCCTCAAACAGCATAAGATAAAAACCAGTTAAGAAATCATATTCAGGGAACAATGTACAGAAAACCAGAGCTAAAAAGAGGCGGAGGATTCCAAGTGCCAAGAATAATTTGCAACCTACCTGCTGGTAAGACAGGGGATGTATTACAGCACCACTTACTTCTAAGAAGTGAGCAGGAGTTATTGAGTGCAAGTCCTGAACCTGAAAAAGAAAAGGGAATCATATTAGCTTCCACAATCATAGTCAAAGCAAATTGAAAACTAAAGAACAAGCGTTGGTAAATTAAGTCAATAGCTACAGCCAAAAATTTCTACAGCACATTCAAACAAACTTATTCAAGACATCATTGTATCAATATCACACAAACAAACTGAGACTAAATCCCACACAATGACAATTATCAGAGTCAAGGCTATTTAAGAGCTGGTTGTCCCTGAAATTCGTTCTGGTGGCAGGTGGATGGAAATCAAGGAAGAATTATTTTTCCAAGTACCAACAAATGTTTGACGTTAAGTTTCAAGTAATTTGACAGTCTGAATACCGGATATAAGATATAATAATACCTGGGGTTCATACTTCAAAGCAATCAAAAAAGCATAGGGAACAGCCTTACGCCAGCTAATACTAAATTGTTGATCTTCTCCAACATAGGGAGCAAATACAGAAATGCATTAATTTCCTCCCAAATTTTAAGAAAAGGGCATAGACATCAAAGAATCTAGGCAAATCTGCAGTCTGAGGTGCCAAATCCCTTTCCTAAAGAAACAAAAGACCATGCAAGAGCTATACTTTAATGAGAATGAGAGCAATGGAGAAAACAAATACCTGCCCTAATGCCAGTGCTTTCAGACATTCAGTTCATCATTTACTATTTAATTGTGAGCGAGAAACTAAGTATTCAGTTTCTACATTATGAGCATTAATTTGAAAATTCATGCTGTAACCGGAAATCACAAATTTTATTTTTTACAAGTACTACTTCAGTTTCAATGTGTTACAACAAAATTAGCCAATCAGATAAAAGTAACTCAATTATCAAAATTTGCAAAGACATGCAGACTATTAATAAAAACCATTTCCGAAATTAGGCTAATTAGTCATGGTGCATAGGCCACACTACCACAAAGTAGCAATCAACCCAAACTGTATAACATGTGATCTAATTTAAACCTCAAGGCCTCAAATATTGATAATCTAAATAGGCATAAATGAGAGAGAAAAGTTTTACCACTAATTGCACACTCAATGGTGTGCCACCTCTTTCAATTTCTAACTCTATCTTCTGCTCAACACTGTCATCAAGTAAAGTTTCCAACTTCAAAAATTGAGTAATTACCTGCAATACGTTTTCAATAACACATTAAAGCCAATAATAGTTAGCAAATTCTATTAGGGAGCTGCCACTGTCAGTTTACTTTTTAAAAAATGAAAAGGGGTCACATTCAAAATTCCTATTTGAGTAGGTACTAGAAAAGGGTTATGCTGGCAACAAGAAACCAGGTAGAAAATCATTGAAACAAGGTAGAAAATCCTCAAGAGTTCCATATAAATCATACACATAAAAAATAAGCTCCCATCTGAGAGAGGGTGGGGGCAAGTCAATTAGAAAGATACACTATCACCAAAAATTAAGAATATGGTCTAAAACCCAATCATGAATACTCTTGAAGAAGTTCGTATTTAATTTAATACATAATATCCATGTCCAGTATTGAGATTTAGCCAAGCCAAGCCAGAGACAGAGCTGATTCTTCCTCTAGATGCATAATCATATAGGAGCACGGAATAGAAAAGCCAAACATTCCAAAATAAGAATTAATACATGCTTCTCCAATGACTGAGTGCATGACTAACCTCCCCATTCACCCGAACAAGCACATCACCGGGCTCTAAGTGACTATGAGCAGGACCACCTGGCACCTGTAGATATGTTGAGATTCAAAATATAGCAGAACTAAAAGAAAACACGGCAAATTTAAAGAAAATCTGTATGACAAAAACTGAAGTTTGCTCACCACAGAGTCAACAACAAGCATTCCAGTTTCACCTAGTGCAGAAGCATGGCGTGCTATCTAAATTAAGAAAACAGAAATTAAATGAGGAAACACTTCTTTTTATGTATGCCATGGGAAAGCTAGAAAAATAGTTGATAACAAAAAACTAGGAACCTGCTCTGTTTCACTTTGGAGACCAAGCCTGCGTATCTCATCAAACCCCTTATGGACAAATGTAGCCTATAAAAAAGATATCCAACATTAAAATTGTATTAAAGCAAATTCTCAAATATTGACAGAAATGCCAAAAAGCAAAAACACAAAGAAAACTATCTACATACTGCAGCAGCTGGTAAACTGTGCTGTGTGTGATGGTGATAAGAGGTATTAGCAATGTTATTTAGTACTTGAATAAATACAGCCCCATCGAGGATTTTCAGTGAGCCTCCGTTGAAGGAAGATCAGCAATATAGGTTAGGAATTATGAATAGAAAGCTATATATAGTTCACTTTGTGATTCTAGAGGGAACTTAGGCATTATAAAATATGTCAATATATTGAATCATTGGAATTGGATATCCAGTCTTCTTCTTCCTCACTTTTTTCTCTTATCTTCTCATTGTATTCCCTCTAATCCTTGATTCTCTGTTTAGTCAATATTTCTCTGTCTCTCCTCCATAGTCTCTCTCACTCTGGGATCACAAAGCATTTACTGTCCTATTTGTAAGTTAATATACTTGGTGTTTGTTAACTGAAGGTAGTGCAAGCATACCAAGTCAGTTTACTTAAAAGTTTTTTTTTTTTAAAAAAAAAAAAAAAAGCAGGAAAAGACCAGGATCCAGCATGGCATCATAGCTTATCAACTCTAAAGATACCAGGAAAGGAAATAAACAAATAAACAGATGGTTCTAGTTTTCAATTTCATATAATTGCTCGAACATAGAGACATGAACAATAAATTTTCCAATTATCTAACCAACAATGAACCTTATGTACTCGAGAAAGGGGATAAAAACAGAAGCAAAGCTCTACAAGGATAAAATCAACAACAAACCTGAAGCGTACCACGAGGAATAGAAATTGCTTCCCACTTACTCATGTACAAATCTCCTCCTTTCTGGAGAAACTTTAATGCCCTTACTACCTGAAAAGTAAATATCTAACGTTTCAATATCTCATTTTCATTGGAAGTAGACCCTATAAGAATTAAGGTTCTGCTTGTCCAGAAATCAATTGAAAAGGCTATTGGTGTTCCACACAGCAATTTTAAGAAGCATGTATAAGGTATCCGTAAGAAGTACTTTGGTAACATATCAGAAAAAAGGTAAAATGAGCTAGTTCTGACCCAAGAATATAAGCGGAGAAACATGGCATGAACAAATAACCTACAAAAAAAATCTTGAGCAGGTCAATATGGCTTATAAGGCTACACAGGTACTGATCTAGTCAACAAATAGCTTGCTGGAGTAACTTTGAGAACGCTATTCTTGCAATCAAGAAATAGCCTCTATTTTAGAAACTTGTTTTCAAGACAAAACAGTGTGCACAGGGCAAATATGCATCACTAAGTTTTGTATTTCAACCCACAGAGCATAACCAGAAAAGGACTGACTTTTATGAGCTCCAGATTCGCAGATGGAAATCTAAAGTGAATGCAATTCCTAATAATACTTACAAGTCACACAACCAAAAGTAATAATAAAATAATACAAATTTTACTCCAGGGGTAACCACAGAAATGGTTTCAAGCAAATAGGTCAAGGTCTTTTAGTCGCTCCATAAAGTTGCCAGTTCTAAGGAATTATTGGAAGTATGGGCTAAATGAACCAATAGGTTTAAATCTCTTAATTGAGTTTATACAATCTTCAATCCTTAAAATAAAAAATGAAAAATAAAAGAATCTCAGATAATACCAACCAGAAACACAGCATGAAAGGTCAAGCTGTTAAAATACTACTCACTCGTTCTAGAGGAAGAAAAAAGGCAGATGCACTTGATGACTTGCTACCAGCATTCAGGGCCACTGCCCTGCCTTGCCAATCAATCACTGGGGATCCACTTGAACCACCTTTAGTCCCAGATGCCGCCTGAAGTTAAGCATAAGTGTAAAACAATATAATCAAACATAGACAAGCATGTATGTAAAAGTCAGACAATGGGAGAACCAAGAAGGTGCTCCTTCAACTAAAACAATGGCCAAGAGAAGTATCAATAATGATACCATCCTTAGACTTTTTAACAAGCAACACTGTTTGAAAACATTACAAGAAATACTCAATCAGAATGATGCAGATCAACCATATTGCTATTCAGGTTAAAACAGTCTAATACTGTCTACAATTGTTTTCTTATTCTGAACCTTTTTAAATATCATGTCCACGAGATTGTATTAAGCTTCATTTTGATTACATCATATAACTTACTTCAATGACTTACCACAAGCTTCTAACAGAGACCTATACAATTAAAATGTTTTATCTTTTTCTCATTTAGGACATTAAAAATTTGCCCTTTCTTTTGCATAGGTGTGCTTTTTCCTTCTTTTGAATAAATAAACTCCTGCTACTTTATGTTACATATTTTGGCATTAGACATAAAATATATTTAAAATAATGGAATTTTAATATAAGAAATCTTAGTCAAAACCTGTTTCTGAAATTATTTGCAAGTCAAACATTGGTGTTAAAACTTAAAATAAAGAAATCAGCAAGTACATAATTTACATAAGATATGTTACGTGAGATACTTTTTCATACATTCCATGATAAAACCGTGCTTTTCCTCATATTCAAAGAATAATAGAAGAAAATTTTTAAAAATTAATCCAGAAAGGTTGAACCCTGCCCTCCAAAGGAGAAAAAGAAATCCTCCAATAGATGGCACAAAGAATATGATACATACTTGCATGTAGAAAGTGTTGAAATCGTTATAGCCATCCCTGCAACAAATAAGCATGTCAACAACCATGACACACATACAACTGTGAAAGAACCAATAAGAAGCAAGAAGGTTCTACAATAATAAGCTAGACAGCATAGAACAAATTAGTGACCAGAAGTCAAGACTACAATGTAAGAGGCTGTACACAACATCAAACACTACTTACAATATAATCTTATCAAAGGAAAATGGGATATCATATTAGTTTAAAGTATGCCAACTAGAAAAATATGTGACACAGAATGACTCCTACAATGAAAAGCAGTACGTGCAGCGCACACCACCAGGTATAGAGCATTAGAATGATAATTTCCAAAGTCAAGATAGAGGGGGTACTATGTCTTCAACTGGTAGAAGTTAAAGCTTAAAATCATCTCAGTCAGGTTCCATATAAATGTATTTGAGAAACTGTATAATAGATGATAAAACAACAGTGCCTCACAAGCAAAATTCAATCAAGGCCGAGTTGCCATGATTAATTTTGGAACAACAAATCTCTTAAGTGCTGATGAAAATATGTGAAACTATTATAGCTATCAATATTACAAAGCAGATGGAGAAAATCAACAACTGTACAAACCAGTTTACTAGTACAAAATCATGTGGTTATCAAAGGGTTTTGGTACAGATGATAATCTGTCAAGACAATATTGATGGTAAATCTATTGGTAAAGTAGATGATTCATACAAATTGTTAAAACTATTACATACTTTTTATAATGAGGAGCATCTCTGTCCAAACGAGCAAGAGTGCCAGCCAATATGGAAACCTACAAATAATTATTTAAATCAGAGCAATAATTGTTAGGCATCATGTTTTATGATCTATAGTAGCATTACATCATAAGATATCACTCATGAAAAATAACCAGTATCCAGTTAGCAAAGCCATGAATTTCTCAAAAGCCAACTTAAAAGGACTCCTTTCACGTAAGTGGAAATTTTTTTACACTCATCGTAAATGGAATTAAACATAATACTAAACTAAGTGCATAATGTTAACAAAATAAAAGTGATAAATTAACGAAAGTAAAGCAAAGACTACTAATGCAATTCAATTACCTTCTCTCCGCTATCATTACCAACGACCCTGATTTCTAAACCAACACAAGCAGCCTCTGGGGAAAGTGGAATCTCCTCATAGTCTAAAAATTGAATGGCATCAGGATTGTAACGAAAGAAGCCAAAATCATGTACCTAATGAAGAACAGCATAACGTTCGCCAGTTAGCAGAACCCACAAATAACAAGTGTTGTTTGAAAGAGCACAAAAGAAAAAGCTAAACTGAATGCAATGCATATGGTGTGACGATGAACCAAATACAACAAATCAGGCAATGTCAAACAGTATAGACTGACAAATCAAGCTTCCTTAGAAAACAACCAAAATCATACATAAAGGCAATACTAGTACATTTCAGAAGTCATGTCAAAAAATCCTAGTGCAGAAGAATGAACTACATTACAAATCAGAACCATAAAAATACCAACCAAATATATATGTGAAGCATGGTTTACTCACCGGATCTCTGTATATAGGATGCACGGTAATTTCTTCTCGATTTACAAACATTGCTTCGGCAACAACAGGTCCTAAAAACAGACAAGAGAGAAAGTCAAACATTGTTTCCGACATTTTAAAGACAAAGAAAAGACCATTCAGCTATTGCTTTTTCCTAGTATTTGCTTTCTTCATACTTGAGTAGAATGAGCACATAGCTAAAATGCAAGGCTCATTCAAACATAGGAGATCTATTGATCCACACAACAATAAAATCATTCATTTAATAACTGAACAGCTCAATTCATAACTTTTTTTTTCAATAAGTAACGAACTTTTCCTCATCTTGATTGAAGAGGCAAAGACTAATTACAGAAAGCATCAAGCAAATCCAACACAAAAAAAAAATAAAGAAGGAAAGAATAATAAATGTTGACGAAAGTCAACCTGGTTTGACCACATGGCGATTAGTGAGAATAATTCCTCTCCGCTTATCAACGACAAAACCAGTAGCATAACTAGCACCAGCTGGCTCGGTATCAAAAGCCCGGCAAGCAGTGGTTCGGAGGACGACGACGGCCGGAACAACCTTATTGAGGGCCTTCCGCCAATCCTCAGCGGTAGCGAGGTTCTCTTTGAGCGGAGGATCGATTTCCATGGAAAGCTCTTCTTTGATCGTGGATTCTAATCCCATGGCTGCCTCCGACCCTAACCTCTCCAATGGGTCTCCCATCCAAGGTTAGGGTTTCGAATTCAGAGAATTTTTAAAAATAAAGAAGTGTATTATTACTTTGATTTCCGAAATCTTTTTATGTCCTCCAAATCCAAATTATTGAAAGCTGATTTTTGTTTTTAACTTTTACGTCATTCTATTCGACTTTATTACGCTTTTCTTACTGCGTTGCTGGTTGGAGTGGGGAAGTGAGATTTTTTTCCTTTTTCCCTTTTTTGCATTTTTATTTGGTTGTATGTCAAATTCTACCATCACGCATAAATTACAGATTTAATCTCTATGTAAAAAAATTTCCAATCCTAACTCAATGTGTAACAACAAAATTTGTTTGACTAAATTTTGCTATTAGTCTTATTCAATATAATTACAAAATTTTAGTCTTTAACTCAAATTGTAACTATTAAATCCACGTGAAAATAGCAAGTTGAATGGCATTATACATGTAACGATAGGTTTGATGTATAAAATTTTGAAAATGATAGAATTTAATTTAATGAATTAAACAATTATTGTACAATCAATATTAAAATTTCAAAATTCAAAATATATCAAAACTAAATATGACTAAATTAAAATACAATAACTAAATCTATAACCTATGTAAAATACAATAATTAGTAACGGAATTTAACCAACCAAACAAAATTAAAGCATGTGAGGATGTGTAATCACGAGGTAAAAACATCATGGATGCCCTATTGTAATGATTCGAAAGTCAATGATATCAGAAAATTCAATTCTGGGAACTCGTTTTCATAAGCAGAGGCCCTAAATATTTTTACTAAATATGTAAGGAGTTCTGTTATAGGTGAATTGAATTTTAGTTAAATAATTTTATCGAATTAGTGGTTTATTAAGGTATAGAGACTAAATTGTAAAAGTGATAAAAGTTAAATTACTAGAAAAATTGTAATTAGAAACAAGTAGCAGAGATTAGGAAAGCAATTATACCTTCTTTAAATTATAGTGAACGGTGGCTTTTTAATGTTATAAAAGTGAATTTTTAAATTTATAAAAACATATGTTATAATATTAATAATATTAAAACATAAGATAAAATGGATTAAGTGGGATGAAATAGAACACATTTCTCTTTTCATCCTCAAATGACCTCAAATGGCCGAATGTTAGATGAAGAAGAAGCGACCCACGGCCTGGGGGTTTAAAATTTCAAGCTTTTAATTGGTTAGTGCAATTTAATTTTTTTCTTATAATTTTTATGTTTTTGAAATCTTGGGAGTCTAATTTATTCAACCTATGTATTATTTTTTAGAATTTTTTAAGTTTTGAAAGTTACTATAGTTGAGAATTTAAAGTTTTAGGGGCTAAATTGATAGATTTTAAGCTTAGAGGTGGAAAATGACTAAATTGTAAAGTTGATTGAAAGTTTTGAGCATTAAGGACTAAAGTGCATAAATTGTAAAATTGGTTGTTAATTAAGAAATAGAATGTCCTAAATGGACTATAGTGAAATCAGTTTGAAATTTGGAGTTCTAAATTGTGAATTATGTTAGTCTCGATTCTAAGGACTAAATTGAATAAAAAGAAAATTGAGAAAAATTGACGATTGATTCTGAAATTGGTTGTATTTTGATAGTTTTATGTGTTTTTGTTAATCCGTAGCTAACATCAACTCGAATTCCTCGAAAAGGAAGGGAAAGGATAAAGTCATCGACGAATAACTCGAAGTTTATTGTTTGTATTTCTATAATTCAAACATTTTCAATTGTTGCATTTATGAACTTTGTTGCATTGTAAGACCATAAGGTAAGTTGGAAATGATAAAACGAGCTTATTTAGATTGATTGTTAGCGATAATGACTAAATTGAATAGTTTTGAAAATATTGTAGATTGTTGTAAATGTTCAGTTGAATCTATTTTATGCTGAAATAAGTTGTTTCATATTTGGAATTAAGAAATTGATTATAAATAAAATTGAAATAAGGGTGGATAGTGGATATCGAAATATAAGTTCGAAAATGTGAATTTGATATTACACGATTTAATTGATTCGATTGATATATGAAAAAAATTATATGTTGCAACTGTGATAGCTCGATTTAAGATAAGCAAAATGAACTATATAATCAAGATTGACATATTAACTTGCATTTGAATTATTGGTTTGTTGGCTCGTTGTATTATATGATTTATATTATATTTTAATATTCGATTATAAAAATACCACTGAAATGTACTCAGCATATGGTTTTGTTTGTCGTACACAGGCTAGGTACTTTTCGATTCAATCGTCAACTCAGCATCCAGTGACAATCTCGGACTCAAGTGTTGGTGATGTATTAATTTTGGTCATGGTATATACCTAAGGTGTCAATTAATTATACAATATTTTATTTTGATTACTAGTAGCATTTTAAGAATCAAGTATATAAATGTATAAGTATATGTTGGAAATGGTCATGTTAATATTATATTGTTGAAGTAGTTTGACATATATGTTTAATGGTCTAAGCCGTAAGAGTGATGTGTTTGGATACATGGTTATGAAAGCTATAAATGGTAGGTTTGTGTTGAACTTGTGATGAGATAAGTTTTATTGCATGTTTTTGTGGTTGATGTTGAGTTATTCAATATGTCTTAAAGGGTTAAATGATGTATGCTAAGTTGAACATGTTGAGGTGCCTTTGCAAGCATATTGGTATGGTTTGAATGTGATATTTTGGTTGACTTTGAATTGTTGATTGAGGTGTCAATTGTAATATATTGGCTAGGCACTTAGGATGGTTGTTATAAGTGATTTTTTTTTGTATAATTTTGATTTTTTTTAATTGGTTGAAGTATGGTGCAATGTTGGCTTGTGGCATAAGAGAACTAAGGATAGAAAACTTGTATTTAAAGGTTTGGCATATATTAGTAAATAGTATGTCTAGCGTATTGTTATCCACCCAAATGATTATTTTGGCGTATACGTGTAGGCGTATAGTAACTGCCACAACTGCCACATGAGTTAGTAAGAATTTGACTTCATGATATTTTGTTATATTAGGAGAAGTTAGTATTATAAGATAAAGGGGAAGTATGGATTGGGTATTCGCCAAATGTACAGTACGCCTGATTTGTTTGGAATATTGTGCTAGTTAGATTTTAAGTAACTTGGTTAGAAATCAACTAGATAACCAAATTGGATAATTGTGATTGCATGACCTTTATTAATATTTCTCTCAAAAATCGTAGGCTATTAAGAATGCAAGTTCTGAAACATATGACACTTGTTAAATTTCACTAAGTAAGTTGAGTCATATTTATATGTGAGAGATGAGTTCTGAAAAGGGTATTCTTTCGTTTTCCTTTCCATTAAGTGGTATTTATTGGTACTATCCTTAAGTTTGAATGTATTTTACATCGATGATCTAGAAGCTATGGTTCTTTTATGATCAATAGTTATTTCGCATCAGGGTAAGTATTTCAGTTCTGCATGTTAAGTTTTGAATGAGTAAATCTGTATATGGTAATTAAACAGTAAGACTGTAAGTGTATATGGTTCTTGCATGAGATTTTCAACGAATGAAAGTGTAAGTAATTTGTATGTACAATAGTAGTAATAGTGAAATTACATTTCTAAGCAATGTTTGTTGCTAGTTCGGGATGGATATTTGGATCTAGAGTTTGAACTGCAGTAAGTGAGAAACAGATGAGTCTCTACCATGACTATCTTAAGTAAACTCTTCAAGTAGAGCTAATTTGTAACACCCCAAACCCGACCCAGACGTTACGGTCAAGTCTAGAGAGATTACAATAGCTTATTAAGGAACTTTTGATTTAATCAAATTATGTGTGCATTTAAAAAGCATAAAGTTTAAGAAAACTTCTCACAAACATTTGGAAAAAGTTACGTCTAAAAAATACTCACTCTAAACCCAAAATTTTGTACTTTAAATCGTGAATTTTGAATGTATCTATTTCAACAAATCATTTCTAGTGTTGAGGTAAACACTTGTTAAAGTCGTTTGTTTATTTACAGAAAAAATTTTAAGGGTTACTTAGTTTGAAATAGAAAACTTTCAGAGTTTTAATTTTGAAAACCAAATTTTAATTTTTAACCTGTGAGGTTTTGCAGTATCAAGTTTGCATATATCAATATCGACAAATTAAACGAAAACCAAAACAAACCCAAAAATAAATTACAATCCCCAAAAGTCTAAAATAAATAATTATGAAAAATCACCAAATTTAATTTAACTGATAAAACCATTCGAGCTCCCGCACGTCAGAAATAAAACAAACAGGCGAGTTATAGAGCTCAATGTATAACTAAAACTCAAATTGAGATTACACAGATTACGATATACAAAACAGAAAATTTCAGAACGATCAATCAAACAGAACTGAGTATGCATAACTATGCCAATGCAGTATTTTTCAGAAAATCATAATGCGGATTTTTTAGAAAGCGTCCTACCCAACTCCACTACACACCAAAATAGAGTTCTCCTCTGAACTCATCTATCCATAATACACTAATAAGGTCATCCCAGATTGCCTGTCAACGATGACCCGTCACCCCGAGTTGCCCCGCAACAATGGCTTATCAATGCAGTTAAACTATCAAATCAAATATATGTGGTCAAGCCACTGTATTGCAGCTCAGTTGTCGAAACAAAAAATATGCGGTTGAGTACTAAATACACAGATCATTAAAGTGCGAGTACAATATCTTCCTCCTTTAACGTTATCCCAAACCCCATGCAATTTGTCACGGCATACATGTACAAAATCAGAATGGTGCGTATGGAGAACATACTGACGTACAGTAACAAAAACAGATGACATGGAAGTCTATGCTCTACAAAATAAATTTATTAAACCTTTAAGAAACACATCAGTTTTGCCATGAAATCACATGAATGGTTACATAGCAGATTCAAAAATACAAATTAACAAAATCATACATTATACAAACTTATATAGACATAGCGAACCAGAACATATCATCAGAACTACCAATATCATGACATGCAAATGTATATATTACAAATACCCTAAACACATCAACACATGAACATATTCACTGATACCTTGTTTTCAGGTTTTAATTAAGCGGTACAGACCTTGTAGAGAGGCTAAATATAGTTCATGAAACATAATGGACCAAAATGGGAATTTTTAGAAAATAGGGCCCAAATAGCCCAGACCGTGCGGTGGTCTGGCACACGACCTATCATACGGTCATGTGTCACACATAGCCTAGCACACGATCGTGAAGCGTCAATAGTCTCAATTTCTGCTTTCATTGATCACTGATTTCTCGAATTTTCATTACACACATTGATGTTTTCTGACGAGGGTTCCAAAAACAAGTATACTAGCACCAAAATCGATAGTACACACAAGTTAATTAACCTGAAAACCCAATTTGAAACGTTAATTCAACAACTAATGTCAACATTCAAACTTAAATTACAGAAAAAATTAACCTCCACAATGGCGAGTAAACACTTACCATTCCAAAAATGGCATACAACACCAACCAATTCCTCGAAAGACATGGTAATCCGCACTCCTCACCTAACCGAAATCGTGAAACATCCATTAACCCAGTAATTTAACAATAGAAACATTCAAAAGCTTACGAAAAACTCACCCATAGAAACTTTCAAACTTACACTGAAATACTTACCACACACAATCGATACGAATTAATTTACAAAGAGTTGACAAAAAAAATTGAGAATACGATACCACAAAGAAGAAACCGAAAAGAAACAATGAGACGAAAACAAAAAAAATTAACTGAAAGGCAAAAAGAAGAACAAAATAAAACATAAGAAGAAAAGAGAATAAACCTTCTGTAACCAAAAATACAAAAACAAAACAAAAATTGGGAATAGTGGAGAAAGAGAAGTATACAACAGTAGTGAGGAGAATTTTAAGGAATTACCTATTATTATTTTCATTTATTTAATAATATTATTTATTATCAATATTTTTTAAAACAAAAATAACCACTAAACCCTCTATTTGATAACTTAATAGATTAATCAGAATTCAATTTTAACACAACCACATCCACTTAATTGGCACAATGAAGAGTAACAAAAATTATTTTCCATTTTCACACACAAGGATTCAAACATAGGACCAAAGGGTAAGCTAAAGCCTTACCACTGAACTAGTAGGTTCATTCTACCATTAATGGCGCGAAAATTATATTTAACTCTGATATCCAAAGTAAGGGGTTGGAAAAAAATAACAAATAATTCAAAGGAAGGGTTTTAAACACAAGACCTCAAGAATACATAACTAACACTTAGCCATTGCAATAAATTAATTTATTAACACAATTCCACAACTTTTAACAGAAAAACAAAACGTTACCACTCTCATGTTTTACTAATCCAATTTCTGCTAACCCGATTTTTGGGATGTGATATATTTTATATATAAAAGATGATGTTAACTATAGAAATAAGTAAATGTATGATCTGTAACACCCCAAACACGACCTAGACGTTATGGCCGAATCCGGGAGTGTTACAAAGAAGGGTTTTAAAACCGATAGTACCTCGATAAAACCACGATTAGTTACTTAATCAACGTCCAAGTGTTATAAAACATTTTCGTTTATACATATACATTGTTGGAAACATTTCAGTTGTTCTTTGAAATCAACCGTTTATTTCACAGCGGAAGTTCGAAAATCATTTAAAACAAAGCCAATCACTTTTTTCCAAAAACCATTTTTTTAAAACCATTCTTTGCATAAAGTGTTTTTGTCAATGTTTGAAAAAAGGAAAACAAAACAAAATCCAAATCCAACAGTTAAACCATACAGTCCAGAGGGTCCCCCAAAATTACAAACTTTCGAGAAAATCCCGATTTAAAATTTAATTACTATTACTAAATAAAAACAGATTTCGATAGAGTGGACACTGTTGAGCCTCCACCGCACCGACCTGCTTAAGTCTGTGGATTACCTGAACAAAACAAGCAAACAAATGTGAGTTTTCGTAAACTCAGTGTGTAACCCAACAGAAATAGACATGCAATATACTTAGAAATCTCATATAGAGTTAGGTACAAATTTAGACCTAAGTCCATGACAGATACAAATAGCAGAATCAAATAAGCAGAACAGATATCCAGAGTCCTACCCTCATCCTTTACAAACCATCTCTAACCATCCATCACACCATGTGGGGTTAAAAACACCCACCTATCCCTACATACCATATAGTGTCGATGCGATACACGACAGATAATACGAAGTCAAGCTGCCAAAATATAGGCGAAAAGTTGCCAAACAAATTACTTCATCTAAATATCCAATTCCCATTCCAATCATAGATACAAAATACATATACAGAAATATCATAATTAACATGCTCGTATACAGATAACATATATACCCAAACAGAACAGTCAGGCATACATATCAGTGTCCTACTCATAGTAGACTATCAGAATACCAGATCACATGATTTAGGGTTTGGTTAGTCCTTACAGACCCTACAGTAGGCCCACAGGCTATCAGAATGACCCATGCGACCCTAAAGAAAATTTTAGAATTATAGGCCCACACGCCCAAATTGGCCTTACCCGTGTGGCCCACATGGCCTAACCCAAAACTTATACGCTCGTGTGGTCCACATGGCCACATTCATATCATTACACAGTTGTGTCTTGTGCATTGCCATACTTTTGTCAATAACACGGCCATGTCTCACACACGACCGATCGTACACCGGTGTAGCGTCAACAGACCCCATTTTTGGCTTTTGTTAAAACTCGATTTTTCATGTTAAGAGTACACACCTAGTTCGATTTTGATGTGAAAGCAATCTCGAGACCTCCTAAACCTAAAAACAGTATACCAAACACCATTTATAGCAATCTAATTACAAAATCATCAATACAAAACCGAGTAACGCGCATACACTTACTGCTATCAAACTCGATCACCCGCACAGATTAGCACAATTGAGCGAAACCACCGTTTCACCGCCTTCTTCTATACAAAACGTTTACAGAGAATTACTTTCCCTTACAACCCACACTAAGAATACAAGCAAAAAGGAGAACCCAATAGCTTACTAAAACGAAGACAATCTATAAGTGAAAACCTCCCACTTACCTGACCATATAAAATACTGAAACCCTGAATTACACATGATGAACAAAAAGAGGGTACAGATTGAAAAAAAAAATGACAGAAGAAGGGAAGAGTGGAGGAAAGCAAAATGACGTAAAAAATTTGAAAGAGAGAAAATTAAAATTTTGAAAAAAAACAAAAGTAAATCAAATAATATCTATCCTAACCTCTCACTAACCACTAAATCCCACTAACCCACTAACTCTCAACTCCTTCAGAAATTCACTTCCACCCAACATCTATCTCACAGCCGAAACAAAAATATCATCCAAGCATAAGGAATTGAACACAGGACCTTCAGCAAGTTAACTGCTTACCATTCGAACCAACAGGCTCATTCTAATATAAGTTTACTAAAGATAAAATATAACCCAACCCACCAAGGATAAGGCCAGGATAAAAAATAACCAAAATTTTCCAAATGTGAGACTTGAACCCAAGACCTGATACACACATAAAACACTTAACCACTAAAGCAGATACACATTTTGTGTCAAATTTCACAAAAATAGACTTAAATTATTCAAGGCGTTACATTATCATAGTAAGGATAAAGCATGTATCATTGCGATATGTGTAGAGTTTTAGTTGAAAAGAATATTGATTAGTAAGAGTGCAGGTATAATTATGATGCGAAAAGAAATATCAGACAGAAATTCTATCATCTAGGTTAGTGAGAAATGAGAATGCTTTATTGTGAAGCCTCTGGTAGGGCGGTTATGATACTAATCGAACTGGCATATCATAGATTGGAAAAGAGTGTAAGACTATGAGGTAGAGACTATGGCAACTTGGTATGAATTAAAACCATTCATGGCGCAACCTTCAGTAGGATAAGATTGGAAAGGCAATACATGAATATTTATAAGACCATGAGGTTAAGACCTATGGCAAGATATGAAATGGCTAAATAAATGTATGTAAGACCATGAGGTTAAGACCCATGGCAAGATATGAAATGACTGAATAAATGTAAGTAATATCATAAGGTTAAAACCTATGGCAATATATGATATGACTGAATGTATGTATGTAAGACCGTGTGGTCAAGACCCATGGCATTATATGAAATGTATGTATGAATGTTCATGGTGTAGCCTTCGATAATGTGTAAATCGAAATGGAAATTGTGATTCATGAAACAATTTATAAGACCATGTGGTTAAGATCCATGGCATCTTCTATGAAGTCCACTGAGACAGTAAACACGAGATTCTGTATGATTGTCTGTATGGCGTACTCTGTTAGGCCCATGTGGAGTGAACTGTCAGGAAAGCCTAGTAAGATTTGAATCTAAATGTCTGTCTCTATGGTAAGATATGAGTAAGTTGTTTTAGTTCTGTAATAAGTATGGCTAAAATGAGGTATTGATATGTTCTGAGTTAAGAGTGATTAAGCTTAAGGATTTTCATGAAATAGAGATGTGTATCTGTATGTTAAGAAGGGTATCCATTATGATGATCTTTAAATATGGAAAGTGAGTGGTATTGTACTTTCTTCTAAAATTATTCTGTATCTAGGTTAATGTTATCTTGAGTTATGGGATTCTGATATAAAACAATATGAAATTCGTTTGAATGGTCTAAGTTGTACTCTCTAGCATGAAGATGTGTAGTGTTGAACCAGGATATGTCTAAGTATAGTTTGACGGTATTTAGTTCTGTGTAAGTATTCACCAAATATAAGTATCCGCTCGTGATAAATGTTAGTGAACTAGTTGAAATAAGAGTAATGGTTAAAGTATGGATTGTTGGAAGTTGATTTTGAGGGTATGTTTTGTTAAGAAATTCTTATGGAACAAAAGATTTATGAAACATTTGGAAGGATTCCTCAGTTAACTAGATAAGAAAGATTAAGTATGATAAGAACATGATAACTGGCGTATACTAGACTAATAAAACGGTAGTGGTATCAGCTAAAGTAAATGATGCAGAATAGTGGTTGACTCATAGTAGTTCATTCAAGATTGCAAAGTATCTATCAATGTGTTGTTATAATGAGCTCACCAAGGACTCTTGTACTTACAAGATTTGTTATTGTTTTTCAGGTAATTGAGATGAGACTTCACCTGGAGTAACAACGCCAGGAGTACGCCAAGGTGGTGGCAGAGTGGGCTATTATACATACAGTGGATTTGTGGCGTAGTCTAGGAATACACCACTTTGACTCTGTTTTAAATAAACTTCTAACTTGTAAGGAATTGTATCAAGATTGATGTAACCAATTAGTTTAAATATTTCCATTGTTTCCATATAATTAAGTTTTCAATTGAAATGCCAAAGAACAAGTTTTAAAGAAATAAGAAATTGTAAATTGTTTTTGTTAAATGGTTAAGTTTTGTGTAGTAACACTCGAAATCCAGACTCAATGAATCGGATTGGTCTAAGGCGTTACACCTACACGGCTGTGTGTCCTATCTCACACAGTCTTAGCCTTCCACACGGTCAAGGGATACAGCCTTGTGAGTTATGAGCCATGTTTGTAAAATTTTCCTATCTTTTTTATTGGTTTCGAATTGATCCTTGTTTTATACCGGGTTGGTTTTAAGTTTTCATAAGCTCGGTATAAACCTGAATTAGCTTGTATCATTGTTATACTTAATTATATGTGATGTATTGATATTTAATTGATATTTGGAATAATAAAGTGCATGTAAATGATTTGTATTTGTCTGTAGCATTCCATTACTTGGGTTCGACGATCGGAACGGGTAATAGGTGTTACACCTATATTTGGACCCTCCACTTAAAATGAACAAATTAGTCATTATACATCAAATCAGATAGCAAATTGGTCATTTTGTTCAAAAAGTCATCCATTTTCAATTGTTAAGTGATAATGTGGTTGGCAGAGCAATCAAACAATGACATGTTGCATGTCAACTGTACTTCATGTTAGTGTGGCATTTTGTCACATCAGTAAATATTTAAAAATTAAAAATCCTAAAAAATAAATAAAATTTTTCATAATTATTTGAAAAACCACGTCTAGGATGAACCTAGACAATTGTTTGACCATGTTCATCATGGATATGTTTTTTCAAATCATTATAAAAATTATGGAAAATTATTTAAAAGTTATTAAAACTAATAAGAAATTATTAAAAATATATTAAAAATTAGTCTTAATTTAAAATAAATACCCAAAATTAAAGTAAACCTCGCCAAACCACAAATCCAAAATAATAGAATCTATAACTTTTACAATATTTATATTTTACGCCATTTACTTTCATTATATTTCCTTAAATGTTTTTTTTTTCAAATTTGTATCATATTTTTCTCAAAGTATTCCACTTAGTCGTGGACAAGATACAAAGCAAACACTATTCAAAACACAAGTGTTCACCTCCATTAAAATTTGTATCGTATTTAAATGGAGTTGAAAACAACAAATAAAACATTGGAAACACTACACAAGTCCTAAAAGTTAACAATCAAACACTACATAAGTACTGAAAACAACAAATATTCCGGTTCATTACCCAGTTTCGAACTGAATTAACCGATAACTAAAATTCCAAAAAATCATTAACTGACCTCTGACCGAATTAAATTCGGCCACCGATCGATTAATTGAATTAGATCGATTCAGTCCGTTAATTTAATTTTAATGAAACTGTAAACACCCCTACTTGTAGAGACCAATTTACCTATTTTTTAATAAAAATACAAAATATAATTTAACTCTTACTGTAGAAATTTCATAATATTTTTACCATAATTAGTAGGAATTCACAAATATACACTTCCAATTTTGCTATTTTCCACTCCAACCAATGCTCCAACAATAATAATTAATGAATGCTCCAATTTGGTTAAATTATAATAAAGATAATCTTTCATTGTGTAATAAAAATCTTTCGTTGTTCACATAAATGACCCATCAAAAATTGGAAAACTTTATTTTTTGCTTATATATGTCCATGAAAGGGATCCAAGCCAACTCTAAGATAAGATGCAAAGGTAAGCTCAATGGTCGCCAGATGGCCCATGCCCTTGAATCATGTCAATGTCACGTGTCATTTGCTATTAAGATCTGACACATTAAAATTAGGCCTGTTTATGGTCTGGTCTTGAAGGCTCGTTCTAAAAAGTGAAAGGGTTTAGGTAAAAATATAGATTCGAAAAATGAATTTGGACAAAAAAATAATGCTCATTTAAAAAATGGGTCAAGCATCAAGTAAGGCTTTTTAAACCCAAGTTCGGCTCAAATTTACAAAAGAAAAAATTGTTATTTTCTTGCTCTTTTTTTATTGTTTTACTATTATTTTCTTGTTGTTTTCTCATTATTTTGCTACCATTTCACTATTATGTTGCTATTATTTTATTTTTATTGTTTGAATATTGTATAACTCTTGTTTTATTGATAATTTTATTTCTATTTTAGAGGCATTTGCTTGTTAAGTTGCACATATCTTAGTGTTATTTAAGTATACATATATTTTTTAATTTATCTTCAATTTGTTGGGAAACATTTATTTTAATATTTTTAGTATTTTTGATGTATTATATACTTTTTAAAAATATATATAAAATAATATTAAAAATTATTCAATATAGCCAGGCTAGGCTCGGATTTTAGCATTTTTATTCGGGCCTAGTTTGGGCAAAATTTTAGGCCTATTTTTCGGGTAGAGTTAGGCTCGAGCATAGCAAACGGTTCTAAGATTTTGATTGGGTCTCGCCCGACCCATGGACACCTCTAATTAAAGCTCGACGCATGTTTTTGGAACTAGATTAGTAATTAGATCAATCACATCACTAGTTTTTAGTTTGGTCGATCATTCCGATTCAAATTAAGTAAATTATTAAAATTTCATAAAAATTAAAATATATTATAAAACTCGATTCAATCAATCCGTACCAATTCGCAAGTCAAACGGTTTCTTGCCTCTCTTTGGATAAATACCTCAGCTAGTTCTCAATTTGATCACTGATTCTATCCGGTTCAAAAAATTGCTTAACAACATTGAAAAATAAAATATTTGCAGTTGAAATTTTGAAAAGTTTCATCATCTATTAATATTTATATTGTGTATAAACAATAAATTTAGTCATTATAATCTAATGTCATCGATTTTTTTATATTTTTTGAATTATAAAATTTCAATCTTAACTGAAACAGTAGTAGTTGACTCAATTAAGTGGAACTATGCTATTAGTATCGTATTATGTGTAAGAATTTAATGATTTTTAGTCATTATGCTTTTCGAATTTTGAAATTTAAATATTGACTCAAATGGTATCTCCATTAAATCGTTTAACTAAAACAACATGGGTTTTTTTTTGTGAGTATTATGTGAAAATAACAAGTTGACATGACAAAACACATGATAATATATCCACCAAATAAGATTTTGGAAATAGCATAATTTAACTTAATGGATTTGATGGCTACCACTTGGTTAGAATTAAATTTTCAAAATTCGAAAAGTATAGGTACTAAAATGATCAACTTAGAGTACATGGACTAAATTTGAAACTTGCACATTGTATTGTTAGGCTTTTTGTGCCCTAAGAGTAATAATTCATCATATTTGATAAATTATCGAAATGGTCAAACTAATTATTCATAAAAACACACAAATGTCATTCATTATCTCTATATTGGAATGTCCTCAATTGTTTTGCATGTAAAGCAAATTGTTAAGCAAATATTGACTCACTGATTACCTAAGATTTAACTAATATAAAGTTGTAGTGCAAGAAGTATTTATAATGCAAAAGACAACTTATATTAGTAGATAATCTAAATATTCAACAATCCATTTGGTCATAATGAGCAAATGGCTCGTGTTAGGACTATTATATTATCTATAAGTCCAAATAGGGAGATAATTTATCTTAACTATCGGAGCTGGATTGACTCCTAGGTTAGAACCATAAACATAGTTGTCTGAACTGACAATACATTAGATTGAACCCAAGTTGAAATAATCCTAAATATTTTTATGAATTAATTCACTTGAGAAGTAGTCTTAAATCCTAAGTAAGTGAATGGTTGTATTCATAACTTTTATACTTTGATGTACTAAAAACCTTTGTGTCTCGAAGTCGTAAGTTACAAGTTGGTACATTTGGTATGACTTATACATGACATAGTTTCATGTACAAAAGTGGAACCATATCTCAATAAAAAGTAAATGGTATTCTACTAATAGCATTGCATGGTTTATGAAAATGAAACATGGTCATAAGTTATTTGTGATTATTTAATTGTTACGACAAGTAATGATCATTTTCATCATAGTACATACAATGGTAACCTTAAGATAAAAGTGATCAAACTAGGAAAACAACTTTAGACAAAGCTTTACTTGTTAGCTTTCGTAATTCTATTTAATGAAAATTTCAGTTATGGAATTTTTGGTAGATTTTCTCCATAGCTAAATAATTATGTAATTAATAGGCATAGTGTTGGAACTTAATTACATGTTATTTTATATATATCTAATCGGTCCCTCTACTAGCTTAACATAACTATTGACGAATTGCTTTTATATGAATACTTGCATGAAATCATAAACAATTGGACAAAGAGAAATAGTTCATTGGATTTTTTCATTGGGGTAATAGGTCTTTCTTGGTTTAATAATTAGTTTGATCTAGGGTTAATTTAGTTGTAACATCTTAGAATCTGGGGTTAGAAGTTTTAAGGTTTGTAGTTAGGGTCAGTGAGTGGGTTGAACATTTGGGTTCAGTTTCGCGTTTTAATGTTAGAATGAGCTTGTTGGTTTAGTGGTTGTGAGCGTGTTAACTTATCTTTGGGTCTTGTGTTCAAATTTCTATGAGTGTTTTTGATATTTATGTTTTTTTATGTTATTTTATTTTATTTTAAAAGGGGAATTTATTTATAAAATAAAAAAAAAGTTTCAAGTTCTTCTTCATTTTTCTTTTTCTTCCCTATTGTTCTTCTTTTTATTTTTGTTCTTTCCAAATTTCAATTTCGTTGTTTCTTACTTCTACTATTTTACGCACTTGTTATCTATCATTTCGTCAAAAGTGATTGCTCTTGTGTGTTTCGTGTAATCGGATGTGAGTAAGAATAGTTTGTGGAGGCGAAGCGGTTAATCTTTGTTGTTTACAATTACAATTTAAGGTGTGTATCCGAAACTGTTGATTTTAAGTGTTGAGTTATTGATGGATTGCATGATATTCTGCATATTTTAGTATATTTCTGGGTTACCAAAGAATGGGGATCGTTTCGGTGTCAAGAACACAAATTTTAGTTTGTTTCGATGTGGTTTTATGACCACATGAGTGGCCACATGGGCATGTGTCTCCACACGAGCGTGTGAGATCTCTACACGGCCGTGTCTTCTCTGTTCTTTATTTTTGACACTTTTGGACAATGAGTTACACGAGCTACTCACACGGCCATGTAACTTGGTCACACAGGTATGTGTCTCCTCTGCATGGGCGTGTAGGCCTCCACATGGCCTAGACACTTCCACACGGCCGAGGCACATGGCTATGTGGCCCTATTTTGCAAAATTTTTATTTTGAGTCATAAACTGTCTGTTTTATGTTTTTGTGTAGTCTGACCCTCATTCAAGCATCGGTAAGTGTGTTTGGGACTCGATTTAGTTTGGTTTGTGTATATATGTGAGTTTATGGGCTTTAATTTTATTGCTTGTTTATGTGATGAATAAGTATGAGTTTATTATTGTTGTCGCAACTGAATATTAGAATAAAAGTGTAATCAAATCTAAATCTATTCAAACTGGAAATGTTAATGTCCGTTTCTGTATAGCGTAATGTGTGCATTGTTGCATAGCATGAAAATTTTGGGATTTGGTTATGAAGAGAAGGAAGACAAACTTAGCAGTTTTAACTACGATACTTGTGTACAGTGGTTTACCACACTATCCTATACGTATATAAGCTCAACTGTATATACGCAAGCGGCATAGTTCCACATTGTGGTGTGTAGGGTGGACTGGCCTACCATAGCTCTTATGTGGTATGCTGGATAGACGAAGTGGTGTATGGTTGGTGGGATGGGATTTTTTACTTATGATGCATCTGTTCGCATTTGAATATACGTCTATTTGTCAAAACATTTTGTCAGTTTGTGTGAACATTCGATTATGGACAATATAGTTAATGTCATGTAATATGTTCTGATTGTTGTGTATGATTGGAACAGCATTTCTGTGGTTTGATATTTGATTTGACATACTGATTGAGATTTTCATAAGTGATATTTTTATACATATGCTTGTCTGAAGTAATTATTGTGTCATCCTGTCTTTTGCCATCTGTTTATGTTTCGGACTCACACTGAGCTCGCGTAGCTCATCTCTGTAGTGTTTTTCATTTTAAGTACATTCTATGTTTTGGAGCTGGACTCGACATAGCGGAGGTATAAGAGTTCTTTGATCAGTTTGATTTCAAATAATGTTATAATAAAATATTCGAACTATGCACCTTTTTTTTGCTCATAAGTCTGTGTATACTGTGGTACAGGGATTTTTAAGTTATTTTTGAAATTGTTCAAAAACACTGATTTGATTTAGTCCTAACGGTTCTTAGACGTTTGTTATATGTTGTTTCCAAAAACAACTACGTATCATTTAATCTACTAAAATTACGAAGCATAAGGGGTTAGCGAAGAATTTTCTATGGTTATAAATGAGTTTTATCTCCGCCACTTTGGTTAGCCAATGTAACTCCCGAAATTCAGTCTAACTTCTAAGCCGATTTTTGAGGTGTTACATTAGTCACTTTGAATATTTATTTAATTAGATTAAATCATTAGAAGTGAAAATAAATTGAGATATCATGTTATCTAATTATTTGGAATGGAATAAAATTAAATTAAATAAAGTTATACATGACATTTTAATATGATAAAGTCGTCATGACTTTGACGAATTTAAAATAAGATTTGTGTTATTTAATTTGATAATCAAATGTAATTTCTTAATTAAATTATTAAGAGACCAAAATACATTTATAGACCTTGAGATGACCCAATTAGGGTCATAAGGTGGCTAGCCATATGGGAGAAAAGTGGTTTTTCGCCCAAGTAAAGGTGGCGGCACAAAATTCCTTGTTGGATTGAGATTGTCGCTCACCTTATTTATTTAGCTTTAGACTCTCTATTGTTTTCCCTTTGCTTTTATTGAAGTTACGACCCCCTTAAAAATTCTCACTCTTCTTGGTTAGTTTTTTTGAATATTCTATTAAAAGTTTTAGTGAAAAAGGATAACTACTCTTGTAGATCTTCAATAGTAGTTTCTCCTTCAATTACAACTAAAGATTCAACTTGCGATGCAAGGTTCTTTTCTACCTTTACATTACTCTTTTTGGTCTCTTTGAGATTCATCATGAAGATTTGTAGGGATCCATTGAATTCATAAATTCTCATTGTGTTAATATCTTTAGCCTTCTTTGTAGTAGCCATCTTAACGCAAAACATTCAAAGAGAGACCTTAAAACCTTCCTAACCAGCTTAGCATTATATACCTCACCAATAGTAAAAACTTGTTAGACATGACATAGCGTTTTGCATAGAAATCAGACAAGGACTCATCATTTAGAGTTTGGATTGTTTTACCGTAGTAGTGCCTTAGGAGTTGTTTTTAAAATTGTCCAAGCTTCTCAAGCAATTGAACACCTGAATATCATTCTAATTTCCTAAAGATCCACACCATTAAATATGGCATTAAGTAATTTTGAATTCGCATTGGCCAACTTATCTTCCTTAGTGATTCAAGTAATTTTTAGCTTGAAAGTTTTTATATAACATCCCTCACTCGATCCGAGTAAAAGATGTTACATTTAAAAACTAAACCCTAAACCCTAAACATATTTTTGTTTCATTATAATTGAGGTAAATTATAGTACAAAACATTATCATTCACACATAATTCACATTTTTTTACTAATAAACCAAAGTATATGCAAAACTAAATCTACTATATATATAACAAAGGGCTTGAACTTAAAGCTTGAGGAGTGATGTAACCTGAATTGAAGTAGCAATCCTTGATTTTTTTTGAAACTTATTTATCACCTACACGTTTAAAACAAATGCGTTAAGCTATGTGAATAGTAAGTATTCAATTGAATTCAGTCTTTCCATTTTTCAATATATACAATTTAAATAGTTTTTACTTAAACTTTTAATTCATTTTTAAAACATAGTCATTTAAATTAACTCTATAACTTATAGTTTTACTTTAACACACATAGTCACTAATCAACTTTCATGTTCACATATCAAAATCTTTTTTTCATATCACAAACATAACATAAACACTTAATTCACATGTTTTGTTTAACACTTAATTCACATGTATTATTGAAACACATATATCACTATAACACTTTTACTTTCACATATCACTTTTCTAGTCTTTAGTGAATCTCAAAGGAGTTTAATAATTTCAATACATTGCAAAGATCCAGGCCAAACATGAACTCCTGGCCTATAATAGAACTCTGATAACGAGAACTCCAGCAAAATAAATTGGAACTCCAGTAAACACATCACATAACCCAATACTCCTCTCCTAATCCCTTCTGAACCCTTGTATCACCAAACTAGTTCTCATTCGAACCCACATCCCTTCTCAACTCCAAAATCATTCCATTTTAATATATCATATTTCCTTTGAGTTCACTAAGGCATTTATTCACATATCACTTTCATATAACATACTTGATATTTCACACATATATCACTTTGTATCATATTACTTATTCACTTTGAATCACATAAACTCATTCACTACATTTTTTTTTCACATATTCACTTTATTCTCAATTCATAAAAATATGAACATAACATATATTCACAACACTTAGCACTTTAGATTTCAATTCGTTATCATTAATCACTTTACTTTCTTATAACACTTCACTTAAATATTTTATTTCACTATTTTAGAGCATATAGTAACTTTTGAACATTTTACAATTTAGCCTTAAATTCATGAAAATTCAATAATTATTTTCCACTTTATTATTATTATCACATAACACTTCATTTAAGTCTTTAGTCACAGTATTGGTTTCACATAACACCTTTGATACACTTTACAACTTAGTCCTCTCTATAACAGTTTCACTATACTATCTATTTTCTTATCAATTTATGAGAAATAAATAAATTTTTACTCTTTATAATTTAATCCTTAGTTTCATGAAATTCACTAACCACTAAATTATCACTTTATCATTTATTACTTTACTAACATACCTTTATTTATATATTCACTACCAAGCTTAATATTCATAATTATATCTTATTTATTAAATTTTAAATACTCAAACATTAAAAATAAAATAAAGAAGCTTGAATTCAATTAAGTATTTACCTATTTCTTCACTTTCTCCTTCAACTAATTGATTTCCATGCTAGAAAATGATCTCATAACACTCTAGGATATAAAATTAGGCTATGACTTCAAGGAAAAACTCAATAAAAATGCATGAAATTTTTTCCTTTCTTTCTTTCTTCCTCCTTTATTTCCCTTTCATTTTTGTTGTTCCAAGATGCTGCTTCCATTCAACCTTCCAATTGTGTAGAAGATTTTACACTTTTCGTTTTCTTTCAATTTCATTCTTGTCTTATCAACCCATCACATTTCAACACATTCCATGCTTAATTACCATTAATTCTCTCTCCTTTACACCTCATTGCATGGAAAATTTAATCCCATCATTATGACTCCAAAAATCTATTAATAATGGTAAAATTGCATCAAAGCCCTTTCTCACAAAATGGGAAAATTGCATTTTAATCTTTGTACCTTTCTACTTTATTCAACTTAGTCCATATTTTGATTTTCCAACTTCACATATAAATATGTCTTCATGTGACATTCATAAAAAGACATTTCTTAAATTTTTGCCTCTTTTCTTAAAATGGTAAATTTGCATTTTTAGTCCTCTAACTTTCAAAAATTCTCTATTTAATCCTTATCAAATTTCATTATTTATGCTTTCTATCCCAATTCTTAATTCGCTTTTGAAATACTTATCCTTTCTCAAAGACAAATTTTTTGGGGTTTTACATTTTACACCATTAACATCAAAACAGGAGGCTTATAAGTAGAGGTGTTCATGGGCCAGGTTAGGTTTGGGTCGAGCATGATATTAACACACTTAATGCTTACCCAAGCTTGGTCTAGCCCAGAATACGGACCTAAAATTTTCCCAAGCCAGCTCATATTTGTAAATGGCTAACCCAAACCCATTTTAGGCCTACCCATATTGTTTTTAAAAAAATAAGAATTTATATTTATTTTGATTTTGATTTTGATTTTAGTAATTTTATTTATTTATTTTTTATAGTTTTATATATAGTCATCTTAATTTTTTAAAATTTTCATTATATTAGTATTATATATTATTATAGGTTTAAATTTTATGTGTTATAAATTACATAATATATGAAAGTAACATAATATAAAATATTCCAAACTTGAAAAATAGGTCAGGTTGGGCCAAGCTCAGGACTTGAAGGTTTAAGTCCAAGCTCAACCCATACTTTAAACAGGCTAAATTTTTTTGCCCAAGTTCATTGTCTGGGCCTAAATTTTTTTACCCAAGCCCTCCCAAATTTCGGGCGAGCCTTCAAGCCTGGGTGGGTAGCCCAACCCTTAAACATGTCTACTCTTAGCCAGTTAGAACTTGTAATACCCCTACCCGTATTCATTGCCGGAATAGGGTACGAGGCATTACCGGAGTTTACGAATTAAATTTTTTTTATATTCAATATAGCCCCTTTATAAATATCTAACCTTCCCTGCAATATTAAATCGAGACCAATCCACATCAACCAAATCAATTCAACAAATTTTCAAGATAAATTCATGCATATTTATAAGATAACGCCATCACATATCTAAAACTAGGTTTGTTAACCATACTAATGGCTAATTTTACATTCATTTCACGTTAACATTTACTTTGTTAGCTTATACATGCCATTGATTTCCAAAATAAAGTTTCTTTATATACCGAAATCCTGAGGTTGACAGTATGATGTGTCTCCGACTAAATCTGACCTCCGAGCTCTTAACACTACAAAACAGGGAAAAAGGAAACGGGGTAAGCACTTTGTGCTTAGTAAGCTCATGTAACAAGAATTATACTTACCTAATATTTTCAATACAATATAATAAACATTCATATATCCATTCAATGCATTATTACACTAACATGTACAAACTCAATATTCAAGTTAGTACAATAATTTCCATGTATCAATAATATATACCATGATTGATGAGCTCGTCAATACCATGATTTCCATTTCCTTGTTATTTTTCCATATTTATCCCGTTGAATTTATCAGAATTTCGATGGATTTTCAGAGGTACACATTTATTGTACAATTTCGGGTCCGTCAATTCATATTCATGTGCGCACATTTCCATTTCAGAGAGCACACTCCCGCGAACCTCAACCTTGCAGCGGGATTACCAGTCCAGGCTAAATCCCCTGCAATATAAACTCATAGAGTATTGTCGGGATTACCAGTCCAGGCTAAATCCCCTGCAACGACAATTACTCTAATGAGCTTGGATCTGAATTACCAATCCAGGCTAAATTCAGACCCTAATTCGGATTACCCGTCCGGGTTAAATCCATTTTACACATATTCTTCGGGAGGGCTATATTAGGTTAGGATCACCCGTCCGGGCTAGATCCTTTTTACCGTCAATTCCTTTTCAGAGATCCATCAAATTTTCCTTTCATTCAACCGGGATTTCTTCCCCTTGATACTTGTTTGTAAACAATAAAAATCTACTAATCCCGAACTTTTTCCTTTCCTCGATCTAGGTTCGTATTTGAATCTTCCAGATTTGGTGCAAATTATGAAATACCAGCTTAGAGAACCCTCCTATGGCGTTTTTAGCTGCTAGAATTGAAGAGAAATGAAGAGAAATCTAGATATTTCCTATTTAGTACTAGCTTTATTTAGTTAATTTTGCAATATTTCAATTTTACCATTAATTTATCAATTTTTCTGTTGATTTCATACCCTTGCAGTCCAGCCCAAATAAATTTTGGGTCTAATTGTCTTTTAAATCCTTTCTCATTAGACTCTTAAGCTATTTAATCATTCTAGCAACTTTTACACCTATTACAATTTAGTCCTTTTCATTTAATTGACTACCCAAACATTAAAATTTCCTAAGGAAATTTTAATACCACATTAATAACATTTCATAAATATTTATAAAATTATTTTTGACTCGGTTTTATGAGATAGAGGTCTCAATACCTTGTTTTTACCCAATTTCTTCAATAATTTTTTTTCTATCTAATCACTAAATCGGTAAAATTTTTCTATCAATATTTTCATACGATTTTCCTATCATATCAATTTTCAAGCAAAAATATTGAAATAAATTTCTCTTTAAATCGGATTTATGGTTACGAAACCATTGTTCCGATAACCTTGAATTTAGGCCATTACAGAACTAGTTCCCAAGCTCTATTGTCTAATGATTTAATGAACACCCTTATCTTGCCCTTTTAGTAGGCATAATTGGAGCTATCAAGTATGGAGGCTTTGAAATTGATGTTCCTCCCTCTTAAGCAATATAAGAACAAGATCTTCACCTAGTACATCAAGTGTCTAGCTTTGATACCAATAAAAGTGTTGAGTTGTTTGTCTGTTCTCAGTTAAGTTGCAACTAGATGGACAAATAAAAGAGTAAAAAGTAAAGATGGCCACAAGAATTGGTTAAATAGTTTAAAAACCTTTCCTACATTGACGGGGCCTTGCCTAGAGAGTAATTCACTATGTATCAATAGTAAAGACATTATTTAGGTCCAACTCACTCAGCAAGTTGCAACCTCACTCCTATATGTCAACTAATGTTACTCTCTTCACTAATAACTTCCCCATGAAAGCTTAACTTCAAAATAAGCCTTACAAAAACTTTATTACAATGTATTTTCACTGGAAATAAGTTCCTAAGATGAACTAGAATTGTAATCTCTTCAATTTGTATATAATCAAGTAAACAAGACTTCTTAAAATAGCCATTCTAGGCTTATAAATCTTTAGCTAGTATGAAGGTGGTATACCTTAGAATTGTGTTTCAATTAGAGTTTTATATAACATCAAATAAGCATAGATATTCAAGGTTTGACCTTATATAGTATTAGATCTTTTCATATATGAAAACTTGATCACACATAACTTCTTCAAATAAAGTACTTGACCAATTTTCAACCAGATAAAATCCATGTAGTTGCTGCACAAAATCCTCAATAAGATGTGGAAAGATATCCCTAAAATTTGTGTTGGAATATGCCAACATATACAATAGGTTGCACAATTGTTTAGTTGCCAAGTGAGTTGCAACTGATAGTGCAACTGAAATGTGCAACTAGCAATAACATAAGTGATGGAAGGAAATAGAAGCAAGGTCTTACGACAAATTAATTGGTGCCCACCTAGTGAAAGTTGGGTCAAACTCAACGCTAGTGGGGTAAGGAAGATGGACACTATAATGTGAAGGACAGTGTAACAGTTTAATTTCAGTGAAATCAGAATAGTGGTTTCGGGACCACAAATTTGAGTCTGAAAAATAAAATTATTTAAATTTTATAAAATGATAGGTATTATGATAGGAATATTGCATGAAAATTTTTATAGAAAAATTTTATCAATTATGTGTTTAATTGCAAAAAGGACTGAATTGAATAAAATGTTAAAGCTGTATACTAATAGCTATAGGGATTATATAGCTAGAGAATTCAAAATGTGAGGTCCTTATATGACAATTAGGCTATTGATTAAAAACATGTAGATATTTTTAGTGACTCATCCATGGAAAATTGAAAAGATGCAAGGACAAAATTGGAAAGTGAATAAATTAATATATGATAAAAGATTAAATAGAATAAAACTTATCTTATATCATCATTTTCTCCATAAGATACATGGAAACCCTAGGAGAGAGAAAGGGAATTTCTCAAGCTTGAATTGGTAAGTTCTATGTCCCGTTTTTAGTGATTTTTATATTTTTGAGATAGGGAAAGATTAATCTCTTTATTTGGGAGATTAAATTTAAAAGAAATTAAAGTTTAGAAAATTACCCATAGATGAAATATTTTTATAGAGAATGAATGATTATTGATAGATAAACCACTTTTACAAAGTGATTTTTAGGGAAAGCATGTGTAAGGACTAAATTGCATAGTGAAATTCTTGGAAAAATTTTGAAATTTATGAAATACATGTGCTGTAAAAGTTATTTTGGAATTTTGAATAAGCTTGGAATAAGGAGTAAATTTCATGAATTTCAATTTCCGAGCCTAGGGACGAAATTGGAATTAATTAAAAGTTTAGGGGCAAAATGGTATTTTTTGCCTAAAATGTGAAATGGGCTTGATTGAATGTAAAACTCATAGAATTGATGATTAAATTTATTTATATAGATTTGAAAGTGTCGAAAAAAGAAAAAGATCGAGGGAAAGAAAAAGTTTCAGATTAGTAGATACGATCAATTGTCAAGGTAAGTTCGTATAACTAAATTAAGCATGTAAATGTGTTGAATTGATTGTTGAATTATGTGCATCATGATTTGTAATTGGTATGTACATGTAATAAACCAATGTTGATTTGTGATTTATATGTAAATAATGAAATATTACATGAATCCATTTAAATATTAATTTCCGATTAGACAGGTGATTATCGTATATATGAGATCCTACATATGTTGCAATAAAGGTTGTTCTGAAAGGATAATCTTTTGATCTCATTATGAAAAGGAATGTAACCCGAAAGGGTAATATTTGAAAAGGATTTGTGTACCCAAATGGTACAACTTGAAAAGGTTATGTACACTTTGTGTGTACACTTGGAAATGTTAGGTATATTTTGTGTGTACCACCTGGAAAGGAATGTACATCTCAGGTGTACAACTGGAAAAAGAAAGGTCCATCGAAAATTTAATAATTTAGCGGTAACGACATACATAGTGATATAAAAAGAAATGGCATGATGAGCTCATCTATGCATTTTAGTATTTTTAGAAACTAATCAATTGGTTGGATGATTGTGTATAGGCCTTATTTGCTAATTGACTAAGTTAATGGACATATTACTTAATGTATGAATTACTTCATGAACATGAGTGGTAAGTGTAGTTTGGTTATATGAACTTACTAAGCATTAATGCTTAATAGGTGTATTTTTCCTATTTTATAATGCTCAAAGCTCGTGAAGGTTGGAATTGGGTCGGAGCTATCATCACACTATCAATTCCTTTTATTTTGGTAAAAATGATAAACCTATTTTGTTATAATGGCATGTATTGTAACACCCCTAACCCGTATCCGCTATCGGAACAGGGTTACAAGGCATTACTAGACTTATACCCTAGTATTCGTATAAAACTAACTCAAAAATTTGCATTCTAAATTAAAACTTTTCAAATTTTATGATAAAGTCCCTAATATTGGCCTAAAAGTCCCTAATATGGGCCTACAAGGCCCAATACATGCTTTGGAAGTGGTTCGAGACTAAACTGGCAACTTTGGAAATTTTACCTTGAAGATAGGGGCACATGCCCGTGTGTCCAGCCCGTGGGGATCCCATGGCCGTATGGCCAGCCGGTGTAGAATTCTAACTTGCAATTTCTTAAGTATCAAAGGGGCACACGGCCTGGGCACACGCCCATGTGGCTAGGCCATGTGGTAAATTGATTTTTCACTATTTTTAAGCCATTTTCACACGATTTTGACACACAACCATGCTTGAAACCCGTGTCCTTTACACGACCAAGACACACGGCCGTGTCTTTTACCCGTGTACTATCCTGACTTCACATTTAAGGATGCAGGGGACACACGGTCATTTCACACACCCGTGGGCTTATCGTGTGTCACACACGGCCTAGACACACGCCCATGTGGACGAAAATAGACCATTTTAGGCCACTTTTCTCACCCTTTTCATCCATTACCTGCACTTAAGCACAATTATATATAATTTACAAACAACCAATCAACCAATTTATGCATATAATATGTATTTTATATTAACACATTACTACTTAATGATTAAACTAAGTTTCATACACATATGCCATCCCTTTTACATACTTTTATCATTTATAACTTTATCCAACCAAATACTTATACATGCCATATAAATCAAAAGATAATAACCTAAAAACTAATGGAGAACGTCTGGATAATGTGATTCTTAGTGATGATCCGATCCTCTGACTCCACGTTAATCTACAAGACATATCGAAAACATTCAAGTAAGCTTGTGAAAGCTTAGTAAGTTCATAGGCTAGCTTAGAACATAAACTTACCAAATATGGTAAAGCATTCGTATATTATACAATTCATTAATTTCTCCTGTCATTCACAAACCAAATCAATTTCACTTAATATTATTCACACTTAAACTTCATTCTTTTGGGCCCATTTATCGCTTACCATCTCTTTTCAAATTAAGAAACTATACGGAATTGAGTACTTCGTCTTCACTTTGCCATAGTAAAACTATGGACTTGCACATGATCACGTTTCACTTTCTGAAGTCATGGCCCAACCATGGTCTTACACGAGTCATATATCATACCGATGCCATATCTCGGATATGGTTTTACACGGGAGCACTTATCACTTTTCTCTAATGCCATAGCCCAGCTATGGTCTTATACGGATCACTTATTACTTGTTTTCTGATGTCATAGCCCAGCTATAGTCTTATACATATATCACTTATCACTTGTTGCCATGGTCCAACCATGGCATTTTTCCGTCAATTCATCGTTTGATACTGGACAAAAGTACTCAATCCGATGTTTCATTCAATATGATCGTTTCTTTAATTTCATATTTTTACATTGTTCATGGTTTTCATCATAATCATATAGTATAACTCATTATAAAATTCATAAGAATAACGATGATCACTAAAATTTAGCCACATGAACTTACCTAGGCTAATTCGCAATAGTTGTAGAAGTTCGAGAAAATTATTCGCCTATTTTCTCCTTTCCACAATTCACTTCAATTTCTTGATCTATAATTGCAAAATCATTCATTAATTAGCATTTATTTCAATTTTGTTTTATCTCACAATTTATACCCTTAAATTCCTAAAATTTCACTTTTACCCCAAATTTTACAATTTTTATAATTTGGTCCCTGACCAATTAACTCATCAATAGAACCTTTTATTCTCAATTAACACTTTCCTTAGACATTTTAAGTTACTTCACAACCATTGAAATTTATAATTTCCACATAAAACCTTAATTTCAAGCTATTTTACAATTAGGTCCCCAAATATTCATTTTTTTTATAATTCTTTCAATAAAATCAACATATAAACAAATTAAAGCTTTAATTCCATGCTAAATCATCATAAAATTCCAGCACTTATTTATGGAAACTTTCAAAATCAACCATGAAATCAAAAACTAATGAATTAGATGATAGGACCTAGTTGTAAAAGTCCCAAAAACACAAAAATTTCAAGAAATAATCAAGATTTGAACTTACTTGCAGTAAAAATATGAAAAACCAGCTCTAAGGTTTCTTCAATGGCTGTTTTTAGCTGAAGAGTATGAAGAAAGTTGAAGAAATCTCTAGATTTCCAATTACATCCCATTTTTAATTATTTAAATTTTACTTCTTTTCCAATTTTACCCCTTGTTCACACCTAATTTCAATATTTCCTCTACACACTTGCCGTCCAACCCAATAATAGGTGTTTAATTGCCTATTTAGTCCTCCTTTAATTACTACTAGAGCTATTTAATCACATTTCATAATTTTGCACTTAATTTAATTTAGTCCTTTTTACCCATTTGACTACCGAAACCTTAAAATTTCTTGACAAAAATTTAATACTAACTTAGTAACACTCCATAAATATTTATAAAAATATTTATGGCTCGATTTAATATTTCGAGGTCTCAATATCTCGTTTTCACTTCCAAATTATTTAGTATTTATTATAAAATGCTATTCACTATTTCAATCATTTTCCTAACTTCACATCTAACTTATTTTCATTAAATTAATTATAATTTCTACTAATTTTTTGGATTTAGTGATCTCGAATCACTGTTCCGACACCACTGGAATTTGGGTCGTTACTTGTATAAAATTTTGTGGTTAATAACAACTTAATATTTTGGTTTGTAATCAAGTCATTAGAGTGACTAGTAAAGCATGTTTGATATTGGTATGTTGTGGATTAATATAAAAACATGTTTTGAATGTTAGAAATTTATTAAATTGGTTGGTATATACTTATAAATTTTGGTACAGGAAAATGATTAAGTTTAGGATGAGAAAAGTGGCCTAAAATGGCCTATTTTCGTCCACATGGTTAGATATGCGGGCGTGTGTCTAGGCCGTGTGTGACACACGGTAAGCCCACGAGTTTGTGAAATGACTGTGTGTCCCCTACATCCTTAAATATGAAGTCAGGGTAGTACATGGGTAAAAGACACGGCCGTGTGTTTTGGTCGTGTGAAGGACACAGGTTTCAAGCATGGTCGTGTCAAAATCGTGTGAAAATGGCTTAAAAATGGTGAAAATTCAGTTTACCACACGGCCTAGCCACATTGGCGTATGCCCAGGTTGTGTGCCCCTTTGATGCTTAAGAAATTACAAGTCAGAATTGCCCACGGGCTGGCCACATGGGCATGTGCCCCTAACTTCAAGAAAAAAAATTTCAAAGTTTTCCATAGTTACCAGTTTAGTTCCAAATCACTTCTAGAGCATGTATTGGGCCCCCTAGGCCCATATTAGAGACTTTATGGTGAAATTTGAAAATTTTTTATTTGGAATGCAAATTTATGACTCAATTTTGTATAAATGTTAGTGTATAAGTTCAGTAATGCCTCATAACCTTATTCCGGTGACAGATACGGGTTAGGGGTGTTACAGACAGTGGATTTTGAAGGATTGGCAAGCTTGATATCTTTAAGGTTATTACGAAGTGTTGGGATTTGCTTGGTGTGATAAGCGGAGCTTGGAGCATTCTTGATGGTCTAAGCTTGGCGTGTAATTATGGCTACTAGAAGGTTATAGTTGAATGTGATAACCTATCAGTTGTTCAAATGTCGAGTGATGACTCTGATGAAAAAAAAGTTAGACAAAAACACAAGTTAGCGAAACAAAATAGATAAATATAAATAAATAACTATATAAATAAAATGTAAATGGAATAATTTATAATTAAATTGTGAAATATGAAAATCAAACAAAACTGAAATACAAAGTTGAAATAAAAAAGAAAGAATAGTGATTTTACGAAACTTTAAGGCCTATCAAACACAGTTTCCTTAAGACTGATTCAGTCACTCCTATAGTACTTAGAGTAACGTTAGTCAAATGTCTCACAAGATACAACAACAGTGATCAAAATAGTAGCAACTCTACAACGATCAACGAACGAACAATGCCTCCTTTCTATCACCAGAATGTTTGAAAATACGAAGAGGAAAATGAAGAGTTTTGAGATCAATAGAATTTCGGTATGAGAGAAAATATCAGTGTTTTTTTGTATGTCAAACCCTTTAGAAATCATGGCCTTTTATAAGTATGGAGAATGTTGGAATTTTGGAAAAAAATATCCACAAAATTCGCCATTTAATCAAATTGATTGGAATCAAATCAATAAGATAAGTGTCCTTATATAAGGAGATTATATCTGCTGAGGAAAATAAATTCGTGTTGGGCTAAAATATCCATAGGCCCATTTGGGATTAATCGATCCAAACATTTTACGTCGCCCACATCATGCAAGTGCACCCCAACCCCATCAAGTTTAGATCTACACCCCTTACGCATAAGGCAAGGTTGTAAGCTTAATCATTTAATTATCCTTCAAGAGAGTTCACATAAATTTACACATCTCACACTTGATATTTAACCAATGTGGGATCTAAGACTTTACTTTTCCTCAACAATATTTCCACGTAGCTTACTTTGAGCATCAATTTTTCATTCATCACTCAACCATTTTGAGCATATGATATACCGTTGTAAAGGTCTCATGGAGTAGAATATGAAATCATAACTTTATGTTTCAACTATCCACCTTTATCTATGAGAACACACCTCAAAGTTCCCATAAAAACAATTTTCCAACAAAAAATCCATATAATCTTATTCAAGGATTAAAGAAGTGATATGCAAACAATGGTAGCTACAAGTGAAGCACGTATACAAGGAAGCAAATGTGGTAGTAGATTTCATGCCAAACTTGTCCTTTAATGAGGAACATGGCTTGTATTACTTTAATACACCACCGCAAAGAATATGATTAATTTTGTTGGGCGACTCTCTAAATGTTACTCAAAATAGGATTGGTACCTTCAACAATTTGAGCTTCCTATTAGCTCATCTTTCTTAAAAAAGAAAGACGTATTTCAATTTTTTATATTTAATTTTTATTTTTTACCATATCCTATATTCACAAGTCGATGTCATCCCTTAGGAATAATTTTTCCATAGGTATAGAGATCTATAATACGTATATACAAAAATTCAGAGAAACTTTGAAATCATCAATATAGCCTTTATTATTCATTATATTACTAGATTTAGTATTTTAAATATTTTTTACTATTTATAAGATTTATTGCATTTATAAATAATGATCTTAATTTTATTAAAATATTTGGTTAAATAAAATTACGTGGCAAGAAAATTTATCATACTCATAAATAAGTATCTTGATTCTATTAAAATACTTTTATTGAGTAAATTTATATAATAAATAAAAATAAACATTTTATTTAACTATTATGTTTCCATTAACTAAAAAAGTAAAATGGAAAAACTATATTAAGTTGGTTTTAAATAGAAAATTTTAATTATTTATATAGTAAATAACTTTATATTTCATATGTAAAATCTTATAAATAATAAATTCACATAATCTAATCAAATATATTATAATTATATTAGTTATATATTATTTATGAATTGTTATGGTCATTTATTAAATATTAAAAAAAGAAAATAATAAAGAGTTTAATCTACAATATAAAATTTGTACAAATGAATTAATGATAATTACCCATTGTAAATCTCTTGTTGTGATTCAATTGAGCCTCATCCCAAAGATTTACATTATTACTTAAAATTTATTCTTGTAAATTCCTTATTTTAACTAAATTTACTTGATAAAAAAAACTAACTAACTGCATGGAATTCCATTTCAAGATAGATAAATGCATGCAACAATTAAAACAATACTAATAATAATTAATCAAGCAGTCAATTGGATTATTAAAGGCTAATTTTTCAATACATCCAGAAAAAAATTATGAGTATATGTGTTTGGTTTTTTTTTTAAATTTATCGATATATACTATTTTTGGGGAGAGACAGAGAAAAATGCGCTTGGTAGGACTCGTTTTCATTAAGAATAAAACTCATCTTTTTTGGTAAGATGATTAAATGTTAGTGCTTTTGTTCTTGAGTCCCGAGTTTAATTCCTCTCCTACTCACATTTGTATTTTTATTATATATTGTTTGTATTTCTTATTTCACGTTGTTTCAATATTTTTAATTAATGTTTATAATTAATAAATATTTTTTCAAAGTTTTTTATTTTTAATTAATAACTCTTTTATTGATAAAATCAAATAATTATTGCAAATATCATTATTTTTAGTAAATATAATTTTGTATGTGTAATATTTATCTTTCAATCCATATCATGAGTATAGTAAATTGACATATTATATATTTTTTGTATGTGTATTTGAAATAATTAATTGAAATATTTCACATATAAAAATATTTGAAATATGTAATAACCCTTTTAAATAAGAATTCTTCTTTCTTTCTTTTTTTATTTTTAAAATTTTTAAAATTTTTAATTTTAATTATATTTTAAAATTTTTTGTCTGCTACCCTAACACGGCATAGTCTGCCTCTCTGGTATGTTTCTTAGGTTTCTTTTCTTCTGTTTTTTGTTTTGTTATTTGTGACGGCGATCTGCTTCAATAATCATTGTGATCTTGATCAGCACAGCAACTCCAAGGTAGGATCTTGAATATGAAAAAAAATGGAAGCTGATTTAACAGAATTAACTCTTAATGAAGATGAGGAAGAAGCCCTACAAATTCAAGTTGAGCCAAACATAGATAGAGAAGCAGGGAATTTCAGGTTAGTAGGTTGTTTCTTAACAGCCAGTATTATTCATTTTCCAACAATGAAAAGTACTATGGCAAATTTCTGGCATCCAGTATGGGGGTTCAAATTCGAGATCTAGGAGAAAAATGTTTTTATTTCAATTTTACCATGTTATGGATATGGATAGGGTGTTAGAAAGAGCTCCATGGACATTAAATAATCATTTGCTAGTTCTGCATAAATTACAGTCGGGGGAAGATCCTTTAAAAGTTCCCTTAATCCTGTCGCCCTTTTGAGTGCAGATTCATGATGTTCCTATTGGTCTATTTTCTGAAAATTTGGCTGTGCAACTGGAAAATTTCATAGGGAAATTTTTAGAATATGATGGCTCGAATCTGAGGAAAGAGAACAAAAATTATATGCGAATCAGAGTTCAAATCGATGTAAGGCGCACGCTAAAAAGGAGAAAGTAGATTAGGTTTTGCGGAAACTGCACATATGTAAGATTCAAATATGAAATATTGTCACTATTCTATTTCTATTGTGGTTGATTGGGTCATAACAACTCTTTTTGTGAAGCTAAGATGGCATTAGGTATGGAGACTAGTGAAATGGGGTGGGACTTATCCTTAAGAGCTCAGTCTGGAAGGGCTCTAACTATGAACAGTGTTTGGTTGATAGAAGAGGGCGATTGGAAAACAAACGGAAATAGAGAGGATGGTTATTGGACAAGGAATTCTTTGTGGGCCGTGGGAAACAAAAAAATCAGATTATGGACAAGTTTTTAATCCGATTCTGGTATTTAACTTAGAGGGTAAATTGACGGGTTGGTAGCATTTAAGGGGAAAAATATTATCAGCTAAAACTAAAGTTGATATGGAGCATGACCTAGAAGATGGAGTATTAATTGGAGAAGAAGGAAAGAAGAGAGCTAGAGGGGAGTTGGAAAAGTCAGTAGCAAGGGGTGAGTGTAGTAATACGGAAGTCAGAAATAGGAGACTATTGGAGATCAACAATTTATCATCGACGGCTGCCAAGAGGCAAGCCGACCGATCACAATGAAGATTTTAAGCTGGAATGTCCATGGATTGGGGAGCCTACGGATTGTTCGAAGACTTCGGCATACGTTGAAGGCACAAAATCCCCAATTGATCTTCTTTATGGAGACAAAGTTACGCAAAAGTCAAATAGAAAATGTTTGTTATAGATGTGGTTATACAAATGGGATTGAAGTTGATTCTGAGGGCACTAGAGGAGATTTATGTCTAGCATAGAGGAACGAGATTAGTGTTACACTCCAAAGTTATTCCAAAAGACATATTGACGTGATGGTTGATGATAATGAAGCATGAGGTAAATGGAGATTTATTGGTTTCTATGGATCTCTTTATGCTTAAGACGGATAATTTTTAGGCAGACTTGAGAAATTTATACACTGGTGAGATAAATCCTTGGTTTGTATTCAGGGTCTTCAATGAGATCATGTACAGCTTTGAAAAAAAGGGAGATTTACCTCGAGATGAAAGAAGAATGGAAATGTTCCGCAATGTTTTGGCAGTTTGTCAGCTAACTGATGTGGGGTTTTCTGAAAATTGGTTCACTTAGGAGAGAGGAAACCTACCTGAGACTAATATTCGAGAAAGACTATACAGAGGAGTTGCCAACGAAGAATGGATGGCCATGTTTCCTGAGGTAACTATTTGACACTTAATCCACTCTTTTTTTTATCATTGTCTCCTTTTAATTAATACGAGAAAGGTCGATAAACGGTCGAACAAAAAGAGATTTAAGTTAGAGGCATGGTGGTTAATGGAAGAGTCATTTGAAGAAAATGTCAAAATCAGTTGGGGTTTATCTTCAGGAAATCTGTTGCAAAAGCTAGATATGCTAAAGGATGAGTTACAAAAATGGGCTAAAAAAAGACGATTAGAAAGATTATGGCGAAAAGATTTTCTCACAGTCAGCTTTTAGAATTAACAGAAGCTGAAAGAGATGATGAAAAGATGGTTGAACTGATTGATATGAATATTCAATTGAATTTTGAAATTGAGAAGGATGAACGTTATTGGGAACAAAGAGCTCGTGTTTATTAGTTGAAATTCGGTGACAAAAATACATCATACTTTCACAACCAAGCAACACAACGCTGAAGAAGGAACCTTCCATAAACTAAAAGATGAAGAAGGGAGAGAAACAAAGATTATTCAGGAAATGAAAAGTATTGCGAGCTCTTATTTTCAAAATTTATTTTCGTCAGAAGCAGGAAGAAATTATGACCATTTGCTATCCAGAATTGAAAGATGTATATTTGAGGAAGACAATCAAAGACTCACAGCGCTATACACAAAAAAAGAAATTAGAGATGCTGTGCTTGAGATGGGTCCTATAAAAACCTTAAGAGAAGATGGATTACCGACTATTTTTACCAGAAGTGGTAGCATATTATTAGAGATGACGTGGTCAAATTTTGTCTACAAATTCTCAATGATGGTGCGGAGGTTGAACAAATAAGTGTGACCTATATAGTACTCACTCCAAAAATTGTCAATCCTTCTACTATGAAGCAATTTAGGCCTATAAGTTTGTGCAATGTGATTTACAAAATTGTGATGAAATTTATTGCAAATCGATTCAAAAGAGTTACTGAGAAATGCATTGATGTGGCTTAGAGTGCTTTCGTACTAGGAAGGCTTATTTCAAGTAACGTTTTGCTAGCCTATGAAATTCTCCATACACTGAATCGAAAGATTGGGGAAAAAAGTTTTATGACGATAAATTTAGATATGAGTAAAGCATACGACAGAGTTGAATGGAGTTTTATTAAGGAAATGATGGTTTGAATGGGTTTCACAACAAATTGGATAGATACTATTATGAAATGTCTGGCTTTAGTGTCCTATTCAGTGATGGTTAATGGGTGTATAGGAGAAAAGTTTCAACAGTCTAAGGGATTTCGATAAGGAGATCCTTTAAGTCCATTTCTTTTTCTCATTTGTGGAAAAAGACTTTCTTGTTTAATGCGGCTAGCAACTAGAGAAGGATCATTGAAAGGAGTCAAAATCAGCAAACGAGGACCGCAGATAACATTTGCAGATGACTGCATGTTGTTTAGCAAGGCGGCTAGTAGATGAGCCATACTATTGAAGGGATTCTAAAGGCATACAGGATCTGTTCAGGCCAATATGTTAACTTTGAAAAATCTACTATCTTTTTAGCAAAAATACAGTAATGGAAGATAGACAAGCAGTTGAAAACATTTTGAGGGTACGAAGTTCAAATGACCCAAAACGCTATCTTGGACTGCCAAATATGGTTGGAAGAAGAAAAATAAGAATTGTTCCAGATTTTAAAAGATTGAATTAAGAAGCAAATTAACAATTGGAGTACTAGACACCTCTCTCAATGCGGGAAGGAATTTTTCATAAAGGCCATCCTCTAAGCCATTCCTACTTATATGATGGCCTGTTTTCTTTTACCAAATTTGTTATGTGTTGAATTAGAAGGTATTATTGCCAAGTTTTGGTGCCAAAAGGGGCATGGGAAAAGAGGAATTCATTAGTGCACATAAAGGAATCTGTATATCTTAAAGGTTAAAGGGGGCATTGGTTTTAGAAATTTTAGTCAGTCTAATATCGCTTTATTAGCCAAGCAGGGGTGACGCCTCATTACTTATCCGAATTCATTATTGGCGTGAGCTCTTAAAGCTAAATATTATCCGCAATCATATTTTCTTAATTCTCAACTAGGGAACTTACCTTCACTTACCTGAAAAAGTATCTGGGCTGCAAAAGGCTTACTACAGAATGGATTGGGTTGAAGAGTTGGAAGAGGCGATGGAATTTCTGTATGGAAGGATAGATGGATCCAAGGACAGATCACTGATGAATGGAGCAATAGAAATAACAGAATAGAGTTAGTATCAAACTTAACTAAAGCTTCAACAAGAACATGGAAGATAGAGTTAATTAAAAGTACATTTCTAACAGAAGTAGCTCAACAAATCTTGCAGATCCCTCTTTCGGAAACACCTTATAACAATTTCCAATTATGGAGAGGGGAGCCATCTGGTAAATTTTTAGTAAGAAGCGCCTATAAACTATTACAGAAGGCTAGCTTGGATTCTAATCTTTTAATACAAACTGATCTAGAAGATTTCTACAAAAAACTTTAGAATCTACAGATGCCTACGAAGATTACAAACACAATTTGACGTATTTCTTGGAATTATATTCCTACTCTTGTCAACCTAATATCTAAATGAGTAATGACTAATGTAGTGTGTCCTCGATACGAAAATAGAGAAGAAGACAGTATTCGCGTTTTTTGGCAATGTCCTATAACAACAAAGGTATGGCAAAAGTTAGGCTTCTCGTGGGTACTAAATAGCACAAATCTAAGTATAAGGGACTGGCTTACCTGGATCTTTAAGAGTTGCTCTTCTGAACAGTACCGAATGGTCTGCTGTGGAATATGGCTCATCTGGAACTTGAGAAAAAGGCTCGTCCATGAAAGGAAAGCAGAGGCAGCAAGAGAGTTATCACAAAGAATATAAAGCTATACGGCTGAACTTATAGGTATAACACAGAGATCAAGTACCTTGACCATAGACAAAAAGCATAGCAGTCAAGAAATTAATACTAGGGCGGAGATCAAGTTTGACGCATCCTTCGATAAAAGAAACTTTAAATCGGCTTCAGGTTTGGTGGTTTGGGACTGTTCGGGGGAACTTTTGGCATCAAAAACTGTATTACACTCAAATGTTCCATCGCCTTTGGCAGTCGAAGCCTACGCAGGACTACAAGCTGTAAAGTTAGGAATATCATTGGACCTTTGCTCAGTCGTGATAAGGGGAGATTCTCGCTCAGTCATTAAAAAATGCCAATCACAAGAACAAGATAAGTCAATCATCGGGGCAATAATCAGTGACATTCAAAGCAAGAAAGCATGGTTTCATGAAATCGGGTTCTAATTTATAAACAGAACAGACAACGTCCATGCCCACAAAGTAGTAAAAGAATCTTTAAAGAAAGGAGAGGAAACATACCAGTTAAGAGCAAACCCAGACCTCTCCCATTTGAACTCGGAAGGACGATGGAGACTATGCCCAGATTAGAGAGGATTTTGCGCAGGAAGAATTGAATAGCAGAAATGAAAACTAAAAGAGAGGTTATTCAACTGCACAGAAAGGGACGTTGGAAAAGATGAGAAGAGGCTATTGGTGTCTAGCTGTGCCTTGGAAATAGGCTAGGATTATTACTTTAGATTTCCTTTTTCTGCAGCTTTAATTAAGTTGTCTTTTCATTTGACTTTGTTTATTTCTATTAAGGTTTTATTTGTTAGGCCGACAAGTAAAATACAATCCATAAAGCCAATACTAGAGCCGAGCCGAGCCTCGTAATGTGTTTTCTATTTTCTTCTTAATAATAAAAACCCAGCTGAATTTACTTTAAAAAAAAATTGAAATATCATACCCATAAAGTAGATGAAAAACAATGATATTTGAAACATATTTGAAATATTTATTTATAATATTAGAAATCACCACACCTCAAAATATAGGTGGAAAAAATAAATATTTGTCATATAAATATTATATATAAAGAAAAATGTATCTAAAAAATTAGTTAATGTTTTTAAAAATTAATTACATAATTATTATTTGATTTTATAAATAAAAAAATTGAAAACAATATATTTATTAATTATAAACATTAATTAAATATATATATTAAAATGCTTATAATTGAAATTGAACTTAGGATTAAAAAATGAAATTACAATTATCTAACTATCGTTATAGGAGAGTAATTGAACCTATAATTTAATGACAAAAGCACTAACATTTAACCATATGACCAAAAGAAATGAGTTGCTTATTTTTAGTGAAAACGCGCCCAGTAAAACGCATTTTCTTTTTCTCTCCAAAAACAACATAAATATTTATAACTGGAATCGAACTCAGAACTCAAAACTAAAATTATAATTATTTAAGAGAGGAAAATAATTTAAGTGATGATGAAATTATTATATTTATAAGAAGTCAGATTGTTAGTTGAGGAATTGAATGATAAAACTCTGATCTTGCTATATATTGATTCATGGGAATAAAGAGTCCAAGTTCCCACATCACACCTATTCCTATTATTAAACATTAAACTTCCCTATACTAGTCTGTTTTCCATGTTCCAAACACTACTCCATTTCAATATGTCCTAAAAACAGTGACTATGATATGCTTTTACCTTTCATATTTAACTTAATAAAAAAATATGATTTAACTCGATTTGTGGAAACATAACCATAAAAACAGCATTGAATATGGTAAGCTTAAGTTGTCGTCCAAGTAGTGAACAACAATATATCTCTCAGATTCATCAATGTGCCTTTAATTCTCTTCTTCCCATTCTGGCATGCTAACTACAACCTAACCTTATTCCATTCATTAATTAATTTTGTCATTATTAATATAAGTTCCATCTGCCATTTTCAAATGTCACATGTTTTTTAATTTTTCAATTCTAACATGTACAACCTGTCCAGCCTTCTTTTATATACACTTCTAAAATTAGTAATTGTTTTTCTTTGGGGGAGTGATTGTGTAATTTATTAATGCAAAACTCATTTAAGCTCGAATAAGATGGGTCACCATGTCTGAAGATGAATGCCATGCATGCATTAACAATAATCTTATGAAAGTCTGGTATGAACAGGAGCTAGAAAATATTTTTTAAGGGTAGAGTTAAATTGTATATTTTTACGATAGTAAAAATATAATTTTACTATTTTAATAGATTATATCTTTATAATTTTTAAAGGATTAAAATTTTTATTTTTTTTAGGAGGTTAAAGTGTAATTTTACCATTACTAATTTAAACTTTTATAAATTATAAAAGGTCTAAATGAAAAAATTTTCATTTTAGGAGGGGTCGGGGCCATTGCCTACCCATTGGCCACTGAACCTTATATTACATAGGTTTAGGATGAATGTTAGAAGGAATTATTTTATGGACCATTTTCACCACATCATTCATGGTTTATTTTCAATTATTTAATGACATTTTAATAATTTTTTTTATTTCATTGATATATAATTTTGATAATTTTTTACTTTGTACCCGAACCTTGACAGTTGACTTTGTCACAACTCGAGTATGATATGTTTGTAGTAATTGCAAGCACTTAATACGGTAAGGAAATTAACTCTAGATGGTCCAAAGCGGCGAGCAAAAATCGATAAAAGAATTTAGTATTCACCAAAGAGAGGACAATAACAAAACCATCCCTAAAATCTCTTGTAAAACTAAGGTTTTATGCATAAGCAAGACTAAAAAAAGTTCTACAATAGCAAACAAAAACTTCTAAAACTGAAAATTTATTAAACAATGGAAAAACAAACAAACAAAAAATAAAACTTAAGACAATAGGGATCTAAATAGACTCATAAAATAATTTATTATTCTGAAATACTCTCAAAACAGAAACATATTAAGAAGCTGATAAAGAGCCACCCACTTTCCAAGAAAAATTATTGGTGGCCGATGAAGTTTTAGTGAATAACAAACACTATCATCTATCTATCAAAACTTGTGAAGACAATAAATATACCCACAAAATAGATTTGCAATATGAAAAGAGTGAAGACTTGGAGTAAACGAGAAAAATGGAAAAAAGAAAAGGTTGATGAGAGGAAAAAAAAAGCGGGCGATAGCCAACTCAAAAACTGACACCGCCGTTAGGTAAAACAAAAGATAAGAAGTAAACGACCTAAGAAAAAAAAAATTACGGTTATAATCAAGAGGGTGATGATTGAAAAAGAGTTTTCTTTTAAGTATAGTTTGACAAAAAATTTAAATATGATATTTTAAGAAAAATGACTAATTTAAATAACTAAATCGCATACGTTGAGATCCATGTTTTTTTAATTTTATAAATCAGTCCAGCATTTTTTCTTATCAGAATCAGGAGGCCAAAGGAAATGGAAGAATCCTTGTATCACTAATTCACTATCAAGTAGCTAATACCTCCAATTCTGATAATGAATTTTTTCCAACTTATGCTAATTTCGCCAAGCATTTGTCAGCAGCTTTACTACCATTTATTTTTTTAAAAATAATCTTAACTATTATCTAAGAACCAGTATGATTTTTGGTCCCTGATTCGCGTTAGCTAAGTATTTGTTTGGATTAAATTATAGGGTAAAAGTTTGAATGTTAAATTATATTTTAGGTCTCTATATATTTTGTATATTTGAAATTTAGTCCCCTACATTTATATTCAGAAATTTAACGTATCTAATTTTCAGATTAAAAAATTCAGGTCTAGTTATTACCGTTTTTAAAATTCTTCAATTAAATTCTCTAGTGTCACATTTTGAAATTAAAAAAAAACACACACTTGATAGTTATGTAATAATAAAAATAACATTGAATTTATTGATTAAGATTTTTTTCTCAAAAACGCTCATTCAAACTTGTCATGATAAAAAAATTATTTTATGTTGGAATAGTATTCTTAAAAAAAATTAACGTCACCATTTTAATTGAAATAGTTAATAATAATTATTTAGACTAACTAATGACATAATAAAAGTAAAGAAGTCAAATCATGTCAAAAAGTAAAGTATATAGATAAATCTCAAGTTTCAGCATAGTTTAGGGGCCAAAATTGAAATTTGACTATTTATAATATAAAAAAATTGCAACGCAAGCCTAAAAGAAATGGGAAGTCATGTGCCCGTTTCTAAGACTCATATGACATTCAAATTATATATGTAAGGCCCAATTTTATGCCCAGGCCCGAATATTAAAACAATAAACAACAGTCCAATTACAAAATAAACCCAAAACCCAACTAACCTAGCCCAATACCCTAAACCAACCTAGCCCAATCCTAAAACTACCTGAGCCCAAATTTTAAAACCCTAACAGCCCATCTGCTTGAAAGATTCCAGCAGCAAGCCCTAGCTCCCACCATTGTCAGCCGCCGCTCCACCTCCTCGTCCACCACGCCCCACGCGTCTGACACCCCCACTTGCTCCACCGTGCCCACCACCTGCAACAGAGACAGAAACAACAGCAAAGAAAGCATGCGATGATGGGGAAAATGATAAACAAAAGGAACAAAACAAATATATTGGCTTTAAAAGCCGAAATCTGTCATGGGAACGGGGGGGATTTTTCTTTTCATTTTTCAACTGTAATACTACTTAAGAATACAAGAAAAAACAGATTCAAGCGAGAAAGACCAAAAACAGAAAAGGCAGTCAGATCTAAGGTTTTTATTGTTCAAAAACTCTCTATTACATATTTTTACATAGCATAAATCTAAAAAAGGGAGTTAGCAAAAAAAAATAAAAAATTTTACCTTTCCGGCCACCGCGTGCGGTGGCCGGCGCCGGCGCCGGCGAGCCTCCGGTGGCCGTCCGGTACCCCCCCTTTGCCGGAAATCGCTCCGTGCCCTCCCTCTCCCTCTTTCTTTCCTTTTTTTTCCCCTCACCTGGTCTCAAATGAATTTTTTCAAAAAATTTTAGCTTTTATAGGGGACCAAAACGCACCGTTTTGGTCCCCCCCTGTTTAATGATAAAACGACGTCGTTTCGGACGTGGGGCGGGTCGACCCGACCCACACCAGGGTAGGATCCGCGTGTTTTTGAGCGGAAGGGCTATTTGCGCAATTGGCCCTTCCGCATTTTTATATTTCGCAATTAAGTTATTCGTTGTTTATAAATTGACCCTGAAATCCATTACACTTTGCGATTTAGTCCCCCTTCCAACGGTGTCGTTTCAAGTGTTTGGACAAATTATTTATTTGATCCCCCATAGTTTAACGCGCGTTCTGATAAGTTCATTCTCCTTTAATTTCTTTCAAAATTCGCCCCAGAGATTTGGTTTTTAATCCAATCTCATCCCTTCTTCAATTTTTTACCTTAAATTTCATAATATTTTTGCTGTTTAATTCAATTTTAAATATAAATTGTTATATATATAATATTATTATCATTGTTGTTTTATTATTATTGTATTATATTTAACTATATATATATATTTTGTTTCGTTTCTATTATTATATACATGTATCATATATTCATTAATATTAATATTTGTTCACATATTTCATTACATATATATATAGGTATTTTTGTATATATGGTATTATTTTCATGTATTCATTTATTTATATCATTTTTTTATAATTATATTAGGCATACACTTGTAAATATCGTGCTATTCGTATATTTCCCATCATCTCCTACAAATATCTTTGCATTATTCGTCATACATTTTTTTTATTTTTATGTATATGTTTTAGATATCACAACATTTATATATTTTCGCATTATGTTACGTATACATTTTTTGTCTTTACTATTGTGATTATTAGTATATGTTTTTTATATTTATGAATATATCTTTAATACATATAAGTGTGTATTTATTATTAATAGATGTTTTCAACACTATTATTATGTATATTATGTGAATATTTTAACATTATATTATAATTTTATATATATTACGCACATATATATATACCCCCCTTTTTAAATATTATATTTTTACATATATATGTAGATATACGTACTTATACCTATTTAAACATATTTTTTCACACTTCATAATTTTTATACACTTACATATATTTATGCATATTTTACATCATATACATACTTATATATTTTATACTCTTAAAAATGCTTTTTGTATATTTCATATATTTTATAATTCACATACATATATCTTATATTATCACGATTTGTAAGTATATAAATATACATTTACATTTTTTAAATATTTATCGATTTCATATATGCGTATATACTTATCTATGTTTTCATATTCTGTAATTTATATATATATTTCTTATTTTATGGTTTTAAATTATACATGCATATACATTTTTACATAATTGTATTTATTGTCATCATTGTTATTGGGTGCTTGTTTATTTATTCATGTACACTTGTGCTTTTTTAAATGTTAGTTCTATTTATTTATTTGTATGCTTCGTGTATGTAATCGCCTCGTCATTTCATTTTGCCTATTGTATTGTTGTTACTCACTTTACTTTGCTTACCTTGTCGTATTCGTTATTGTTTCGTCAAGCATTAACACCAAACATCAAAAGGAAAATTTTTCTAAATAAGGCAATATTTCGCGTTTGGAAAATCGAGAAAACGTGCCCTAACGTGCTGGGTTTCGATTTCTCGTTCGACCAAATAGCCAAATATCCTTTTTAAACTTTTAAATAAGGCGATATTTCGCGTTTGGAAAATCGAGGAAACGTGCCCTAATGTGCTGGGTTTCGATTTCTCGTTCGACTAAACAGCCAAATATCCTCTTAAAGCTTCAAAATATAGTTTTATTAAACTATAAGGTGATCTTGGTTTCGATGGTTTAGGGTATCGTGTCCTAATGTGCTGGATGTGATATTCCTTCGGAACAAGAGAATCTTATATTTCAATTCACGTTATCAGAATTTTCTTTTAAGGATCGTATTTTTAAAACCCTTCAAATTTTCAATTTTCGACACTAAGACACTAATTAATCAACTAGGTACCAATTTTGGGCGTATCGAGGGTGCTAATCCTTCCTCGTGCGTAACCGACTCCCGAACCCGTTTTTTTTTTTTAAATTTCACAGACCAAAATCTTTGTTTTAATAAAAATTAAATCGTTTATTAAAAACAACCACTTTTCAAGGTGACCCGATCACACCTCATCAAAAAGGATCGGTGGCGACTCCCGTTTTCATTCTTTTTTTATCCAAGTCGACCCCGTTTTCATTCAAAAAATGGTGTCAACAGCTTGGCGACTCCGCTGGGGAGATAAGAGAGTCAAGCCACGTGTTGATTATTTCTTGACTTTTTGTCGAAAGTTGAAAATTCGATTTAAATTTACGATCCTCTCATCTTTTGTTTTGAGTTACATTTTTATCGTGTTCTGTATTTTATTTTATACTTCCGCACATTCCATTGCATGACCGTTGGTCACACCTTTTAAGTGGGAGTGAGAAACTACGCCTTCGTGAGGTTTTCACCTCCGCATGGGATAGTGAATCGCTTCCGGGATACATCCGTACCTATGTCTTCGTGAGATTTTCATCTCCGCATGGCCATAGGGAAATGTATTCCCCTGAACTGAACTCGGTCCATATGAGCCTATAATGGGTGAGGATCGAGGAATCTGCTGGTTCAGGTGCCCTTACTTTAGAACCAAACCATACATAGCAAGCCATAAGAACCCACCGAGATAGAGCTATTCCAGACCCTAGTGCTTACCGAATAGATGCTGTATTTGTTATTGTTTACTTTAAATCCTAGATCTAATTTGCTTTGTTTGTGGTTGCATGGCATTTTCATTTCAAAAGAGGTGTCGATTCACGTTCAGTATAGATAGAAAGCTTATCATGGAAAAGAGGTTTCTTGATAAAGTAGAAGACAATGCAGCTGTACGATTATGGGCTGAGACGATGTGGAGAGAGAAAGGCGATAGTCTTGCAGAAGGGTACGTATCAGAGTTATGGGACTTCACCCGTATCAGCGTAATCCAAAATGATCTTCGAGAAATGAAGTAAATATGGGATCAATGGGACGACGGGACCAAGCAGATGTTTTACCGTGACTACGGGGACTTGCCTTACTTACTTGGTGTCAAAGTGGACAAGCATTTATTCCGAGCCCTAGCCCAGTTTTGGAATCCTGCTTACAGTTGTTTCACTTTTGGAAAAGTGGACTTGGTGCCCACCGTGGAAGAATATACGACCTTGCTTCGGTGTCCAAAGATTCAAATTGACAAAGCCTATTCTAGAGCTGCTAGTGTCCCGACATTATTAAAAAAATTGATGAGCATTACAGGGATGAGCGAACAGTGGGTCGCTGCCCGGATCCAACAGAAAGGAGACAGTAAATGCGTTCCTTGGAAAAGCTTGCGAGATTTAGTATTGGCACACCCTGATGTGAAGAAAAGAGTGGATGTCTTCGCTCTAGGTATCTATGGTTTGGTAATTTTCCCTAGAGCTTTAGGGCACGTAGATGAGGCCGTCTCTGATTTGTTCGATCGGCTTAGTAAGGGAGTCACGCCCATCCCGGCAATCTTGGCAGAAACTTTCAGATCTCTAAGCGCATGTCGAAGAGCAGGGGAGGGAAGGTTCATCGGATGCGCACAGCTACTATTGGTGTGGTTCCATAGTCACTTTTAGAAGGTGGAAAATGTCTCTTATCGAGTCTTCTCAGAAGGTTATTCCCCGTTGAAGGAACAAGTTGCTACACCAAGACGAGACGACATCACGGAAGAGAAATGGATGATAATTCTCCAAAATCTTCAGGAGGATGACGTTGAATGGAAAGCTCATTGGATGGTACCCGACGAGATCCTGTATCGATGTGGTGATTTCGACTGGGTCCCTTTACTCGGAATTTGGGGAGCTATCGGTTATGCCCCTTTACTCGTATTAAGACAATATAGATCGAGACAGTTCATACTAGCAACACAAGGGTTGGCTCAATGTGAGTTTTCTTATAAGGATGAAAACTACAAGAGAAAAACTCAAGAAATATCTAACGCTTGGAAACAGGTTCACCGAATGAAAAGATTTACCATAGGAGCGATGGCAACTTCAGAATATTATGGGTGGTGGAGTAAAAGAGTCAATGACAACATCCCTAAGCCGAGGGAAGATTGCGTTCAGTCTATAGAAGAGCATCTACAAGTAGTTCCGTCAGAATTAGAGATCATCAAACGAGACTTTGAGAAAAGAAATTCTGAGTTGGGAAAGAGGATAGAACAGTTAGAAGAAGA